>NC_080632.1:14983591-15664216 GCF_027887145.1 Ammospiza caudacuta
TTGATTTGCTTGACAGATTTCTTTCTTTTTCTGCATACATATCAGGAGAGAAAAAAAAGATTTTTTTTAAAGTAAGCAAATCTGATTTTGAATGGTTTGTGGCAAAATTATCGAATGCTTTCCCGTTATCTGTTTTGAATTCTGTCAGGTCAAGAAGACCTCATGTTTTGGATTGATATTTTCTGGTCAGGTCTCTGCTGCAAGCTGGTTTCCTGAGGAGGTATTTGACATGAGAGAATGGCTATCAAAACAGACCCTTCAAAGAGGGGAATTTGGAAATGTTAAGACCTAGTACTCGAATCTTCCTGTGCTGGACACTGGAGCTTTCTGTTTGGAAAGGATTTGGTCTTCCTATCTGAAATACATTCTTTTCCTCCTAGATTTCCCCAGTTTTTAGATCCTTGGTGGGGGGAAGGTAATGTTAGCAGAAGCACAGTAAAGACCTTTAGTGATTTTTTTGTGTAATATTCCAGAAATTTCCTCTGTCTTGGGCATACTACAAGCAATGGAGTGATCAGAGTTTACTTTGCAGTTCCAAGTATGAGCTGTTCTTCTCTTTGCTGCTGAAGTGGCATCTTGAATGCAATACACATTTCAATAATGAGTGGGTCAGCCTGCACCTAGAGGAGGACAGCAAAATCAAGGGAGCTGAAAAATTTCAGCTTGTCTGAGTTAGAATGGGGAAGCAATCTATTAGGATAGGACAAAGCAGCATTAAAATTAATAAAAAAGGCCGAAGCTAGATATTGGATACATCTTGGTAACAACATAGTGAAGCAATGGAATCTGCTGCTTAGCAAAGTTATAGAATCTATACTGCTAATCTTTTTTCCCATAACAGCACAGAAAAGTGTTATCTTCAGGGTTTGATGTGTGCTTGTTCCTATCTTGAAGTAGATAGTGTATTTAAATGTCCCGTCCAGGCCTACATTTGTCTAAACATGAACGTAATCATAAACATTCAAAGCAAGATGTGCAATATGAAGTTTTCCACTTTCCACCCTGCGCCTGATAAAGGTGGTACAAACTGCAGACAAATTCTACAATGTTTATGAACTGAAGCTTGTTGTAATAGTGAAAGTGAATGCAATTTATAAATTACATAAAGTAATATCTCTTAATCATTCCTTCAAGGCAAACACTTTCCAGGGACAGAAGAATGGTAGTGGTCATGATGCAGAGCAGCATTAGAACAGTAGAAGGTGGTATCTTAACAGGGTAATTGCATAAGCAGGTGAAGAGTTGCACATGCAATGTGTTTTTCAATGTTGAACTTAAGCTGCTTTATGCCTCTTTCATTACCAGTTCTGACATCAGCAGTACTTTAGTTTAAAGCCCCTTTCACCAAATGGCCCTCAAGCTCCATATTAAAGCACCACCTAAGTCAAGATGGTGGGCTGTTAAGGAGATACTCTCAATATTTGCATGCACAGTTGTCTGGATAATAGTTACCAGACCAAGTTAATGAGACTGAAAGAAATATGAGACAAGACATCAGGAGCTTTAGTTCATAGGGTACTGTTTTAACTTAATTTCTGTTGTAAATTTTGTTAAAGAGTGCGACAAAGGGACTAGAAAAATCCTCATAATCGGCATCAGAGTTTGCTTACTCTTAGTGTAAACTGGCTGTTCAAGCAACAGTTCAAATTTTGTCGCAAAACTGATTCATATCTATACATGGCATCCCTAGTTTACATCACCTGACAGAGTGCCAACAGTGCAATGAATACGTGTTCTCCATGACGAACCATCTAATTCCACAAGGAAATGGTCAGCAATTACAAAATTATGTCTGTGCTTTCAATTTAGGGTCATCTTAAGAACTCCTGTTATTACTGAAGTTAGTAACAAATATATATATTATCATCCCATAAGCATTATCAGCTGATTATTTTAATTATTTATATTATTTAGCAAGTGAATAATTTTGTATCTAAAATATTTCTTTTTGTTCTGTTTTCCACACATGCAATCCAACAGCAGCCTTTTTGTAATAGCAGTTTCTGGTAGGCAGTAATCAGTAATAAGTTCTTACTGCTATTACAGTCCAATTTTTCTCATCAGTATTCCCCATAATTTTGACTCAATCATAAGAAATTATAGGTGAAAAAAACTTTTAAAAATCTTCTGTAATAATTTTAAAAAGCACAAAAGTGAAAAGAGCTTCCACATCAAAACAAAATTGGATGCAGGTAAACATGAGCAACTCTTAAGTTTCTGTCTGCTTCTCCCATTTTGCAACATGTTCCAATTATTGGAATATTCACAGAAGTGTTTATGAGATTGGGTAAGGAACTCCAAAATGGCAGGTCTCAGTGAGATAGCATTCCTTAGACATAAATAGATGCTGGCTTTATAAACTTGTTAGCAAACAGAACTTATTCTGGGCATGAGAAATCCATGAATAATGGTCTCAAGAATCCCCTACTTGGCCAGTACACCATTTAGAAGAGGCAACTGCAAAAGAAGAAGACAGCAGGACTAAACAAGTCAATAGTGTTTAAGCCATATCTCTTTTTCTCATGAGGCAGAAACTCCTCAAGAAAACAGTGTTAATTTTGGGGTGGATTGAATTTCTGCCGTCACTCATTTCTGTATGTGCTTTGCAAACACAAGGATGCAAGGGAAGCTTTTATCTTTCAAATGAAGACAAAGGGATTTGGGTTTCCAGTCTCCTGCCGTTCTGTCTACTCAGTATGCCTTTGAAACCATCCGGCATATTTCCTTATCAGGCTGAGGGATTTGGAGACAGACACTAAATATCGCCTTAATCCAAATAAAAAGAAATTAGCACATAGATGTAATGATCAAGTGAAAAAGGAGAAGACTTATTGGCTGTAAGAGGTACAGATTATTTTAAGTATCTTCTGATTTTGGTTGGTGTCCACTGTAGAGGTAAGGCTAAAAGGCAGGCTATATGTCTGTGGAGTAATAAAGGGCCAGAGTTTGATTACACCACAGACCTGTAGTGATGTCCAGAAGGAAACTGGTCAAATGAAATAACTAGAAATCAGAAGATTATGAACTAGACTTCTCTCACTGACATTATGAATGTTTTTATTAAGTGCCTGATGATTGTTTATATATAAGCCACAGCTTTTTCTCCTATTTAATCACAGAATCTGTGTACAGAAACATATTTTTTCAGCCCTTATTAAAGAGACTCACAAGACACATAAGGTAAAGTTGGTGGTGGGAGTTGAATTTACACTCTGTAACTGGAGATTGTCAAAATGAAAATGAGCCTTACTACTTCTTTTTATTTAATTGCAACGTGCAAGATCTGAACATTAACCCAGAAGTAGTACTGTTATTTCACTAAACTGTTGTATCTGGAATTATTCTGTAAGAATGATTTCATCTGTCCTTCCTCAGATTAACACCTTGACTCCTTCTGCCATACTTTTACCCAACTGAAAAAATCTGCTGTATGCTGGAAAACCAAAATGATGGAAGAACTTCACACTCAGGTAACACTTTTGGAGAGGAGGTTTGGATAGTTAAAAACTCTGGCTGACAGGAGGAGATCAAGCATGCTGTCCTGGGGCTACATCATTTGCAAGGCCATTGGCAGCATATACCAACATTTTTCTATACTAAGTAGTGAAACAGTTAAGACAGCAGGCCATGGTATGACAGTATTCTATGTTAAATTAAACATATTATCTGAGACATATTGATGCAGTGCTGAAACATTTTCATATTTACAATAACATCTACAAGGAGTCTAGATGTTAAAATTACTTAGAAAGATGAATAAAAGTGGCTTTAATGCATTTAAACATTTCTAAGTTGGCAGAAGCCTCTCCCAGGTATTCCCCAAAACGTTGAATTAGGTACATTTGACAAGGGCTCTTCAATTTCCATTAGTGTCAGGAGTTGCCTGCACACACATTTATAAGTAAATATCTTCCCCAGTATTGTTCACAACACAGACTGTCACAAGGATTTTTTTATTGGCAGAACTGATCAGAATGTTTCAATTATTTTTTTTTTGTGCTGAATAATAACACACTCATTTTCTTTTTCAAAATCACACACTTAATGAAAAATTAATTCCAGCTTTCTGAAGATCATCCTTAGAGTAACAGTCTTGAAAACTTGCTTTTCCATTTTCAAATGTATTTGCAAAGAACTGTTCTTTAAAAGAAACCTTTCAAAGATGTACATAAGCACTATTTTGCTTCACAAAAAAGAAAAAAAAAAAAAGGTGAGATTTTGATTGAAAATCTCAAATTAGAATAATTTTTCTCTTGAAATCTCAATACATCTTGCACCAGAAGAAAGAAAATAAATATAAAAGAACATAGAACATTTGCTGCCCAAATCTATTAATTTGCATGTAGGGGCACAATCTTGGGGCATAATCTTGCAAAGCACACTTAAATAATTGTTTTAAGTTTTTAAGATGAAACATGCCTTAAAGTGTGACTAAAAGAAAAAGTAACAAAACTAAACCAAAATACCAGGCATATCTGCACTAAAACAAAACCCCAAGCCCTGGCTCTTTTAAAATGACACAGAAGACCTCTTTGGAGGCAATGCAACACTAACTGGCCATCTAGATGTTCCAAGCTGATTAAGAGCTCTCTCAGCCCTGACAGACGTTCATTGATATTTGAGGACTCTCTCAGTGAAAAAGCATCCTCTGTGTCCTCCCTGCTTTCTACAGCTTGTCAATCTCAGGTGAAGATGAACATGTTAATTGACTGCCTTGTTAATTTATTAATGAGTAATGACAGAAAGAGTAGTGCTGAATGCTTATAAAATTCATCTTTCACTGAAGAACTAGATGCATTTTAATACTTTTAACTACCTTTCATTACTAATTTAGTCATCATTGTACATTATACTTAAAGATCAACAACACCCAGCAAACTGCTGCTTTATTATGGAGGTGAATGTATTGAAGAGGAAAGAATTACATGTACCAGACAACAGTTGGGGCTCTCATCCTGTATTGTGTTACAAGGAGAGGTGAAACTGCATTAGCATTTGAAAGTAGGATGCAGAATAATTATATTCAATTAACTAAGGACTCCTTGGGCAGCAGCCCAACAGAGAACTACACATGACAATGCCAGGCAGTAAGAGAAAGAAGTGAACTGGCTTGAATGCTGTACTCCCCAAGCACTAATAAATATGCTGTTAAATATGCAGTTACTGGGAATGAATAGCTGGTTTAATACCAGTAGAAGTGGGATTGTTTAGGCTTTGCAACAGTTCTGTGAGCCCCACTGAGGCTTGCAGGTGGTATCTGGCTTCCTCTGTGACAATATGGGCATGCTAAGTACCTGTTTCCATACTGCACACTCTACCTTACTCTGAAAGGAAAGAAGTTTGCAGTCATTACTAAACTTCTTACCATTGATCTTATTCCACCACTAGCAGGACAGTAATTTCTTGAGGATTTCACTTGCTGGGTAATGAAGCAAATGGTGCCTGTCTCTGAATTGGGAAGTAAATGCACATGATAGAGAGAGTGGACACGCAGAAGGTAAGTGGCTGCTTTCAGGGCCCTGCCAGTAAGTGTGTCACTAAAGCAGAGTTAGTATTTCAGAATTGCTTTCTAACCTCTGCACCCAAGAAAAGCAGGGTTTTTCCTGAGATGCCATGACTCTCAGGAAAGCACATGAGGACACAGAGCCTTACTTCAACAGAAAACCCTACCTGGGAATTTCTGTGAGAGAAGTCTGTGGTTGCAGCTAGTCAAATGCCATTTGGAAGCATGTAACATCTGTAGGATTACATCCTCTAAATGTGATTTCGTCATTGAAATAATAGCATACCTTGAAATTAATTTATTTCCATGAATTAGCAACAACTGGTGCTGCAAAGACACATTTTGATGAAGCATTTTTGGATGGTCTAATTTATCTCCTTCTATATCCATTCTTTTCCATCTTCACAGAACCACATATTATTCTGAGTTGGAGGAAATGTGCAAGGATCAAGTTCCAACTCTTACATGAACTTCGCAATTTAAAAAGTGATTTGTCTGGGATACACAATCTCCTACCCAGCTGGTCAGCCTGTTTTTTTAATGTTATCCTCCTGAATGATTTAAGTGTCCTTCCTAGCTCATATCCTTTGTCTAAATTGATTTATACCACTGCTCTCCATTGTTTATACCATGAGTGTAGCCACATGGATGGATGGCAGCTGGCAGAGGAGCTGCAACTCTTACAGCTTTGGCAGAGCCACTTTGCACTTCAATTTCCTCCCTAGTTCTTATGCCTCAAGCAGCTTTTTGGGTTTTGGCCTAGTTTAGATGCCAAGGCTGATGGATAGGATTTCCCACAAGAAGCTAATCCACATGTTCTTCTCAGTGTTTGGTTACTCCAGGAAATCAGTAAGGTTTCTGGGAAGATTTTGGCATGCTGTCTGCTGTTGCTATCAATCTAGCTGTAACCTAGATGAAGACTACTGGAAAGGCAATCTGAAAATAACCTTATTTGAAAATTTTTAGTGTTATTTACAATAAAGTTTTATTCTGGAGTTTTCAGACCATTACTTTCTGTGGCTGCGAATGCTCGGAATATTTTCCTTTAATGAACATATGAGGAAAAAAGAAAAGGAAAAATAGACTTATGTTCTTTAATACTTCCTTACAATACAAACTGCAGGCTTGAGCAGTCTTTCAAGATTGCTTTTTCTACATGCATTAATGTTTTATGCAACATAACAATAAGTGGTGACAGAAGAACTAAAGTAATGGTTATGAAAGAACTGAAAGACAGGCAGTTGAGAACAGACTGATTTTTTTTTATCATACATTTTAGTGGTTTGTTAGTTTCTCTTCTGTTAATAAATTCTGTAAATAAGCTTGAATTGTCACTTTGTTTCAAAGATGGCTTTGGCAGCATTTCAGCAATGCCCTCTCGAGTCAGACATTGGAGACACCTCTTAAAAAATTCTGACAGGTCCAGCAGGATCAGGGAGGGGAATATCTGTATTCATTTATCATTTGAAACACACATAAGTGTAGTCAGTGATGGGGGAAAATAATAGCCTCTGAGTTTCCAGAAGGCTAATTCGATAAGCTTTTGACATATTTAGTGAAAAAGGGAATAACCTCAGAAAGATCTCTGGGAAAAGTAAAGGAGAGAAATACAGCAACATCTTAAATAAACCACATTAATCTCCACACCTTCTAGGGTTTATTTCTAGTAATTTGCATGGCAAAAGGAAGTGTTATCTGTAATTGGATTTTAACATGTTGTATAAGATGTTAATGATGCATTTATTATGGGTACCCATAAAGCTTAGACGGGAAAATAATTTTGAAGAGGATTTTAACAGTGGCTGATTATTTTACCCTTTGCTAATAGTTTCTCCTTGAGTTTCAGTTAAGGGTTTATCGTTTGGTTTCTTGTTTGTTTGTTTGTTTGTTGTTGATGTTGTTTTGTTTTTTTTCTGCAAAGAGTGACTCAGATGATCCAGAACTCCATAGGAATATTCTATTCAGCTTCAGAAGACTTTTGAGGATGTTTAGTAAGAAAAAGGATTATAGTTTCTTTAAGTAACATAGAATCACGTGTTTCTATGATATATTGCTTTGTTTTCTCTGTTTGGCAAATTCTGTAGAACATTTGGCTCTGAATTGCTGTTGCCATAGAGAATGAATCTTCCTCTTTAAGAGACAGAGACCTCTGCTTATTCAAATGAGCTGCATTGCTAAGTTGGGCTGTCTGTTGTTTTTGCAGGACATCCAAAGTGACATCTTCCTTGGCTGCAAGTCAGGCATCTTATCTGAAAAGTGCTTGGCCAGGCAAGCGCATTTTTTTCTGAGGCAACCCTTGCAGAAACTAAGGGGAGTCTGCTACTTCTATGAATTATGGAGGAGGGAAGTCACTCTTTATTCCTATTTGGAAAGCTGTCCTTTTAAAATGGGAAACCTACTGATTTTTTTTCAAACATATTCTTCTACACGTGGAAAGAATCAGCATCTTGAACTTCTAAATTACAACTTTCAGGTGATAACAGTAAAATTAAGTAAAAAGGTATCCACCAGAAGAATGGTACACAGTATTTTCCTGGAAGTGAGCTTCAAATGAATAGGAAAAATATGTTTGTGACCTCTTATGTTTCAGTCCAAATTTAGATCAAGACTTCTTCAGAACTTTTCTTTTTTTAGATCAGGCCATGGAAGTAATATTTACAAATTAAATACCAATTTTGAATAAATACTTTCTAAAGTCAGACTAGTCTTTCCAAAGTTCATTTTTGTATTACTGATTAATAAATATCTATAGATTATTACCCTGCTACCATTCTCATCCACAAATGCATGCTTTGCTCCCAAATGAACTAGTTCTGTAAAATCCAAGAACAAGAGGTTTTGTCTCTAGAAGAGTCATGCTGTTCTTTCTCTTTTTATGGCTCCTTTACATGGAAATTTTGTCAGCAAAGTGAAGCAACCCAGAATCATGTCAGTGTGCACAGTATTTCTGAAGGCTCTTTATAAATTAGTACTCTGTAGTGAATTGCTTGTCTTTACAGTATTTAAAATCTGAATAAATGGGGGTTTTTTTGCTTTTCTTCCTTAAAATATTCCTAGCATTTTATGGGTCTTTAAAACTTAATGAAGATTTCATTTCTAATATTCTTAAATCCTGTAAGTCTTTTTACTCACTGTAGTTGTATGATTATGCATTCTTTCATATAAGAGTTTAATTTTAATCAGTATTTGTCTTGTCTTTGACAAGTCCAAAGGAAAAATTTTTTTTTTCTTCCTTTAAACTTTACAAGGGCAAGAGGTAGCTCCTAAATATTATGGAGACTACTCCCAGAATGTATATTTTGTGTCTCTTTTTTTTTTTTTTACAACAATCATATGAAAATATTGAATAAAGAACATTGTGTGGTAGTAATGTATGCAATTCATATTGATTAGAGTGCTTTCAGAAGAATCTCATGTACAAACAAAATGTGGATGAGAATTAGAAGAGGTTAGAGTATAAGAGCAGAGTTTCATAATTGCAGCATCTTTCAGTGGTTGGTTCCATAGGCAATATGATCTCCTACCATCTGTTCTAGGAAAAGATCTTTAAAGACCAACCTAGAATCTCCTACGACAGTATGATGGTCCCAGGCTTTTGAACCTGTGGACAACAGGGTGGTCTTGGAATTTCTGTGAAAATTCCATTTGTGCAGCTCATATACTGCACATGCAAACTATGATGTGCTTCTTGAACAGCTTTCTAAAGCAGCTTACAAGCTTGAGTGACATGCACTATCTTCAGTGCACCTTTTGCACCTGACTGCAGGCTTGCTGTATTCTAGATAAGTAATTATCCTGAAAACTGAGTATCCAGATCTAGAGTGGCAGTCAAAAGTACTTATTTGGTGTGGATTCAGAGGTTTTTACATGTACAATATTCAACTTCAAAGCTAAGCATGGCTGCACCGCAGAAGTTGGTTATCCATCAGTGGTGAGGTAAAATAAGAATAGACTGTACTTATGTTATTATATAACCTTTAAGGGGAATAGAAATTTGCAGGTGGAAATGAGATCTTCAATAGAAGAAATCCAACCTCATTCTCCTCTGAGAGATGCCAGAGCAACCACTGTAATTTCCATACCGATGAAGCTGTCCAATGGGTAAAGTTAATTCACATTTCCACTGCCAGTTTTATGCTAAGGGAGTTCTACTGGTTTCATTGGTTTAATGCTGGTATAAAACTGAAGCAAAATGGAGAAGAATTGTGTTTTCCTTGAATAACAACCAGTTACACTCCTTGTCTTCATAGCAGAAATTTGAATTATTTAATAGAGATAGTGTAAATAAAACAGAGCCAGTATTGTCTTTAAAGACTCTCTAAATTGACACAACAAATATGTCTGGGCGGTATGTATGGCAGTTGGTGAGCAACTGGGGAAAGGGGAAAATGTGCATTGGAGGAGGACTACAGTAAACTTACAGCTAGTTTTTGCCTCTTATACTGCGTGAGAAATATGCGCCTACTTGCTTTCATGGCTCTCTGCCCATTTTAGCAAGCTACCAGTATTTCATCTGTGTCTCATCCCCTTGCAATGAACTATTTTTGTAAAGAGATCTTATCCACTCTGTCATACTCACCAATGTAGAAAACAATTTAGAGTTCAAGCGCTGAGAAATGAAATTGCTGATATCTTCTAATATTCTCTACCTACTTGAGCCTCTAAATAGGTGTTAATCTGACTTTTATCTAAAACATCACTTTTTGCTGTCTCCTTTTTAATTGCTAAGATATGTAAACAACAGTGTTATTGGGTAATTACACATCAGTCTATTTTAGTACGTCTGTTATTTTGTCTTTGTTGGCATCAGGTTTAAACCAAAGCCAGCCAGACTTATTAGAGTGAGTTGTTGCTGTTCAATACCTCTTGTTTCTGCAACAAACTGTGAGGCCAGTGAATGAACAGGAACACAGACTGCTGAGTAACCGAGTAGTTACTGGTGTGTGAAGGTGGACAGTTCTCTCTGAGAACTGCAAAGCTTTCATCCCCGGGCTTGGATTGCTCGTTGTCACCAACCATTTTTCAGGGACAGCCATCATCTTGCTGAACACTGCAGGCTGATCAAAGAGATCTGGGAAACTGAAAGTGTGTCTTAGCTGCTTGAAATAAAAAGGGAGTACAGACTTTAAGAGCCAAGTGTGGCAAAGGAGACATGAAATGCATGGACTGATGAGATAGTAATCTCAAATGGAAATGGTTTTTTGAAAATGCTTTGATTCAAGGGGTCAAAGCAATCTTCAGAATTTATATTTTCTTCTCCCCTCTTGCACAGTTCAGTTTAAATTTTACATTCTCAAGGTAGTGGAAAACTTTTAAATGAGCTCAGAGGACTGCAAGGGAAAAATATTCTAAGACAGACCTCTAGGAGTACAAACTTCTGGGACTGTTTTTTTGTAGTTTTTGGTTTTTTTTTCTGGATTTCTTTTTAATTAGAAGCAAATCTTATGTGCAATTTGCTGTAATTATTTTCCAATTAAAGAAGAAAAAAGTTAACCTCATTCTGAAGATTTTCAGTTGTGAATTCAGAGTTCTACTGCATTATTTACTTAATAAAACACTAACTGCCAGTTGTAGCTGTATGGGGCAGAACAAAAGGGACTTTCTAGCCTGCAGTTTGATCAGTTCATGAGGATGAAGGAAATATGCTGATAAAGTAGGAGTTATGGACTTGTTTTAACAGGGAATTTCATGACTTTACAACAGCATATCATCCCAAAGGCATTACAGACTCAACCCTTATCTTTTTGTCCAAAGTTAGGTAGAGCAAGTAGATAAAAAAACAAAGAATTAAAGCACTTGTCTTCTGAACCTGTGTATATGCATATGCTATTAACAGAGCCTGTAAAAGTAATTTTTCTTCATAAAATATGGAATATGTTTGTAGTTGTTATCAGAGCAGAATGAAGCATCATAAGCCTATTTTTTTCCCCCTATAAAACTGCTTTACTAATTAGAAATGAAACTTTAGGACCGTTGCATCAGGCATTGGAAAACTATTTGGCCTTTTCTACTACAAAATGAAAGCTGTCTATATTTGTCTATATTTTAACAATCTATATTTGCAAAGCAGCTACAGACAGATACAGCTCTATCATCTAGAAATCGCTGCAAGGCTCACATATCTGCACCGGGTTTTTTATGCAGTATAGGATTTTACACATGTATTAATTTGGGCAAATATACAGGACAGCTAGAGAATAGCATGCAAGTTGTGGAAAGCGCACGTACAAGGACAGAAGAGAATGCATTGCATTGAAGTCAACCTTTGCATGTCAGTGTGTCTCTGTGTCTTGTTGTCAGAAATTACTGCTGCAGTCACACGGCAGAATAGGAAATCTAAGAGGTTGATTTGAAAGGCAAAATACCTGGTATTCATAACACCTAAAATCTTCCATTTCCATAGATATTTCTATTATTTAATTGCTTTAGAGAAGTTGCTTGAAAGAAAAAAAGAACATCCTGCTTTTGGCTTCTCAGGTTGAATTTTTGGTATACTTTATATATATGTATATATATATGTTCAAATTTGGGACCTAATGTATGGTAGAAACTTTTGGTGGTGAGGAAGTAATTTTCCCTAATCTTCTGGGAAGGGTGTTTCTGACTTTAGACCTGGGAATATGTTGCTCCTCTGCCTTCTGTTTCACTGAAATGGATACTTACTGTACATATCACTTATCCTGATAGCCTTCTAGAGTGCAGTACTGAAATCATCACTGAACAATTTCACACTGAACTGAAATAATCCTCATAATATTATAACAGTCAAAGATTCAGAACATGACACTGTCAGTTTTGCATGAATGTGATTCCATGGATTCTTCTGGAGATGCTCTTGATCTAGTCTTGCATAAGGGAAGGATGAGATTTTGTCCTACTTTTTTCTTTGTTTATTTAATGAAAGCAAATATCTGAAGTAATTTCTACTAGACAGTATTTTGAGGGAGCACAGTCTTTGAGCTTTTTTAGAGCCTTCTTCTTAAATTATTACATGAAGACCTGTATCATCTGCATCTGACTTTCATAAGCAGATGTATGCAATTACACAAAAAACTATATTAAAAAGTTGCACTTTTTCATTTTCTAAAATTGAAAATGCTGCTACTGGCTGACTGCTTCACTTCCCATTAAGTTTTGTTCATTTCTGTCTGACTTCAATACTCCAAAATCTGTGTCCTTTTCATATTGGAATAAGTTCTTGCCAATGTTTTCTGCTACTCAACATTATCACACCTATCCCAGCAGTATCCCTCAATGTCTAACTCTCCTTCTGATAGTTCTTATTCACCTCCTTCTTTATTATTCTTATTGTTTTCCAAACCTTTTTATGTGAACACCTACCACAGAGCACTAAATAATCATAGGTTTTTGTAAAAATAAATGTTTAATCAATTGGTTATGCAGATTTTGAATTATGTGATACATTTTCCATTGCAGGGGGTGTTGGAACTAGATGATCTTTAATGGTTCTTCCAAACCAAACTATTCTGTGATTCTATGATTGTCACTGATTTGCCCATTTTTTCTATTAGAAGAATGACAGCATTTTAGGAATTTATGTAATTGCACTTCTTAGTAAGCATTAATGTAGAAAATTGAAAGGAGTGACCCCTACACATTTTTATTGAGGTTATACTCAGGAAGATTATACTCATGTAAAAATATGTGGTAATAGATAGAGTCTGTGATTTTCTCAGTTGTTATCATGCATTGGCAGCACCTATGAACTCACCAGACTTACTTTAAACAAATTCCAGGGACTGCAGTCTGTCCTAAAGTAGCTGGGGTGACACAACACAATATGGCATCAGAGAAAAGGCCTCTAAGAACACAGCTGGGGCGGTGTGAATTAAAAATTTGGCTTTCTCATTAATTACTTGCCTTTATCCTACATAAAACATTGTTAGGTCACCTGAAAGCTGCTCTGATGTGCTGAGTTACTTTGAGCTTTTCTTGTGCTTGAAATGTCACAAGATAAGAGGTTAAAAGACCCTTTTTTAGAAAGGGGAGGGGTGTGCACTCGTCCTCCTCTGAAGGACAGCATTAGATGCCAAGGGACCCCTGGCCCTAAGATGCAACAAGGTAATCCAGTGACCTGGCACTGACTGGGTGTTCTTGGACTTTTCTTGTTCTCCTTTTCAATAACAGACTTTTAAAAAAAAATCAACCAACCAAACAAAAACAACAATAACAACAAAACCCACATAAATTCAAATGCTTCTCATTTAAGAGAAATCTTGAAAATATAAAACCAGTGCAAAGTTATGGTCCAATTTCAACCCTCAGCAAGGGTGCCAAGACATATAATCTCTGATGCCTGCTGCAAACCACAGGAGCCATTGTCCATCCCTGCACAGGAAATCCATTCCCCATTTTACTTTTATCTTGTGGTATCCCTTTAAAATAAATGAATAATAATATAATCATTAGTTTGCTATCTATCTGAAGATTTTATTCAAATAAATGTATCATTCTTGCAAAACACACTACATTATTAATATAATAGTTCTGAGATGCCACTTGGAAAACAAACCATTATGCATCCTTTATAGCTCTTATATAGCAAAGCCTCAAAGGGCATATAAACTTAAGCTTTTCTCAAAGTCTTATGAAGGTCACAGAGCTTAAACACTTAGAGACATTGAACTGAGAAAGATTTCCCGCACCACTTACTCGGCTCACTCTCCTATTTTGAGCAATCAGGTCATACAAACTCTTGAAGGAACTTAGCAAGCTCCTTATATATAAGTATTCAGACTCTTTTGAGCAGTGAGGAAATTGCAACTAATGAGTTAGTTATCTCTGGAGTAAAGAAATACACCAATATCAAGTAGTGACTTCTAAATATGATTATGTATTAGGAGCACATGGCCTTGGTCAATGTACTTGCAGATTAGGTATGGAACTGTATGCATATTTTGAATTTGTAAGAGTGTGACTGAACTAAAAAAATCTCTGCTATTTTTGGGGTAGGCACGGAGTGTGTAAATTTTCATTGATCACAGTTATCTTCTTCCTCTCTATAGCTAACATTTCAAAGCACAATATTTTAAATGGAAGCTCAGAAAACCAATGCAGGTTAAAAGAAAATGCTTCAACACTACTAATATATTAATATTTTAAACAACTCAGTTGATTAAATATTTCCTCTAACATTTCTGATCAATGGCATAAAGGTCTCTTCATTTCAAAATGTTATATATTAATTTTGCATTCCACTTGCAAAAAGAAAGACATAGATAAGAATCCTTTCCAAACTTCAGGTTTATAGAAGCTGTTTTAAATCTGTCATCCTAAGAAGGTGAGGAAGCACTTAAGGCTGCAGAATGCTGCATCTTGATACTAGAGACAGAGTCTGAGCTTTTCTATCTCGTGAATTACATGTGAATTACACGTGTAATACAGCAACATGCCCACTCTATTGATTAACTTAACAAGGTAGATGCATACAAGAACAGTAAAATAATAATATTTTTCAATGTTCTGTCTTTCATATGCAGAACTTCTGATCAATTTCATGTTTATCCTGGCTGAATCTGTTGCCACTTTTCCCATCAGTTTTTTATTAATATACTGGTTTAATGTTAGCCTGGCATTAGATCCCAAGTAGGCATGAAGGCACCCTTGTGCTGGGGGCCACATTGTTTGCTCTGTCACAGGGAAAAGTTGTCCGTATTTTAAAGAGAAGATAAAAGAATCTGTAATAAGAAAATAGTCTGTAATAAGAAATATATAATCTTTAATATGTAAAATATGTATAACAAAATAATATGTAATAAGATTATCTGAAGTTCACTAGCAGAAATTATAGATGTGGTGGCAATGAAAAATCAAACCATGGACTTACACTGTAGCTTAAATATTACACAACTGGAGAGCCCCAAATTGTCTGAAATTTAAGACCATATAAACACACACAAAAATAACCTCAGCTGCTGCTCAAGCTGGCCTTCACTGTTTGAAACGTGGCCAGCATTGCTCAGAACTTGTAGTGTTTTTATCTATGAGGTATGCTCTGCACTAATAAATCACAAGGACATTTCACCACATCCTGTTCTGTATTGCTATTTCTTGATACTGAGAGTCTTGCTCTGCCCTTCTGCTACCAGTGGAACTTATGCTACTTGCTAATTTATGGTTATTTTGAATAAAATTTCAACTTCTTCTAAAGACAAAATAGCCATAAATTCACTGTTCATAATAAGTGAGCATGGAATATTTATTGTAATGCTTAGAGAAACAACTAAGTCTCTATTCATCTTTTTAAAGAAAATTTCAAGGAAGTTTGAAACAGTAGGAACTTAACACAGCATTTTACTTTCCCTGAAAATCTGAAAATTTGCCTTCTGATTTTTTTTTAATATGGAAAGATTTTGCTATATAGAAAGCTCTGATGTAGTCAGAATGATGATGACACAGTTGATTTTCCAGCAGAAGCACATTTATTTGTGGAAGTTTTTTGGTAGCTTTTGCATATATAAATTCAGGAGGCTATGCTTCTTTCTGAGTAGATCCTATCATATTTGTTCTGAAAGGGGCTTGTACATTAGGATGAGATAAGATAATAGAGACAAAAGTTATTTCTCTTATATTAATTGAAAGGAGGGTGATGAAACTTTTTTGGTCTTAAATTCCTTTGTCTTTATTTGTCTGTTTAATCTGATGAGTTTACAGAGAATTGCATATTTTTTTCATTCTAGCTTTTTCTGTTACTTGTGAATCTCTGTCTAAGCGCAGTGTTCTCATGTGTTCTGCTCTACCACAGTACCAGTCTCAGTGGAGTTTTACAAAACTTGCCATAGTATCAAATGGTATCTAGCTGATTCCATGGCATATTAGTAAAAGAACTTGGTTTATGTCTGCTAAGGATATGTAGAGCAGATCCATCTACTCTAAAATATAAAAACAATATTCTAAGGAGAAGGAGTCATGATATTAGCGCACCATCATAATCATTAACATTTAGAAAATAATAGAGAGTTACTGTGAATTTACCCCCATCACTGAACAGTACATCAAAACAGTATGTTCTGAATTCATCCTGTTTTCTAAAGCTCCTTTTCTGTTGAAAGAATCAAATGACACATAGGCCTGACTGCCACTTATTCTGCAAAAATAAAACCCATTTGAATCTTGGTGCTTCTATATTAAATTTTTGTGCAAACTTGACTATGTTGTAGCACAACACAGAATCCACCTAAAAAAATGATCAGAAATCCCCTAAGGGTGTCATACCCAGAGTTCTCATCTGGAATTAATTTGAAATATTTGGATATTTATTCCATGGATTGCTTAATTTACAGATTCAATTAATTTTACTTCTAAACACAGACACTTCACAGCATAACTTGCTCAGACAGCAAAGCCAAATGTCTAATTCAAAGAACACAAAAAACAGTATTAATTTTTTCTGGGGAGAAGGACAAAACAAGCTTAAACCAGAATTCTATATTCTAGTAAAATACATTGAAATATAAATTCAGACTAAATCTCATGGTTTGGTCTGAAAAACAGATCCATGCAAAGGACATACAGTATAAATATTCAAAGAATTTTTGATTATAGACATGCCTTCATTTTCAGCAAGCCTGAAATAGAAGTTGATCTTCAAATTGCAGCCATCTACTAAAGGTATATAATAATCCAGCACAGCAGTGTTCAGTTCTAATCCAATTTTCATATGGGAATCGTGACCTGAAGTACACTTTCTTATGGACTGTTTCCAGGGTCCAGGAAGAAAAATCCATATAAAATGGTCATTGCCATTAAATAAGTTTCTTCATAATGTTTCAAAATTGGACATTCATGCATCACAGAACTTATGATGCTTTTAATTTAAATTTTCATATGTTGAAGTAAAGATTTGATGTTCAGACATATAAGTCTCAGAGACTGTGATCTTCCAAAGACTCAGCTTGTTGAGACTATTGCCCTGGAAATGGATAGCTCACACATCAGGATGTTTAGAGGGACCTGAACTTCTGCAAAAAGTCATTAACCCCAAACTACAGGGTATTAACCATAGAAGGATTAGCAGAATGCATCATGTCCCTCTCTGTATCTGCAGTTCATTTTTAATTTATGCCAACAACATTTCCTTATTTTATGGCAATCCACAGTAAATCACTTTGTCTCAGTTCATACAAATCACCTCAACTGGCTCCTTCTTAAGATTGCTTTAGTGCTTGCTGCCTGGTTCTGCAGGTATCTCCTTTTCAAGGTAATTTTCATTTACCCGAGTGACCTAATCTCTTCCTTTTCTGTTAAATCAAATTAACACATATACTCACATCAGAGCCTTTCAATTCTCAACACTTTGGACAGTCTTGCTCTTTTCAAGAAAAATATGTTTCAGGTGCTGCAAGTCTTTGTGTTTTTGCCCACAGAATGGGATGAGAGGGCAGAGGCCAGAACAAAAAGGTTCTCTAACTGCCTAAATCAGGCAAGATATATCTCTTAGCAGTACTAATTCTCATGGTAATATGTCCAGTTGTAGCGGATGGGCTATTATTGGTGGCTGACAGAAAATGAAGTTATTCCAGAAGACTGCATTTCAACTACCTGGTGCATTTGCAGACAAAGATGAGACATCTCAAACTAAGACATTTTTGTTCGGGGACATCATTCTACGTTTTCTGATGCACAATTTCATGCTTAACTTCTTCATTTTTTTGTTAACACGACTGTTCAGCCTTTTTGATTTTTCAGAGACCAAGTAAATTCTTAAGAAATGTTATAGGGGTTAGCAGATGATATTTCAAACTCAAACATAATTGGTAAGTCTGAATCATTTGATAATGGACAATTTGATGAGCTTGGACTGATACACAGTGTTTGCTCTAATAGATGCTGATACACTCTTAACAACAATAATCACATCCCATCAATGCTACCATAATGCACTGTCTTTTCAAACTGGAGCCACAGAGTGATAGAGACTTGCAGCAAAATCTGGAAGGGGATCTATTGAGGCATCTAAATTACACCATTACAGATTTTAAGTGCTTCAGTGACAGTTTTTAGATTGCCAGCTTTAATTTATGTAATTTATAGTTTGCAATATACAACATACAGATTCCCTCATCACTTACCAAAATATGAGGTAGAATTTTGAAAGCATTTAAAGTTTATGCTACTATGGATGGACCAATCCTTGAAGCACTGGGGCTTAGAAAAATCTTAGATGTTAAATCAGAATATCCAGAAATTTTTTACAAAATTTATATTTTGTTATTCCTTATGTTATTCCTTTAGTTATTCTTTATGTACTCCCTCCTGCTTTTAGAAATTTTTCTATTTGGCTTGTACTGAAACTGCAAAAACAAGAGTGGAAAGTCTAGCTGTGATAAAGTATGCAGAGAAGTGATGACAGCTTAGTGAGCAAGTAATTATCGCTCCTGAATATCAATACTGTGAATTTGCATGTTTACTGGATGATCCTGTAGGCATACATATGCATACTCTCTGGGAGATGGCAAATTTACCAGCTCTGGGTACGTTTTGAGGAAGATTTTAAGGTGCCTGGAAGACAAATGTAGAACTGTAAAACCAAACAAAGTGAAGCCTGCAACCTTACAAAAGTATTATTTCCCTCAAAATGAAAATCTCATCGCAAGGATAAAGAGCTGAAGTCTCATTCCCTCAATGAGTTTCCTGCCACTGCAATGAGCACCTCCTAGATCTCATTAACTTTACATCTAGCATTGAATTGAAGGACAGATTTGACAGAAAGCATTCTCTTTGTTTGCCAATATATATGCATGCTAGACATTTTTCTTCAGTGAAAATGTGTTTTTGGACAGTCTTTCCTTATGTTATGTGCTGGGCCATGTGAAAAATCTGAATGTTTTCAGCTGGGAGCATCATTCTAGTGTGTAGGGTCAGGCCAGGTGAAGAGAGGTACAGGCATGATGCAGCTGAAGATCTAGCCCAGATCCCCTGAGAAAAACAGAGAAGAGACAAGAAGGCAAATATAAGACAGGGTGGAAAGAAGGAGGTTCAGAATGTTTGTAGCAGTTAAGGAAGTCCCTGGAAGATGCTGGACTGGGATAAAACACGAGTATTACTCTTGGCAAAGCATGGTCCTGGAGAAGCTGTCAGCCCATGGCTTGCTCGGACAGGTGAGCTGGTCAGTGAGTGAAAATCTGGCTGGATGGCCAGGCCCAGAGAGTGGTGGAGAATTGTGCTGCATCCACTTGGTGGTTTCTCACTTGTGTGATTCTCCAAGGCTCAATGTTGGGGGACCAGGTCTGTTCAACAACTTCATTGAAAATCTGGTAAAGGGGATTGAGGACAGTCTCAGTGTCCTGCATGAATTGCATTGACATTAATTTGGGTGGAAGTGTTGGTCTGCTGGATGGTAGGAGGGCTCTGCAGAGGGATCTAGACAGGCTGGATTGACAGGCTGAGGCCACCAGAGTGCCATTCAGCAAGGCCAGCTGCTGGGTTCTGCAAATCTGCCACAGTTCCATCCAGTGCTACAGGCTGGGGAGTGTGACTGGAATGCAGTCCAGCAGTAAAGGACCCGGGCTGCTGGTCAGCAGGGCTGCACATGAGCCAGTGTGTGCCAAGGTGGCCAGAAAGGCCAACAGCATCCTGGCTTACGTCAGCAATAGTGTGACCAGCAGAATCACTGTCTGGTGGTTGTCCCCAAATACTCAGAACTAGTGAGGCTACATTCTGAGTCCTGTGTTCAGTTTTGTGCCACTCACAAGAAAGACATTGAGGTGCTGGACTGTGCCCAGGGAAGGGCAACACAGCTGGGGGAGGTTTTGGAGCAGAAGTCCTGTCAGGAGCTGGGATTGTTTAGCCTGGAGAAAAGAAAGCTCCAAGGAAGCTCCTGAAAGGAAGTTGTAGCCAGGTGAGAGTCAGCCTCTTCTCCCAGGCAACTAGTGACAGGACAAGAGGAAATGGCCTCATGCTGCTCCAGGGAAGGTTTAGATTGGACATCAGAAGGAATTTCTTCATGTAAAGGTGGATAAACATTGGAACAGGCTTCACAGGGAGGTAGAGGCACCAACCTTGCAAATGTTCAAGAAAAAATTGGATGTAGCACTTAAGATCATGGTTTAGGTGACCTGCTGGCTTCTGGTCAAAGGCTGGACTTGATTATCTCACAGGTCTTTTGCAACCTAAGTGATACTGTAATTCTGTTAAACGGCCTGCCTTGAGTGGACAGAGTGGGCAAGGTAAGATTTTTTAATTACTTTATTAATTTGTTCCACTGGGCAGATCTAGGGCTTCTTCTAGTTAAAGCTCACTCGTTCTAATGAAACAACATTGAGTTTCAAAGATAGTCTCAGTTTAAGGAAAAGGTGCGACCTTTTCTTAAAGCTGTGGCCAGCACAGAGCCATATCAGAAGATATAGCAGTGGAGCTGGAACTAGATGATCTTTGAGGTCCCTTCCAACTCAAACCATTCTGTGATTCAGTGGTTCAAACATGATACATTTCCATTTCCAATTCAAAGATTTTTCAAATTCAAAGATAATACAAAGAAATGCTATTATGTCTTTATGGCTGAGTCAGTATCTGGCCATGATTTCTTGTTGTAGTTAAAATGATCTGTATATCATACTTTGTTTTTGTTTGTATACTGGAGACATAAGGAGTTTTCAGCAATCCAGAGAAAATTAACCATTTAATGATAGAGGTGTGCACCCACCAACACACACTCACAACCTGGCCATAAAAAGCTTGTCTTAAGGTACTTAAGCTCTAATTTCTGAGAGGAGAGAAGCTGCACTACATAATGGTGAAGCAATAATTGACAAATATTGCCATGCTGCATCGCAAAAATCTACTGGAAAAGCATTGGCCACTACTGTGCAAGTGTGCACTAAGGAATGCCTATATCTATGCATCTTAAGTCAAATTGATCACATACATATCAATGTGCTTGTGCATGTGTGTGTGTGCATGTATGCCCAGAGTCCCGCCAAGCATCATTCTTTTCTCCCTTCATTTTATTCCTGCTATTCTTTAAGACGAAGGAATGATCAGGAATATATTTCTTCTTATTAGTCATGGATTGAAGTGATCCTTTGAAAAATCAGAGAGCAAGATGTGGGGAAGGACATGCCAGTGCAACCTGAAGGCGATGGCCTCACCAAATGGATGAGTGCTGGTCATCGGAACACTTCCTTGTGAGCTCTGATGTGTAGGAGGGAGAAAATCCAACTTGACCTTTACAACTGAGGCTGAATTTTCAAGATACGTGGAAAAATATCAAGCACTTGTTGTGAACTGTGCAAAGGCAATGTCAAGTCACTGACAAATCATGCATGGGCATTGGTACAACTGCTTTCTGCAGGCCTCAGTGCAAAGATTATTCTGTTGCTCATTTTTGCTTTCTTCCTCCCAACTTTTTTCCCTTTCCTCATCTAACGTTGGTACCTAGATAGTACATAGGAATTAAAATCCCATAGCATCTGCTTGTCATGGTTCCTTTCCTTCTTTGGCACTCATTTGTCAAGGAGTGATGGTGTCTTATTTATTGCAGTGCAGGAGCAAAGACTGAGGACACTGTCACTGTCTAAATCTTTCTTTGATCCACAAATAGTACTTCCATTAAAGACAGATGTCTTTGCTTTTCCACCAAACTTTACATCATAGCCTAATCTCCTTTCTCATCCTACACTGGAGTCTTCCTGGGAGACGTCTTCTCATCATTATTATTTGTTTTTTAGACCCTCCTCAAGAACTTAGTCTTGGTCCCATGACAGTCCCACGCTTGTTTGGTATTAGCCTTTACAACTGTAATGCTAGACTAGAACAATCCCTGTGGGATTTTAAGACAGTTTTTCTGAAGATGGAGTTCCTTTATCTTGCCTGCATTACTTGCTCTATTACTTAGTACATGCTTTTATACTTAATAGTATTAAAAAATATTTTAGTTCCTTGCACCAATTTTACCTGGGCATGTACACCATTCCTGAGCAGGACTTCACCTCTCATTTTGAGGAAGCCAGATATGTTAGCCAGATGATAGAAAAGTTAATAATGAAAAAAGAGTAAGTAAAATATCAAATGAAATTAATTATTAACAAGAAGAGCAAAGTCAGACAGAAAGAGATAACATTATTCTCAGAAAAAAGAGACTGGCAAATTTGTAGTTACCAAAGAAGAGAAAAGAGGGGTTTTTTTTGTTTGAAAAGAATTAACTGGGTAATCTAGCCACTGAAAAACACAGTATTTGCCAGTCATTTGTAGGAAATTATTTAAGCAACAGGAAAAGCAGCTCACCATCAAGTAAGTAAGTACTGTCATTCTTTCAACACTGCCACATCACCATATAAATGGAAACATGGTAATGAAGACACAATAACTGACACCAACCCTCCCTTCTACAAAATCTGCGCAGATATTTATGGAAATTGCAGCAAGTTTTGAGCCATTTATTCAAAACACAAATCATCCTTCAATTTTACTTGGTGATGCTGTCCTAATCTACATCCAGCATATTATACAAATGTTTTGCAATAGCACGTGACCCTTTAGAAGTTTTTAGGTATTTTATATTCAGACTTGGAGATTTTTCTTCATTTTCTTATCAACACTGGTTTAAATTGACTGAAGATGGAGCTGCATTGTTTTAAGGTTCTGTCTCATATCGCCAGGTAAGACATTTGTAAGACATTTGTTCCTTTCTTCTGTTGCGGGTGCAGAAACAGTGATGTGCAAAAAAGTTTGTACATTTGCAACTGCTAGGTTAACCAAGCAATAAAACATGGAAAGTGTGGCAACAGCTCATATTTAAGTAACCTGTAATTATGAAAAATTTCTTCTAAACTTTTTAAAGGCGTGTATAATTTTCCAATTCTTACATAACTCTTCACTTGCTCATGCACACACACACATACACAAAAAGAAAAGAAAAATTAAAAAAAGAGAAAAAAAAGAAAAAAAAAGACTAAAAGAAAGAGGAAGGAACTGACAAAATAGAGCATCTCTCTACACAATGCAGTTGTTAATTTCTGTCTTTTCTTAGAATAAATTGGCCCAAAACTGCATTCCTGTTAATTCTGAGAGCACACTCACTTGATCATCAACTGCTGATCTCATTGGAAAAATATGTGTCCTAATAGAAGCACTTTGGAGGAAAAAATACCCAAACAAGATCATGAGTATATGGAGTTTTTAAACCAAAGTTTAATCTTCTCCTAATCTGACATAAAAATTTGTTTAGGTTGCTGTGTAGATAAAATTCTGTCCTGGCTTTTCCATCATTGCCTTTTAGCATAAGAAAGTCTCTCACCTGAGAAATATTTTGGCTCTTGGGAAGTCATGGTTTGCAAGAGACAATAAATATCTGCGCTTAGATCAAAACCACTAGTAATTAAAACGCAAGCTTTTAGGTCCTAAGTCTCCTTTGGGTTTGGAGAACCATAACATTTAATTTCTTTTTATTCTCTGCACTTCCTAGTTGGTTAAATTAGGGTTTTGATTCATAGGGCATTGAGGTCTTGGATAATATTTCTTCTGAGCATGCAGAACTGCTTATATCAAACTGTTGAGTGGCTTTTTCATGTTTTCTCTTTTCACTGTTTCATTTGGATTTAGATAGATAGACTCTTGAATTAAATTCTAGTTGATTTCCTAAGTATCAGGAATTAAGAGACTTACAATAGTCATATTATTGTTATATATTGTAGTAATACATTACATATGTAACTACTTCAGCACTATTATTACCTTACTTATGTAATAAATGAAGCAATGCCTTAAACACAGAAACAAGCAAATAAAACTATGCAGTTTTATGAGTTCTACATTGCATTAATATGGTTTTAAATACTTCTCATTTGTGCGCCTAAGACATGAGCTCAGGCAAGCAGGCTTTTCCATTCCAGGAGAGGTATGCAAATAAAATTCATCTCTGGGCTAAGAGGGAGCTTGCTATCTGTGTACAGTGTAAAAACCCATTGTCCGTATTAAATAAACCCATGTGATGGCTCCTCAAGGTGAGTTTCATCGGTACCTAATGACACTTACACAAAATGCACAATGATCCATTACTGACACTGAAAATATATAGTTGTTTATAATTATTCTCTTAAGAAATTACACAAAATTGCTGATGTGGAGTACTGTACTGTGGTCCATTTATTCTGATTTTATAGAGTGGAAGACCACCTAGGTTTAATGACAAAGAGAAGTAAGTTCAGCTATGTAGTGGAAATCTGGAGTTTTAACTTTGAATACTCCACACCACTGGGTTGGTTTGAGATGTTGCCAAATAGCACCAGGAAATACAGGTGATTATTTGAGCAACATTGCTAAATCTAGGAAAATTCTGTTTGAGCTGCAGAAGGAAACAAAGCAGAATTGCCAACAGCATAAACAGAAAAGCAGGAAATTGCCAGTGAAAAGGAGTGTAAAAAATATACTGAAAGAAAACAGCAAACTCGGAACACATTTGTGCAGATGCTTCTAACAGCACTTTGATTTGAGCCACTTTCTGAACTGAGCATGGTCTAAAAATTGTGTTTATCTGGGGCATACAGGATATGTATGGTAGCTCACAGAGGGAGACTGTACATCAGAGAGAGAGCCTGAAGCCACAACTAGAAGGAGCTCCATAAACAGTTATATGGAATATTATCATCTTGTAGCTAGGTCTAGCACAACTAAAAGCTTTTCAGAAGAAAGATTTTTTAAAAATTCTTATGGGAAGACCCAGTTTGAGTTTTCAAAAGGGTCTGCATTGAGGGGGCATATGCTCAGCGTACTTTGTAGGCTGGGACCTCCTCAGATTTGGTCAGTAAAACTGGAGCACTCAGATGACTTAGTCCCTGCCAAGTTTTTGTATAACCCTCTGATTGTGATGGGATTCCTCACAGACTAACAAAGGACCTGGGTTGATAGACCCAATGCTTTGGCTATTATACTTCAGATCTGGACTTCTCTCCCTGGATAATTACTTGTAAATAATTGCAGGTTGTTTGTAAAGATGAATTAACAGACTTATTTTTCTACTGATTTGAAAAAGATCTATTCCTATATAATTCTAGCACAAGAACACACTATGCAATAACTTTTAAGTTAGCTTTTTTCTTTAAACCATGAATAAAACATTTCAGAACTAAGGCAAGTCAGAATTGATGACATAACCTTATATTTGGTTGTGAATTCAATGCAGTTTTTAATTAATTGGAATTCCCACCTTTTTGTCCAAGTGATTAAAATCTCTCTTTACCCTAAAGGTGAAACACACTGAAGTAGCAAATTGGTTTAAAACATTTATTGTTTTCCTACTAATTCATTACATCCACATTTTTCCCTGTGCTCAGAGTGGTTGAGTCTGAGTGAATCTGATTCCAAGGGAAAAAACATAGCAGTTGTCCAGCAGATTGGTAGACTTTTAGTTGTGTGAAATGGAGTCTGTCTAGACTGCTGATAACATAAAAAGCATTTAGGGTAACTCAAACTCTCTAAAAAGCAGATTGCTATTTCTCTGCTTACAAACACTACAATACTATATATAATTCTGGTAATCCTATAAATATCCCACTATAAAATATAAAGTCTGTGAGACTGAAACTGTTTATCAATGTTTTGGTAGTGCTACAAACAATGATGCTGCTATCTTACAGTGGCTTCTTAATAGCATGAATTGTATCAAAAGCTCTTCTTATCTCTGTTGGAAATAAATTTTATTAATTGACATATAATATTTAACATTGTAGCATACAGTATTGATAGTTTATTTTCTTGTACAAGATGTTACTTATTTTATAATCTGCTCCTCTTAAAAAGGCAACTCTTTATCTGTTTTGCTTAGGATTTCGGAAATTTTGTGAATAAAGTGGACTTTATATAATCTGTGGTTCCTGAGGGACAATTAATTTTTGTTATAGTTATTAATTCCATCACAAGTCCATCTCTCTGGTGCCAGTTACGTTCACAAAATTAAAATTCCTCTTAGTCCATCTCAACACATCTGCCAAATAATAAAAGTATTAGAGTAGCATTGTGCATCTGTCAGCCTGTTTTGACTTCTGTATAATCACACATTTTTTTAAAAACTAGTTTTATATTATTAAATTGATTAGTTGGCTACTATTTTCTTTAGTATTGCCCAGTACTTGTTCATTTCCATGCTATTTTCCTTTGAGACTAATTAGTTTTTTGCACAGTGAAGAGTACAAGAAATACAGTCAGTAAAGGCAACATGAGAGATTCTGACAGATGGAAAATGCTGCCAAGGTGCAGTTTTGATGTATCTTTGTGAAGACCAATTGAAGTAATACAATTGATGGAAAGAAGTGGGAAAGAAGTGAGAAAGGAGCAGATAAAATTTTCATTGTAACAGAATTCATTGTTATTACAAAAGCAAGCAAGCTTTCTTTGTTATTACAAAGCTTGCATTGTTATTACAAAAGCAAGCTTACCAAGCAAGAAGAAATAAATCTTGTTGTCATTTTATGATAGTAAACTAAGAAAAAATAATATAGCTTTAGCATTTTGAAAGCTTTTATCTTTTTTCCGTGTTTTGGCTGAAGTTCTTTATGCCATAAGCATTTCCATTTTCCTGGAAGGCCTTCAGTGAGCTGCCTGTTAGTCTAAGTTGTTGTTCTGTGTTGCCCACACATCCTCAGTCCTGCTGGTTCTCTGACACCAGCATGGTGATCCCTCTTGGCCCCACACAATATGGTGCTGAGGCACCAAGTGGGTCTTTGACCACTGCTGTGTCTTGCTGGCATCTCTATTTAATGTATTTTTGCACCTTTTTTTTTCTTTTTTTTTTGTACCCTGAGAGTCAACATTACTGTTACACAAATACAAACCTCTTTCTTATATTCTCCAAGCAGTTTAAATGTAAAAAAATAGTTTTTGTTTACATGAATGCCAAAACTTAATTTGGCTGCATGCTCTGAAGATAGGCAGTCCCCTTTCCCCTCACCTTTGCTGGATAGAAAACACATACTGATACCAGTCCTGATTTCTGTCAAGAAATATGCCAAACAATTTGTCCAAAAGCCATAGTTTGCTAAGACACATTGTACAGGCTGGCAAAGCTCTTTTGAAGTTACATTAGATAGATTTGTAACCTTGAGCAAGGTTACCAATTAGGTCAGGAGACATGAAAAAGCCATTATAGGCTTTTAACGTATTTTTGGTAGTTTTTATGTTCCTCACTGACTGCAGTAAAGACTAAAGTTTAAATAAAGCCTTAGAGGGAGCTAAATCTTGGGTCATCACAGAACACCACGTTACACAGAAGGATGTTTGAGAAATAGGTAGGAAAGGGGTTTAAAAGAAGTTTAGGCTTGCAGGTTTGTTTTCATCTCATTTTAGAAGGTTTTTCTAGACCATGGTGGCAGAGGGGATCAGAGGTACAGACCTACAGACAAGGTTTTTCAGGTGACAGTTCCAGTGGGGATGAAAGGATCTAATGGACACAAGTACTGTGGAATTTCTTTCCAACTCCTTTGCACTAAGCTTTAAACTCAATTTCTCCTAAGCAGTAGATTGAGCCTTAGCTTGAATTCTTCAGCCCAACAGGAATCTATGAATACTTCCTTTTCCATTGTTTTCCTACATTCCCAGGATCCCAACCTCAGTCCCACTTTGAGGTCTAGTTCAGTAACCCCTAAAAACAAAAAGCCCACAAATGTAAGCATAAATTTTGACATCTACCTTGATTTCTTTAACATTTTAAAATAAGTGCACCTCATTTACTTTTCCCATTTTTAACCACAACCATAATGAAA
Organism: Ammospiza caudacuta; assembly: GCF_027887145.1. Lineage (NCBI taxonomy): Eukaryota > Metazoa > Chordata > Aves > Passeriformes > Passerellidae > Ammospiza > Ammospiza caudacuta. Next base: position 15,011,810 of record NC_080632.1, read on the forward strand.
TCCAAAATCTGAAGTCTATTTCATCAGCCCTTACCTGCCAAGTCCTGGTAAACACTTTAGCACAAAAATGACACTAGAGTTTGACAGGCCTTTCTAAGCCTTAATTGCATATATTATGTATCAAAATTAAGTATCAGCAATTAAGTTTCTTTTCTCCTTTATTTTTAGTTTGAAAATCATGTAGAATGGATAAATATCCATTTAGAAAGGGTTCTTTAAAGCAAATGCTTTGGATTTCCAGTATTTCTTTAAATACATATTAAAAAGCACCTAACACTGGAAAAAATTGTTTTAAACTGTGGTAAAGTGAATTATTTGTTTTAGAAACACTGCTTCAGCTAGATCTTCATGAGCTGTGTTTTGTGAAAACAAACGGAAAACCTGCATTTCACAGGTTTTGAATGCTCAGCATAGATTGTTCCAAGATATCTGAGTCATAAAGGCTTCTTATATTCTGTAAGTGTTGGGCACACTAGGATATTTGAAACAATTTTTAAAACGGCAGAAAACACTTTACAATGCTTTAAAAGAATTTAGCCTACCAGATGTAAGACTGGTAAAGCTTGCTTTCTGGTAGAAGAGAGTCTGACATACCATTTTTCTCACTGAAGCATTCCAGTTGAGAGTAACTTGAAATATTCTTAACATTTAGCCCTTAAGTGTTTGCCTGCAATGATTTTTAAATGTAAAAATCTGTAGTGAAATATCAAACTTTGGTCTTTTATGTTTTTCTATGGCCACTGCTGACGACAGTGATTGATTTAGCACAATGTGATCCTTTACAGATCCACATTAATGTGAATGAAATAGCTAGAATGAAATAACTGGTAATTATTCTTCTAGTACTCTGCAGGTATTGTTTGTATTGTTTGTATGTTGTAATAGCTGTAGACAGTCCTAAGAAAAGGGATCTTATCTTGCAAAGAGTTTTAGAGTATTTTCTATAGGGAGAAGTATCTTCTTGAAGAATGACTTGCCCCACCCATTGGCTCATATGTATAAGCTGAATATCACTGTTGGGCTAGAAAGAGGGAAAAAGAATTAAGGAGCACACAAAGAAAGCAGTAAATATAATATTGCAGTATTGCATAGTTAGCTGTTCCTTATGAAATGGGATGCAGCAGCAAGAACCATTAATACTTTCTAATTCTTTGCCAATCTTGATGCTACAGAAGTGGTAGCAGTAGAACTAATGGAATTTGGATATGGGTATTAATTCCCCTTTTGTAATTTCCAGTTTAATTTGTTTTCAGTAGATTACTGTTGCATACAAAAGAGGAAACGAGACTTCTACAAGATATAAAACAAACAAGGATGTTAAAAAAAGAGATTAAGTAGTTCATAAGAATGAAGAACCACTCAAACAGAAGTAATTTTATATCTCAAATGAGAAATGTCTCATATTAATATCAATTTATGACAAAGAATTTTCTTTGTTCCATATGCCTTTGTTGGCTCCTAAAGTGTCAGAAAACCATCTACAAAACTCTTCCTCCTTTTTATTCACCCTACTGTTCTCCAATAAACATAATGAGTCTTATATCAACATGTGCTCCAAATCTTTTTTCTCAATCAATTTGCCAAAATCCAAAGGGGATACCATAGAATACATAGCCAGTTTGGACTGAGTAGCTCTGTGATCTTTCTTGTAAGATTTTGACCCAAAAGACAACATATCATCAAGTTCATTTGTTGAATTATGTTTAATTCAACCTTTTTCCTGGGAGTCAGCTTTATTCTGAGAACTTTTGCCTTTTTCAGCTAGCAGCTAGAGGCAGGCAGTCAGGGGTTAGAAGTTAGAATAACAAGCCAAGCTTGATCAATCAAGGATTACTTTGGAAGTGTCTAACATTATTTTAATGTAAAAAATTAACAATCATGAGTGGTTTTGTATATTTTCAAATCCACTCCCACTTTTTTCCTTCGATTAGGCGAGCTGTGTAGAAAAGAGATTCTAGCTGTCCTCAGAGACTTGTCTTCTAGTCATGTCTTTTACCCACAAAGTTACTGACTTTTACCCACAAAGTTACTTTATTCATGTCTTATTTTATTTATGTCTTTTACCCACAAAGTTACAGACAGCATTCTGTGTACCTGGTCGCACAGACCCAACCAAATGGAAACCCTAGCCTCACTTGAAATGCAGAGCTCCTAGATGCTATAACATTCTGGCTGAACTGTTTTATCCATTTGTTTTTTAATACGCCTTTCTAATATGCTTTACACAAATAGCAGTTATTGGCTTTATGTCACGTGCTATGCTTATGCTCACCAACTTTATTTAATAAAAAGAATCTGCAAGGGTGGTATTTGGGAGGATGGATTGTAGGAGAATAGATATAGTGCTGAAGGCAATCTCACCCCTGCAGAGCTGCAGCTGCACTAATTACCAAAGAGTAGGAACAGCCCTGCCCTTAACAGGGCACAGCTATGTCCAGTAAGGATGGGTGCCATAAAAGAACGGGTTAGCTGGCTGAGAGGAGAGCTGGAGCTGATTGGCTGTGCTGTGAGGAGTGGTGAGGGTCAGGCAATTGTGCAAGGGACAGGGAGGAGTCAGCCAGCCATGCAGAAGGAAACGGAGTCAGTGTTGTGAGAAGCTGCCTGTGGGAGCTCACAGAGAAGGTATGAAAGCTTTACAGTAAGATGATAAACTCATGGTGACAGTCAGATTGGTGCCAAGCACTGGTGCCAACAATTGGTGGCTCATATGGGGATGAATCCTGACAGATGTACCTGGAGGGACACAAAAAGATAGCTGGGGAGGAATTGTCATGCAATGGCAGGACAAAGGGGAGTGGCTTCAAAGTGAAAGAAAGTAGGTGCAGATTAGATACTGGGAAAAATTATTGTGAGGGTGGTGTGGTGCTGCAACAGGTTGCCCAGAGAAGTTTTGGATGTTCCATCACTGGAAGGCTTTAAGGCCATATTGGGTGGAGCTCTGGGCAACCTGGTCCAGTGAAAAGTGTTTCTGTCCACAGCAGTGGCATTGGACTAAATGTTCTTTGCAGTCCATTCAACAGAGGCCATTCTATGACATATTTTGGAATCTTTAAAATGCTGTTTGTGTCATTGCATTGATCACTTATATCAGGATTTCATTGCATTGTTATATCAGGTTTTTCAACCAGAAAGGTAATGTCAAAAGAACAGGAGGATTTTGGGAATGTCAGTTTAGGGTTGTGGAAATAGAATACCGGCATTAAAAAGGTGAAAATAATTGTGTCCTATATAGCATAATTTCTTTCACTCTGAGAAAACAAATTACAAATCATCCTTGCTGAATCAATTAAAAAGACTGAATCAATTTAAAAAATGCAATTAAACAGTGAAATAAGAGTTGTCACTCAGAGAGTTCGATCATATTTCATCTTTAGTTGGAGGTATAAAATATGCTTTTGTTTGTGGAATAGCCCAGGGCCATGGTTCAAAAAGGCAACTCTTTAATTAGATTTAATATGGGTGGACATAATACACTGTAATGGCTTAGACAAGATTCCCATAGGTAGGAGAGGTATTGACAGATCATAGAGATGAACAGGAATGAAAATTTTCTTACTTTAAATAAACCTGAAAAATTATTTAAATAGTTGGCTGCTTAACCATTTATGTTTTGAAAATGTTTGATAAAATATAAAATTTTATATCATGGACCCTAGATCCTGAACCAGTATCCTGAACACAACTTTTGGTTGTGTTATAACTTCTTTTGTTTTTGTTATATCCGTTTCCATCCTATGGAAGAGCTGGTTCTTGACAGACTTTTGCCTAACAACTGATAGAAGATTTTTATCTTCATTTCATAATGATTTAAAGAATTCCATAATGATTCCACTCTTTGTTACAGCTGTGTGCACAGTTTCATTCACCGTATCCACACTATTACACAGAAATGGATGCTATCAGATTATCAAATACTAAGGTCTTTCTGACCAAGACAGCAAATATTTAGTATAAAATGAAAAAAGAACAAAGTTTGATTTGCTTTTAGAGTTCAGGAGAAACAGAAAAAATAATCTAATTATATTTGAAATCTCAAAGGTGTCAAAACCCATTTTATTTTAAGATCTCTCACATTGTTTTGTAGACTCCTGAGATCTGAAGGTTTAATTGTTTTACTCGACTTTTGCATTTTCATTTTCATTGATCTCTAAAATGCAGCTACTTATTTTCACTAGATGATGCTACAGAAAGCAGGTAAGTGTGCCCAACTGGATAGTAAGAAAAATCAAAATTAAAGCTATCATGCCAGTAAAGGGCTGTTTCAAAAAAACCCAAAAAACCAACACAAACCAAAAACAACAAAAACCCCAACAAATCCAAAAAGAAACAAAAAACAGACAAGCAAAAAATCACCAAAATAACAATATTGAAGTTTTTCCAGCTTGGGACTTCTTTCAAACTAAGAGCACTTAGATACATCTTAAAGGACCCTCATCTGAAAAAGAAACCCCAAATCACTTCTATCTAATAGTCAATAAGTGTCAATATAAGAAATAGACTTGTTGGACTACACAGTGAAGCACTGCAAAGCTGAATGCGGTGTTACGGAAAAAAAATTTTGTTCTTAAGAGCAAGGAGCTGGAATTTAAGTGTGTTTAGTAATGGGCAAATCCTTCAAAGTTTACCTTTCACATATTTTCTGTTACTAAAGAAGTAGTATTTTGGATATTGTTGAATGATGTTTTTTCTCAGTCCCTTACCTACTTAAGAATATCAGTTCATACTAATAACCTTTAAATCTGGCCCTTTTCTCCAAGTTGCCTTCAGGAGCAGCTCAACAGAAACATGCATTTTTATAAATGTTCTTGTCTCTTTCATTTCTAGAAAAGAAAAGAAGAAATAAAGAAACTCTGTAATTACTTTGTACCAACTGTAGCAATGCCAGAAATCTTTGTAATCTAAATTACTTTCTTCTATGGGTGAAAACAGTTAACAGGGACTCCCTGTAGCTAACAGCAGACTAAGCACTGGAGCAGAATATTAAACAGTTGTCCCTCTGTGTGGAATATGAAGGGTTTTTTTAGACCACAAAGCTAGCAGTATTGTACCTGTCACCTACTGTCTCCCATACACAATGTTTGAAACTGGTACCATATGCAGAGATGTCAAAATGGACTTACACTGCAACAAATGGTGATTTATTTCTCTCTAAATGAAGAAAAGAGCAAAGAATTTCTTACAAAACCCCAAGCTGGGGAGCACAAAAAGCAAGCCCTGAATTACCCTCCTTGTGCATGAGCTGCACTTCCCTAGAGTTGCATTTCTTGTGAAGCAAACAGCCACCGCATGATGCTGATGGCCGAGCTCCTTCTGAGCACTCAGTGGCTGAGCCGGGAAAGGTGTTGTCTTCCTCTGGAACTTCACGTTTTCTAGATTGTTCTAAGGAAGCAGATCTTTGCCACTGTCCAGACAACTGATAAAAAACTAATAATGATAATGACAACATGATGGTTAAACTTTCCTCTTTTTCTCTTGGTTACAACTTCTCTACCTTCTTTGGAAGGATAGCTGGGATGATAAGGGCTCCAAGTCAAGGTCAGTTTCAAAGACATCTTGTTACCAAGCTGTGTTGGAATGTTGGGGGGTACAAGACAGATGATGGACTTTGGACCTGGTTAACATGAGAGATTTGATAACAGGATGCCTTGGCAAAAGCAAATGGAACTTTGAAAATTAGACCTAGATAGCAAGAAGATTTAATTACACAGGTTTACCAGAAAAGGAAAATCCTATTAAACTCTGCAAGCAAAAGATGTTGTTATATGGATAAGTTTATGTATGTGATTTTAACCTAATCATTGTAGTACACATTACTAGTCTCCCTGAAATGGTATAGAAGTGTTTTCATCTACACTAAAATTGAATTCTGATCATTAAGTCAGTCTCCTTGTCTCTCTCCATCGATGCCAATGCTAGGCAGTGAAGCAGTATCAGCCTTCATAAATCTCTAGAACACCTTCAATTATTTGTGAACCAGGTCTCCCATTAGATCACCCCCTGAATAACAGATGCAAAAGTAGCATCCAGTTGGCTCCAGAAAAACAGTGAAAATTGAATTATGTTATATATAGTATTACATATTATGTATAATTTATATGTCTATATATGTGTGTGTGTATGTGGATATATATCTCCCAAATGACGACTGCTTCAGTTAGGCTTCAGAATCTATCCTGTTATGGAAGAGAACTACCAGCTGTGGCTTATAAAATGTCTTTGAGCTGTTTTGTGAGTAGATTTAATCTAATACCAGACAGAGTTTACAAAGTGAATTAATGCAAAGTATATACCACGAATGGAGATTTGACCTGTTGCACAACAGCCACAATCAGTGACTGTAATCCTCCTTTGGGGCTCTCTTTGGCTTTGCTTCATGAATGAATCTGATGGATAAACCTACAAGTCTAACCAAGGCTTATTGCTATGAGACATGAGCTATAGGGTACCAGAAAAACACCTGCATTTATCAGAACAGGGCTGATTGTTGATTGTTTCCTTACTGCGGGCTCAGCAAGAAAAATGAAGGTTGATATAAAAAACTACAGTGTTATAATTTTCTGGTAAAGAGAAACAAACGTTATATAACCTAGGAAAAGAGAGGAAAAAGTCAGTAAATAATTTAGTGGTTATTACTGCATTTAGAGGTGATTAATTAATTGCTTTACTAAAAAAGTAGGCAAAATAATAATTGGCAATATATTAATCTAATTTAACAATGCAGATTTTTCTATGTAACTGGCATGACAGATTTAAAAAAACTTATCCTGTGATAAGTATCTGTGTGTATGAGCACCTCAGAATTCTCTGCATTTTGTTACAGTACAGAGTGTGACTTCATTAAGATGTTGAAAATTCTTTAAAATTTGGAATATTTTTCTTTCCTTCCCTTGGTGACATTTCTCACTGCCTATTTTTTTACATTATTTGATTGCTCTTTTCCATATAGCAGTTGAGATGAGTTTTTACCAGACCAAGGAATCTCAAGATTGGAAAGGCACTTAGGAAGTGGGAAATTTTTTCTTTTGTCTTTATAATAAATTATAATGAGTGGATAAGTGGTTTTGTCATTTGAAGTCTGGAGATTATCAGTAGGCTTGCAGAATAGAGGTAGGAATGGCTATGTCAACTGAAAAATATCAGAAGAGAATTCATCAACACTACTAATGAAGAAGTCATAAGCAATCCAGTTGCAGCACTGGTGATGTCATTATCCACGAAATTTCGTTGTTAATTGCCCCCCGTCTCTGTTTTGTACAACTGAAATGGGGTCCATCACAGATCATCTCTTTTGAGTGCTAAAACAACATCACCAGTACTTGTCCCTCTCTCCTCTAGTGGTACAGACATAGTGAGCTTCTTGATTTTCACCTAAGCTTGATGTTAGCTCCAAGCTTGTACAAGTTAGCCCCAAGATTACTGCTGCATTTTTTTTCAACACTTAGGGATTTATGGGTGAGAAGTGCTGTTCAAGTGCTAAATGTTGACTTATTGCTATTATTACAAACATTGCAAAGATTGCTTGCTGGGTGTGTTCAGTGTGAGGGCCCTAATCACAGATAATGGGAGATGAGCAGGAAATGACATGGATTCCTGTGAAGCAGCGTATTGTGGTACAGAAAATGGGGTTTTTTCCCCCTCCTAAAAACCGAATAGCTCAGTGTTACTGTTTATCGTCCCAAAATTGCATGTACTTTCAAAGGAAAAATAGTTGTTTTCTTTGGGTTTGTGTGCATTTAGAAAGGGCCTAATGTGAAATTGTGATAACAGAGGAAAGTGGAAGGAAATCCAAGGGTTACATATTCCCTTCTTAGAGAGCCTGAGCTTCCTAAGTGTAAATGAACATAACTAACACTATGTACATAACTGTACATATACTGTGCAGAGACTAGTATCCCAACTACAGTATGCTACTATGAAAACACAATTAATGACTATGCAATGTTACTCTGTATTGATTTGGGACTAAATTCCAGATGGAAAACAGTGAGAAAGTTTTAAACACGTCTTGGCATTTAACAAAGTTGCAATGATGGGATTGTGTGGAAAAAGATACAATAGAAAAGAAGAAGAAGCTTATAATGGAAGTGGTCATATGCAATGAGAAATAGTTTGCTGCAGACTCTTTTAATAAAAATTAGAATTGCACTAAATATGTTGATATTACTGTTTTCTCCACTTTCTCTTTGGTTGTTTTTTAATACAGTATGCAGTTTTTGTATATAGTCTGACGTGAAGCTCTTTTGCTTCAGATAATATCTAAACAGTCACTTAAAGGGCAACAAGTGAAGGTAACACATTGTAGAAATTAGGATAATTAGCACTGCTCCTCTATGTTAACACATCCTAAAAAATTATAACCAGTAGATATGAAGGTATAATAACTCAATATTTTTTTAAGAATATGAACACTTACAGAAAAAAGGTGTGTTAAAGAAGGCCCATTTTGAGTTTGAAAAGGCTAAGTGAAGAAATGAAGATATGTAACTTCTCAGAAAAAAGTACTACTAAGGAAAGTCAGAAGGCAGATTAGATATGCCAAAAATACAACCAAATAAAATAGAAAAGCACATGCTGATGTTAAAGAAATAAATGTTTCCTCAGGGCAACGTAGGTAGAGATTCCTTTGTTCCAAATGGCAAAAAACTCTGTACTTTTGTTACTGCACTCATTTCCCTGTAATTTTACATATTGAATTTAATATTAGACCTTGTTCTCTGGCCATAAGAGGTCTAATTGTGAGTTAATGGGCATGCTTGTAAGCATTTTGCAGAGGAGTATGCATTGAAATTCACAAATGTGCATTCTCATTAGTTTCAGTATTTTATATTTGTAGGAAACTGGGTCTTACACCCCCACCAAAACCTGCCTGTATATTCCAATATTCTATTACATATTCAATAGTGCTTAAGAGTGATGCCAGAGAAGAACTAGTTCTCAAAATCTGTAAAGGCAATATTTCTATCTTTAGAGGCGGATGTTAGTAAAACTGGGAACTTTTACATGTAGAGAAGGACTGTGGTTAGCCAGAACAACAAACTTGGGCTTATTTGTCCTCCTGACAGTTGCTGTCAATTCATGAAAAGCACAGTGTGCCTACTGCAGTCATGGAGAGCAGTGGTGTCACTGGGACCAAGCCAGCTCCCCGTGGCCTTGTCACACAGGCAGTCCGTCACTTCCTGCAGTGCAGCAGAGAACCTGCTTGAAATTGCAAGAAGAAGTGAAATATCAGCCCAAAACTTGTTATTTTCTTATGCTTTTTCCTTGAAAGAGAGTCTATGAATAGGATATGAGCACAGGCTATGCTACAGATACATCTGTTAGCTCACTTTTCCCAGATATTAGTAATCCTGGTGTATCCGGAAAGGGAATTCAGAAGTTCCCGACATCTGAGGCACCTCATAAGCATATTTAACAGTCCTTGATGCATAACAAGGCAAATTGAAATACTTGTCAACCTTTGGTAATAGATTTGTTTTTGTAGGAGAAAATGAACCTGAAAATCTTCCATCAGTTCTTTTGCTTTTCAGTACTTTTGATTTCAATAATTCAACTATGAATGAAAAGTGATAGGAGCTTCCATACAGGTGTTTGTAGGGACACATTCCAGATACTTTATTCTTAATTTCTCTCCATTTACTGTGTTTCCTCTTGTTTAAAGTTTGTTGGGAGGGTGAAGAGGAAGAAGTCATTGGCTAAGAAGACAAAGATTAACCACATCTTAGGTCAGTACAAATCTTTATTAAACAAAATTTTTATGTAGTTGCTGCAACTAGAGCTTTCATTTCAGTGCTATGGACTTATTCCATATAAGTTAACATAAGGCTGTTATTTCAGCCTTTCCTGCCCTTCAAATTGTACTCTTTCTCCCAAGATTCGCACACATCTTTATACATCCATACTAGAGACTAATGTGTCATTTCAGCCCCATTTTTTCCCTAAGAAATCTTTTTTTTTCACAAATGTGACATCCAATTTTCATTTGAAATATGTTGCTCTTTTTCCTAAACCTTTTTTTTTTTTTTTTTTTTACATTGGATAATTTCTACTGTATTGTGCTGCCAGGATCAATATTTCTTACATTATGGTTTAGTTTTCTTAAACATGATCCACAGAGCTGTGGCTGAGTTTCTGTTTGGGTTTTTGTCATCAGTTTACCATCACTACAGGCTGCAAAGAGCATGTGCTTTGATTACAGAACTGCTTACTCTCTGCCATGTGATTTCTCTAGGCATGGTTTCTTGACATCATTTAACTTCAGAAATACATATTACTTGTTGTGCACCCCATTCTCCTGTGTTGTAAAGAGGACATTTTTTACAACAGATGATTTACTAAGTGCTTCACTGTACCTTTTCTCTTGCATTTTTACAGAATTTTCTGTTAGAGACAATTAATGAGCTGAAACATTCTTTATACTTTTAACTGTGGTGTCCTGGACATGGCATGAGGAATAAAAGAATTAATATTTATGATACTAAAAAGCCAATTCTGAGCAGTACATTCAGAAATTTAATTTGGCCCAGTACATTTACAGGGAACAGTCTGGGGCTAAAGAATTATGAAGTGAAAATTTAATTTGGAGACGTTGATAAGGGTATGTTTAATCTCTGTCTAACTGCAAAGCTTTCTCACATAAAGATTGTTCTGATTTTATTAGGCAGATCATGACAACAGCTGAGGTCAGCAGAGGTAGCAACTGGATGTCTACAGCCAGAGTGTGATCGAATTCCTTCCCCAAGGAGCAGTGGAAAAATAGTCTGCAGGCCAATCATCTTGATTGGTGCAGGCATTCTTCCAAGCACTAGAGAAATTTTGACATACTAGGGGCTAGAGGCAAAGCAGGGAGATGATTAGAAGATAAATAGCCATTGGATGAGATCAGGCAATTTTTTGTATTGGTCTTGAAATCAAATGTTCCTCTGGACATATAAAATTAATTTCATCCTGAAATAGCACGGAACCCAGGTAAGTAGCTAAAAAGTGTCATGCAAACTCTTTTTTTTTACTTTGGTCTTGTACTCCCTCTTTTAAAAGATATTTTATCTATGGATGAAATAGCATAATATAGATTAAATAGGCTAAGTGTAGAATTTTCTCCCTTACATATAGGAGTGTCTTATGGCAAAAAAATATCCATGGCTCTAACCCACACTAATTTCTTTTATTAGAAGGCAGGTTTACCAAAACTCTAGGGCTACCCATACCAAATCCCTACAGGCCTGTATTAGAGGTGTGCAGAAGCACTTGTCCCAACAGTGTCAGAGTTTTCCGGAGCTGCCCCTGGAAGAAAGGCAGAGGAGCCACCCATGGGCATGTGTGGGAGAATATTTACAGTGCTGCCATTCCTGTGCTGGATGGGCATGCCCAGCCCTGTCTGGAAACTGGCTTTCTGAGGAAGAGCGTTTGTCATGGTCACTGTATCTGCAAGTGTTTGGTCACTGGTGTAGCTACACAGCCTCTGCACAAGGGCTGGCTTCAACCTGGCCAGCCTGAATACAGGTGGAATAGAAGGTTCCTCACCCACACTTGACCTATTCCTAAACAACTACATATAACAAGTGGAAGACAGAGAGCTCTGAAAGGAGTGAAGTAATGGAAATAAGAGTAAATATAAGTACCTTGTAAAACAGGAGAAGTAACTATAGCTTTCCAGTTCTTTCATTTCTATATTCTTTTGCTAAAGATGACTTACAATGTTTTTGTCTAAAACAATTTGCACACAAACTTCAAATGGCTGGGGTGCTACTGTCTGGTGCCCTCCATGAGACAAGCAGCTTGGTTGTTTATCAGGTTACTTGGTGAAAGTGTTTTTTCTTGGAAATTAACTATCTCCTATCAGGACCAAGAAGCAACTTTGAGGAGTCAAAATTTTTTGAGTCTTGGAGGTTCATGTAGTCCCCAGACAAGTTCCAGACCACCCCTCACAGCGCTATCAGGCTCAGATTTGGCATTATGGGTGAAAAGAAGTTTTGTACAATAAAACTTGTACTATCACAAAGTAGTTAAAAGCAATCAGGTTTGAACACTGATCATTTGGTAAAAGCTGCTTATTCATTCGCATTCTTTCCACTTCATCTCTGTAGCTGCTGAATATTTTTATATAGAGATAACATATCTCTGCTGTTTTATTATATCACTTCTTAGTCTTTGACTTGATTTCCATGTGTCATGCAACAATCCAGCAATTATTCAACATAATTTATATGTTGAGGTGTTGCATTACTTGCTACCACTCAGATATTGAAAATAGAAACAGCTTTGAGTACAGTATAGACATATATAGACTATGTTATTAAGGGCAACCCATATTTTCATTTGGGACTTTAAGAATCTGGAGATTTCAGAAGTAATTTTCTTGATTGCCTAGATGCTGTTATTTTTTTATAACAGCATTTTTCTCGTACTCAGACTTATACCTCCATCATCATGTTTTTTACTTTGAAGAAATTAAATATTGTACAATCATAGAGACCTCACTTAAACCTCTTTCTAAGTGCTTTGATTTTTCTATCATATACACCACGGTAAATATTTTACCATTGTGAGCTGGATTTATGCAGCAACATAGCAACTTGTAGTTGATAGTACTCTCTGCTTCCAGTGGAATAGTGGGAGTCCAAAAACTCAGAAAACCTGTGGATTAATTCTCCGTTTTGAGCCTTTAGTGTCATCTGTTCCTTCTCTCTGTTTTGCTTTTTGCTAGCAGACAGGAAATCCTTGCATTGTGAGTGGAAGTGCTTCCTGAAGTTTTTTCCTCATTCCTTTGTCTCCAGCTGAGAGGAAGTGTTGCTGTCAGGTAGATTCTCTACACACCAGCTACTGTGGAACAGGAAATAACCATACAGATGTTTGTTTGATAGGCACATGAAACAGCAGGGAAGATTTTTGAAACAGTACATTAGCATATAAGTGCCAAGCAAGGATATTATTTTGTTTTATAAATAATGTCCTTAATGCTTCTGCCTCATTTCTGTCTTGAGGTAGTCTATACAGAAATCCTGGAAAATGAGTATTTCTCATTCTGAGGCTACATGTAATAAAACTGTTAATTGATGGCCATCATTGCTATCAGTTACCTGCTGGCCATCACACAGTGCTAAACATGTGACAGATAAACCAAGGGAATGCTGAAATCTTGCTGTATGGTGTATTGACGTAGAAGACTGAGGTGTATTCAGGGTGAAGACCTCTTTAGTGTGTCATGGTTGTTAGATTCAAAGTAATGTTGATTCTGATCAGTTGTCTTAGCTTCCTGGGCTCATTAGATCTCTTTAGGATTAGTATTGAAGGGAAAGATATTTTGACAGGGTTTCTTGACAAATTGTCCCTCTTTATTTTGAAGCACATTCCTCAGTTTTAGAGGTATGCTTCCTATTTTACACTTTTAACTGATCAAAAGCTCCTGCCCAGGAAGTGGTATTTAAAAGACCTGTGCTTAGGGATGTGATTTAGTGGTGGTCTTGGCCTTGTCAGGTGCACAGTTGGACTCAGTGATATTGTGTCCCTTCCAACCTAAATGATTCTGTAATTTTGTGATTCTAGGTTTTCATTTGACCACCTCCATGTCTTTGTAAATTGGTCAAGCACCATAACTAAGGTTAATCCAAAACTCTGCATGTATTCCTTTTCTAATAATCAATTACTAAGCTAAGTTTCCTGTAATCTGGATAAACTGTCAAGTGTTATACTGAGATGCCTAGGAATTATTCGAGAGCACCTATAGTCCCAAGGCATTCTGGTTTTAAGTATTAAGAGAAGCTATATCACTAGCAACTGTAACCTCCATTGTTTTTTAACCCAACCGTGCACTTGGGTTTTGTTGAATTTTCTCTTAAAATTGCTGGTCTGTGCAATCTACTGAACAGTAATGAGAAAACTGATTCAACATGGGACTTGAACATCTGCCTGACAATAAGCATTCAGTAATTCCACTGATTAGAATTAAATGGTTCATATGTTTAAACTTAAGCATATTTAAGTGCTCTTCTGAGTGGTACATGTTTTAAACTGATGTCACTCAACTACCAAGAATATAACAATAGGCCCAGAGATCCTTATAATTAGACTTATTAAAATAAATTGCTTAAGTCTATAATTCCCTAGGCAATGTAATTTCCCAGACTGTGTTTCTAGTGCTCTTCCCTTCAGTACAACAAAATCAGCATTGGATTTCCCCAGATTTCTCATTACAGACTTGTAGCATTTTTTCTTTTTTATATTCACTTTCTGACTTTACAGTGTTACGGTGCTGTCTAGTTTTCTTTCTATTAAAAAAAACCCAAAAGGTATTTAATTAACCTATTTAAATGTGCTTGTTATCTAGACTCAGAAAGGCCTTCTGCTTGTTGTCAAAACCAAGTAATAGTTTAGACTTTACCCTCCAAGCTGTCATGCAGGGCATCCTACAGTTGCAGAAGCAAGCAGGGACTTCAGTTAGAATAATTCATATATGCCATATGCCACCTTTACTTGGAACTGTAATTTTCTGGCATGGGATGCTCAGTTTTTGTTCTTTAATGTCAGCTTCCACCTCCCCACATACCCCCAAATCCCAGGACGTGTGAAGACATTTTTACCTGTATGATACTGAAGCAGGAAAATTTGGAAGAAATAGGACATATGGTGGATTCACGGAAAATTGTAATATTTTAAAAGCGTATGTACTTATTCCAGGTGTGTCATAGCGATGTGTACTTCTTGAGCTGAATACAATTTTCAGCTCAATACAATTCTCAGTCTTTCATATCTTTTTAATTTAGGATGCTACTCAAACTATAATAATCAATGTCTGTAGAAATGTTACTTATGAATGTGTGTTATTTGTGAGTACCTAAAAAAACAATTGTCTAGTTTCAGACCACAGCTTATTACAGCAACTCTTCTCATTTGCTTTTAGTGATCATAGAATAACCTTATACAACGCTATATCTAATTATGAAAGCGTGGTACCCTTCTCAGCTCCCTGCATAATTCATTTGCTGCCATTTGCTTCCTCCAGAGCTTGTTGGGCATGGCTGGAAACTGCAGAGATGAGCTCCAGAAACATCTGTTTATTTTCACTGTCTCCACTTAAAATGGGTTGGTGTTTCCTCTCATAAAATCCTGCTATCTGGAGGCTTCTGCCGTTGTGAAATGTGTGCAAGTGGAGAGGCAGGTTGAGATTTCCCAGTCCATGAGAGTCACTTTACCATGTGGTGCCCTGGGGCTTGTCTTCTGCGTGGAAGGCTGCAAATGTTACAAGCCTGATGGGTGTTATGATGAAATTTGATGAGTAATTCTCATTAAATGAAATCATGTATCGACCTTGATCATCAAATGTGATTATTGGTGCTAGGTTCATACACTTTTAAAGTACCTTCACTATATAAAGCTGAAATTTTGCCAATTTTTTTCTTAAACCTTCCTCACTGAAAAGGAAATCAGAGGGTAAATAATCTAGAGAGGGAAACAAATTATTTTTTACCTTGCATCAAATCAAACACAAGAAGTTACAATTATGTGCAATTATGAAACTTAAGCTGTACATAGCATGTGTAAAAGTGATTAATTAAAGGCCTGTATGTTGCTGCACCAAGAAAAGCCCACACAAACAATTAGATGTCAATTTGCCTTTACACAAAGAGTGCCTGATATGCAATCTTCTATTTTCCTCTTTTCTCCCACATAGCCTTGGCTTAAGATTGAAAGCATGCACAGAGTGGACAATTTTGTTTTGTGTTGGATGGTGACTTTTGGGTAATTTGCACACTGTACTGTTGATTAATATATTAAAAAAACAACACCAATCAACAGAAGTTTACAATGAAACAGTGGTAGAAATCATGTTTTGGAAATTAAGAAAGCTGCTTCATCTGGAAATTAGTCATAGTCAAAGTCTGGAAGGAAAAAAATTATGGATCAAAAGGGTTTTAAAATTCAGGTGCTTTCACTGTAACTTAAAACCCCTCCTGTAAACTCACAGCAAGGCAAGTATCATAATGTAAATAATTAATTTGTTGGAAAGAAAACTGCCACTAAATTATTTTAAATCACCTGGAGAAAATCCATCTTGAAATAATCTTAAAGTCACTGGAAAATTCTTCTGGCCTCTCCAAATTCCCCTGAGTCTGTTGTGTAGAACACAAAAATATGAAACTCTCCTAGAAGAAAGGTTTCCTTACAGTCTACACAGCCAGCAATAATTTGTGCAGTTTTATTCAAATTACAGTAATTTTCACAGTTCAGTTGATTTTATGCATAGACAAGGATCCTGATTAAAATGCCATGTCTTTCCTGTCTTTACTTGGCAATGGCTTGACTTGTTGCTCCTTGTTTGCTTTTTTCCCTCACTGTTTTACAATGTCTACTGCAGATACACCTTTTAACTCTTTCTCTTGATGTTTGTCTTGCTTATGTTTATCTTCTATGTGCATTCCATTTTTGGGTTTCCCTTTAATTTTAAATTCCTTTTCATTTTTTTGAAGTTGGGTTTCTTGAGGATATGTATTCCCTTGGACTGCTTCAACTTTGAAAAACTTCCAGCTTCATCACTGAAATTGTCCTCTTGAAATGCATCATAATCTTCCATTCTTTTTTTCTTTCCTCTTAAACTTTCCTTTCCTCTTCTCATGCTCCTTTTCATCATCAGATACTACATCTGGAGGCTTATACAAGCAGTTGTGAGGTGGTGAAAGCTCAATGGTTCTGTTCAATGCAGGGAGTTTTATAGGACTGATTTTTTTCAGAGCTGGAAGCATGAGCAAGACTTTCACTGTGTCTTACCTGACAGTGTTCACTAAGGCTGCTAGTGGGAAGCAGGAAGCACTAGGACATTCTGGTTCCCTGACTTCAAAGTCAAGTCTTCTGCTACCTGTCAGCGACACCATTGGGGTCCCTCTTGATGGCACAGCAGCTCCCCCTCAGCCTCACATGTGGGGTTTTGTCTCACACCCCTTTCTGCCTCCTCCATCTGGCCACAAGGATGGTGAGGGGCCTTGGGGTGAAGCCGTGTGAGGAGTGGCTGAGGTCCCTTGGTCTGTTCAGCCTGATGGAGACTGAGGGGAGGCCTCACTGCAGGTGCAGCTTCCTTGTGAGGGGAAGAGGAGGGGCAGGCACTGATCTCTGCTCTGTGGTGACAGTGACAGGACCCAAGGGAACGGCCTGAAGTTGTGTTAGGGGAGGTTTAGGTTGGATATTAGGAAAAGTTCTTCACCCAGAGGGTGGCTGGAACAGGCTCCCCTGGGAACTGGTCACTGCACCAACCTGACAGAGCTCAAGAGGCATTTGGACAATACTTTCAGGCACACAATGAGGTTCTTGGGGATGGTCCTGTGCAGGACCAGGAGCTGGGCTTGATGATCCAACTCAGTGGATTCTGTGATAATATCTGCCAATTTCACCTCTTTATTTTCTCTTTGCTTTCTAGACTCCTATTCAAACTGTGTATAATACTGCCACTGGATGTGTGGATCATACTTTCTAAATGTTTTGTAATAGCTTGAAGCCACCATCAACTGAAGGGCAATTTACATTAATTTCATGTAGCAGTAGGGAGGAAACCTTCTTTGTGTGCAATCCACAGAGACAGGTTCTCGACAGGTTTAACTTCTTCCATTTAAAGCAGAACGCATCCTGCAGAGAAAATTCTGAACACATTAATCATTGCTTCTGACAAAATTTTTTCAACTACATTAAACATTAGAAATTAAAATTTCCCCATCAGTCTTCTAAAGTCACTGCTTTTTTAGCAATAAGGAATTATGGTTTTCTATTTTAAAAAATCATCTATAAAACCAAATTCTGTTTACACGGATGGTTTGGTTGAGTTGGATACTCAGTACTCTGAACTCTCAAAAAAGATGCATGTTCACTTCTAACACACAGCCCTCACTGCCTTGCAATTGAAATACTGGCAGACCTCTGCAGAAATTAATCACAGACTTTTTACATTCTGAAAACTGTAGTCTTCTAATTTTCCTCTTTTTTCGTGTACAGTCATTATGTTGCAGGATAATAAGGGTAATAAGTCAAACCATCTTTATTTTTGAATTTTTACATTAACTAACTTTTAGAGGAATATCATCCTGAATGACAAATAAGCAAGACCTATTTTACTTTGAAAAAACCCTATAAATGTTGAAAATAAAGGTAAATACTGATTTCTAGGGAAAAGAAATAGAAAAAAAAAACTTGTAGAAAGTGGCAAAAATTTTCAAAGTACCCAAAAGAATTTAAAACATAAAATAGATCAAGATTTTGCATCACAATTTCTGTCTGAAAGAGAAAGAAAATAGTACCCTGAGGCATTTCACGTGCCTTTTGGAGAGCAGAAGATACATGCTGTGAAACCCTTTTCTCTTTAAAATTTCCTTGAAAAATTGTGTGCTTCCCATATTTCATAATTCATTTTAAATTGATCATGAACCTTCCTGCATAACTGGGAAACACACATTTTTTATTTTAATCTGTGAATGGCTTCTATTTCCATTTGAGTAAAGCCAGTAAAGAACAATTACCTGGTTACCATTGCAAAGAACATCTTCTTTATTCTTCAGCAGTCTGACTCTGAACTTAAGTCTTCTCTGTGAAAATCATCTTTGAAGATATAAGTGAACATTTGATTTTAGTTATACAATTATTTCAATTGCAGCAGAAAGTGGCTGCAATTTACTGAGCCAAAGTGAAGATATGATTTGTGAGGTATACTTTTAAAAAGACACAACAGGAATTATACTATAGTCACAGATTTTAGTAGTAAATATTTAAGTAAGGAAAAAGCAAATTCTGCTTCCTGCCTTGTATTAAATGACCTTGCTCTAACAAGGGTACCAAACTAACTCTGAATAAACTAGTAGAGAAAATTTCCAAAGAATTAAGATCGATACAATTTTTTTTCTTTTATATAGTCCTGCCATAACTTTGCAAAAGCAGCAGGGTAGATGACCAGGCTGTGGCAACATGACTGTGAGCAGAGACTTAAATTTGTACCCTGCAAACATCAAAATGATACATGGGCCTGAGGCATCCCCAGACAACATGCTCACTATAAACATCTCAGCTAGAAGTTAAATACATGATCTAGTATATCTATCTTTGACACTTTCTTGAGATTTTAATAAAATATGTAGAAATAATTTAAATCTGCATTTGTATCACAGCACTTCACAAATAGGAGATCTGGAACAAAACATTCACTGGGAGCTACAGGCCTAATGTAAGCTGCTGCCAAATTATTTCACCAGTCTGAAGCTTTAGGTGAACAGTTACAAATCTTGTGGAGGCTGAAAGGCAACAACAAATTTGTCACAACACAGACATGACCTTTCTAGCAGGACATGATCTCAATGACATCCATAGGAATAGATATGCTATATCTATTAAACTATAGTTAAAATATTATGACATAACCATTGCTGTCCTTATCTCTACATGTTTCTCAGGTCATTTCGGAAGTGTAAAACATGGACAATTATTTGAATCAAAATATATGGCAAAGTCTTGCCAAAACAATCCCTTATTAAAAAAGTGAACTCAAAGTCTGGCAGTTAGACATTAATAACATTTAGGTTATTAAATGACAGATTTTCAGTTCAAGCTCATTTCTCTTTTTAATGCAATCTAATGACTTGATGCTCATTCTTGTTCCTTTCTTGCATAAGTATTGCATCTGCTAATGCTAATAAATATTGCATTCATTTACAACAATAAATGCATCTTAGTGGATTAAATTACCCTCTGTTGAGGTATTTCCAAGTGGATGATTCTTACTAACAGTAATGAAATTGCTACATGGCATGCAGTGTTGGGGAAGGCCTTGACAAAAATGACAGCCTGAAGTAGTGTACCCTTTCATCAGCTAAGTATGTGGTTAAATTTAAGAATGCAGCTCAAAGAGCTAACTTAATTATTTTTGGCATCTGCAAAATTCAAAAGGTGTACGACCCTCTTAAGTTCCCTGCTACAGAGTCACCACACAAAACTCAACTTTGCTGAGTTTTCTTTGTTTGTCATGTTTTTGTGTAATAAATCGTATGAAATTAATCTGCCTCTAGTTGCTAAAAACAAATCTTAAAAATTTTGAAATGCAGAGAATAGTCATCTCTATGAATAGATGGTATAGTAGATAATATAGATAGATATACTAGATAATAACAAAGATAGATATACTAGATAATAACATATAGCTAGTATATATGTAGGCATTAAGGCATCAGATTTCTCAGAGAATTGTATTTAAGGTAGCAATAGTGTGCTTTGCTATACCTCATTGTGTTGTTAGGGTTGTTTTTGAAGTTTGCAGTCTTCCATCATCCAAATACGGCACATAAAATCCATAAATGTCACCAAAGAACTGCACTCAGATAGGCAGGAATGGTGGTCTGTGCAAGATATGTGTTCTGTGGTTCATTTTCTTTAATAATGTTTTGCTTCTTGGTCTCCATCTACAACATACAGAAGTCCTAACTCTGCACATACAAGAGCAGGAATATCAGTCCATTGCTTTTACTGAATTTCTGGATGCATTCAGTTGCTGAAAAATCAAGGGTTTATAAAGGTACTTCTATCTATTGTATGAAATGCCTATGGGAAAAACCTTTGAGAGTCATGACAAAAATAACATATATATATATATAATACTAATTATTAAATAATCATATTGGTATTTTTTTCAAAAATAAACAAGGACAGCCTTCAATTTCTAAATGTCTTTCATAACTCAGCAGAAAGGTTTTGACCAAGAATCCTTGTTCTCTTTGTACTTCTGTGAGAAATATTATCTGGCAGACCCAAGAAACAATCATGCCCTGACATTTGAACAGGGTCTCTGGGCTTCAAGCTATGCCTCTGAAATTCTTAGTTATCTTTAACCTATATATCATCTGTGTGACTTATCACTATACACAGTTTAGAGCTGGCACATATTCCTCTAGATACCATTGTTTAATTATAGGGTGTTATAGTTTTCCTACAATATTAACATATTGTAGGAAAACTATAAACGCCTATACACCCTACAATTAAATATTGTAGGAATATTGTAGGAAAACTATAAATACTCTTTTGGAAAGGGACCATGGAAGTCTTCAAGTCATTCTGTGTGTAAAAGCAGGGCTTTGAATTTACTGGTTTAGTGCATTGTCTATTTTTGCTGATGAATTGAAACTACCATAAATATTACCATAAGTATTGCCATAAATAAAATATAACAAAACCAAGGCTCCAGAGATGAAAATTACCAAAAAAACCCAGAGAATACCTTTTGCATCTGTACCTGGCTCTGCACAGTTTGTTACCCAGTATTCTGGGATTTTTTTTGGTTTTGAATATCTACCATTTTTATTGGGACTGCATTCCACATGCAAAGTGATGAATTGTCATCAGCTATCCCTTGTACGTCTCATACAGCCTTTTTCATTTGAACTATTATTTTTGAATTATGTTTCTCTATACTCTTCTAATTTTATGTCCATTTTCGCAAGCTAAAAATTTCTCAGATAAGCAGATACGGAAAAAGTTTGCCCATGAGAATAGTGAAAAAACCCCTTATTTTTAGAATGTCTTGGGGCACAGATTCTTTTTGCATTTGTGGTTATCAGTGGCAAGTGTGGTGGGATGTTACCCACAGCTGAGTTCCTATGTAATATTGCAGTTCAAATTTAAAATTACCTAATAAAAGTACCAGTGTGTAAGAACAACTTTCAAAGTGGACGGGTATGTTACATAATGTAGGAATTTTCCGCAAAAAGGATTTTTAAGTTTTATTGGGGAGGTTTGACATGAGTGAGCAGAGCTCAACCTACGGTATGCATAGCAGAATTATAGCAGAGGCTGTGTATGTCTTGGTGTTATTATCCTAACTGTTCAGCTGCAGTGCACAGAAGCCTACTCAGTGATACTTGACTGGTGAAACAAAAAGTGGGCATGGAGCATTACCAAAGTTCTAAATTCTTAATCAAAAATCTGAGAGGTTTTTATTTGAAAGCAAACTGTTTACCCAGTTCCATGGTAACTTCTATAATTTGCTAGTAAATATAAATTCACTATTTTCATGTGTTATCTTTTATAAAACCTGAATGGTTATAATTAATAAGTGGTTGTCCTATATATAACTTACTTGAATATCTCTGTATTTTTAGAGTTAATGGTTATACTTTGACTCAGCAGTGATTCAGCTGAATGATTCCTTTGGAACAATAATGAATATATATATCAGGCATATTTAATGTGCTATTTTTTATGATACATTTATATTAAAAAAAAAAAAAAAAAACAAAACAACAAACCACAACAATATGCTGGGGATAAATGTGTTGCACTTTATAATTTCTGGATAAAATGAAACTTTATTACCATTTGATCTCTGAGAAAAATGATAGACAATTATTCTTCTGTAGTTCTTTTCACTAGTCACATCCAGAAAAGTACATAATAGCATCTAACAATTCCTATTACAATGCTAGATTTACTGCAAAACTTCTACAGTAGTTTCAGTGTAAACATGGTTGTGATGGCTTTTCCTGGTCCTACAATCAGGAGCCAGACACAATTAGGTGATAAAATGCGATTATCTTCATAAAGGTTCTTTTATGGTACACAACATGCGGAAATACACACCGAGAACGTGCCAAAGATGCACACCATAACATAAAGCAGGCACAACTTTATATGTTTAGCAAGTTAGCATAACTGACAAAGATCCCCAATTAGAGACACGAGTGATGAGGTTATTCCCCTTTGGTTCAACTCTTCTCCAAAACTCTCCCTTTAGATACTAACTAAACTTTGTTTATGACAAAGTGTCTCTAGAAGCTGTTTTAACCTTGGTTCCCAGAGGAAGCAAGATTAATATTGGAGGGTTTAGGAATGTGTTTTGCCTTTCTGCCTAAGAGAGTAGGTGAAATGCTAGCTGTGAATCTATGTGGTTATACAATAATAGGTTACAGAACTACAAATATATATAAAAATATATATAAAAACAAAATGGCAGAAGTCAGTTTGGCATCAGTTGGACAGAATCAAATGGTGAACTATAAGATTAAAAGATATGGATAATCTGTCCCTCCAAGTATCTTCTTAGGAGGTTATTGAATAATAATTAAAATGATACCTGAGCACTTACAAAAAACTAAGAAACTCCAGTGGGAATGCACCAGAGGCATCCAGGACCAAGAGGACACAAAGTGAGTTCAAGCACAATTTCCTAATCAAATAAATAGGTTCCATTCCCTGTCAAATCTGTCATTTACAGTCATAATGTGCTTGAGACTAGAATGGATAAGGAACCAGAATCCCCCTCCACAATACTTGCCTAAGAGAGAGGCTAACTGGTGATAGAATCAGAGCTCAGATCCTGTTAAACCAACAAAATTGTTCTGACAAGTTCTGACACTCTGACAAGTGTCTAATGTTCACTTGTGCCACCTAACAACCTGGACTATTAGATATACACATAACATGGTTTGCTATGTTTGTAGCTGTCAAACACGAAGCGAACTCCTTTCTTTTAACAGAAATTAAATTATATGTATCTTTGCCAAATCTGGCTTTCTTTTAGTGTGGTACCCTGCTCAATACAAAGCACAGATATGACATCTCCTTTTTAGCTCAGGTCTGGCTTGCTGAAGCTACTACGGCTCTGCCGTCTTGGCAGTGCAGCCTCCGTCGGGAGGCTGGGAATCCCACTGGAACCAGCAGCGGGTTTTAGTATCCCCTACAAAGGAAGGCCTAGCTGAAGTGTGTGAGGAGAGAGACATGGATTTGTTTTGTAACACAAAGGATTTATTAGGGTCCCTCAGGTGAGAAAGAGAGAAAGAAATGGAAAAAATATTAAAGTCAGGTGTCTTATAGTTACTACAAGCAGAAAAGTATCCTTTAAATGAAAAATAGTGATGTGAGGTTTAGGGTAATCAAAATGTAAGTAAAACATTAGTGAACAAGTAAAACACTTAAGAAATTTATGTCCCTCAAAGAAACATCCCACATATGAAATCTCTGTCTTTTTAACCTCCCTGAACTGAGCTTTTTACAGCAAAATGAACAGTAGTTCTATGAAAAACAGTAGGCTATGTCCCCATAACGCAAGTGTAACCTTTTGAACAGGATTTATTAATGAAATACCTTGAAACAGCTCTCATTTGGGAATTGGAGCAAAGCAGTGCAAAATGTCCATCAGACCATGCCTGTGCAATAGAAATCATTCAGCAGCACCATCCAGGGTGGTGTGGCACAGACTGCAGGCTCTTTCTCACTTGTCTCCCACTCAGCCAAGGAGAGTGCAGCCTGCTCACGCTGCAGCGTTTCAGTGGCATGGCAGAGTGCAGCACCGTGCCTCTCTGCTGCCAGCTAGCACTTGGCAGGATACAGATGTACATTAAAGCACCTCCTCTCATCAAGTGCACAGCTAAGTTGAAATGGCAGTTTTTAGTAACGTAAGAAAAAGTCTTCAAAAAAAAAGACTTTTTCAATATCTGGCTCATCCGTTGTTTTTTCTCTCTTCTCAATGACAAATGAAGGAGAGCTGGGCTTTTTCTGCACTAAATAATTTAAATCTCCAGGTGATTTTTAAAGAAAGTTTTATTGTGAAGGTTTTCAGATAATCTTTCTTTAGAACTGAATTTGTTATCATCCATAGTATTGTTTTTTAAATTTCCTGAGCATATAGTAATATGATCAATCTCAAAATCTCTTTTTTAATTACAATAAATAATGATTCAAGTATTCTAGTATTAGATTAGAAATTAATTTTGAGTAAAAATGATGCAGTTTTTTTCATTTTTTACATATACAATACAGTCTTGGAATTTATATGTGGTATTTGACCAATGGTCGTTTTTCAGTTAATTCAATTCAGTCCTCATCAGCTTCTACAATTAAACCTTATAAACCTTGAATACTTGTAATGTCCTTAGAAATGTATCACCTGTTGTCTCTACTCTGATAAACAGGGTACAAAGAAATTGCTCCAATTTACCTTGTCTTACCTTAATTTGTCTAAATTTTTATCTATCTATCTGTCCCTACATAAATATGTATATATATATATATCCCTCTCACCATGGTCTTAGTGGCAAGTATATTTCTGGGCAGAAGGGATGACAGTCAAGCACCTATGTATTCAAATAATTGCTTGCAATCAGAAGAGGCAGAAAGGGCCAGGATACAGCTGCTCATGAGTGAAAACAATGCTGAGTAAGCTCTAACTAATCACAGAGACTAGACTTTGCTTTTTTCCTTATCACACATCCATGAGGGTAAATCAGGGGCAAATGCAAGGATTAGTCTGCGACAGCAATTTTTACCAATGCATGAATATCTAGAGTCCAATCAAAGTACAAACACACTTCTGTTTGAGTGAATGGCTAAAAATTATAATTAATGCCCTTTATTTTACCACTGTAAGTGTAAAGCATGTTTTTACATCTAGAGATATAGAACTGTTCAGCACAGCTGTATCACACTAAAGTCCTCTGGAGGAGGAAATGACCTCATACACTTCTGTTATGTCACATTTAGGCCTCTACTATGATACTGTGCAGAAAAAAACGTACCTTCCTTTCTTATGGAAATTATGAAATTTGAGATTCAGAACCTTAATGCACCTTATGTCTATTTAAAATAATTCTTAACTTCTATTAGTTGCAGTTAAGGAATGTGCTTATTTCTAGAAGCACCTGGTTAACTATGATTTATCTGCACAGCTCTCGTGTTTTCAGTGTCTGAGTGAGATACTTCTCAAATATCTTTGTTCCTTTTTCTCAGGTGGGTAAAAGAACTTTATTCAGAGTCTATAGTATCTTTATAAAACTCTCTCTTGATATATTGAATTATTGTTTGCATCCTAAGCAGCAAAAGTCTGACAGATGGAAACTTGATTTATAGTCATAATTTCTGAGAATAAAGTAGTTAAGAAAAAGATGCCTTTTATTCCCCTGGTATTTCAAAATTTAAAGACCAAAAATACCTGATTTTTTAATCTGTTATGGGAAAGGGAGGTTATGGTTTGTTTCAAAAATAAATGTGTGAATAAAATTTTTTGAAAAATACATTCCTTTGACCCAATAGAGAATAAAACACTTATTGCTCTTTCCTAGTTATTTACCCTACTGGGGTAGATAGGATAATCAAAATACTATGTGCTATAAGGATAGGAGAGGCTTAGTGTTTTCAGCATAAAAAATTCTTTAAATAGGATATTTGATAATTGAGTCTTTTCAAGACTCCCATGCCTGCCCTTGAACTTGCTATAGGAGCACAACTATTCTTTGTATTGAAATACACATTGGAGGTCTTTGGGGTTTTCATGTGAATGCAGAGAATACTGGATGAAGAGTAAACAATCTCCACAGACAGCCATCTGAATATTTTGAGGGATTGTGATTGCATGTCTGGAGCCTGTGGTGCACGTACTGCTGAGCAGAGCCAGCCTGTGCCCCTCAGCCTGCTGAGATAAGTCACTGTGGGAGACCGAGCTCAGCCAGCAGGCAGTGGGGCTCGTGCTTTCCTCCAAGTAACAAGTA
This sequence comes from Ammospiza caudacuta, assembly GCF_027887145.1. NCBI lineage: Eukaryota > Metazoa > Chordata > Aves > Passeriformes > Passerellidae > Ammospiza > Ammospiza caudacuta. The sequence continues at coordinate 15,038,305 of NC_080632.1, forward strand.
GCTATGGCTACGTACAGGAATTGTCCTTAAATGCTGTAGAAATAAGATTTTGGTGCCAACAAAAATAGTTGTAGATGTGACATAGTCTTGAAGAGGAAATGAAGAAGCTATGCTGTGAACTTCTGTTAAGTATGAAGATAAACGTTAATGGCAAATTGCTAAAAGGCTCCTATCACAAAAAAAAAACCCACAACCATGCTGAGGTTTTCAGCATGGAAATGGCATAGTTATTTTCCCAGTAGAAATGACTTCAGAAAAAAAATGCTGAAAGATTCCTTATGGGATTTAGTCTACTGTGGAAAATGTATGTGGAATAGTTTAGTGCCAGTCTTGCAGGACAAGTCTTGTTGGGTGTTCCAGAGAGTCTTTCTGAGGTTGGTATGGTATTGACTTCTAGAATAACAATCTCTCTCTTAGTCTTTTCTTTAAAAATGTTGGGGACATTAGTCTCAGCTTTACCTGGGGCTTAATTAGTCATAGACTATTCATTCTCTTTCCAGCATACAAAGCTAAAGCTTCAAATTCACTTCCTTCCTTCCTTCCTTCCTTCCTTCCTTCCTTCCTTCCTTCCTTCCTTCCTTCCTTCCTTCCTTCCTTCCTTCCTTCCTTCCTTCCTTCCTTCCTTCCTTCCTTCCTTCCTTCCTTCCTTCCGACACTTCCTTCCTTCCTTCCTTCCTTCCGACACTTCCTTCCGACACTTCCTTCCGACACTTCCTTCCTTCCGACACTTCCGACACTTCCGACACTTCCGACACTTCCTTCCTTCCTTCCGACACTTCCTTCCTTCCTTCCGACACTTCCTTCCTTCCGACACTTCCTTCCTTCCGACACTTCCTTCCGACACTTCCTTCCGACACTTCCTTCCGACACTTCCTTCCTTCCGACACTTCCTTCCTTCCGACACTTCCTTCCTTCCTTCCGACACTTCCTTCCTTCCGACACTTCCTTCCTTCCGACACTTCCTTCCTTCCTTCCTTCCGACACTTCCTTCCGACACTTCCTTCCTTCCTTCCGACACTTCCTTCCTTCCTTCCTTCCTTCCTTCCTTCCTTCCTTCCTTCCTTCCTTCCTTCCTTCCTTCCTTCCTTCCTTCCTTCCTTCCTTCCTTCCGACACTTCCTTCCTTCCGACACTTCCTTCCTTCCGACACTTCCTTCCTTCCTTCCTTCCGACACTTCCTTCCTTCCTTCCTTCCTTCCTTCCTTCCTTCCTTCCTTCCTTCCTTCCTTCCTTCCTTCCGACACTTCCTTCCTTCCGACACTTCCTTCCTTCCGACACTTCCTTCCTTCCGACACTTCCTTCCTTCCTTCCGACACTTCCTTCCTTCCTTCCGACACTTCCTTCCTTCCTTCCGACACTTCCTTCCGACACTTCCTTCCGACACTTCCTTCCGACACTTCCTTCCGACACTTCCTTCCTTCCTTCCGACACTTCCTTCCGACACTTCCTTCCTTCCTTCCGACACTTCCTTCCGACACTTCCTTCCTTCCTTCCGACACTTCCTTCCGACACTTCCTTCCTTCCTTCCGACACTTCCTTCCTTCCTTCCGACACTTCCTTCCGACACTTCCTTCCGACACTTCCTTCCGACACTTCCTTCCTTCCTTCCGACACTTCCTTCCAACACTTCCTTCCGACACTTCCTTCCTTCCGACACTTCCTTCCGACACTTCCTTCTGACACTTCCTTCCGACACTTCCTTCCGACACTTCCTTCCGACCCTTCCTTCCTTCCTTCCTTCCTTCCTTCCTTCCTTCCTTCCGGATGTTGCATTAAAAAAGAAGAAAAAAGTTGGTCCTCCTGCTATTTTGTCATGTTACTTGGAATGCAAAATAAAATGACTGTTGCCTTTTCTCTCATGACTTCCTCTTGTTTTAAGGATTTCTTTGAACTCCCTGGTGACATCAAACCAGCAACAGAACACTGGTTATGTAGCAATGGGTTTCCTAAGCCTATTCAATTTTTTCCCAATTTATGCTATGGCTGTTAAGCACACCAAAGACTAAGTCCTTGAAAAAAAAAAGAGATCAAAAGATAGTAACTTTAGGGAAAAGATTTTAGGAGTAATTTAATTATTACCCCAGTAATGCGAATCTTTTTAGTAGTAGTACTTAAGTAGTGCTCTGTGCAACCTAATTTTAAATCCCAAACACAAGATAACAAATTCCTCTTTTACTGCTGTATGAATTGGGATATGCCCACCATCAGTTATTACTCCTATGGTGCAATGCTTCACTGTATAAAGAAAAATAATAAATATGGGAATCTCATCATATTTGAAGGGAAACTTCTGCCTATCAATGATATGCAGAAACATGCTAACTTTTCCATAGGTCACCTTGTGCTAGAACTCAGCTACAGTCTTCTCAGTTTCTCAAAATTAGTAGTAGTACTACTACTACTAATGTCCTGAAGAGGAGACACAATACTGAGTGATGTAGGCTGTGGTTTGGGCCACCCTTTCAGAGATGCTGGCACCTTGGAGCAGCACAGGACTCCTCTCTGTCCTGAATCTTGCAATCTCTGCAGCTCTTAGACCTTCCTTGAGTTTTCCGTATCTACCTTTCCAGTCATTCCCTACTCAAAGCAGCTGGATGCTTTTGTTTCTCCTCATTTCTGACCTGAGCTCTGCCTGGCTGCAGCCACTGGAGGGTCCCAGTTGTTGGCTGTGCTCACGTTGCTCACAACTTGCATGAAGGTACAGAGAAAAGGAAACTGCTCTGTGGGCAGCTTGAGCATTTCTAGTAAACAAGGGGAGCAGAAGAAGGAGGTGCAAGGTGTTAGCCATGTATGAGTGATTCACACATAGGACTGCCTGCAAGCTGAGAAGAAGGTTAAAAACTGAAATGCTGAAAAATATGCTGACAGCAGCTAAATTTATGAGGAGGAGGAGTCTGCATGAATGAGAGGGGATATGGAGGAGGAGAGAGCAGGGTAGAGGTGACTCTGGCCAAAGCATGTGACTTAACCTGTGGGACAAGACAGATGAGGGCTTAGATAGTGTTTCCTCCATTCTGTCTCCGTGTCAGAGCACTGAGTCCTGAACTCTTCCCTGCAGCAGCTGCCAAGGAAATGACAGTGCAAAACAGAAACCTGGGTGCTTCTGAGTTTTGTTACAGTAGCACTCTCTTTAAAAGGGTGGAAGGAAAATGGTAGAGAAATATTTTTTTAGCAGTGTGGTTGGCTCTGAAGCCTGCACCCTATCTCCAATATCTGCTTTATCAGAGAGATATTTAAGGATCAACAGTTCTTTCTTATTTTTCTGTTAGATCAACTTTGTCCAAAGTTCTTGTTAAACTTGTCCTTTAAACTTGTCCTTTTGCTTTTCCTTCTTATTTGCTCCAGTTTGCCTCTATTTCCCTATAAGGGAATATCCTAGAAATAAATGCTCTGTTTTACATATAGCCATCATAAATCTGCTTAGATGGAATTTGTGACTTCCTTTTCCTCTGTATAGAAATGGAAACTGCGCTGCTCCTTTTTTAATAACCCATGGTCTTGCGCTTGCATGCACTTGCAATTTACTATTGCTGATACAATAAATCTTTAGCTGCTTAACCACTCGGGTTGTCCTGACTTTTCAACATCTTTTCCCTGCACCTTATCAAGAAAAGTATTCTTATTATGAGAAGCAAGGAAAACAATTTCATGCCTGTAGTCTTTTTAATTTATGGAATTTCTTATTCTTCTTCCACTATTTCTTGGGCTCCAGCTTGTTAAGTCTTCCAGAACTATCCAGAAATAGCATTACTATTTTGAAATTAGTATTTCTGCCTTCCCAGTTTTTACAGATGGAGTTTGACTAAATACGTCAAAAATTTGAGACAAACATCAGAACAATTTCTTCACTGATCTGTCTCTAGAACTTCCAGCAGTCTTTATGTGAGAATGAAGGCCGTATTGTTTTTAAAAAGTAAATAAAATACCTTTATGTCTCATCCTCCTTTGTACTCCTTGTTTCTTTGTGATGAAGACTTCTTAGCTCAGTAATTTTGCTCAGAATTTGTCTTTCTTAGATATTTATATGGTCTCAGAGTTTAATCTTCTTTTTAAGTAGCCAAAGGTAAGGATCCTGAAGTTCTTAATGGATATTCATGAGCATTTGCTATTGCTTATGGATTTAAACAAAACCTTAAAGAAATCTTATTCTGTGGTAATACCAACAATTTGAATAGTTTTGTTTCATCAGGAATCTGTTTCTCTGCAGTGTCGTCCTACACATCAGTCAAGATATGGAGTCTTTATGAATTCCAGGTAGGAACAAAACAACACAAGGTTTTTATAACAAAGCTATGAGATGTGATATTGAATAGGGTCAGTATGTGAGCTGCTGTGTCAGTAGACAAGGTAAGAGTTACAGTGTTTTATAATAGGACCTTGTGATGGTTTTTGGGCTGATGTCATAAAAAAAGGAAATATTGGCTCACTAGGTCATCAAGGTGATGCTTCTAAGCATCTCTCTAAGAAAGGGTTTAATGAGAAAAACCCTTTCTTAGAGAGGGTTTAAACACATGAGAAAACAGGGCTGCAAGAACTGTGGAAAAACTCTGCTAGGCTCTATGTGAGAACTTTAAATAGCAAGGCAACTTCTTTCTGAGATCTCTGAAATCCACAACAAAGAGTGGTGGCATGGATAGGGTGGAAAGAATTATATGTGCACAGGTGTATGGCCTTAAGTAATCAGTTAAACCAGATGACACAGCCAGGGCATGGGAAAAAAAATTCATCACATATGCCTTATGAAACAGCAAATTTGAAGTGAAGTAAAATTTAAGTTATCCTGTTACTCAGCTAGACGGTGTCAGGGATAGGAAGTGTATGGGGCAGAAGGGAAGCTGAGCAAAGAGGAAAGTGACTTGGAGCTGTAGCTTGAGGAACCGTCATCTCCTGTTGGCTGCGCCCTATGGCTAATACAAGTCTCTCAGGCAAGTGTCCAATGCAAAGGGATGCCCAAAGCCCTTCAGGAACACACAGGAACAGTTTTCAAGATCTTAATTCATGGCTGCAGAGCCAGCTTGCACAAGTGAAGATCTGAAAGTGTTGAAGACCTGTAAGCTTACAAGAGTAGGTGTTGAGAAGCATTAGTATACTTTTCAAATAAGCATCATCGTCTGTGGGACCATCTAGCTCCTTCTGTGCTTCCCTTGCATCTTTGAAAATGTGAATGGAAAAAGAAATATCTTTTCATTTTGGGTGCTGGCATATTTCTGATATGTTCATTTTAAGGCTGTGCACAAAGGTCAAGATGGCATTTCTCAGATCTTCCTGCAATCCCTGTATGACTGTTGAGCAAAGAGGATGAACACTACAATTTCAGCACTTACACGGTGGGTCCTAAGTTTCAGTGCTGCTGTTTCCTAACCTGTGCCCTATGGTGATTTAAAGGCAATTCAACTTTGTGGATAGAAATAATAATGTGGTACAAGGTAAATAAAAGGAAAACTATATTTTGTTCCTGAGAGTTCTGCATCACCCACCTAGCCCCCTGCCTTCCTGAATGAAGAGATAGGAAAAATAATTTTCTTTATTTCATGTTCATTGAAATATCAAAATGAAACTGTATCATAGCCATTTCTCCCAAAATAATGCACAATAATTTCAATAACTTACTGAATAAATAAAACCAAAAAATGTTGGCTCACAGAACTGTTCCATAATTGAGTTGTTTACTGTGATATAAAACAGAATAGAAGTCATAGAGGGGCAATCAGTTCTGGGCTGAATACTTTGAAAAAGCTGGCTAGTATCACTTTCTGCTGTGCTTAGCTTGGTTTTCAAGTAATACCAGTCCTGAGACTACTTATTATTCTATGAGACAAGATCAGTGGTACTGGTGAGTTGGTTGGCATGGAAAGAAGAGTAACCCAGTAATAGATGAAAATGAAACATTGGAAAACAGCAAAAAAATGTTTGAGCATTGTGAGAAAATTTCTAGAAGCACTAAATGAACACTTATAGGTGAAGAGACCTACTTAGAGCTGAATTGTGCTGTGGGATTTGAATGGTGCTCATTTTCAGGCTACAGCACTGGAAAAATAGACATTTCAGGTACCCAAATTAGTATTTGCCTTCATGATACCTGAATTTACAGTATCTTGAATGTCATAACATCCAAAGGCAAATTGTCATCAGAGAGGTTAAAAACTGTCATAAATAATCAGTATGCTGTAGGAAAAATCCAGAATTTCATTGTTCTCTATGAAAAAAATTAAATGGGAACCATGTAATTATTCTTGTCTCTAAGTGACTGTCAGTTTCCAATTAGAGAGAAAAAAGTTTTCATGCAAAAATATTTTGTTATCTGCCTAACTAGAAAAAATTCACTTTACATAGTCTACTACTACTACTGTAAGTAGTGTGAAATGCTAATTTACTGAGAACTTCTAACAAAAAGAGATAATCTCCCCCGAGACTTCTGGAAGATAGATTAAAAAGAGCAACAGAAGGACACACTCTCAAAGCTTAAAATAGCTGAAATAAAATGAGCACCACTGCTTAACTCTGAGGTACAAGAGGTTGAAAATCTAGGATTTTCACACTCCTAAGAGCCAGGAGCAAGTGTTGAGGGTGTTAAGAAGGTTGGCAGGACTATGCCTGCACCAGCCCGCATACAGACCCATCACATCCCAACAAAGAGAGTGATGTAGGGCTGCTCAGCGTGATCAGGGATGGCCAAGGGATCTGTGGCCACCACAGCTGCACCGGAGGAGGCTCCAGGCACAGCCAGGAAGCCGAGCCAGCAAGCCAAAGATGGCCAGGGTCTAAGCTGTCATGCAGCTCCCAAGCTAGGAAGGTAGAGGTGGTCAGCAAGTCATTGCACAGCTCACTCTTCTTTCTCTCTTGGAAAACACTGTGTTTTCCCAGCAGTTCCATTCAAGGTTGCACCATGGTAGGGATGACCTTGAATGCAGGCATGCAAACACTTGTGGCAGAGGGGGACAGCATTTGAGACATTGACTTTAACAGTGCCAGGCCATAAAGTTATGGTTAGGTTCTCCTCAGTATAAATAACAATCTTGTGTTAACTAATGTTAAAGCAGAAGGCTCAAGAAAAAGGAATGGGTACAGTTACAAAAGCAAAAACCAGTGGAGAGATATTGAAGATGTTAGACTTGTTTATCTCCCAATAATTTTGCATGCGCTACACATGGAACAGAACTTACTCATGAGTGTAAGGTTCATTGCCTTATAAACATCTCTTCCATTTTTGACTGCTGCTTCCACAATCATAAAACAGGATGGGAACACTACAAACTCAAGTCACTCATGGAAGAAAATCTGAATTGGGCATGGCATGGGACCACAATTCTACAGAACTTGTCAAATAATGTGGTAAAGGAAAGAGAACAGGCAAAGCCCCATCTTTCATTTATTAGCCAGGATAAAACTAGCCCAAAGCCTGCTTATGCAAAATTGACATTTTGTGAGAATGCAATCAATGCACAATGGTTTATACCACAGCAGGACTGTGCACTTCATGGCTGCAACTTCTTCTGGTCCTTCCCTGGAGTTCAAGAGCTAAAGGCACTGTATTCCTAGCGTTGCAATGTAAATACCTTTGTTATCCATGGATTCAATGCCACCAGAATCTCATCTAGATCGTCTCACTCAAACCTAATATTTACACATTAATTCTATCCCATCTTGAAAGAGAAAATGTATTGACTCTTGTGGAAATGGGAAGTGTATTTAGAAAACAGGTGGAATTTTTTTTTTCATAAAGTTATAAAATGAACTGCCTCTAGTTCACTAGTGTGAATTTGTTTTTAAAGAACACATTGCTTGTATTATTTTTTTAAATGCTCTCTGAATTATGTAAGACTGCAAAACTCTTTGGAGTCCTTAATCTAAAAGGATGATGCAGGATGATTTCCTGCTGTGATCCATGAACCTAACATAACCTGTTTGTCTTTACAGTGATGACTGTATCTTAGTGTGAAAAATACTTTGTATTTGAGTTACTCTTAAACACTTTATGTAAGCTGCAAGCAATGTAGCATGCAATACTAAAGACACCTCTCAGAGTGGAGTGGAAGGCTGAACTCATAATCTAAGAAGTCTTCAAGCACAGCAGAAGCCCAGGCCCAGAAAATACTTCTTAATTTTCATATGCCTGAAAGTAGTGAGCAGGAAATATCCTGCAATGCTAAGTTCATCTATGCTGGCATTTATATCCCTGTGGTGGTTCTTGCCTTCCCGCCCCTTTCCAGGCTGCAGCGTGATCTGAGAAATCTTGTTAGGCCTTGAAAACAGCACCTGGGCTCAGCTCTTTCCAAGTTTTTTAGAAACATTGTCTGTCCCCAGAAATTGCTAACAAGCTCCTGTTTTCCTTATGACAAGCCTTGGAAAATATTCCTCTGGCCTGAATGGCACAATGTTCCTGTTTTCACACTTTCAAAGGAAGTGCAAACCCAAACGGTGGCTGCGATGTAAACATTGCCCTGACTGAAGTCCACTCTCTTGAGACCCTATAAACAGCTGTCCAAGGAGGAGCCCTTTGAGCTCTCCTGGACTACAGAGAGCCTGTGACCAGCAGTGTGGGACTCTCAGAGACAGCAAACAATCAGGTTCTCTGTACTTGGAGGATTGCTGAAACATGACATGTCCTGGGTCTATACTCACTCCTCAAGGCTTGATCCTTCTGTTGGGAGATGCAAAAGCATCCAAAGTGAGAATTTCATTGACCTCTGAGGGGAATTTTTCAGAGATTACCTTGCCTGCACTTGTCTATTTCTGCCTGTGCACATGCCCCTGTGCATATGCTACAGCAAATCTGAGAGAAATGCTGCTTTCTTAGATGCTTAAGTACCTTGGATATCAAAGTAACTTAGGCCTCTAAGTAAGGTTAAGTTATAGTTATAAACTTACATAAATGCTGCTAAGTGTTGTTTTTCTTCTAAATTGTTAAACATAAGTTATAAGCCAAACTAGGTGTTGCTGAGTGTCCTTCTGTTAAGTTGTGAAGTTAGACATTGAAGTAATTGTTATAACTTAGGTTAAATGCTATGAAGTGTTATTCCTCTGTTAGATTGTTAAGCTATAAATTAAGTTATAAGCAAATTTGTGTGTCTGTTAAGTGTTTTTCCTATGTCAAATTGCTAGGCTTAAGGTATAAATTAAGTTAAAGTACTTCTAAGTTTGAGTGTTGTTAAGCTTTTGGGCCGTGTTCCTTTTTATCCTTGCCTGCACTGTCTTTTGACACACACATGCACATGCACACCCCTACATAGTTATCAGCTAACTTCTGTTTGATTGGGTATTGTTTGGCTTTTTGTTACTCACTTTCCGTTGTGCCTTAGCTGCCCTGTTAGTAGTAGAGTGAATCTTGCCAACAATCTCCTTGTTGCTTCGTCGCTTAAATATAAAATCTGATGTTGTCCTTTGTCGCTTAAATATAAAATCTGATGTTTGCTCATTCCCTTACCAATGATTTTTTTAAAACGATCTCAAACATTCTACTTTGTAACAACTTCTAATCCTAGCTCTGGACCTGTGCAGTCTAGTATGGGAAAAGACAAATGTTTGGATATCAAGTCACCTCAGTTTTTAACACCTGAACATCTGGGAGGTCTATAAGCAATTCTAAACAATTTTTCAGCACAGACTAGAAGCTGAACTGGGAAAAGATCAGCACTAATCTCTGGAAGGAGCGAATTTGTACCAGAGAGTGCAGACCAGCAAGCTGTTTATATAGAGGTATATGGTAAGGACCTAAGCCTTGGGCTTGCTTCCTGTTAATTTGATGAAACTTAGCATGGGGCCTGCCTTTACCTGTCTCCTAGGGGATTTTGTTCTTAAAAGGCAATAGTAGTTTCCCATAGAAATAACAATAGTAAACAATAGCAAAGGAGAAGATTAGTGAGTATGCCAAAAAACAAGCAGAAACTATATATATAGGGATGGAAAAAAGTGGGTCTGAGTTCGTTTTTCATTTTGTTTTTCTTTTTCATTTGTTGCTTTTTCTGCTTTCCTTTGGTCTTTTTTTAAACTTTCTTTTTTTCTTTTCCTGCTGGGAAAGAAGATTGATTGTGTCAGATTTCATGGTTAAAGGGTATATCTTCAAGGAAAAAGATATATATCTACTTTATTTGCACATTGAAATCCTTCCCCTACAAGCTTACAGGTGTCTGACTCCTTTTGGCATTTCTTTCCACATATGTTCTATTCTGACCAGATATATAGACTCTCAGTGGTTCTGAGTTATTTCATGCATTATCCATAGAATCTGTAGAAAGTTAGGGAAAAAATGCCCCAGTTTTGCCCCAGTAGTTTGCTCTCTGAAACCACATTCTACACTGAAGAAAAAAACAAAACCAAGACCAAACAAAAATACACAAACAATAACAACATAAAAACTACAATTTAAAAAATCTCTGGCTTTTATTTCTCTCCTTTTTGCAAAAGCATAAGTTGAGGGATGGAAAAGTAATTCTTAGACGATTGTTTCCTTCAGGTTTTTCGTGCTATATTCAACTACACTTTATTTGCATGTTGAATAAACTTTATCAATAGTTTTCATTCTAGTTGTTATTTATCTTGCCTTTTTATGAAAGCTTTGGGACTAACTAAAGTGAGGAAAGGCAATGCTTTAATATAGTAGACTGATAGTGTTTTATTTAATTCTGCAGCTACTCAATTAACCGCAGATTGCAACAAAGACTCTCAGAATGAGTTTGCGAAGACTATGTAACAATTGTGCTCAGCAATATTAAAAATCATACTAATTCTATGGTTGCTGTCTTGGATTTTTTTGATGGATCTGATCTTGAATTTCTGAATTTCTATCAGGCTGAAATATGCAGTCCTGAAAAATCCTCATGACTACTTGGAAACACATTCAAGAAGCCAATTTTTAGCTATAAGGGTTTGAGCCAGAAGTAATGCCAAAGTCACTTGCTCTGTAATCACTGTGATGCTTTAAAATCACCTGCAGAGTAACTCTTGCTTATCAAAGAATAATTAATAACTAGTGGCCAGTCGTGGTCGATATAGCATGTGGAAGAGGTGATGGCAGTGGTGAGGAAAGGCGGTTTTGATTCATTTTTGCAGCAGTGTGGTGGGTACCTTTTAGAGCAATTCACAGAAAAGGCAGGTCAGAGTATGCTATGAGAGTAGATGAGATGATTTTGTTAAAGGAAAATCAATATGATGATGTGGGAAGCAATATAGAAATGATCAAACTAAGGACAGCTTTTAATAACGCTGGATAAGGTGCAGTAGTGACAGACCACAGAATCCAGTGCTGCTGGCAGCTGAATTCCTGTCTATATAGATCAGATTTTTAAAACAGAATCTTGCCCAGAACATGTGAAAAATTTAAATATATGACAGAACTGGATTGTAACGTGTGTGCTATTAAATCCTAACAACTGTTTTCTTCTGGAATGCAAGCATGAGTGTGTGTGGACAACTCACTGTTTATACATGAGGAGATGCACTGTTTGAAAATTTAGCATTGCATGGTAAAAGTTTCTATTCCAGATGGAAATTAGAGTAAAATAGAAGATTTAATTTGAGATATGAGATAGCTCAGAGTAGCTGCGTTTATATGCCAGCAAATTGCAGAAATTTGTGTTTTGTAAAATACAGTGCACATTTTTAATAAGCGAAAAACAAAATGTTTGCTATGCAAAAATCTTTTGCTACATAGTTCACACGTTAAAATGATACATGGCAACTTGCTTAAGAAACTCCCTCCAACTGGTAATGTAATATTATGTATTTCTAAAGATTTTTTTAGTTTTTTAAAGAAATAATTCCCACTATCTTAATACAGACATTGGGTGAAAGAAGAGGAATGATGGTTTTCTATTCCTCCTATTCAGCAAAAAACCCATTTCTTCATACCACAACAAAAAGGTAAAGAACCCATGTCCCAGATAACATTTGATTTTTCTCTTGTGCTATATGAAAGCGAACAGCAAAGCAGCAAATGCCTGATCAAAATCAATAGCACTTGGAAAGTGTTCCAGATTAACCTAACCCTCCGTCCTAGACAAACCTCAGAAGCTGAAGAAATGAAAGTCCCCAAATGGGCACTTAATTCACTGGAATGATTGCAAGCATTTCTCAGCGAGTGTTTTCAGAGATTTCTGACATTTTCTGAAAACAGAACTGAAATTACAATAATTTGATGCCTAGGGGCTGCAGTGCAGCAGAGCTGAATAAATATGTAAGAAGGAGTACCCCTTACCTGAAGCAGATAAAATTTGTGAATTATACATCCTCCAATATGCCCTGATTTCTGGTTTTTAGCACCCCTGGGATCCCACGCAGACTGCACAGGATGATTGGCATGCGGTTTTACAGGGTGAGTGAGAAGATATATACACTCTTCGTGGATTTCTCCACCTGCCACCCCCGCTCAAACATGAGCAAATTCCGAGGGAATTCATCAGGCTTTTCTGCTTTCTGCCCCTGGCACACTTGCTTAGCCTTGTGAAAGAAAACAGGCAGGGAGGGCAGGAGAGCAGCTGCTCAGGAGGTTTGGGGGTGGGCAAAAAGCAGAAAAATCAACTGCGGAAGGGGTAGCCTAGTGCATCCTCCAGACAAGTTTGTGATACTAATACTGGATATACCTCTGGTTCAAAAGTTGTTTCGTTTTTAAGACAGTCTTTGTCAGGGAGCAGCTGCTGAGAAGGGCAGGCAGAGGGAAATGTGTATCTGCACGATGGCTCAAGCAACGACCAAGGAGCAACACCCTGAGATTTACTGTATCTCCTGAGCCAAGGGGTGAGGGGTGCTCCAAGAGTCACCACACAGCTCTTTCTCACAATAAAATTGTTTACACCCAAGACTGCACTGTGGCAGAGCCAACCATAGGCACAGGCAAGTAAACCCTGAAAAGCAGCATGGAACATTGCAGTGTCCCCTCCTCACAGGGCCCTGGCATCCTACAGCATTTTAAAAATACTTGTCTCAGTTAATTTATGAATTTAAATGGCTCTAGGCTTGTGGAACTATTAATATGATATTTCATGGATTCTCCTTCATAATCATCTTTCCACCAAGTGGATTTCAGATTACGAACCAGGAAAATACTGCAAGTAGCAATGTATCAGGGAGGCTATTAAAGTTGATTTCTTTCAAATGTTCAGTTATGAAGTAAGCAGAACAAAACAATGTTATGAAATTACGTTCTCAAAAGAAAATTACAACTGTAACTGCAGAAAGTATTAGAAATGGAAAACTCTTAACCTTGTCTTGGTTGACTGCCTTGATCCCAGTACAACATGCCACCAGTGCAGATGTGTGATTCCCTCTCCCCATTCCTGTTGAGTCTGTTCTCCAGTTCCAAGAATTAATGTGGCAGCTGCACAGTCTTCCTCCGAAACTTTCCCTTTCATACCTCCTTCGGGCACTACTTATTCCAGCAAGCCAAACAACAGAAAGGGATGAAACAGAGCAGCTGCAGCGATGGGGGTGGAGGCTTTATGGGTGTATGTGAAAGAGGCAACACTTTCCCTTGGCCCTAATGGTGTGCTATCGTATTAACTCAGTTTGGTACCATGTGAGTTTGAGACACCCACATCGGCTGAAAAGTGCAATATTGTGAGAACTGAGTGTGAAATGCTGTGAATTGTTCAGATGAGACATCTTGTAAACCTCTCAAGTTATACTCAAAGGATCTTGACAGTTCCCAGGGGTGAACTTGAGACCATCTTTTAGTTTCCTCTCTCGTCCCCTCCCTTTTCCACCTCATGGAGTACCAAAACGACCAAGAAAGTAGAAAAGTCAGTGTTTAGAAGCATGCTAAACTGACTGCTCTGCGTTTGTAGGGACGAACTCAGATTTGACCTGAACTGGTCAAGAAAAAATATCCCTCTTTTCCTTTACTAATGTGCTACCTATTATTTGGCTGCTAATTTTTTTAGCTTTGGGTTTTGTGGTGAAACAAGTTGGATTCCTTAGACCTGTCTAAGTGACATCTTCCCGTAAATCCACCCAGGAGCAGATGCAGCTCTCATGTTGGTGTGCCAGCCCGTCCTGTCATGTCTTGTGACAAATGTCAGGTGGGAGACTGCCAGCATGGGTACAGACAGCAGGCCAGCCTCTTCCCTGAGGAGTTCTGCAGGTCTGGTTGGGTGCCCTCCTTCGGGCTGCAGGGACAAAAAGGCTGGGGAGTTCATGAGAGTTGCAGGGAGAGAGCTAAGCACCCTCAAAATGTTTCTGTGCCATCCACTCCAATGGCGAGCTGCGGTTTTGAGTTACAAGCTGGAAAAGGGTAGAGGAGGGATTAATGCTAGAGTCATGGGGGCCGGGCAGACCTACAGCAGTTTGTTTGTATTCCTTTTAAGTGCTATCCTCTTGAGCACACCAAATTGGAGTAAGGCCCAGAACTGCCAATTTGCCCTACCCAAATACAGCTAAACCCACTTTTACAAATATGGCAAAATTTGTGCAGCCCTTTTATGCTCACATAATATTTTTTTTCTGAGGAAAAAATTTTTGCTTGGGCTATAGATGGCTTTATATTCTCTGGGTGTTGTTTTTTTTTTTTTTTTTTATTAAATAAGTTCTGCAGCTCTATATGTGCCAGGAGTTAACACAAGAGAGAAGCCGTGTCAGATGAGCTAGCTAATGTTCAGAATCAAACAGCTGCTCTTGGCTGGGTCTTCCTGAGATCTGGGTGAATTGTGTTTCTGCAGATGTCTTATTAAGGAGTTCTGACCTCCTTTCCTCATTCCTCCAGTTTAGATTTTAAACACTCTTTTATAAAGTGAATTACTTGCCAGTACTACAAAGCTAAAATGGTTTATGAGTAAAAAATTCCCTATTTTTATTAATCACGTATCTGAACACTCCTGAAAAGCAATGTTTGCTGAGCTTCTGTGTGAATCTTTTGTGGCAGCAACCAGAAAAAAAATTGCTCAGAATCTGGCAAGACTTCTGCGATGTTTATAGTTGCCTGTTTTCTACTCCTTGGGGAAAAGCAGCATTTGGGGAATTTCTTGACTCTGTCCTCTGTAGCGGAGGGAATAGAATACAGGGTGGTTTAACTTGCATTGTAAGCAATCCTAGATTTTTAAAAATAGATCAAGTGTTGTCTCCCTGATAGTTACTGGGTTGGTTGCTTCAGTCCCTTCCCAGTGAGAGCGATGTTATCAGCACTTAAAAGTCAGGTGGGTTAGCAAGAAATCAAGAGATAAATGAGCTGTCTGACCCAGAAGGTTTTAAAAATTTCTCTGACCCTTGTATCAAGAGAATCTGTTCTTGAGCCTGGAAAAAGATCTCTGCAAGGAGCTGGCAGTTTAAAAACACTGAAGCTGAACTCCTCAGGCACAGCTGCTCATTACAGGCTATTTTGTTTCACAGTCTTGCCTCCAATACAGTTCAAGTTTCATGGTGATTTCAACAAGCCCTTACAAACAGCTGCTGCTTTTTTACAGAAGACTGCTGCTGAGCTTTCCCTCAGAGTAACTGACAGAATGGCTAATTATAAAAAACAAAACAAAACAAAAAAACTAAAAAAAAAAAACAAAACCAACAAAAAACCCACAACATGGCGCTTCATCATTTCATTTTCAGAACATGAATTTGGGACCAGCCTAAGATAATTGAACTTCCTCTTGTGACACTAGGATTGACAGTATTTATAGCAACCTAATTTAAGTTTTGCCTTCCCCAAATGGATATGCTGTTAATGCTAAGGTTAAAGAAGTACTTGGATCTCCCACCAGGCTCAGTTTTCTAGTCTAGAAGACTGTTGTAAGTGGTTTTCAGGAAGCTGCTGGAAGACAACCTTGTGCTCTCAATAATAAGTTTGCTCATGTTCAACTGCTCATGGAATTTCAGTCTATTGGCAGAAATTAATGTCTCCTGCAGGACTGTGGATTTGTGAAGCTAAAAGTTATTTTTAGGTGCTTCTCACGGCTGTGTTCTGAGTAGCAGGGAAAGTTCTTGCACCTTATGATTATGAACATTCCCTCACTATTCATATCCACCTCTGCCTCCCCAAACTTCATTAAAAGAGAGTTAGGCTTCCTCTGTAGGTATAGGTGTTTTCAGATTCCGTGTTTGTATTATCAAGTCTTCCATTGTACACAACAAAAAACCTGACTATTGATAGGAGAAAAGATAGAGCAATAGTTGGACAACAGGATTTCCTGTCATAGGTTGAAGACAGTTCAGAAAATGGTCACAGTACCATCATCTGCATTATTTTAAAGAGCCTCTTCATCTTCCTTATCTTTTCAACAATACTTTACCTTCCAGCTGTGACCATAGTTTCAGACAAATAAGTCATGCTGACATTTGATGACCTCAATCATAAAACATGAGATTTTCATGGACTCTTCCCAAACCTATGAAAGATATTTTTATACAGTCATAAAAAAAATAATTCTAGATTGTTCAGTATTTTGTGGGCAAAAGACAGAATTTTATTTAAAAATTTAAATCTTTACAGCTCCTCAGTTTTCTGACTGAAAGCAGCAGTCATGCTGTTTTATTTAATTTTCTTGGGTGTGTCCACATTCAAAAAGGGCAGTGAAATGGCTGCTATCAATAGTTTAATGGCAGCCAGCAAAATCCTGATACCCCAAAAAATTTCCACTAACTGTCCTGCCAGATGGTACTTAATTCTACTTCTGTGGCTTTTCAGGAAAAGGATGCTGAGAGCTGTAGCCAAAACATAACTTGAATATTTTGTCTAAGCTTCATGAGAGGTCCAGAGGCAAAGGATCAAGATGGATTGAGGTTTCACTTCTGAGGTCTGTTATTTAGTTGATTTCTTTGTTGTTGATGTGAAGGCTGCAGCTTATACTAGTACAAAGACATTTCACCCATGTGAAAGCCATCTTAGTTAGACAACCCAAGCACCAGAATCTGTGTTGCTCAACTGGAGTATCCAACATCTGTGGAGAACTCCTGCAGCTTCCTGTGAAGATGCTGATCATGCCAGAAACACTGCTATCATGCAAGACAACAAAATCCAGCTACATACTTTATGTGCCCCTCCCACACGCCCAGCTGCTGCTGGGCACATGCCTGTAATGCACACAGTATTGCTGCAGACTGCTGAACATTGCCTTTCTGACAGCAATAAGTCTAAACCAAAGCCCTTACTTGCATCAGCCTCTGATCAGATCTCTAAGCAGCAAGATAGAATTGCATAGGGCTGAGACTATATTTCTGCTTTGTGGTAAGAAAGAATGGACTCATTATGTGTTTCCTGCTGTAGCTGCCTGCTGTGAAGCTGTGGAAGGCTTAACACTTCACAAGGATCCTCCACTATTTAGTGGTATTGGGGGGAAAAGAGAAAAAAAAAAAAAAATTCTAGTTCAAGCCAGAAGACAGTTCCCAAAGGAACTCAGTGTCACTGCAGCCAGAAATGAATTTTTATTCCAGTGTCATCATGGCAAGAAATATCATTGCCCAAAATAGTTTAGACTAAGTTAGTTGTTTGTTTAGGAAGTTAGAATAGCATTCAGTGAAAAATATCTATTTTAAAATACATGACCTTTGCACTGGTGTAAGAAATATAATATTTCTGACCCATACTTTTTGAGGTACAATTTCAGAATTGTAGTGCTAAGATGAATCTCCTTTGGTTTTGCTCTCCTCCTTTTCCCTGCCTCCTCCTTCTCCAAGGTCTCTCATCTGAAAGCACTCAGTTACCTTTTTCTTCATATAGGCATTTTATATTTATATAATTTTGTCATTGTCTCATATAGGAAGCACAGAGAAAAAGGAAGACCTCCTTAAAGATTTTGGTCCATATCTCTTCTGACACAAAGAGTTTAGGAACTAAAACTACACTGCTTTTCATTTTAAATGGAATTCACTTAAATTTAAAAGAAGTTTTTGGTTGAATTCATACAATTTTGAAAGAAATAAAATTGTATGAATTTTATGAATATGGGATACCATATTCTATACTGGTGTCAGGCACTAAAGAGAACAAGCTAAGAGTCCCCAGAGATATGTGATACTGGCTGAAGCTGCCTGTGACACCAATATACCAGGGGACAGGAGGCCACAAGAGAAACAAGCACATTTGTTCCCTGTTTTGTTTGCTATCTCTGGATTTTCACATTAATTCTTGGTTGTAGTCAGCCTTGCATCTTGCTCTTCAGTTGCCAAACTAATGCTTCATATGAGAAGTAGGGGGCTGCCCTCTACAAGGGAGACTGCATTTGATATTCATTTTGCATTAAGATACTTGAATTTTCTTTGCAATAGAATATTTAAAATTCTTGCTTAGAATGTACTTAATATGAACTACATATTTTCCTTTTAGCAGTTAAAGTATTTTAAAAAAACCCCAATGATTCTGCAACATAAGTGGATTTGATTATACCATTTTAGCTTTCAATCACATTTGAGAGAAATTCCATTTCACTGTCAGAGAATACAATAATTATGGCCAAACTATTTATTTTCATGTCTAATTTCACATTATCACTAAGGTCTGATTTTTTCCTTTTGTTTTCTGTTACTCTTCACTCAGGTGTTTACCTCCAAGATTCACTGAAGTTACTGAAAGATAGCTGATCTTTCCTCTTCCTGCAACTAATCTTGATAGCAGAGAGAAGAAAGCTCCCATTTCAAGAGATCATGCAAGACAATGTTTGTCTTCCTCATGAATTGTAGTACTAAGCTACCCTACCTCTTGCAGTGCTGGATGTCCTGGATATGTTTTGGAGAAAAAAAATTACAACAAACCACCATCCACCCGATCCCTTCATATTTTCTTTACTACATCTCTGTGAAATGAGATGCCTACAGTGCCTCAAGTAAAATGTAACATATTTAAGAGAATGGAGACTCAGTATCTGCAAATTCAACAGCAGATGATGCAATTACAGTTCTGTTTTAATTTTTTGGAGGGTGCAGTCAATTACATTGAAGCTGATCAAATTGGACAACGGTATTTTTGTTTACACAATAGGTAGCAGTTTCACTTGTTCCCAAAACAAATATATTAATTAGTTTAAACAGACAGTATGTTCAGAATTCAGGGAGGTGTGCTGTTGTTTAGGGAGGCAAAGTACTTTACAAATATTACTATATGTGAAGTATTAGGAAATTTGATCAAAGCTCTAAAACTAAGGGGGCTGTTTCTGTACTGGGATATGGATTTAGGAACTATATTTGGAGTCTTTTAAGGTATAAAGACTTACCAGCATAAAGTCTATATTTCTCCTCAAACTTACACCAAGTAATTTGTAACCACATAACTGTGTACAAAGACTAATGCTAAGGCCTGCTAACAGCATTAAAATGTTGAAATTTATTCACTGTGTTTAGGAAAATCAAGGTGTACTATATATTCACCAAGAATTTGGTTTATGTATTGTCATCTCTAAAATTATTTTTCGTATATCATCATCCAGTCATTTTTTCTTTTTTCAATCCATGGCAAATAAAAGCTGGACAGGTGTTCAGATTTAATGAACTGGGCTCTTTAGTAAAAGCTATTGTGGAAAGAATAGTCGTAGAGGAAGTACTAAAGAGGAAACTTGATAACTAATTTGCCAAAGTAATATTTACAAGGCTTTTACTTCCAGTGAAGAAATAATGCTAACTGTTTTTTGGGAGACGAATTTTGGTCTGTTTTAGTTGTTGCATGTATGTATGTAATGTACATCCTGTGGATTGAAGTAATGCATGATTAGTGGCTAAGAACTGTGGACTTAATCTGCAAAATAGTAAGTCATGGGCATGACTGCCAATATCTGCAAAAAAGGTTGAAAATAGTAATAATACCTGTTCATTTTTTTCAGTTATGTGTGTGCAATAAAATATGTGAATAGATAGTTATTAAAGACATTTATTCAATATAAATGTCTTGGAAGGAACCACTGTGATGTGGGCTTTCTTCCCCTATGAAAGCACAAATTTAGGGTATCTGGTAGAGTGGAGATGAGGGGGGAAGAAATTAAAATTTTTGCCATTGTTGTTGTCAGGCTAAAAACAACTGCACAATTTATATCCCTTCCATTCCCTAGCCTTCATATCTTTTGTGATTCTGTGATCTCTAGGCAGGGTGGGTTGAGGTGTCATGCCATACCAGTGAGCATACACACACTGAAATATCAATAATATTGCATTTTATGGAGAAGAAATCAAAGCATCTGGGGCAAATGTGGGCTGAGAGGAAAAAGTATGCTTCTTTATGGGTACATAAACAAATGTTGGTTTGCTTCTGTATTTATGTGGCCAGGTAACTCTGGCCTGAAAAACTGTATTATAAGGTAGTCAGGGTCTGATGTATTCCAGATACTGTGGACTCCAGCTCCCAAGGAACTGACAGTACTTTCTAAGTAGTTACGCAGTTAATGCATAAAGCATACATTAGAAATTTATAGGCAAAAAATTTCCTTTTCTTGACTCGTCCACCTGCACCCGCCAGCTGCCTCTGAAAGGTGAGCATGCACATCTTCACCACAGGCCAGCCAGGAGATTTAATTAGCAAATCCCCGTGTGTGGAAGGAGCCTTGGGGAGACCTCCATCTGAAGATTCTTTGCAGTTGTAGGGGAACCAGATTTTGTTACTCAGGCAACTACCAATAACTGCAACAGCAAACTAGCTAGCTAGTTCTGGTAGAGATTGGTAGCAATCTCTACCAATGAACTTATACACTGTGTATAGTATATAAAGTGCTTAGACCTGGGTTCTGAAAGCAGGGAGGCATGCAGGGTTATAAAATTAATCAGTCCCACCTTTCTTCTTAAAAATGTTGCCTAATTTCAGAAAAAATCCCTAACATTGTAGTAGAAAATTAAAACTAAATATTTTTTAAAAACTTCTAGGACCTTAGCAGCTGGAGAAAGAGAGGATCTGTTACTACACTGCTCATGGAAGTGCAATTTTGGTGGCAACACCCTTGCAAGAGCTGCATCCTCAGAGAGGCAACCAATTTTATGGTTCCTCCACTCAAGGAAATCTGTCAGTATTAGTGAATTTTGTGGACGGTGTTGAGTGATATGTTTGGAGAAAGGTAGATGGGTTTGAGTTTGGTGTTTATTGTTGTTTTTTTAATTGGTTTTGTAGAGGGTTTGAGATCTTTCCTCTCTCTCTTTCTCTCTCTCTCTCTTTTTCTTTTTTTTTTCTTTCATTTTTTTCCCCTTCCCTTTAAGAAGACAGTAGGATCATCCTGACTCCAGACTGTTCTGGAGTATTGCACCAATTGTCTTGCAACAGAGGACACATTTTAGTCTTTTAGACCAGTTTGCAACAACTAAGCTAAAAACAACTCTCTGAAGCTTGGTAAAGCTTGGTAAAGCTTACCAGCTGTGCAGATCCAGCTATGCATGAGCTGAAAGAGTTCTGAGCTTTAGAAGCATCTGTGAGAGCTCCCATTTGATAAAGCTGACATTCAGCACCTTCTTTTTTTGCCTCACAGCTATACTAAAACTTGCAAGTATTTGTAAGGAAGATCCAGACATCACAAAAGGATTTTCCAATATTATTCTTGTCTAAACGGCAACATACTTTTAACCAACATGGACTTCTCTCTTTCCTTTTCCAACTTCATCTCTTGCTACAAGCATTTGTGTATTTGCCTCTGTGTTTGCCTCATTCTCCATGGAAATTTGCTTCGTGTTTGGTCTCTGGCTGCGTTCTTTCACGGGGAGATAACTGTGCAGGACTGTAAGGACTGAAGTTCTTCAGTGAGACTTACAAACCAAATAGAGAAATTGCAGAAACTCTCAGGAATTTAGGAACAGAAGAAAAAGAGCAAAGATTAAATATTCAGGTAAATTCCTTTTAGAAATACATTATTTTCATCTTAAATCTTGCAAACAAGTTGTCTACAGCATTAGCTTTTTATTTAACTTCCTTAATGCTAAATAGAGAACAGCCTTCAAATTTTTATGGTCTTCGGTACCCATCCAGGTACCTTGAAACCAACATAATAAGGAAAGGGAAAGGAAAACTACCTAAAGAGGAGCATAGAAATCCAAAATCTTAATAAAAGTTTTCAGATTTTTTGCACTATAACTTGATAAAGCTGCAGAGGTTACTTTGGACAAAAGATATCATGGGCCAAAGGCACTATCTCAATATAGTGTAAAAATTGTGCTAATAAAACTAATACACTGACATATCAACCTTTTTGAATTAGCATATCCCACTCAACACAACTCCTCCCCATCAAAAAAAAAACAACAACCCCCCTTAAAAAAAAACTAGGAAAAAAAAACCAAACAAAAACAACGTCTGAATAAACACCAAGAAAGAAAGGAAGGAACTGTCATGACAAAAGTTTTGGTTATATGAGAGTTGTGCACTTCCTTGTTTATACTGTGTGACCCTGACTGCCAAGGGTGTGTCAAGGACTTGCAGGCAATGTATCTGAAAGGTTATGTCTTCTTGAAATGTGATATGCAGATTCCACATGCTTAGCAGAGAGCTGCCAAAAGATTTCTGGTAGAAGTACTGGTAGGGCAGCAAGTGGCTATGAACTTAGGGGACCAGTCTAAATTGAAATCTTGAAATTCGATGATAGATTTATGATATAATCCATCACTTGGTGGATGAGATTCCCCCATGCTTTTAAACTTGTATAGACTGAAGTGCATTTGAGAGAGAGTAGGAATTGTCTCACTGTGTTCAGTGACACCCTAAACACAAGACAGCCCCAGTCTTTTCTAACCAGAGTAAACTTTTCTTGCCTTATTGTCATTACAGATATTCAATACTAATAATAAAGAAATAAAATAATGAAGAAAACAGAGAAGAATGTATTGCACCCATGGATTTCAAGAGCCTGTTGCTTTAATATGCTGCCTTCTGTTTAATTCTCTGATGTATGTCACAGAGTTTGAAGCAGAGTGACCAAGGTAACTGCAAACATGAACATATTTGTGTAAACAAATGTGATTTTGCACACCTCAAACGAAGTCTGGAGAAGTACTCTTCTGTTACTGAAGTGAAGGCAAAGACCTAATAATGAATAAACACCTTACATTAAGTAAAGAAAAAATATGTCAAGGGAAAAAAGCAAATTGCACTTAAATATTAGAAAGCAAACAGAACTTGATGGGGCAACTGGTGAAACTGACAACCTTTAATTCTGTCTCCCAAGTGCCGAATAATTCCATTATTTTTGGAAAAAATATTTTTTGTTCATTCTTTTTGTTATAGAAGACCTTTAAAAGTAATTATATTTTTCTTTCCTCTTTTAGGAATGCTGTAGGCTATTTTTTAACACCTCTTCCTTTCCCACAAAACCAGACTGGGGACAGGATGAGCCCAGGACTAACTTCACATGAGGTATTTAACAATGGCATTAGTTCTCAAACAGCGTCTGGTACTTGCATAATTGACCTGCTCTCCGTCTGGTTTGCTTTCAAACCCCACAAGAAACAGCTTCATGTTTTCCTGGTAATGTTACACTTGCACAGTGCTGCCGGATTGCAGAAGCTGAGACTGTGACTCACAAAGAAGTAAAGCACCAAGCTGCCCAGGGTGCTTCCCAGACAACAAGACAAGGAAGAGGAGTAGGAAAGTACACACTGCTTTCCAGAGGGATCTGAGCCCAGTTTTCCTGCTTTCTCAAGAAGAGCATCCTGTCACTGAAAGAATGAAGTTGATGAATGGGAAGCTATTATAGCATGTACCTGGAAAGGAGCAGGAGAAGAAATCTGCTTGCTGGTGCTTGCTCTAAGTGTCTTTATATTTCAATCCTCTGAGGACACAGAGAAAATTAGGTAGCTAAACCTTCCAAAAACGAAAAGTATCTTTTTCCTACAAATGTCATTGCTACCTTGCTTTGGCGATAATTCAAATGTTCCTCCCCCCTCATCTGCCTGAAAATAAAAGGAAATGTCTATTTACAGGTGTGCATGATGTACATACATCCCTGATAGTTTAGAAATCAAATGTCAGGGAAAAGAGTGGTATTTCCTATAAATTACTTTGGATAAATAACTTCATTGTTCTCTGAGACTTCAATTCCATATGAGAGTTATCTAGCAGAAATGCCAGGGCTTACAACATAAACAATTCATTTCTATCCAGATTTTCTGACAGTCATCTTGGAAGTTATTCGGAACAATAATACACATGGAGGGAAGCTTCTGGCTCTCTTTAAGTGAATTAAACAGAGTTGTGGGCAAATGCTTCTTCATTCACAAAATCAAATCTCCACACTCTTTGCTGGGCTCATTTGTGCAGCTGCTTTGTACCTAGCTGTGTTGCTCAGCCTTTTGCATTTTTTATGGACTCAGGTGAACTGGGCCAGAGCTGTTCAAAAAACAGTGGGACTTGAGTGGTGTGCGGTGTGCTACTCTGTAGCTCCTTGCAGAGAAAATCATATCCAGCAATCACAGGGGGTAGAACTTCATACCCTGAATTGTGCATTCAAATACCACCAGTGTGTCTCTGGCCATCTCATACACACATAAGAAACATTTTCTCCATTTTTTTGTTTTTTTTTGGTGTAGTCCATTATGAATATTGTATACTACAGCTGCAGGTCTTTGAGCAGAAAGCTGGGGAAGGAGAGGTTCACATGGGTGAAACGCGGACAACAAGGAGATGCCCTCGTGCTGCTACCAGACACCAGACTCTTGCATTTTCTGCAGATATGTCCTATTTCCTCTCCATGACAGATGTGGGCACAGCCTTCAAGGGAAAACCCAGATGTATCCATAGCTGAGGCTGAGAGGCTGAGGATAGAGAGGCTGAGGATCAAACCCTCTCTGTCTTATTTCTGCCTCTCTGAAATTCATTGCAAAAATTATTTGAAAAGCCTACCTGCTTTTTTTCCCATCTCTCTTCTGTTTTCCTGCAGCTGAAAAGAGTGTCTGCAATTCTGGAAAGGCATATATATTCATACTGCTGTATTACAGTAATTGATTCAAATTGAACATAAGTACAGCTGAATTACTAAATGCATTTTAAAGGCTGGATAAAACAGGGTGGAAAGGCAGGAAATATAACCCAGAATATATAAGGTCTGGAAAAGCAATCTATTTCTTATGTTCAATTTTTTTGTTCATTTTTATGCACCTGATAACTGAAAGAAATATGACCTAAATTCCTCCCACTGCGCTTTCGATAACTGAACAGCTTCCTCTGTGTATAGATTGCAACTAAAAAGTCTGAAAGGAAGGCAACTTCTCTGGCTGTTCTTCCATTATTTTCCAAAGTAGCTTAGGAAATCATGACAGGGCTTTTTCTCTGCAGACCTGACTGTGGGTGACGTCCTGAGCTGAGAGGAAGGTGTTACAGTACAGCTGACCAGGTGAATTCAAAGGGCAGAGATGTTTTCTGCCAGGTCTTTGGAATTGGCTGGGCAGAAGTGCCAGCTGAGCAGACTCAAATCAGTGCAAGGATACTGAGCTCTGCAGCAAGAAGTGCTTTCAAGCATGTTGAAATCACCAGAATTGTGATGTGCTTGATCCACCATTACTAGCCATACTGTCTGAAAGCTCTGTTTCAAAGAAAGCCAGTGAAACTAGGTGGTTTGCTAGCACATTTCAGCCTTGGGACTGTTTTTTGAACTTGTGTGATTAGGAGTCAATCTACAAGTCTTTTGGCCAACACAGACAGGGCAAATCGATGTCTCTTCTTCTGCCATTTTATCCCTCTGTTTTTTTGGTGTTTTTTTTAAGTAGATTTAATTTTAACTACTGAGAAGCCAAAATTCCAAATCTCATTGCCAAGCCAGAACAGTTTTCTAATGTTTATTCCCCTTGAATCCTGATAACTGAAGCTGTTGGAGTGCTTTTGGTTTCTATCTTGAAAGCAGGCATCGTGGTTTGAGACGTCAAACCCTGACAGCAGGTCATTGTCATACACAGTCCTGCCGAGTGCCACAGCGTGGTCCTTGCCCACAGTGGGGAAGCAGACCCTGTGCTTTCTTCACAGCGGTAGCACAGCCTGTCACAATGAGTGACGTCTTATCACGTTTCAGATGTGACAAGAAAAGCATTTTTCAGTGTAGTAGACCATTTAAGAAGCAGAAGAATGACGTGATGCAGGGGTGTGGGAGGAAGAGCAGAGGTCACGGGCTGCTGCCCCACTGGGCCCTAGGCCAGCTCCGGGCTGGGTGCTGCTCTCTGCTCTCTCCAGTGACAGGCACCGGGCCCGAGGCCTCTCAGGGCCCCAGGGCCACCTCCCTTCAGGTCAGTCTGGGCAGCTCTGTACCAGGGATGCTGAGAGGCAGCCACAGTTCTCAGTGCTCAGCAGCTGCAGGAGGAATAAGCACAGAGCAAAAGGTTGAGGGTGTGCTACCACAACAGAGGGGGTGGCATGCACTCCTCAGAGGCCTCTTACCCAAAGTGCATTCATTTGTGCTAAGTGTTAGGGAAAAAAAATAAAATTGGAGTTCTAATTGTTACTATCATACTACCTAGGGTGCCGTACTATTTGAAACTGCAGGTTAAATTAAAGAGTGGTTCCAAGATAAGATTTCTTGTTCTCCTACATGCATGTTCTGTTAATGTGATTATCATTCTAACTTCATCAGGAAAACTGATCTGCCACATTTCATTTTGTGCAGATTTGTGGTACTGAGCACAAACATAGTGATGTTTTGTAAGTCCCACACTATTCCTGAGATATATTTTTTGCTTAATTTTTGCTTGAAACCACTTGAAACATCATCTCTTGCAATTTATATTAACCTAAGGAGGCTAGGAGCCTTTTAAGAGAATAGTCTAGCACAATCTCTTTGAGCTTTCCACATTTCTATTAGACTTTGGAGTTCTTTGTTTAAAATATCCTGCTTTATTTCTGTGTATTTATTTCTGTATTTCTGGGATGATCAGTCTTCCCATTACTCACATTTGGAAAAATTCTCCATATAAGGTGATAAGCTGGTATTAAACACATGCAGTGTGTCCCTACAATTCACTTTCAGGAAATATAATTACAGAGTCTCTTATATTTCATTGATCCCCATGAATTTCATACCTGGAGTGAGGCTTCACTTAAACCTTTTCTAAGCTCTGAATTGAACATTTTTACTCCATTATTATTGCTGGTGTATATAATGGTTGGTCATTTATCTGGACTGAAAATGCTTTTTTGTTCAGAGACCTACTTTGCTGTAATCCACATAGGAGAATATGCATGTCCTCTTTAGACTCAAGGTACTTTGGAATTCAGGTTAGAAAGGGAACAGTAGGTCAGAATAGGCATAGTCTAAAAGTAGAACCTTTTAATCTAACTAAAAGCTTGTAGCTCGCTTCATGTATAATTGAAAACAGTATAGGTTCTCCTAAATATTTGAAGATACTAATGGATTTAAGTGAATCTGAATGAAAGGGAAGCACAAAGCTTCTGTTCTCCATCTAATTTTGTTACCTGCCATGCTAGTTTTCAACAGATTCAAGACTGTTGTTTATGTTTTTCTTTTCACTGACACTGTGTTGCATATCCTTCAATGTGCAGAAAAGCTTTGCAATCCTCTGCAGGGGAATCTTCTTCACAAAAAGGCCTGAAATTTATTTATCTAATAGATCTTCAGCTATATCACTGTAACAAAGTCTAGTATATGGCAGTAGGGTGATGCTAATTCTGGTGACTGCCTCCATTTCAGGATGTCTGCACACCCTAGGCCAGACCACACGGCCACCTGCTCCAACCACATGCTGTACTGCCCAGCTGCAGGCAATTCTTGGCAGGGAATCAACTGTCTGCATTGGGCTTGATGCTGTGCTAAGCCCTAAGTCTTGAGCAGAGTTGCATAAATTATCACAATCCTCCTCTCCTACTTTTTGTTATCGTCTTGCACACCGGGCTGCTCTTGAGAGACGGGACTTATGCGCTCAGTGCTGTGCTAACCCCCTCTATAGTGAGAGAAACCTGTTTCTTCTGGAGTGAATAAAACCCTGTGGTTTCTGGACCAAAGCTGATGTGCAGTGAGGGACTCAGGCAAGTCAGAGCTAACCCTATGCGCACCTAACTGCAAAGCATCTTCTAAGCATCTCTTTTTTTTTATTCTCTCAGTCATGGAGAGAGATAAGGTCTTACAGATACCCCTTAAAAGGTTCAGAATAAAAAGGCTAATATACATTATAGCTTAGTTTTCTCTGAGTTTGTGCCAACAGATACAGGACCACATTTGTAAGCCCTAACTGACAGCTGTATGTTAATTTTATACACATATAAGGTTCTGTGGACATTAATTTCCACACACATAAATGGTTGGCTTTGAGTGCGTGTAAGCTCTACCCCAGAACTTTTCAGATATGGCAGTGCTCTTCCCAGGCTAGGGCAGGCTTGGGTGCCTGGCTAGCCAGCAGTGCTGGCTAAAATTTGTCCATTTCTACCTGATCATTTAGATATGCTAACGCAGAGGTGGAATTCTGGAAATAACATATATGTTAGCTCCTTCCCACCTTCCCCTCTATTTCATTGCTTGTAACCCCTTTATAATTATTTTGTCACCCCTTAATAATTATTAATAAAACGAAAAAAGACTTTAAGGACTTTGATTTTAAAAAAAGAATGGATATGAACACAAAGTTTGACAGATGGAGAAAACATTCTGTGAATAAAGCTTAGTAATAATTTTTCATAACTGTTAGGGGAAAAGAGTTTACAAACAATTTTAATTTTTAGTATTGATAAGGGTTACAGATTTTATTCTGAATTTTAGACACATTGAACACCTTTTATTCTTTTATGCTTAGATATGCTCTTAATGTGCGGCATATCAGCTTGAATGTTTACATATGATCTGACATGGAAAGAGTCTTACAATTTGTAAAACAGTATACTTATCACTTATGTTTGCTCTAATGATGACAGTGATTCCAAACTCAGTCTGGGGAGCCATAGTTTTGAAATAGCTCACAAGGTATGAACCTCCAGAAAGCATTTAGAGCTCCTAAGCTGGATGCCAAACTTTTAGATGACAAATCTCTTTCCATAAAAGATACATCCTTATGGAGCATGAGGAGGTAAAGAGCTGAGTTGCACAATTCTGTCTGGAAAGATATGCAAGCTTAAAATACATAATGATTTACAGAATCAAAAATTGCAGAGCATTTGCAAGCATAAAACATATGAACACATTATTCTGATTCTGCAAAAAATGTAAATGTAAGTAAAAAGTACTATTTAAATCAATGCATTTAATTTTAAGCATGGTGAACAGGCCTATTTGAACTCTTACATTTCAGTCCTTCCAAGCAAGGTATCTCTGCTCGCTGTCTTTAAAAAAGCAGACTAGCAACAAGACTCCCAAGAAACTTATAAATGGAATCAGTGTCTGGAATGTAGTGAAAAGGAGTTTAATAGCAACCAAAAGCAGAATTTTCCTACTGGTGAAACTAAGGCAAGAGGTGCATGAAGCTTTACAATTGTAATATGGTAAATACGCCATATGCTTTGAGAAAGACTCCCTGTCATTTGTAAACAATCTTTACAAGAAAAGTCTACATTTAAATATACAGTTTCCACAATCTGTCATGATGATATGTTTTCCTTTTGGTGATTATATATGTTGACAATGATAGAGCTAAAGCTTTGGAACTAAACATTCAGTAATGGAATTTGTGATACTACAAAAGTCAGACAAGGGAAGACTAAAAGGAGTCTAGTGTCAAGAGTAAGAAAATCAAACCAAGAGTGCTTTGTGCTCTCCTGAATAAAAGTTTATATCAGTCCTTTCATGTAGTGTATCCCCATGCAGCACCTTAGTGCTGAAATCAGATATTATAAGAAAAAAAATCATATGTGCTGAAAATGCAGATAAAATATCTGTAGTGGTCTTGAAGGTAAATTAAGATGTAGAACTGGAGTATAACATGGTGACATCATTTGTTTTTTGCTTTAAAAAGAAAATAAAGGAATCCAGAACAATTTGGCAGGTTGTTACAGAATGCTACTGATGGAAATAATCCTGATGAATCTCACCATTGCATAAAGCTGTGGCAATAATATTAGGTTCAGGCTTCCAAGTCCTAGTGAGTAAAAGAAATTCAGAGGTCAAAGATTGACAGCTGCTCTTTCACAACAGAAATAGCCAGCCCAATACCTGTAGCTGGATCTTAATTAAAATTGACAGATTGACAAAAATTTTCAAAGTGGACCTACAGTTCTTTAAAAACCCAGTTGTGCAAAAAATGGGTGTTATACATATATTAAAAAGATGTAAACAATGAAAGAGCTAGTTCAAGCTGACAGGAGAAAAAGGAATGTATTCAAGCTACAGAAAGTGTATTTCACATTCAATGTCAAGAAGAGTATTCTAAACTAAATGCAAAAAAGGAGAAAAAAGATTTCTAAATCTTGACTATTAAATTCCAATATTATTAATCACTACTGGCCTTATGACCACTCAAAATATCATCTAATTAAGGACTGCACTAGAAAAGTATTAGGACTATATAACATCCGTCTTTTCCTTTGAAAATGATCTCCATAAAAACAAAAGCAGAACTGCAAATACTATGCATACTGCTTGTTATTTCCAGTCACAAAATACCACAGTCTGTAAATAAGGCACGCCAAAGGCATGCAACTGTCCTGCTCTAGGGGGAAAAATACTGAACTCATCATCTTTCTCAAGGACATAAAAAGTTAGAGAAATAATTGACCTTTTAATAAGCATGCAATACCTCTGGATGTCACTTATACATTCATCATTTATACATTCGTAACACCAGAAAAGGAAGATCCTTTAATTTGAATAGGCCTAAAGTGTCTGCTGTTTTTCAGATTATGTATTTGGTTTGGGGAATTCTGATTGTTGGAAAGCTCTTCTGTCTTGCCCAGAAGGGCTCTGCTCTGACCTCCTGCATTACTCTTTCCTGCCTGTCCTTGCTGACCAGAAGTCACAGTGTTTCATGGAGCAATGTGCATTTCCTCACTTTCTTCAATGAGCAAGCTGGTTACTTCCAGGCAGACATAGAAACAGTCAGCCATGTCTGCCACTTTAGCTACAGATGTCACCTTGGCTGTAAACTGGGGGAGTGGCAGACTGGACTGGCACATTTTGTAAATAGCAAGTACTAAAAATGTCTCATAAAGTCAAATTTCCTGTTTATAACTAGGAATTGTTAATGCAAGTTGCATGTACTGAGCATTTAAACTTACCTAGTTTTGCTACTCTGGAGCATAAACCAGGAGAAATGTCAGTCAAAACCTTTTCACCAGTGCCTACTGGTGGCAATGCTTTGTGATTTGTTTTTTTTTGTTTGGTTTTTTTTTTTTTTTTTTTTGTTTTTTTTTGTTTTTTTTTTCTTTAATAAAGTAGGAGACCTTATTTTTATGCATGAAAATAAAGTACTCTAGATACCCTTCTGTTGTAACTCCAGTCTACAGCTGGCTTTTGACAGGAGATTTTGGAAATATTGCTAGAAGTGTTTTGCTAAGCTTGACTGCATAGCAGGAACCATGGGGATTGCCCAAACATAATGTATACAGAACACTGTGCTGCCACCACACACCCGTGTGTACTCTAAGTCTGTGTGTCAGTCATTCACTCCAGAAACACAAAGAAAGGAGTGGAGAAAGTAGTAACCTAACACTTTCAAAACCCAAATAGCATTATTAGGAGGCTTCTGGGTGAAAGTGATGCCTTTGATCTGGACAAACGTACCTGGCATTGTTATGAGACTCAGAATAAGAAAACAGGACTTTGCCTGTGCTTTTTGCATGCCAGTAGCTTTATGAATAGTCAGTTTAAAAGATCATTGCTATGGGCATTGCTTAAATAATTTTATATACATAAATACATATGTATATATATATTATCTATGTGTGTGTGTGTACCAATGCATGTTAAATAAAAGCCCTAAGAATATTTTTAAAACCCATAGCTTATTCTGAGACTTATTTTCTAGGATAAACTATATTTTTAAATTAATCACTTCAGAAATCAAAGCCATTCATGACCTTTTAAAATGACTATACATACACAGCACACTGTTAGATTAATATTGGTTTTTTTCCCCCTCCACTGCAAGCAAGGTTTAGACAGTTAGCTTTCATACTTAGAGATAATTATTAAGGTTCAATTTAGTTTCTTAAATTTCATAATTAGGTCTTTTGATTGTGATCTTTTTTTTGGTAGTTAGGTCAAAGTAATCAAGTAACTATGTGCAGAAATTAACATTTTTATTATATTAGATTATGTATTGTAGTAGTAAAGCTTGTTTGAAGTGCATGAATAAAAAGTGAAATTACAGGAAGAACAATCTAATATAGCAATACTAGGTGCATTCACTGTGCATCTGAGAGGAGGAGGGGGGAAAAAAAGAGGAGTTTTCACTCATTTTGGCCTAAAATGTGTTCAGGTTTCCAGGATTCTGACATCAGAACCCAGATAACGCTGGCTAGAACCATAGGGCTTTACAATAAAAGCTAAAATATTGACCATATGATGGCAAAAAGTCTTTATTTTGCGGTTAACTTATTCTCTTCTAGCTACTCTCTGATGAAGTTGGTGGTGCTGTGGAGGATGATCTCCTTCTTCTTGACAAAGATCGTGATCGTTCAGCACTGTAGGCAACATGCTTATCGTAATTTTGTATCTGAGCCTCGAGGAATTCCCTCTGTTGCTGGCTGATTGTCTGGCTAATCAGTCCAGGAAGAGCTTGAATGCTACCAATTAAAGTTTCCAGTTTAGTTTCCAGAGTAACAATTCTCTTCTCAAAATCTTCACTTCTTTCATTTAAGTCAGAAATCATGTCATACATGATGTTTTGAGTCTGAAAGTAGAAGGATGTAAGTAAAGGTTTAGAGAGACCTTACAAGTATTGTAACAAGTAGCACAACTGTACAAGGGTTTGTAAAACAGGAGATGAGTATTATAACATCTATTTTTGTGAAATAATTTTCCCTGTAGATTAAATTACAGTAGACTAAACTTTCTACTAGATTTCTTGAGTAGAAACATAATGGCTTTTAGTAGCACTTTAGATGTCGAAGTTGAAATCAATTAAAGACCAGGCCCCTTTTGGAAATTCAGATGTTTGGGAGTGCACCAGGCTAAGCTTTTTGAGCAGTCAGTGTAAGCTACCAGGGGACTGAAGGCTCCACTGATGTATTCCACCCTTAATTGTTCTTGATTCTGGTTTTAAATACCTTCATTCTTCTAATGAGCTCAACAGAGCATAAATGTTGTTCACTGGCTTGCTCCTTCAACTTGGCAGATTTTCTTGAATTGGCAGTAAGAGGAGTTGAGTAGATTTTTTTTGAAAAGTACTTCAAGAAGTAAAAACTCAATTCTATGCTTTTTTAACTTTTGCACTCTCCAATCTATCTGGCCTCCACAAAACACTGCTGAATAAAGAAAATATATAGAATGTACTTTAAAATGCACAATGGTCAGTAAAAATGTAATCTGAAATGTGTTGTTTCAAAGAGATTTGCTTAAAACATAATGGCTGAATATCTGCCTCTTATAGATTGAGGGTCCAGATTATTTAAACTAGAGTCAAAACTGGATATAATTCAGTAGAAAAAAATCAGTTGAAATTTATGAACCATCCAAAGGAAAGGAAAATTAATTGAATGACTACCTGAAGTGTAACCAAACCACTTCAGTATCAGGTGTTTTATAACCTATCGCTCTGCCTCCTGTTTCAGGATGCTAGCATAACCCTTGAAAGTGAAGTAGTCTACACAAAATAGTATATTAAAAGTCCTTATTAGTTGCCAGAAGCTTTAGACTGAACTTTATTTTCACCTGAAGTTGTCACGTGGCTCTGTAAAGCAAGAGGGGAATGAACACTGAAGAGTTTAATCTTTGCTTTGATGCAGTTGAAATCAAGGAGGATTTTGAGGTAAATGAAGAGGTGTACAAGAAACCCTTAAGAAGAGCCCATCAATGCTTCTAAAGTAGCCTCAAATTAACTCACAGTAACTGTTAAATATTAAGTTCCAATGGAAGTCCAAACTGCTATCAGCTCAGACCTCTGGCTTTCTAGTTATTACATGCTTATGAAAAATTCTAACAACAATAAACAAGCAGCTTACACCTGAATAGCCTCTTTTACCTCAACTCAAATGGTTTAAAAAAGATTTAAAAAGCCTTATGATATATTGGCAAAATAGGCAGCTATTATTCATTATAAAAAAATTAAATAAATGCAGATCTAAATTTACTTGTCCAAAGTTACTGCTGCATAAGACAACAGGAACAGGAATACAGAACCTCTAACTCCAATCTAGAGGCTATTTACTATGGTCTGTCATGGCACAGTCACTATCACCACATGGCAAAGTCTTCTTACTTCACAGCACTACACCACTACAGCCCACTCACAGTTCAGCATTTACCATGACCTCTGCAGTCAGCTCAGGAGCTCTCAGGATCAGCCTCTCAATTGTGAAGTCTTTTTCAAATGTACAAAAAAATAAATAAATATGGCATGTTCAAACTTTCATCGGGATACTTCTCCAAGATGTAGGTGCTACCACAAAACACACACATATTTTCATTTGCTACATATAACACCTTGTTAACAATATTTGCACATATAATGCATAACATTTTCACTAAAAAACTGTTCATTTTGAAAGGATGAATGCTGAAACAACAGTAACTGCCTACTAACCTTTGCCAGGTCCACCAAAGTGTTGGCTTGATCATTCAGTTTCCTTTGTTCCATTTTTACACTTCTTAATCTAAAAAGTGGAATTTTAAGTCAGATTTTTTTTTTGTATGAGGTCATACTAGGATTTCTAGAGAGCATGCACAAAATTTACAAGAGCAATTAACTGCATGGACAATGCCTTGACTACTTTGTGTAGAGTCAGAATCTTTCATGTGCCTGCTACAATGAGAAGCATGCTTCTTCAACACCGCAAAAAAGGAAACAGCAAGGAAATGTGATGTCCTTGAGAATACCATTTGCCATGGTCAAAGTTGAATTCAATAAAGAAGATAACAATTTATCCAGACTACATGAAAGAAAGCCAAAACATTCCTCAAAGCCTCAGTATCGTGACAAGTAGATATAGGAAGAAACATAGAACAACAGTTTTTTGTCATTATTGTTGTAGCAATCAAGAATCTTCCCATGCCTACATGACTAGATACAGGTATTAGCCCTGTTCTGTCGGAAATGGATTGGGTTAGCAGGTGTTGGAACCTGATGAACATACAGTGATAAGTGAGTTTCTCCTTACTTTAAACAGAACTTCCATCAGACCAGCAGCTAAATAACCAACATGCTTGCCAATACATTTCGTTTTTTTGGATAATTTGTGAATCTAAATATGATTACATTTTAAATTTACTATTTAAACTATAGCATTGAAAAACTATGAAAGAAGTAAGGGTACATTTTTTCAAGGGTACAAGAGCAAGGGTACATTTTTTCTTTGATGCGTACTTATCTGCATTATTGTTGGTTATGCACATTTTTTGCAAGATACATGACCCTTCTTATACATTCGCTGATACAAAACCCATGTTTTCCAGATTGACTACCAGAAAGGTTGTTTGTAGATTTGTGATAAGATACCACTTCAGTCTACCAGTGTGCCAAGTGCCAACCAAAACAAGAATCTGGTTAGCTGTCAAATGGAAGTGAGTTTGGCAACCTTTTGTGACAGGTGGGTTGCTAATGCATTCTCTGTCCATTTCTCAGTGATGGTATTACTTAGAAAGGTAGTCTAAAGAAAACCTTCTTGAAGATATTCCAAAACCAAAAAAAGTTTCTTTAGTTGACAAGCATTTCCTTTCATATCTAGGCTAACTGGTATGAGAAAGTAAGTTGTGGAGAGTGAAATATAATTTAAAAATATCATTAAAATATAAACAGAAATAACTCTTTTAAGGTAGAAATGAACTGATCACATAAAACTGGCACTCCAGGAGATTGTTACTGGAATGCAATATGTTCTTCTTCCCCTGGAAGCTTCTTTCAGAGCACAACAAAAATGCAGATGGTAGGAGTCGTGTTTTCAGAGGCTACAAGGTGAAGATTTTGTAAAGCAAAAAAGGAGTCTCCAAGGTACAGAACTGTATTATCAAAATGTCAGAACAATTATTCAAAGGAAATTATTTTACTGGAGAATGAAACCCCCAGAATTTTGGTGACCATTCTTTCAAATAATGTGCAGAATATGTGTTTTCTGCTTTTCTTAAGATTCACTGACTCATCTGTTTGACAAGCAGTATTTTAATTTTAAAATTCCAGGAAGTTCATTATTATTGTAGTACCAGTTGACACCAACATGATAATTCTTCATAGTAACCAACCCAACACCTACCACAGGCTGTAAGAACATATAGATATGGCAAGTCTTTAGCTGCAGCAGCTGGATTTAAAGAAAACCAACAGACTTTCTTAGTGTAATTCATCAAGATAAAATTTTGATTTTATGAACTTCACTTATCACAGAAAAAGATCATGATTCTGGATCGCATTTCCATGGTAGCAATCAGACCACTGAAATTCACAAATAAAAACTCTATTTTTTGCATGCAGACAGTGGTAAATTCTGCAAGTTTAGAAAGGAACAGCTTATACAACTTACTTCCGAGCTCTATTTTCATTTGTTGAAAAAAAGACAAAACAAAAGAAAACAAAGTGTAAAATATACTAAAACAACCAAATGAGCACAGTGGGCTCGATTCAGCAGGTGGAAAGTCCTAGGGAGTTGCTACTTTTGATCAGTAGCTGCCTGAGGAGTCTAACTAACTAACATATAACTCGCACTCATGATGTAGGAATCTGCAATATCTTCAAGCCTTCACATTACCTATCATCTGTAGATTTTCTTATTCATACAATACATAATATGCTTTTTTATGATTTCACCTTCATCGTATCTAATGTGCACGAGAAGCAGAACACTCAGAGCAGCTGAACACATTTCAGAGCTGTGGCCATGACTGTTATCATGATCTGGTCTGGTTTCTTCTATTAAATCAGCCCTGAGAGAGCCCACTCTTTTTATTTTTGTCTCCAGTGAAATGTTTGAAGGTGAAGGAGGGGACTAAACAAAACTTAAGACTCTAGAAAGATGGAAAATTGTAAGTCACTTGAGAAAAAGTACAAAGATGCAAAGAGATGGAAAATTAATTTGCATCCATCTAATCAGCTACAGGAAGAAAGCAAACTGCTAGTGCAATCTTTTCATTTATGGTGCATTCTTCAGCATATTGAAAAAATTATCTTTTGCAGTTTTTTTCCTGAATACAAAAGTTTTGGGGCTGTAGTGCAAAGTGGTAAAAGACAGAGAGAAATTATTAAGATAGCTGTGCAATCTAGCTGTCACACCTAGGAAAAAATTACTTCTTCCCTCCACCTGATTAATTAATTTTTAAGGGAGATGCAGAACACACTTTATATCCTGAAAAGTTCTTCTGAGCTTGACTGATAAAAAAAGCTGGAGATCGAGCCTGCTGTGCTTTTTAGATTCTTTTCTGAACATATGTGCTCACACACACACAGACACACAACACACACACACAGAATAAATAGTAAAGTTAAAACGTTAAGAAACAACCATTTCAATCAAGGATTCAAGTCCAGCAAGGATGCACATGACATGCTATCCTCTCCCCAGAACCCACCACCTCCCAATCCTTTAAGCTAAGCAGGGTGGCCAAACTGCTATATAAAAATATGCTTTTTATATTCACATAAAAATGCCTCAACTTCTGTTGTCTTTTTATTCCTCAAAGTATCTCCACAATGACTCAGTAACATTTCAATCTGCAAGTTTGCTAAATGTAATACAGTAATCAAGGTTTACAGAGTACTTCATAGCTTAAGCTTAGTTACCTACTGCTTTAAAACATTGCTATGAAAGAGAGAATGATTGTTAGTCTAAATTTACTAATAGGAAATGAGTAAACCTGGCCATCTTTTCCTGTCTTTCCTGTAAGATGCTACTTAGATGTTCTTTTCATCATGGATGCTCCCCTCACATCACTTCACTGGTTGTCTCAGGCACAGACCTACACTCAAAAGTTATGAAACCATCAGTTTGAAACGAAACTTAATTTGTCTACTTCTTCCCTGTAACTCATTGGAACTATCTTCATAGGCTGTACAAATGGCTGCCTCAGCTGAATGGGGATAACAAATGGAACAAACAGACCCTGACCATTCCTCAAAATGGTCCTGAGGACCAAAATTCCCTGGTTCCTGAGGACAAAACTCTTGAGGTTTTTTTCCCCCTCATGTAGTTCCAAGAATAGTAACCATTGTGCAATTCTGCTCATTTGGATGTGCTTTATGACAAATACATACTGCAAATTTTAGATAAATACTTGTAGTTTGGCACAACCATGGCGCAGCTTAAACCTTCTACCAGTTTTAGGCCTCAGGCTTGTTTTCAGACTCTCATGCAGAGGGGAAGAACTCATTTGAATAATGCCAGGGGTGCTCAATGGTCTCAACTATTGGCATACACTCCCATTTTCTAGAATAGATGGCCAGGGTCATAGCTGACATACCAACATTTGATCTTATGCACTGAGAATATACAGTGGAGAGAGGCTAAATGCTGGTGGGCCATGAAATTATACTTGATGATATTCTGTTTATTAAACACTACATACATACTCTCTTCTATCACATAATTCTGACTTTAAAATATTATAACATTTACTACAAAATTTTTTTTTTTTTTTTTAATTTTCTTCTGTCTATTGTAGCTCACATTTTTCTACCTGGAAGAAAATGCATAAAAATAAAGGACAGTCTCAGTGGCATAGAACAAAAAAAGTCTTAGATAATTCAAGAACTATGGGAAACTTCTAAAAAACATTCACCGGTTTATATGGACATAAACTGCCAGTGCACCTTCTTATTTTATTGTAAATAGATAATGCAGTAAATGGTTATCTTTGTCTTACTCTGAAAGAAAATCAACCTCCAGAACAATCTTGAAGGGAAGGGAATGGTGGGGGGAGAGGAGGGAGGGGGCACGATGAGACTAAGAGTGACTGAGAGAGAAGGAAACTAACAGAGAAAACACCTTGGGAGGAAAAAGAAAGCAAAATAGTACTTACTGATGAATAGCTTGCAAGAATTTGCGTTGATGTTTCCTTACTTTTGCATGGTCTATTTTTTTAACCAGCTTTGTGTTTTTATAAATTAACCATGTTTCCCTGAGTACATTGGCCGCTGCATTTTTCACCTGTTTAATAAAAGAAAAACACCAGGCTGACAAAAGTAGTACTCTGTTATGTTTTTACTTTTCTGTTATTAACTCTTCCCAAAGCTTTTGAAATGCTGTCTTAACTGTGGGAAGTGGCCACCTCAAGAAGCTGAAGCACTGAGGGAAGAAAGCAACAACTGGATAAAGGGGACTGCTGAGCAGTTTCCTTTTTCTATAGATGTGATGCTCAGATCAAATCTTTTTGCATCCAGGAATAATTTTCCCTCTTCAAAAAGTTGGAACTGTTTGGTGTGTATGGCAATATAAATTACAGTGAGGAAATACTAATGCATTATCTGTATGTTAATTAAGTGTATTTAATAGGACCATAAGATTTTTCTCTTTCATATTCTATGGTTAGCACTTCTTAATTCTTTTGGCCACGTAACAGTCTTTTAAACTTTCAGAGCTGTTTGAGCACTCTGTCCCCTTCTTTTATTTTTTTTTTGTTTTTGTGTGGCATTTAGTTTTTATACTTGTTTCTTTTTTAACATCTCCAAGAAGATGAAAAAATGTGTTGTCAATTAACGTAGGCAGAGTTCTATTTAAAAAGCGCTTTGACTTATTTTTTAAATTCAGCGTTCCATAAAATGTTAAAGAGTACCTACAATTCCCTTTTAAGGCCCTCCAAAATTTTCAAGAATGCTTAAAAACATACAAATAATTTAAATGCAATGTTGATTAATGGCTGAATGACTAGGATACTTGGTAAGAAAAATTGTCCTAATTATTCCTCTTTATTTTCTCTCCTCCAGCTTTACATCATGCCAGTAACTGCAGTGTCAGAGCTAAGTCAATGGCTAAGACATTGCAGGAATGTCATGCAATAGCTTGGCCCAGCAACAGCCTCCTCACCCTGCACCTGTAAGTGTTGGAGAACCTTGTCCTGTCTTCACTGAAAGCACAACTTGGTTTAGAGACAGCCTCACAATCCCTAAGTAGCCCTTGCACTCCTGAAAGGCATGGCTATCATCAGGCTGTGAGGAAAGATCCCCAGCATCTGCATGATTTGTGATCTGATGTGCATCTTAGATTTGTTTGCTTGGCTTGCTTTTCATGTGCTTTGAGTTTCATGAGCTTAAAGCTTTATTTAATAAAGTATTAGACTAACATTGAGATTTATATGAAGAGTAGATGAACAAAATAAACTTCAAAAGGCATAAATAAAGACTAGACTCAAAATCTGGCCAATCTCTGAGACACATTTTGGGCTCAGCTGTCAGATAACACTAAAACAGTAACTATATTATGAAAGGACAAATTATTTCTTGTGGTCTAGTATCAGCACCACCTTAACTGACTGCAATGGGAATGTAAATCAACGAGCACAGAGAGACACCTTGTCAGACACCCCTTATACCGATATAGGGCTTCTCTCCTCACTCACCCGTAGTCTCTCCCTGCTCTGACTCCTTAGAGGAGATACAGGCTGTTAGTGGTGAGCAGCACAGCAGTGAGAGCCAGCCCAGCCAGAGCAGTGCTCTGAGACACACAGACGTGGGGACAGCACAGGGCTCTCTGCAACACAAGACCCGCAGCAGTGCAGCGCTGCAGTGCTGCATGGAGCTGTGCTGGGGCAGCCATCCTCCTCCTCCTCCTCCTCCTCCTCCTCCTCGCCTGGAGCAGAACGACTGCCTCCATCTCAGGCACCCACCACTAAGGAGAAACTCTGCTGAGCTGTGATTATAAGCACCTTTGTGTTCACATTGGCTCTTCTCAATAATGAAGACTGACTGAACAAGTTGAGTGCACTGTACAGTTAATATTCTTTTTCTTGTTCCCTCAACACTGACCTGTTTTATTTCGGCAAAGGATTTGTATTGCCTTGTTTGCTGCATTTTCTTTCATTTAAAATATTTCAATACCAATAGCTCCTATTTTGTGAAAAATAGTTTCTTCTAAAAATAATATATACAAATATGTTTCAGGGTCCTTCAGAACTGTGTGCCACTAAATAAATCATGCATTATGTACAAAACGCAGTTGAAAAGACTGCCTCACTGTTATTGTTCATATGTTGCAACATATGAAAACGTATGTTATTTTCTTAAGAACATCTCTCATAGCTTGAAATTTTTGTTTTTATCTGTCATTTCATCTATTTTAGCTACAAGAAATATATTTTCATATATATTATTTTCATATATATTATTTTAGCTTCGCAAAAGCTTTTGGTTTAATACAATAGTCTAGTTTCACAGCACTTAATTGCTAATTAACTAATTAACACCAAATACCTTCCAGTTACAAGGGCCCTCTATACAATATTCTATACAAATCCTTAAAATTTGCTGACAACTTGCAGTTGTCCTCAATTTAAAGGAAAACTCAAGGCATCCAATTTCTAATCTTTCAAAACAATACCCATGATAAAGTTCAGCAAGGATACCAAGCAGGAGACTACTTAAAAACAAATTCAGAAATAAATTAATACACAGTATTCCTTTTCAGTTGTGAATATAAAGTGTGACTTACTCTTTTAGTTAGCTGGGTGTCCATCATGAAATTATGCACATGTTTTTCAGCTTTGGTAAGTTCTAACTTCCTTGCCACCACAGCTACCACCAGTGCAGTGCACCCAGCACCCTGAAAACAATAAAACAAACCCCCAAGATGTTACTACTGCATTTTGCAGAGTTTTTAGAGGAAGTTTCTCCTTTCCTGTAGAAGTATGGCAAGCATCAGGTGATTCATCCCAGGTAAATACAGTGAACATACTACAGCTGTTTCATTTCAGATTATTATGACAAGTCAGTATTTACAGGCTGGTAAACTATTAAGGGACCAAAATAATAAGTGAGCAGCATCACTTAAAAGTTCAGTTGTTTGTTTTTGTTTTTTTTTTTTTTTTCCTGCAAGGGTTGAACATTTTCCATTTCTAATGCATAAACAAAGGGGGTAACTAAAAACAACTTTTTAAACCCAGTAACAGAGTACCCTGTTCTTAAAAATTTTCCCAAGGTTATAACAACTGTTAAAGAGGAAATAAGATTATATTAGTATTTAGCACACACACACACAAAAGAAAAGTTTCTTAGGATTTTCTGCAGGGCCTAAAAATAATAGTAAAATTATTATTTACTCACTTTAGTATATCTTCCTGTTGTTCTGAGTCCTTCAGTGATCTTTTCCTATATTATTTCTGCTTATCTTATTACCATATAAAATAGAACACATACACCGGACCACATGTTCAAAACTTGGACAGAGAAAATACCAATTTTCTAATTCATGCTGTGTATATGTATGCACATGCATGTATACACATTGACATGCATGTGCACAACAGGCAAATTCCCAAAGATGACTGTCTCTTTGGAATGACAGTGGCTTTATCAGCATCACAAATACAAAAGCTTCTTTATGGGGCAGGTGAAACAGAAAGGAGGCTAAAATGAGCCAGGTAATAAACAGTGTCAGTTTTACATATCTAGAGGTGTCATTACCTTTACACTATTTATAAATTGTGCTGCTTTAATATTTTGTTTTAATAAAAAAAATCTTACAGTTTCTTTAAAAGAAAGTATAAATATCTCATTAAATATACAAAGCTACATTTAACTTGCAGGTTCATTTCAATCTAGCTCTTACTCACTTGTGTCAGTTACTCTTCAATATAAAGCAATCTCTCATTGCTTCTCATTGAAGCTTAGCACATTTTGATTCACAGAGCTTTCTTCTACACATTCTATATTTCTCCCGTAAATTTATTCTCTATCCCTCACATCTATAACTGCCTTACCCTCTCCAGAAAATCCAGAAGAAATCTCAGAATTTAGCTTTCAAAATACAAAATCCATTATTAAAAACATAGAGACTGCAAAAAAAATTAACTAATTGGAAACCTTTTTCCACACAGAGTCCTTAAAAAACTGGATCTTGTCTCTCTGTGTACTTACTGAGGCATACAATGAATTCTGTGAAAGCCTTGAATTAATAGTTTTTCCATTTCTCTGGTACATTTTACCAAAAAATCCATCTAATCCTCCTCTAATTTTCTCCAGTTAGTTCTCATCTTCCATCCTCAACAGCTCTCAGCATTCCTTTGAATGAGTCCCTCATAAGTTTGCTGCATTTCTTGCTTCTTTCCTGTCCTCAATAATAAGCCTTTTTTTTTCTCCACCTCTCTGTTGTCCAGTCTTGTGATGATGTAATGAATGGGAATTTACTTGAAGTTTTGCTCTCTCCGTGAGTCAAAATGGTGTTATAAGTTCCTCTTCTCAAGACCCCATCAACAGTTAAAGAGAAAGAATACAGCCACAGCTTAAGGCTAAGCACTTCAGAGGTCCACTGAGCCTCCACTGGGAAGAGGACAAGGCAGAAGATGCCCTAACACATCCTACCTCCCCAGAAAACAGACAGTGCTCTTTAGGTCTTCTTCCTGTTGAGGTAAATGCTATTATGCAGAATACTTCTCTTTAGGCAAATAAATTAACAAATTACCCCATATAATAGCAAGGGAATGAAGATAAAAGCAGACATCTTTTGGTTCAGTATGTTAGGAAAACCAGGGCCAGATGTTGATTTAATGACATAATCAGAGTTCTGCCTGCTCAAAGCTAGAATGGAAATGAGCTTATCAATACAGACCCCACTGGCAAAAAATCACCTATTTAAGCCAATTCACTGGGGGAGGGAAATGCTAGATGACTCTTTCCCAATCCACCTCAAAAAGGCTAGAGGAATGGTGGCAGGCAAAACAGCTTGCTTTGAAGCAAAATCATTCCTGCCTTTGTGATTAAGGCATTTTCAATGTGGCACAGCAGCTGTAAGGGCCAAATGCCGTCAAAAGTAGGAGTTTTATGTCTCACATAAAATATACTGCCTGCGGTGTCACAATACTGTCACTGGTGAGCTGTGACAACCACCTCTATGGTGTATATGCACTGCTATCTTCCTCATCTCCAGAACAGCTAAGTGTGATAGCAAGGTACCTTAAATTCAGTTTAAACCTCTTCGTTTTGTGGTATATGATGGGATCTCAGGACATGAACATGAGTTCTTCTAGTGTTTCTTCAGAAGCAGGAAGTATTATACTACCTGCATGTTAACATTTCATAGTACTGTGAAGGAAAAATAATCACTCATAGCAGCTTCCAACAATGACTAAAATTCCACTTACCCTATATGATGCTAATTAGTATTTTATGTTACAGCAACCTGCAGTATTACATGGCTCCCATAAAGAGCTCAGCATCCTTAAAAATACTCATAAAGTGAGAATTATTCAAATTTGCAGAAATTAAATGGAGGAACTATAGTTACTTTAAAAAATTGTAGCATTGTGTGCATGATACTTGATATATTTTTTGACTATGCTGATTCATAGGAAAATCAGTAGGTCAGCTAGTTCGTCCAGTACTATGCAATGCATCAGCTATTTATTTATTAAAATTGCTCAAACTAAGTGAAAGCACTAATAATTATTTCATCTGCAGGAGGGGTTTTTTAGAGAATAAAATTCTACAAAGTCTTATATTTGATTACTGTATTAACTTTCAACATCATTATTTTTATCCAGTTTTGAAGTAAATAATAAAATAAATCTTTGCTTCCAGCTCTTGTTCAGGAGAACTATATGTAAGATGAAGAAAATTAAAAAGGCAGGCCCATATATTTTCAGGTATCAAAGCATTAATCAATTCTATCTGGAATTCACACTCCTTAATCAGCAGCCTGACCACCTCCTGCATTATGGAGTTATTGCAGTGTGTTTGGGCTTGGTAAGCAGCCTGGTTTTAAGGGGACTTAGGACAGAAATTATTACAACACACGCAGTGTAAGCAAATTGATCAAGCCAAGGCTAAGG
Organism: Ammospiza caudacuta; assembly: GCF_027887145.1. Classification (NCBI taxonomy): domain Eukaryota; kingdom Metazoa; phylum Chordata; class Aves; order Passeriformes; family Passerellidae; genus Ammospiza; species Ammospiza caudacuta. Next base: position 15,083,153 of record NC_080632.1, read on the forward strand.
TCTGACTATTGTTCATATTGTTCATCTGCTCCACTTAGTAGAAACAGGTAGTAACAGAATGAGTCATTCATTAATTTGATGGTGTTCAAGTACTCTATGATCAAGTATTTGCCAGCAACCACCAGTTTTAAAAGCTGATTCTGACACCTGAATTGTTCTGTTTTCCAGAAGGCATGTACAAGCTGAATGAAATTATCTACTAAAGCATGAGAAGCTCTTAAAGATCACAGATTGAAGAATAGGCAAGATTAGGACTCTGCTGATGAGCGGAGCAATGCTTATTTTCTGTTTGCAAGGATCAGAAGATGAAGCACATGAATTTAATCCTGAATACGCAGTATTTCTTGCTCGATATGAAGTGTAGCATATTTGTCTACAGTAAAAGCAAGAAGTCTGAAAATAAACATATCCACAGTCTTCCACTGGAGCAAATCAACAAACTCTGGTCTTCACAGTGGCATCAGATCTCTCATGGTGATTGTAGAATTTGCACTCCTGAGCAGTACAACCTTTAGCATTGGGTTCACAACCATTTACACAGGACAGAACTTGTCTTAATTGTCAATCTATTTAGCTATTGTCCCTTATGAAAGCAATTTGATGTGACTGCAAGCAACTTGAGGACATTCTTTGTATCTTTAATTCTAAATATGCCGCTCCTCTTGAGCACAAAGAATGACACCTGAAGTTCAAATGCTCATGCAGGTACGCAAGTCTGTGAAAGCCATTCTCCTCTCTAGCCCTCTTTGATGCCTAGAATCCAAAGTGAGTTTCCCTGATAGAAATGTAAGTGGAAGTGTACATTGGCATTTTACTCATATATGCTTAGGCAGTTTTTAAACACTAGTAGGACAACAACTTTCTCTGTTACATAAATATAATGATGACCGATACGCCTAAAAAATGAATGGGAGGATGGATTACATTGAGGGGGAAAAAATAATGTCATCAGGCAGTAATGTCAAGCCCATGTTATTTGAAAAGTGAAAAAGAAGAAAGATGAAATTAATTGTATTTTAAATTATACTTTAAAGTTAGCAACTGAACATGACATGAATTTAACTTAAATGTGACTCTCAGAAAAAAGCATGACTATTACTTGGTGTTTTCTTTCATTTTACTTACAGGTGCCATAAATTGCAACTTTCCCTATTTTCTGCACAGTCTCTTGGCACTTAGTTCTGAATTATTGCAAGCCTTCTTTCAACTGCTTTAACAAAGCAAACTACGTCTTACACACATCAGACATTGCTGCAATGGTTATTTTCTTTACCTGTCATTCTTAAAATGTTACTCTGCTCTGTGTTGATGTAGTCCCTTCTCTATGGCATCGTATGCAGAACATTTGCCTTCAGTTGCAGTATTTTATGACTCCTCAGGGATTTCAGTTCTAACAAGATCTTTCAGACAAGATTTTTTGCATCACCTATTTACTTAGTAAAAGCTCCCAGGAAACATATAAATCTAATATATAATATTTTTTTAAAACCTTCCCCTTCTTTGTTTAGGATTTTACTTACTACAAAGCCTAGCAAAACCAGTGAAGGTATGTCAGATTCTTATATGCCAAGATGACTTCTACTACCCTACATAATTCCTCCTTGTTTCCCATTCTATTTGCTCTACGGAAATGGTAAACTCATCAGTAACTTGGACTATGTATTTCTACTGTCTTTATACAGCATTGGCATCAATAGGATCAAGAGTCCTGAAGGGCTACAGGAATATAAATAAGAATTAATAAAGGTGGTAGGCCTGTATTACCCAGTTATGGCATGTACATTATACTAGACCTGACTTTCCTTTTCTCTTCCTTATTAAAGTCACACATCAATATATTACTACATGCCAGCTGAGATGCCTTTTGCTGTCCAACCACAACCCTCTGTCCTCTTCACTTTTGCAATCCACACTGAGCTTTCTGCTGATTATCAGCAGAATCACCATATCAAAGCTGACTAACTAAAAGTTACTACAGAGGATTTTACATTACAGTAAACCACACCTGACACAGCCATGGCAGATGGAAGGAAAAAGCTGGTGTTTCCCACAGAACACAATGAAAATGTGGCTAAGGAATCTGGATCAAGACCGTGCCTTTACTACCACTCACAAGTGCTAAGACTGAAGGTCCACACTGCTGCAAGACAGTGCTGGCAAAACTGCAGGGTTCAGACTTCAAGGGCAGTCTAGCATGTACATCTAACATTATTGTCAAGGTCCAGTTTCACTGACAGCCAGAGAAGCTTTCAGGTCTTCACCCAAAGGTTTATCTAAGGCAAATAAAGCTTAGCACTGGCTGCATTTTCAGTTAGAACTGAAAGCAGCATTTGGTCAGTAGAGAAACCCTGTTGTCCTCTAAGTAAATGCCTCGGGCGTTGTCACCTGGTTCTTTTTTTGATAAGGTTGTGAAATACCTTCACAAGACTACAGTGAACTGAATCACTCCTGCAACCACCTGGAGGGTGCTGCCGGTGAGAAGGGAAGCAACACTGTACCGGTGCCTCTGCTGCAAGTCACCTAGCATCTCTGGTTTACTGGACTGGAATGAAGAGCAATCTTAAGTGCTGTAGGCGTCACAAAAATGTCCTGCTATACTTGCCTGTAGCTGAAAGAAGGCAGTTGCCACATTTCTTGCTCATTTTTCTTGGGATCCACTGAGGGAGAGAGAAGGTGCGCTTTGCAGACATATGGTTCTGGTGGGAAATTTAGCTCTGCACCAGAAAAGGCACAACATTCCTCCTGCTGCTCTGCATAAAATGAAAATCCTGTAAGAATTTAAACAGGCATTTTGTTCATTTGGCTCTCTCAAAGGTGGACATATATGACCACCAGGGAAGGGGAAAAAATTTTTTTAAAAAATGTTGCTTGAAGTAAAAAAAAACTCTCCAAAACAACACAGGCAGAAGCTAGGGAAGTGGTGCTGTATAAATGTGGGTTTGTATTTGTCACTGTTTACTGGGAGAGATGTATAACCTTGCAAGACTGAAATAAAATGAGCAATAGGACAGCAACTATGTTATCTCACCAAAGAGTGATCTAAAAAACCTTTGCATTATTTACACTTTCATGTATTCAATATTTGTCTGGCTACTATTGTCTTCAGTGGCGTTTGTCTGCATCACATCTAGAATTTTACTGCAACATTTAAATTTCTGATCTATATAGGAATAGATGAGCAGGTTTGTTTACTTCTAATTAGTCCATAAGTTTTTTGGCAATGTTGCGAAAATAAAAATGATGAAGACCATTCAAATGTTATGAATAAATGTGAAATTGATTAACTAGTGTCACACATAAGAGTGGGTATTCATAAGTGAGGGTGAAGTAAACTTCTTGAAAAATGAAAGCTGGGTACTAGGAGAGACATCTGAGACAACACAGGACATAATGATTTATAACATGAAGACAGTGTCTCTTCTACAGGGAAACCTATAAAGGACTGTAGCATTAATGAATGTAGTGTAAATGTAGATTGTCAGAAAAATTAGGACAATTTTCAGAATTGTCAGAATCCCTGACAATTGAATATGCCCTGATGACTGGGCTTCTGGTAAACCTTCAGTGGTCATAACAGCTAAAACATCCCTGGACAGTTTAACCCAAAACTCATAAAAAACTTTTTGCTGGGCAAGGGTTGAAGTCTAATTTCCTTAAATGAGCAGGCTTAACAGCCTATAAGGCTAATGGGAAACATCACTTCAATAAACCAGGATGAAAGCTACCAGTGATGCTCTTGTTCTTCACCTGTGTTGCAAATGCAAAAGTTTCATGAGAATATGTGTAAAAGTATACAAAAACTGCTGTATTAAATCTAAGGTTATTGCAAATGAAATTACATTTTCTCAGATCAAAGAAGTTTTGCTGCAACAGTCATCAGCTCTAGTCATATCTATGTAGACAATGAAAGCATAAGACAACTGCTTCTCATTCCAGCCAGGAAATAATTGCCTTTGAATTTACTGAAATGCATCCATAACTAGACCACAGGAAAAAGTTCCTGTGTCCTCTGACACTTCAAAAACTTCCCTGCTCTACTGGTACAAACTAAAGACCTTCTGAAGAAGTCTTTTTCCTTAATTTTTTTTAGTTTTGAAAGATGGTGAAACCTTTCAAGAGGTGTTGTTTACTCAAATGGAGTAAAACCTCTGCCATTGCCTCACTTTTCAGATTAACGTTCCCTCAACCACTGCCTCAGGGAACATGTTTTAAAGCTTCTCAACTTGATTTTGATAATTTATGATTCTTTACTTCAGCTAGAAATTTCACTCCAACAAGCCACAGACACAAAATAATCCCAAACTACCCTTCTTCCCTACCAAAGTTACCATTTTTGCAATTTGTTGTGCTGGAACAACAATAGTAGAAGAGCGGACAAATTCCTCAGCAGCCCAGCTTTTAACAGCTTTACGCCTAAGAATGCCGGCATCATTAACTGTCTTGTCCATATAAAATTTCTGCTCAATACGTTGTCTACTTACGTTCTACTATGATAGAAGGAATAAACACAATCTGTTCTAAGTCCTAATGTCACTTATATTTATTACTGAATTATCAGAATCTACTGAATCACATTCTAGCGTGTATCTGAGACATGGACCCAAGATGCTATCAATTAAATGAAAAGCTTTTCATATTTGTTGTACTCTCAGAGAAGTAAAAACTGAACAGAGATCTAGATGTTTGAGATATCTTATTATCAACAGAATGATGCACCACAGTGCTTTAACTTGATTTGATCATACCTTTTCAGCTTTTAAATGTAATTCAAAATACATTTCTATATTTTATAAACCATTGTTTCTCTGACACACTATGCAATTAAACAACATGAACAAAAAATTTCATAAAATCACACATTTTAGACATTATTATGCACAATAATTTATGACCTTTTTGTACACTACCCATAAAGTTCTATAAAATAATTTCCATATTTGCTCGAATCTGTTGTTTACCTTATTTTTTATCTTTTTCAGGACTCATCCCAGAAAACATGCAAACAATGTTAACTATGCAGTTAGAATCTACTTGTTTATCACCTCTTTTTTCTTACAATCTAACAAATAATAAATTTCAAAAATAATACAGTTCAGATTTGCTACTTACAAAAAATAGGACAGTTAGAAACTGCTACTCTAAGTGCCACGTTCCTATGTTAGATAGTTCTCTGTATTTGTTGGTAAGACCAGGCTGTTTACAATTATCATTTGCACAAATATCACAATTAAGCCTTAGATGAAGAGTCCTCTGTTCTTAAACTAGAAACACCTCATCCTCATCACTTTTTCCATGATTCATAGCAAAGAAACCATGATTGTTTAGAAATAAATGCAGACTTCCAAAGGACATAAAACCTTCAGCATGAGAGGATTTAGAATGAGATGTTAATTTTTGATTTCACCATTTGGAACGAATAAAAACTATTGCTCCTAAAGCCAGATTGTACACACTGACTTCATTGCAACTACTCTAATAAGAATATTTCATCTACAGGAGTGGTCTTCAAATACTGTAGTTAAAAAATGCCACTTAAAGTTTTTGCAAGGAAAAACTCAAATCTTGTCCACAGCTATTGTATACATTTAAGAAACTTTCTGTATTTATTTGGTTATTTCCTAAGCCTAATTATCCCTTTGAAGTTCATTTCAACAAGAGAAGCAATTAAAGTATAATTTCCACATTAGCAAAGCAGACACTTGAAATAATATCTATTTCATTTAAAGCAAACTTCATTGAATTATACCAAACCAACTGCATCCTGTGACAGGACAATTGCAATTCATCCATTTTATTTGCAGCAACATAGGTTTGGCTTACATGTCTGCTTCTAACTGTTGGTGGGTGGCTTTGCAGGAAGATTCTGCATCATAAACTTTGCATCATACAATAAAAGCACCACCTCACCACATAATGCTGGGTCTAAAAGGAAAAATGTCCTTCTTAAAACTCATAGCAGGTCCTTGCATTTGCAGTCAGAAGAACTGATTGCCCTTGTTTTATTTTGTGTAACTGCAAAAGCTTGCAAAGGTCTGCAAAAGTTATCCATCTCACAGTCCATAATTACGAAGCTTCCCATATCTTCTCACACTCTCCCTTACCAATTTCTACAGAACTTCTTTAAATTTTTGCTAACTTCATTAATCTCCTTATAAAGCAGGGAAAATTTTGCAAACCACTCCAAGGCCTGAAATGCAAAAAGCCATTTAAAAAGTGGAAGCGCCGCCTACACCAGCAGTTCCACTTAGAAACCATACAAGGAAAGTGTTCCACCTGCAGCTGAGATCACCTTGCTGATGAGCATCTGGGAGATCTGCCTGGGCGGGCATTGACCACCAGGCATGGCAGCTCCAGCAGGCACTAAACACATGCACATCCAGTACACCAACAAGCTGCATGGCACGGCAAAGACGCCACAGGTCTCCCTCTTTCCTCTCTATCCTGCTCTGAGAACAGTGACAGCAGCTGTATGTGTATCCATCCAGCACACTCTTCCAGAGCTACCTAAAGTACACAAGGGGCAGAGAATACCTTTGCTCTCAATTTACAGCCCACCTGGCCCACAGTCCACGACTGCCGCCCAGTAAAGTTTCATTGGAAAAACACAGGTTGGTAATTGAGTTGAGGCACTCCGTTCAGTTTCACTCGCTTTTCAGTTTCACCTGCTTGACTGTAAAACATTTCTGCATTGACCTCTTTGTAACATGCTGTGTCAGTATTTTTATGAAAGTTTCATACATTTAAGTGCTTTGAAAGATCAAAATGTAAATGTTTTCATTGTTTGCTTTTTTTGTTCACAGGGTTGTTTTTTTTGGAGGGGGAGGTTTGGGGTTTTTTTTGTTTGTTTGTTTTATTTTGGTTTTTTTCCCCCCAATTTCTCTAATACATTAAACATACTTCTTTGCTATCTTACTCTCAACAATTCTCAAGGCATTTTTCCTTTTGGTATAATCTGAATATATGTAAATATTTTCCTATTTTCCAGCAGTGTGCAGTTGTAGAGTTTAAAAGGTGTCACTTCACATCAGTGACCTAAGACAGCAGTAGTTACAATGTCAATCACCAACACAACTTGGTGCCACCAGCAGGCTGCACAAAGTCCACTTCTCAGGCTGGAGTACAAGGCAGAGCTCAGCCTGAGCACTCCCATTTCCATTGCACAGAAAGCAGTTCCTGAGGCAGAAGCAGGAAGGTAGACATGGCACCAGGGTCTACCTTCCTCCTTGATCCCTAGGGATCAAGACACCAAAGCAGGCTTCCTTGGGCCACCAGTTCCACAAAGCCAATAATAATTCTTCAGTTGTCTGTGTAACTACTACTGTATTCACATGTATTTCTATTTATTCCCCCTTCCATCCATTTTAATAGGGACCTTACCCAAAAGCAAACACTCAGCAGTATTTGGCATTGATCACACTAATCCAATGCATTTGCTGCTTCACATGCTAGGGAATTACACTTTACCTCTTAAAAGCAAATATATGTTTTTATTTTACTAGATTAATTCAACAGTAACCTTTGTGTGTCTTTTAATCAGATCATCAATTGCTCCTATTGAAATAAAAATCACTAGGTCTGTTCTTTTAGGATTTTATATTTTCCACAACAAACAATAACTAGTTACTGTACAAGTTTCAGAAGAGTAATTGGTTTTAAAGAATGATATTCAAGACCTGTAAGCTTTTCAGTATTACAGGTTTGTCTAGAAGAGAGTTCATTATTATATTTACTGTGCCATACTTCATACTCCCCAGGTCCTTTATAAAAACAAAACAAAACAAAAGGCAAGTACCAAAAAACCCAGAATAAATCCAGCATCTGACTTTTTCTCATTGTTCCATGTTTTTTTATCTCAAAGATTACTTTAATGTAGTTAGTGGTTAGTCTTTCTATTGTTTTACCTATCATAACACAGCAGCTACTTGGCTCGTTTTCCCAAATTCATTACCACGACATTCTGATTGGAGCCTTTGCTCTTCCAAAGCTGCTGCAGAACTTATAAATACTAAAAAAACCCAATCAGAGACATAAAGGTATCATCCATACATTTTACAAGTCTCCCAGTTGTGAAAAAGAGATACCAATGTGTGAAAACAGTATGTATAAATCCATACTTGACTTTTCCACGGAAGCAGTGGAAGCGACTTTGTATGAGGATTCTGTCAATTCTGCAATCCCTGCCCTGCAAGGTGGCAATAAACACTGCTTCTCCATCCCTTTTCCTAGTGAATTTATTACTACATTTCATTCTCTCTGGCATCAATATCCAATGCAGAAAGGAGCAAAGGTAAGCACCCCAGAAGATGGCAAATTAGAGTTCACCCAAGCGCCTTTAAAAAAGCCCCTGTGAGTCCTTCCTCTGCTTTTAGGCTGTACCTTTCAACTCTACTGCAAACTCTGTATTTAAGGAGATATGCATTTACCACCTTTTGAAAATATATTGGAAATCTTTATCAATCTTTATCAATAAATGTCAATTAAGTGAAACCGATCAGGTTTTTTTAAAAGATTATTTTGAAGCATTTGTAAAAAAAAATCCTTAAACCTTACAAAAAAAAAAAAGCAGCTTTTTTTTCTCTCTGGACATAAAATGTACACTTATTATAAATGAATCTTCTATCAACCTATCTGCTTAAAAGGGACAATGCTTTGATAGTATCTGCTTTTAGCCATAATCCCAATATAGTTGTTTTAACAGAGGCAGATTACTTATACATGCATTACTTATAATCAGTGGCAAAAATTCAGAAGGAAGTATGTATCTTATTGTTGCATACCGTACATACATGACAATCATTCAGCCTTTCTCATTCACAGGGACATTTACACAGAAGTTGGTACAAATAAGGGTGGAAGAGTCCAGAACTTGTTTACATCTAATTTACTGTACATAACTGTAAATTTTCCCACCATAACAATACATTGCCTTACTCCCTGCCCAACTTTGATCAAATGGTGCAGCACAAAAAATTAAAAACAGACACGAAATGCACTTAATAAATATATATTGAGCATGCATAACCTAACAATTGCTGCAGGGTATCAATGGTAGCAAAAGGTCTTACTGTTCAAATAGCATAACATCATTCCACTTAAAGCAATGGACTGCTATGAATAATGTGTTATTAGACTCATAAGAAAGAGTAGAAAACTATACTCAAACCAAAGAATTTTAAGAATTTAGCCACCATTATGTCTCTTTATGATTAATTCTAAGTAATTCATAAGAAATTAAGAAATTCATAACTGAAGATCTGTTATTAGTACTGGTCCAATTATACATGCCCAAAGATCATCAAGATGATATGATACCTTAACATCTAATGGAAGACTTTACTGAGATTTCTGAATTATGTCAGCGTGCAATTTGTTTCTCTGTATTTCATTACACAGCTGCTAAATTTTTGCTTAAAGAAAAAGAAAACTCTGTTTTATTACTAGGAATGAAAGACTTGGGGTATGGTCTGATTAAGTACACCCTCTACAAGACAGCTGATGAATATTTCTTTATGACTACCAAAAGTTTTTGGCTTAATTTCAAATTAATTAACAGCAATCACAATCTCATATCCAATTAACAAATTCACTCACCATGATTCCAGTAAGTAAACAGACCCCTTTTCCACAGTATGTATTTGGTACCATATCCCCATATCCAATGGATAGAAAAGTTATTGAAATCAACCACATTGCTCCAAGGAAATTGCTAGTAACATCCTGTTGGTCATGGTATCTGAAAAGAAGAAAAAAACAATTTCTTTATCATGAAAACATTTGCTAAACTATTGTGCTCTCTGAAAAAAAAAATGCATTGACTGGTCCATACGACCATTTTTGTTTACAATCTCATTTTAAAAGCAGCTCTAAGGAATTAAATATAACTCAAATACAGGAGCAGTAATGGATCAGAAGATATAAAAATAACACCAGTAGTAGAAATAGTTTATAATTCAGTATTTGGTTATTACTGTAAAGCAGCAGAAACCTCTTTGTTTTTAATATAATCTCTTCACCAGGGGTGCAAGTCCTGGTAATGCTCTGCAGTAGCATAAGACCCCAGAACACCACAGGTGCTGCGGCCTGAGGCAAATATGAGAGTCAGAATGGGTTGTGTGCACAACCAGACAGCAGAGTACATCTTCATCTCCTTGGCCTAAACGCAACTCTATGATCAGAAATCCAATCCTAAAAGAACACATAAATGCTGACTTAGACAACCCATGGTCTTCTCCCTCCTTCTACAAGTTCAAGGTAAATAAAAAAGTATGCCATTGTATTTCTCACCACCAAAAGATGTTTACCTTAAATATAGCAAAAACTCCCTTTAGTGTTTAGTCAGCTATTATGTGAAATTTCACAATGTGCTGTTTCTTGACTTAGTTTCAATATTATAGTAGAATATGTTCATTTTTCCTTTCCAAAAACTGCTAAGTTTAGATAAATAATCTTGTCTTCACATGACATATATACTGTATAGAAGGTGAAGATACATTTTATGTTTAAAAACCTGTTGTCACCACTCACTCTGTGATGGGAAAAAAAAAGCCTAATAGCCTAATTAGGGTGGAATTTTGCTTCCTGGACAGGGCAGCCCTGCCATAGAGACTACTTGCAGCAGCCACTGCAGACTCAAGGTTGCAATCACCCCTGCAGCTGCTGTGAAGCCTCCGGTTAACTAAATGCTGTTAGATTCCCCAAGGGTATTATTTTAGCCAGTCCCTAAATCCGTGTCTCACAGGGGGTCACAGAGAGCCATTTATTTGATTAGTTCACAAATCCATAAACAACCTGCTTCCCACAACTGAAATAACCGCTTCTGTTTCCTTCCTGTCCAGACTGCAGTCTCCGTGACGGACCAAGAATGCAGAGCAAGCACAGAGGCACTCTCAGGAAATTCCCTTTTCTCACACATGTAAGATATTCACCATAAATGTCTGCAAAATACTATCTTCAAAGTCCCACCTATGCTCTGATGATTGCAACAACTTAAAAGCTCTTTGACTGCCAGAGACCACAGCAATCACTCCAATCAAGTCTGTTCCACACTTCACCTGGATTTTCCTCTCTCCTGGTGTCAGTGTTGTCTCTCACATACTTTATGCAGATTTTTCTGTTTTGCCTAGAACAAAACTTAGAAAAATGTAGTAAAAGTCCACATTTGGAGGTCCTAAGGACATCAGCAATGATAACCACAACAGCAAAAAGAGTTAAAAAAAAGAATGGCAGATTTAGCTCATGACCACAGAGCTTTGCATGTAGCAAACCACAATCGGACATTGTTTCGTTTTCTAGACTGCACTAAATGTTAGGGATTTTAGTCTCCACTCAAGAATCATAGCAAGTAACAGCTGTGAAATAAATATATGGATACAGAGAGAGAAACACATTTGTCCCATCCAGGAGGCAAGAAGAAAGCCTGTGTACCTATCATGGTAACCCGTACAGAGTATCAAGAGATATGATCCACAGGATCTGGATGAACTTCACAGAAGGGTAGAATACATTCTAAGGTTAGCAATTCAGGCAAATATTAAGAAATGCCCACATAAATATTTATAATACATTGCTTTAATGCCTCTCTTTGGATTTTGAACCTGATCACTTCCATGCTTCATATGACTGAAAACGGAAGAATCAAAGACAACTCACTAAGTTCCAGAAATGAATAACCCATAAGAATATTAAAACTACTTTCTTAAGTCTTGAAGAGAAACGGAAGAGAAAATGGGAGTCTTTATCCGCTTATCCTCCTTTACCCATGTCAGAACACACACAAGCCAACCTACACATAGGTTCTTTAAAAAAGGTGACATAAATTTTAAAAGGCACATCAGAAGTTTTACAAGCTTCTTTGGAGACATGGAGACAATTAAGCTTCCCTAGATTAACTATTCATTAAAGCTATCTACATCAATATTTGTTAGCACAATTCAAGGACCTGTTTAAATGTTTCCATCCTAGTTGTTAGGTCAGGCGTCCAGGATTTCCTACTCAGAGTATTTTCACCTAGTTATGATTTAAAGGCTATAGTTCAGCAATCAAATGTTGCATGCTTAATTTAAAAATCATCAGCAGTACTTATTAATGAATTTACTGTGATTAAGAAACAAAGGCTATGGGAGGACATGAAATAGTTGCAGTTATTGCTGCAACTGCTCCAGCACAGTAAAGCATGCAAATTACATAATTTGCCTAATTTAATATTTAAAAAAAAACTCAAAACTTTTTCTCTTGCAACTGTACATGGAAAGTTGAAGGGCTGACTTCTCAAGTTAAAAATCTGCAGGTAAAATTGAGACAGTATAAAAGGGTGTCACTCTCACGATAATCCTGTAATTTCTTTGACATATTTTTAAGCAGGTAGTTTAATCTTGTCCCATCTATTTTGTAACCTCACTTAAGATTTTTTAATCTCTTTGGTTAGCAGTTCTGGTATATGTCTACACGCTTTGAATTTTCATAAGATTGCTGTTGTGTTTGCAGAGATTTCCAAGTACTTTATAAAGTCACCAGGCACCACTATCACCTGGGACTCAAGCCTGAACCAGGAAAGTCAGGACAGTCTTCTGCTACACTGTGTCCACAATCAGGTAAAAAAAAAATAATTTTATCTGCATCAAAGCAGAAAAAGCAATATCTTAAGAAAGTTGTATTGCAGAATCTTTATTTGTACAGTCATGGAAATGGCTAAAAACTAACACCTCAGGCATTTAAATTACTTTCTTTTGAAGAAGGGGAAAGAATTCAACCCACTGACCTTAGACGTGTTTTCAAAGTTATCCCAGCATCAAAGAGTGAACTTCTCCATTTATGCAGGGAATAGCAAAATGGTCACAGCAGAAGTTAAACTTTGTCATGATTTTCTATTAAGAGCATCACTAATGCGTGGCTCCAGAAGTCACCAGAAGACCACATAAAAGCCATTCCTACAACTGTATCTTTCATTTCACCACTGAGATTATCCCCAGTAGAGCCAATTCCAGTGGACATTATAGAGAGCAGAAAAGCCAACCACACCAGCACTGGAGCAGAGCTGTCTTGCTCTCTGTCAGCAATCACAAGCCACTACAAACATCTCCTCATTGCAGCTGGACTGTGAAAGACAGCTGGGTGTAACACATTGCAATATTCAACTGTAGTTTTCCCAAAGTATCCATTAATTCTACATCTGAAACTTCTGAAACCCAATAGGAAAACACTTTACTATGAAAAGCTAGGAAACCTGAAAGCTCAGAATTAAAGAAGTAGAAACAAAGATTTCCTTTCAGTGAAGAGTTTCACACAAAGCAGAATCTTGTCATGACCATTCAAATTCCAAAATGGAAGATTTGTTGTCATTAATTCTTATTTATATACAGGTTTTTATTTTTATATATTTTATATTTTTAAAATTAGTCACGGCAAATATATTCATATAAATATTTAATGCCCATTATTCTTAATCAATAAAAAGCTGCATAAGAAATATTGTGAATCACTTGAAGATAAGAACTAGTATTAAACTGTATTAAAACTGCATCTATATACAGTTTGATTTTCTTGATTACACCCAGACTCACACAGCCGCAGAATAAAGGGTCATTTACAAAAGCTATGTATTCCTGCAGTGTACAAAAATCATTGGCTGAAGTCACACAGGCGTAAGAATTATTTATCACACTTCTTTTCTAATAAGGGATATGTCAGCAGGCAGGCAGTGCTGCAGCTGGAACACACTATTCACCAGGCAATCATCATCCTGTGAAACACCACCATCCAGTTCTCACCAATCAGCATATATAAGTCTTGACACCACTGTAATTTAAACCAAAAATAGCTGAATGATTATATTTGTGAAAAAATAGCATGGCTCAATTCTTTCTCAAGCCAAACTGAGTGGGAGTTTTACAACTCATCTCAGAAAAATATAAATATATTCCTCAGGCGACAATGCTGCAGTGGCTTTGTTTGTCAAAGAAATATTTCAAATTCTTTATCAAACAGCAGTCTCCTTCTACTTTCACTGTTAGTGTCATGATTTTCAGTACTGTTTCCCTTCCCTGTTTGTATATGATGAAGTTTCATGTAATTGGTAGAACATCTGCTTTTTAGCTGCACATAATTATCACAAATTCACATCTGGACATCTAAGACACATTCATCTTAAAAGAGATTAATAAGAAGTAATCAAGTATAACATTAAGTTTGACCACCAGTGCATTAATTCACACTCAGCAGTTCCAATTCAGTTACTCTTGCCTCCATAAACAGCCTCTGATAACTTTGCTATTTTTGGTTTTGCCTCCTTGAACAAGTCAAGGAAAGAAGTAAAAATTAGTGAAAAGATGACCATTTCTGCTGCTTTTACCATAATCAAGAAGAAAGTCCTGGCAATGACAATTTAGGCTGAGGGTTTTTTTTGTCAAACGTTAAAATCTTTTAGACTATTAACAGCTGGAAACAGGCTTATCCCAGTAAATCAGAACTTGTCAAGGCTCTGTTGAGGAACTGATCGATCTAACCACCTATTAGAGCTACCCCACAGTATCAGACCATTCTGTTACTGTCTTTTTACTCTCAGTTAGATGGTTAGTACCAGCAGCATTTTATCTGTGATGATAGCAGAGATGTCTTTGTACTCCTTCTCCCTTCCTCCTGTTTAAAAGAAAGGAAAGAAGAAATCCATAATGGCACATGGAAGGAACAGTGGGGATGACTCCAAATATCCAAAGTCAATGGAGGAAATTTTGCCTGCCTTGATGGGCTTAGGATCAGAAGGGCAGCTTGGAAAAATGTATGCCACTCCTTATCTTTTTCCTAACACTGCTGTTGATGTCCCCCAAATATTTACGAAGAGCAGCAAAAAACATTCCTGTCACAATAACTTTAATGAAAGTTATGTTTAATTTTTAATGAAAGTGCAAAACACCACAACAAATGCCTGCATTTCAAACAGACTGACTCACAACATTAGCAGTTGTGAACCCAGTCAAAAGTAATGGGTAAGAGTCGGTTGACTGGATTGCTTCTACCACATCCAAAAATGTTCATGATTTTTCTGCTAAGAGCATTTTCAGGCTATTTACAAAAAGCTAATAAAACCAATGTGAAGTATTCTATGTAATTAGCATGTTATTTGCTAAGATGAATGAAAAATATAATCTAAAAGAAAACAAAAGGACATGGGGAGAAAAACCAACACAAAATCAGATGGGTGAGCTAGTATGTTGTAAGAAATTTTTCCATTACTTTTAATATAAACTATAATTTAAACATAAGGGTAAAGACATAAAATTACCCCTAGCCTCTATCAGATAGCC
The DNA here is from genome assembly GCF_027887145.1 of Ammospiza caudacuta. NCBI lineage: Eukaryota > Metazoa > Chordata > Aves > Passeriformes > Passerellidae > Ammospiza > Ammospiza caudacuta. The sequence continues at coordinate 15,098,452 of NC_080632.1, forward strand.
ACCCATCAATGCTTAAACAACAGATAATCCACCAGTAAAGAATAAGAAATAAGAATTAAATGCCATTTTTACTAAGGATGCCAAGCCTTTATTTGTCTTCCACTGGTGGCAGCCTTGTCTTCAATGGTGCTGTAGAGAGCTAATGCTGTGCTAAATCACTATACCTGTGAATATTTTCCATCTTTCCAAGAGAAGCCATTCAGTTTCAAGCAAAAAAGCTGCTGAAGCTTCTTAAAAGTACCTGATCTTTTTTTTTAAAAAATGTGCTTTCAATAATAGTGTTAAGAATGTTAAGGAGAATCTGTTGAATCAACTCTGTAAGTATTGGGAAATTGGGAAAGGTTTAAATTTGTGACAGATAGCAATCCACTAGAAAGAATAGAGATAAAGACAGGAAAGCTCAGTACCAATGTATCAAAAAGTAATCCTGCAAATAAAGTGGTGACTACGGGTTCAGAAGGTCTTGACTATGTGAAAAAATAATGTGTCTTATCAAAGTTTCTAGAGAGTTTAAGGAGAATTTTTTCTTGCCTCAATTAAGAAATGCACCCACCTCTCCTCAAGCCCCAGTTTTGGTACTTATCCCCCAGTACAGGCATATTCTTACTCCCACTGTGTTCTTTTCAGCAGTTTCAAGCTATTTTGTTCCTGCAGTGGCATAACTGAAGTTGTGATTTGTTGTGACTCAGCAAAATAAAGAATATACCTAAAGCTCTTGGAAAGCTGTACAAAAAGTCCTGAGCTTTGCCTACAGAAGTGTTTTTTAAACATATTAATATGACTGTTCTGAAAAATAATTAGGTTCACTGTGCCTAAACATGGTTCATTTTAATGAAGTTAAATGTGCACAACGGAACAGAATGCAAAGCATATAGGAATACCTCTGTATCTCCCAGAGGTGACAGCTGGGACTAACAGCAGCAGCTGTCACAAAGGTTCCACGACTGACTCTTCTCATTTCAAAAAACTTACAATTATTATTCTGTGTACAAAATCCTGCCTAATCTTAAGTATTTGGACTAAGACATTTTATTACATTCATACCTTCTTCCTTCAGAAAGATCTATCTTCATGTTGCAGAGCAGGGTCAGGAATTCAGCGTTTCCCAGCTCTGTTTCTTTACATTTGATAATATTCTGTCACCAATAAAAAGAGTTTGCTTGTTCCAAAGGAGGGCCTTTAGATTTTAAAAACTCAACTCTCTAGCCTTTCCCAGTTTCTATATACACACCCAGACTCTGCAGAATAACTAAGTATGCTTTACATAAGCTTTAAGAGGCAAAATCAGGCTCTAATGGTTGATATTAGTTGCTGGATCAGGAATAGCAATCAGCACCAAAACAGTATGGCATGAAAAAATATCCTTACTCATGGACTTTGGCATATGTATTACAATGTGCTCCACAATTCCATAATCACATGTGACTTTTTGGTCTTCACAAAAAAACCACATTAGTATCTTTTCCAATGGAAAGCACAACTGGTCACAGCATAAAATACCTCACTGGCATAGCATTTTTAACCCCATTTTTTTGGAAATGAAATATCATTTTAATTTTTCATAGCTCTCTGACAGACTCTTTGGATGAAGTTAAGATTTTTTTAATTTTACAGCTGATGATTATTTTGGTGGCCTTCACCTTGTGAGCTCTCAGCTCCCAACCTCCCAGTTTGATTAGCCTGTATGCCCAAAGCTCTGGCTAAAACCCAATGAACTCAAAGTCCACTATAATCACTCGCATGTTTAAAAACAATTCTCTTATATTAGACATTAAAAAATTGCATAACACCGAAATTCTTCATTTTGCCAAAAATAGTGGCATATCCAAAAGAGGCAAAATAGCCTCTTAAATGCATCAGGCTTTCCACAAAGCACAGGAAAAATGAGTAGTTGACACTCTTTTATTACTTTAGCAGCTTAGTGAAGAGAGCACTGACCATGGGCAGTGAACTCCTTGTCAAGCTCTTCTTAAGCACAAAGCTGATTTACATCAGCATCTCCATCTCACTGTTCTACCTGTTAGTATACAGGCTAAGTACCCAAGAATATGTTTTTGAAGCTATTTGAATTTAAAATCAAATTTAAAATGACTCTTTAATCCAGTGGAGGGACATACTGTCTGAAAAGCTTGAGAAAAAAGCTGATAAGAGGAGTGTGTATGCTAAAATCCTTGACAAGCCACACTTTGAGTAAACATTAATTCTGCTTTGAAAGCAAAATTCAACAAGTAATCCAGAAAGGACAGTGACTGCAAACACACTAACTATTAGAAATAAAATCTGAAATATCCAAGAGCTGCTCCTCCTGTCGTTCTGTATATTATCTTTATCATAAATTGTTCTGTAAAGTAAGTTACTATAAATATGCAGTTAATGTGATATAAAATATATGAAAATGGAAGAAGGAAACCGAAGTGAGGAAAAATTCCTGTTTTTCAGTACTTTTTAATCTTATTTTAAAAGATATGCCTGCATATTTATTTACATCCATATTTTTCACAAAGTCTAATCACTAAAATTTGTCAATACAATGAGAAGGAATTTTATTTCTAAAGTTTGCTTTGCTTTGATTTTTTGAGGTCCGCAAAAGCACTGGCTAAAGCTGTGTTATGATAAAAATATGAATAATTCAAAATCAAAGAGTTTATTAATGAGCTCTACTGTGAATCATTATATTCACTGGCAACTAATTCTAACCCTTCTAAAATTTTCCCTTTTCTTGCATTTTGCATTTTCCCTGTTGCTATTTTATACCTGAACCTCTCTCAGAAGGAGGAAAGGTTTTTTTTAATGGAGATTATCAGAATCAACTGATATCTAAAGATTCTGAATTAGTTTTCTGAAGAAAAAATTTAGAAATAAAGTTTTAGAAATTACAAATAGAATTCATCATAATGGACTTTAAATGAAACATACCTTTTTTTTGTGACATAAAACAGCAGAACAAGGTAAAAGTTAGCCTTTTATGGAAGGAGAAAACAGGAGGAGGTGAAACTATATAGCAAAGATTATGCTGAGTTCTTCAAAAAGATTTTCCGACAAACAGAGCATTCTGAATGCATTTTTCTCTAATGGAACTAATTTACCATCACAAAATTTATTAGTTCTGTAGCTGATGTATTACCATCTATAAAAAGAATTGAAGCACAAGCTCATGTTCATAAAGACTTCTGGTTTGGGGTTTTTTATCCAAAGTTCATTGGGATATCAACAATTTTACCAACATATGCAAGTTCTTTAATGTAAAGGACACTGGGAACAGATGACTAAAATAAAATAAAATAAAATAAAATAAAATAAATAACATGCCAATTCCCTTTCCTTTAGAATTGAAAACAGAATACTGGATTAATCAAAATGTATGTTCTGGATAAACTGGAGAATAAAACTGGTTTAAATAGGACAGCAATTTACAAATAAACATTTTTAAAAAATCTAGACAGAATTAATTTTGTTTAGATCAGAGCAGAAGCTTGCAGTCAGTGCAAGTTTCATTGAGTTACTCAGAACTGGGGACCAGTTTACCACTCTGTATCAGGAACACTGCTGCAGCTATATGCTTAACTTAAATCAGCCAAATTCAACTTACTGTTGATTAAATTTTAATTTATTTTATAAAAAGGAATGACTGTATTTACACTTTAGCTTCTGTAAGTCACTGCCTGAAACCAAACAGATTTTACTGAATATTTCTAAAGACAATTCCAAACCCAGTGTCTATATACTTTTGAGAGTCAGCTGAAAGTTGTACCAGATCTCACTAACAGTTCATTAGTGAAGTATTGGGGACTACACCTTTAATGTTCTGAAGCATAATGTATAAAAAAAATAACTGTGGATTGCTGAATGGGAAAAGAAACAAAGAGAGCACTTGTAACAAATATTTCCCACTTACTTTTTACGTATGAAATTTCAGCATGAGATTGTAAATATTTAAGGAAAAAACCCGAGGGTTCTCCCTTTTGAAATTTTGTTCTCTTTGTCAAACCAATCAGAAGGCTAGGAAAATACTTTGGAGTAAATTTTTGTGGTTAACGTAGAGATGTTAATTTAGAGGGACTGAGAAAGGTTATCTACACAGAAGACATTCCTGTGACTCTTTCACCATGTCTTACAGCAGACTCAGCTCACACGCACCAGCTGCAGGATGGACTTCTGCCACACGGGCCTCAAGGGAAATGCAAGTTGAGAGAATACCATAATTTCAGATAGGCTAGAAATAATGCAATAGGGCTACATGTAGTACTTTACTCTGGCGTGGTAATAAAGGAACATCATCCTCATTTGCTTATACAGACCTCTGCAGTGTCACATTTGAAGACAGATGGGTTGCCCACCTAAATGTAACCAAAAAGAAAAGGCTTAAGAGACCTTCACCATAATACGTTAAATATGCTAGATGCAATTATGGTTTTCTTTGCTCTGTTTTAGGCCTTGACATGTTGTCACCAAATTCTGTCATACTGTCAGTGTAAGATTATATGTAGTCTGAACCTTGAACTTTTCCCCCCCTTTAGTCATTAAAAAAGAGTAAAATTTGATGTTTTGCTTGTCAGACAGAAAAAAACTTGCATTTTCAATTTGTTTTCCATTTGCTTTCAGTACAGAATAACTTTTGTAGTGATCATCTTCATTTTAATGACAAACATTTACCAAAAACAAAGGACCTTCTACTATTTTCTCTGAAGACTATGAACATGACAGAACCCTTTCTAATGATATTTTTTTTTACCAAAACCATTTTGCTGCCAGATATCTTGGCCTTCATTCAAGACTTTCTGATTGCATTTTAACTGCTTTCAATGAAGCACTGAAGAAAGAATGAAATTCTGTGCTCCAAAGGAACTTAAGCAGATGACATTTAAAAAAAAAAAAATCCACATATTTTCACTCTGTTTTTAATGGACGGGAGTACTCTGGTTGGTGTGGCAGCAGAACTTACCTTTTGTGCTATCTACACTTGAAGCATGTGTCTTAGAGTCTATATGTAAAACGTGTTGGAAGAGTCCATTAATAATCCCGAAATTATTTAATGTCTATTGTTTACACCAGTGGCAAATTCTCTGGAAATCATACAGCAGATATGTGAGTTATCTATGTGACTTTCATGCTTCAACCCAGTTCCCTGGTCAAGATTTAAACAGGCAAGCACATAATCAGGGGCTATGCTTAACTAAGAATGTACACAGTGGGAACATTCAACTTTGGGACTGCTTGTTAGGAAAACTCGATTTAATTTTAACTCTTACTAATTATTTGTTTTTCAGAGTGTTTAATGCTTCACAAAGGCTGCCAACATAATTAGCATTAAGTTACAACAACACGCTGGAAGATGAGATGTTAAACAAACTTGAAATCTAATTTACAATGCTCTCTTAGCCCTAGAGATGAGATGAGCTCACATATGGGACAAATACTGAGAAAGTGTAATATGCACAAGCAGGTCTTTTTCTAGCAAGAATAGTGCTCTTTGGGAGCTATTATGCCTCCTCTCTTCACTTGTTTGACTTGCAAGATTTACAAATAGAAGAAAAACTCAATCCAGTTGAAAAAAAGAATCCCAAGCATTTTTAAGAACTCCAAATGTGACTGGAGAGCTGCAACTTTTATGGTATTTTAACTGTTTCAGTTGCCCTGCTTCATAAAAGTATCTGAAATTATAACTTGAAAGCAATGCAAAAAGTAACAAAAAGAGATATTTATTTGGGGCTTTCTTCCCTCTTCATTTTAAATGAGAAATGAAAAATTTCTTGCAGGTCAAAGACACTTTATTCCATTACCAAAAGTCCATGACATTAAAGAAAAAACAAGTCTGAGATCTCAGCATATTTGTTTTGGAAAAGAAAAACTAGACACTGAGCTGTAGATGTTTGTCTCATTTGAGTAGAGTACAGGCCATGTTATAACTAAGCTGTATCTCTGAAGCTACAAAACTTTCACTTTAAAAATGCAAAACAAGGATATGTTGAAGATAGATAGATCAATAGATAGATAGAAAGATAGATAGATAGATAGATAGATAGATAGATAGATAGATAGACAGACAGACAGATAGATAGATGTATACACAGAAAACTTTTCCTGTAGGAATTCAACTACATTTGAGTGTTACCTTTTAAAGAACTCAAAACCATGATGTGACTAAAAGAAAAATTATCTTTCACGTTTAAAAGAAAAACCCCTTGGTTTTCTCTAGATGCATCCTTTGAGTTCCAAAATTTCAGTTGTGACTCCCTTAAAGGGGGAGAAGAAAAAGAATTCCAACTACATGGATTAAAGATCCCTGGAAAATACATGAAATCTATAGTCTTTCTTTTCCATGATATACAGCTTCTATCAATTCGTCTCCCAGATTCCGGAGTCCTGACTAGAGAAGTACATGTGGAACAGTGGTACAGCCGCAAGGACTTCAGCAGGGAATGGCTTACCTATTCTGAATATCCTATCCAAAAGCATGAGAAAGAAAAATGTAAGCATGCAGAATTCACAACATTTCCTCTATTTTCATACCTCTCACCTGGTTTCTCAGAATGAGCATATCTAGATTGCATCACTACCTGCACAATAATTTGAAACAATATAAAGCATCAGCACTGCAATCACACTTTAGTAGAATCCTTTGCTCACAGAGTTCAAATAAATTTTGTTATTCAGAACAGGAACATCAGACCAAGCAACAGCAGTACACATGATTCTATGCATGACGTAATCACAAAGAGCTTAAATGACTTTGGTCAAGGTCACAACAGAACTGTAGGTCGGATTCTCTAGCTCATGCTATTTCAACAAACAGAACACCTTTTTTTTGTCAGTAAATAATGCAGTTTGTCACCAAAAAATATGCACTGTTTATTGCTTTTGTGACTTTACATATTATTTGTATATTTACCATACTTTTGTTGGTATAATAAAACCTTCACTCCAGTGTTCTATACTACCAAAAATGCTACTACCACTGTTACCTCAATAACAGAAGAGTGCTAGGGTTGATCCTACTAAAACCAAGCTAACATTATTGCAGTCTACATTTTTGTTTTCCTTTGGAAAAAAAAAAGAAAATAAACCAATAGAATATGTAATTCCCGGTACAGATGGTTGTGTCTCCTGCAGATACTAGCGCAGGACATAGCATCTGCTACTTTGCCTATTATCTGTGATATATGTGATTTTCTAAAAATCAAGAGAAATCGTAGTCCACATCAGAAATACAATCACTGAAGGACAACAGTGTCCTGCTGAGGTACACTGACTGCATCAGCAGGTCTTCTGCCTCCCAGCACACAAGGAACAAGGAAGGCAACTGATGTGATCTGCTTGCAAGGAGAAAATACCACTCTAAAAGCAGTATTATTAAGAACTATCATGCACATTTTTTTGTTAAATCCTTGTGGGAAGGCTTGGGAAAAGATGAAAATTAATGCAGAAGGTATTACTGAGAGCTGACAAGTATCAAGGTGTTCAATTAACTAAATGTAACATATAATTTGCCTTTAAATGCCTTGGAAAGAATCTACTGCGAAAGACTGCAATTTAACATCAAAGTTTAAACAGTCAGGGATACAATTTTAGAAGCTCATTAGTCTGAAGGTGCATCGTGATTTTCTGAAAAGATGAATGATAAAAAACAGAGTTAAAAAGAAAAGACATTTGGGCATGAATACTTGATCTGAAATCTCTGTTCGATTTCAGAGAATGTTGTATCTCTGATTTCAGACTGTGAGAAGCTTTGCCTATTACATCCACTGCATTCTTTTTAGTACAAAATAATAAGAGGTCACCTTTAACTCAAGGAATTAGAACATCAAGTATCCTCTTTCTGAAATGCAGTGAAAAGATACATTGTTTTTATTAGAAGGCTATTATTTACTGTAAATATTTTGCAAGGTCGTTTTCCACATGTACTACTGCCTGCCCAAAAAATGCATAGTCCAGCTCCTGAACTGACACTCAGGTCCGTGTATATATTTTGGACAATTCTGGACAAGTCAGGCCAATTAAACTGGAGTGTCTACAAACTGGTAAATTCAGGTTGCTCAATAAAAACAAAGAATGCGGTGACTGAAGAACATGGGGCAAAGGTTAACGTCATCCTTCTGTAGCTACCAAAAGCAAGCCTGAGGCTCGGTGGCTGCGCTTGCAAAGAGCACCTGCAGCAGAGCCCTCTGCACAGCCTCCCACCCCAGGGCAGCTGGTGAGGCGTGTGGCGCCACAAACCCACGGCCAGGCTCCTCCCTCAGGCGTGCTGCACTCGAAACAAATTCAAACACCGAATTCAACACAAAGCCACCGACCCGCTGGCACAACTGATTATAACCAAAATACCTTCCATGCCCTGCTGCACTTTTTGCCAGAGCTGACCAAGACAGCAGCTCCTCTTCTCTAGAACTCATGTCCTACATCCCCTCTGTATGTACTAGAAAGGTGACAGCCAAAAATAAGGAAAACACACTCAGGCAAATTCATCCTCTCTCCTCAAGCAGCATTAAGTTGCAATAAAACTAAAATATTGTTTCTTGCCTCTACATAAAATTATTCAATTTAACTTTTATACAGCAGCTAGGAAACAATGTATTTTGACTCTTTGATGCTTTGATTCATTAAAAAAATATCCAGACCTTATTGGACAGCCAAAACACAGGCTGGCTCATAGTTCTTTCTGTAAACTAAGACAAGGTACTCCTTCTAGGTGTCTCTTGTGTTTATTAAAAAGATAAGAGATTTTACAAATAATAATTAGGCACTGGTTAAAGTCTTTTTTAAAAAAGATGACACTTGATATCACAGAACTGTTAACTCCTAAATTATCAAGTTATTCAATCAGCACCCCTTCCTGAACATGGATTTTTCACAGCAGAAGCTAACTTATGAGATCACCAGGTTACAGGTTGAACCATATAGTTTTGGCAGCTGAGTCCCAAACTTTTCAAGTTTTTTAATCACATTTCTATTTAACTGTTTGCTCTACTGTGCAATGACCAGAAGCTCACTACATTAAAACCATGTCCTTTGTATCCTTCCTAATCTGCTGTTGGATGTTTCCTATGAAAGAAAAACCCAACCAAATATAAAAGGATTTAAAGATAACGAAAATAAAATCCAAGTTCAGCTGCTGTGCTCAAGTAGCAAGATACAAATGTTTCATCATATTATAAATGTTTCATCATATTATGTTTTAGTAATGCCTTGGGTAATAGTCACTCATTTTTGTTTTAACTAAAAGGAACTGTATCAGCTCTTCTTGAAAGGTATGGTCTATAACTCAAGGTTTCAAGGTCATTCCCAATGTGGAAAGGTAAAGTCCTAAAGAAAAGGAAAACAAAAAAAACAAAAAAAAAAGAGGGCCAGCCAAGCTGGTTGGTCTCACTGGAAGCTGGAAGATCCTCCATCCATATATGGAGAAAACATATCTGGACAAAAACACCACAGCAGCATGGCATGGGTATGCAGGAGCACAAAGGGAGCTGTGGAGAACAGACCTTTACTGCCTATCTCACTCCTGCATGGCCAGGAAAACCTCTTTCGGTATCTTACTGGGCTAGTGAGTGTCCTAATGTTTAGTCTAGTAGTACACTAAATTCCATCTTAAGCTTTTGGATATTTTACTTCTTGTAAGTAAAAATTGCTTTGCAGTTTCAAGCCGCATATACCTCGCTTGTAAGGTCTCTTTGCACCTGTTGAAGATTCCCAAATAACCTGCTGCAAAAGAGGAATGACAGCACAACAGGGAAGGAAACTGAAGCACAGGTATGGTATAGTAAGTGAAAGCCCTTGGATTGCAGAAGTGCTTGTGGAAAAGCTGAGTTTTAGTATTCCAGCCTTATAGAAAATCCTGATCTTTGAAAAATTAAGTTCATTTATCCAGTCCTACACGTAACTTTCAAGTCCCAGGTTTTTAAAGTTCTTCTGTCTTGTACTGCAAAACTGTCTACAGCTCAAGATATTTTTAATGCAGCCAATATAATAGACAAAACAAATGCTATGGAACTGCACTTATATCTACTCAAGTTTAAAAGTATTAAGACGTTCTTTAACATGACCAATGGCCTACTTTATAATGTCATCAAGCAAAATAAGCACTGGTGAACAATGTATCATTGTACTCCTATGCCTGGGAAACATAATCTTGAAGTATGGCATACCTGAAATATAAATCTCATTCACTTCAAATTAAGTGAATACTTTTTTACACTTTTGGCTGACCATGTTTGTCATAGAAGACTACAGTAACACTAATATTAATAAAAATCTTCTGTTCTGCAGTTACACATTTTATAATTCTTGTTTATGTATTAGAATAGGTTTTATTGTTTAAAGACTGCATACACTGGTTGTTATTGCTATTTTCACATTTTAAGTAGTCTTTTGCAAGTCAAAGTTATTCGTAAATATTTACTTAATTCATGGAATAAATAAAATTTTTAAAAACAACTGCCCTCACAAGCAAAAAACCCCAAAACATTGCAAAACCAATTTGCAGGCCTATATACAATTCCTGATACTGATACTTAGGTTTGTACCCAAGGCTCATGCCAACAATTTGACATGATTTGCACGATTACCCAGGCAGATGCAATCATTTTAGCCCCACCATCAAAGGACTTGAAGCTAATGCAAGCTCACTGGCTTCCACAGAGTCTGCAACCAGGTTTCAACCCAGGCTGTAGCCCCACGGCACTGACACCCTCTATTTCTGTGTGTTCTTAACCTATTCAGGTACCTGCTGCTCTGGAACATTTGGAGCACTTTTTACCTTTTGCTGCCAGTCTTGGCAACAGCAGATACCCTTAAGCCCTGAGTCACAAGCACCGTATACAAAGTACAGTACAGAGACTTCTCCTCAGTCCCAAGGCAGCCTGAGGCGAGACCGCAGCGCTGAGCAGGGAGCCTGCACACGCCTGGTGGGAGCACAGCTTCACTGACCACACAGGGCACTTGGAGGTCCCACCACCAAACCAGCACGAACATACTCCCCTCTGCAAGTGAGAACACGGAGGCTCTTGCCCTAGGCTTCTCACTTGAGGCAGGGAGTACAACAGGGAAAAGAAGCCAGCTAGCAGGGTGTAATTCCTGCCTGGGCAGCGTTCTCAGCACAAGCTGTCAGCACAGTCAGCATCCATCAAAACTGAACAGTTCAGCTTAAACTGCTCTATCAACACATGAAGGCATCATCTTCATCAGAACACTACCAGCCTTCAAAGTGTTTAGCTTCCCTTTTTTCCTCACTAGAAATTACGGCATTTATTAGTACTGCAGCATCATATATGTAAGTGTTATTCTTGGACACCACTGTGCTGAGCAGTGCGCAAACACAGTTCAAAGACAACCCCTGACCCAGAAACTTGCAACCTAAATAATCCAAGACACTTGTCCAATTCACATTGCAATGATGCCTTTAATACCCAATTAATATACTTCAATTCAGTTAACCGCTCTTGTGGAAAGCCACAGGAATTTTGTCAGTGGATTTAATTTATCACAGAAAAAGGCTTAAAAAGAAATATTGGATATCAATCTGGGTTAGAGAAAAAAAAACTGCAAGTAGAGCCATGTTCTATTGTCTCAGTAAGAAATGTTCTAGATTGATCAGCCTGAGCTCTGAACTAGTATAATATCACTGTTTTGGGGAGCAAAAGTGTAAATGAGGACACACACCAGTACTTACTACTTCTAAGTGATGGTGCAAATCACTTACTATCTCAAGATCAGCTGTAGTAAAAATTATAGCTGATTTTGAACTTTTAAAGAAAAAAAAACTACCCAAGCAAGAAAAATCTGCTGCTGAGACAATAAATTAGGAGGGTAAAATCACAGAAAAGGAAAATAAAGAACATACAAAAAATTGAAAAAGCACCTCCTCATGTTTCCCACCATTAAACAACTAATTTCCTTGAATTGCACAATTTCACAACACTATCTATATCCTTGTATGGACCTCATAAATTTGAATTTTTAGGGCTGAGTCGTAAATTCCCAATAGAATCCACTCTTCAATATCTAAGGCTAGAGTCAGCATATTGGAAGCTTATTCGCAGTGAAGTGATAACCACGGCCTATACTCCTCACTTTGCTCAAGAAGTGAAAGAGAACCAGTAGAAAACCTTAAATTCACACTTCAGGGTGCACTTTTCAAAGATGTTGAACTGTTGGAGCAACGAATTCTATTTTGAAGTAACAAGACATGCTTTTTGCTTCAGTATGACCCTATTTTATAAGGATTGCTTTTGGGGTACTATGTCAAATAGCTTTCACTCATTTTGAAGTAAAACATTCGGAATAGTTTAAAAGGCTGGCCAAAAGAGGGAGGAAAAATTCAATTATCACATCTAAAAATATGAGGATCAGAATATATAACTTTGGATCCAGTAATGAAATAATGGTTAAAAAAATTCTATAAATTGCTTTCTTATCTGAAAGAATTTGGAGCGCGTACAACCATTTGTACTGACCAGAACAAAGACTGTTCTCTTAATAATATTTTATAGATTCAAGATTAATTTTAAAAAAATCTTTTCATCCCTTAAAGCAGGTAAGTACTTCCCTGTAAGTATTTTCATTCTTTTCAGATTTTTCTGCTTAGAAAAATAGTTTTCACTTTGCTTACTATTTTTGAACTGTACATGAGCTCTTCCACTTTATTCTATTCTACAACTGATATACATATAAGTCCTTTGTAAATAATAGGGAAATTAACCTAAGAAAACTTTTCTTGCTCTAGTTAATCTGAAAGAAAGATATTTTTTTCTTTAATTAAGCAAGTAGAATTTTTTTTGCTTGTTTTTTAACTTTTTGTCTTTTGCACTCCCTTCCTCAAAGTTGGATCTGCTATTTTTGGACTACAGAAATACTGATCTTCTTTGGCTTGATATATTTTTGTGAAGGCATGCCTATATCCAGTGACACTTCATCAGTTATTGCTACTTTCCATATTTATAAGGAAAATTCTAATAACCTAAACCAACTGAAGAGTATTCTTACTTATATCCCAAACTTATTTTGCTGAGAATACACAAACAGCATTTTCAAAGGGAAGGAAAATATGAATTTAAAGAAACAGCAAACTCTACATGCATCAGAAGGTGCATCTGCTTTCTCCCTTAAATATACATAACTGTTTTGTTTTCAAGCAAAAGAACACATTATTTAGATATTAATCCCTCTGTATACACCTAGAAAAGGAATATTTTATTTAGATCGATCACTCTTTTTTGGATCTGGGTTATGCACGTCAGACATTTACCAATGTACTTCTATAAATAGATTCCCTTGTTGCCTTCATTGTATGATAAAATAATGGATCTGATGGTCTATTTGTAACTTTTGCAGCAAAAATGCAATTGGTTACATGTGGTTTTAATTATTAATTGCTTTGAGATGTAAATATTATAAAACAGTAACCTAACATTTAAAGTTAAGCTACACTCAGAGTGGAAAACCAGGAATTAAGACTAGTAGGCAGAGAACCATTCATTCACAGCACAGCTGCAAGTCGGGATGATGACATGGCATCATTGCTTATTGTTGTTTTCAATATTTAACTCTTAATGTTTTCCACCACTGAAGAAACCTGGCTGCCAGTTGCACATTCTAGTTTCAGTGAGCTGTGAGCCAAGGGAAGGTAAAGAATCATGATACACAGCCAGCACTGTCCACACACAAACACTATTTGATCTCTTGACAGTCATGAGACTGAAAAAAATGAAAACATATGTCATTGCTTCTGACCTTCTGAGCCTAATAATAGCCTTAAAATTAAATGTCCAGGCTTGGTTTGTTGTTGATCGGTTTTATTTGCTTGTTTGTTGGGGTTTTTCTGAGTTTTTTGATTGCTTTTTTTAAACTAAGAACAAGAATCTTCACACTGGCACTGCAGAGAACGCAAAAAGCAATTTCCATTAGAAGGTGGCCTTGTGAAAATGCATGCAACATACAACGTCAGATAAGGTCCTCAATACAAGTAAAGAATTGAAATACATACTGAGAGGAAATTAGATAGCTAAGAAACATTTTTTCCTTCATGAATTACAACTGAAGTGTCAGTGTATCCACTAGCTTGTATCAAATGAATCCTTAACATTTGCCTCCCAGTTGTCATGTGTGAGCTGCTTTACTGGAAACTTTGTAATGGTGTCATATTTCCAAGAAATAAGACAGACATTTATTTGTAGAAAACAAGAATGAGCAGAAAGCAGAAAAATATTTCACCATCACACACAGATGGGATTTTGCATATGTGTGTTTTTTGAGTTTGTTTTTGTTAAAACAAGGAGAGAATACAGAGCAGAAACTGACAAAAGGGAGAAATGCTGACTAAAAAAAAACTGCTCAAACTGAACTGACTTCATTGCCAAAAGTCAAAGAGATGAACAAATAGAACAACAAATGGTGCCAAAAGTGTGCTCTCTGCAGAAGAAAATCCAGTTCTGTTCTCAGTTCTCCTCTGCAAATCCACAGAAATGCCAGGCATGTGATATGATCTGCTCTGGACATACAACAGTGTAATGTGGGCATTTCTGGTTCATACTGCTTGGTACACAAGAAACAGGCACGTTATATCCTTGTGTGTATTCGGAAGACAATATTTTTTCTTCCTTTTCATAAAAAACCCAGACCATAAAGAGTGGCTACCTTTCACACAACCTAGAAAAGCAGCCCACTTCTCACAGAAGAGACAAAACACCCATTCTACAGAAGAGTAGAATTCTTCTACTCAGATTCTTCTAGTAAGATTCTTCCATGAATGAATGCTAAACATACTGACTTTCTTTTTCTTGATAAACCAAACTTTTCTAACTGAAATAAACAACTGATGCTCATGCACAAATCCATTTTGAGTAACAACATATGTATGGGAAACTGCAAAAACTAATCTGCTTGTAGGGCTCATAATTCAAATGTGAAAGTAATATACTCATAAGTGCTGTAGATCATGTGCCTCAGAGATGTTATAAATACAAACATCTTTTGAGTTAGACCCAATAAAAATTTAGATTTTCATTATGAAGCCTAGACTTGAAAAACAGAAATATACTACTACTGGCAATCAGAAGGCAGATGAAATCTATGCAATGCAGTCTTCCTTTCAAAACGGACATTATGTATACAGCAACACTTGATGCTTTCCCCACCTTTGCCTTCCAAATTCCCTCATCTAGATTACTCTGCAGCCCTAGAAACCCATTTATACTCAGCTGGCTGTCCACCACCATCATCTGTAACACTTTCTGCCCTCATACATGACCTTACACTCCAATCATGGAAAATACCTTGCTCACCAACCCAAAGTGTCACTTGCTATAATTAGCATTCTGGGAGCTAACTATACAGTCATTAAGGCACTGAGAAAGACACATGTCCTGTCTTAGTTCAGTGTGTATCAAGTGATCAGTCAGATGACCATTAATGCAGTGAAGTCTTTATTCAGACAGCCAACTTGCCTGGCTCAACCCATGACCTGTCTCCACAGGTTATCTTTTGAGAGATGGGTAATGATGCTCTTTCATGTTACCTTCCTATATAATGTGGGGCTTCCAATCTCCCTTCCTATTCCCAGGATTGTCTGCAATATAAAAACTTAACTTTGAGTAGAACAATCTGAACACCAGGCTGTCATTCAGCAGCAACAGCTTTTGCTGAGCACACACAACTCCACAATAAAGGACACTGCCTACTGTGACTTCCCTCCTCACTGAGAACATGGAACAGAATGAGAATCTTTCCTCTCCATTCCCAAATCTTAATATTTTAGTCTATTATGACTTATTACCATCATCTTGTTCTAATTTGGATGGTCAGTTAAATGATTTAATACACCAAAGAAATACTGCTAATTCAAACTCATGTAATGCTACTATATAAGAGAAATTAGAGCATGGCGCTAGAGTGATGCCAAGAAATAGTTAACACCATCAAATTTTATTAATATAAATCACTCGTTTTCAAACCAAAGCTACCAGATTGCTGCCTAATTCCTAATTTCTGTTAGATGTATTAAAATTCGTTATGTTTTCATATATAGTAGCAAATGGAAAAGACTCAATGATAGAATTTATTTTCACGATCTGTGTACAAAAATTTATTTCTTGTGTACAAAAAATAGTCTACTTAAAATAAAAAAAAGCTTCCCTCGACTTAAAACTAAGAAAAAAGTCAAGAGTAGCTGGGAAAAAATGTGCCTCATTTGTGTAAACTACACTTTTAACATCTAAGCAAGTCAAAGCCATAAGGACCTTGGGACACATCTTCTGAGGACTGTGATTTCTACACCTAACAGAAATTATTCAGCAGTGACATTTGTCCTTTCTCATGATACATGGCTGTTGTATGGGGTTTTGAGGTTTTCTTCTGAGAACTTTTATTTTACCACATACCTCTATAGGGGCTAAGGATTTAAATGGTTTTGATGGGCTGACTAGTAACTGGAATCCAGGGTCAGTATCATTTGTTTGGCAAAATACTTACATATTCCCTCAAGCAAAAACTGGAAGCAAAACACAAAAAAACTGGCTGTGCAACTAGCATGAATGACATAAGTATCTAATTCCAAAAGCCAAAATAAATTCTTTTTAATGTTTCTGAAACATAAAATTAACTTTTTCCTTTTTTAAATATGAATCTTGGACTGGGATCCAGTGACGGAAGGCAATTATGCTAGAGATATAATAACCTAGTACTAACTTTTATATTTAACTTGCTTTTAGTTGTGTTGTGTTTCAGTTTTAGAGGAGTCTGTAGGTACTCAGCCTACTGTCCAAACTATTACAGTCAATTCAAGGACAGCAACTGCAAATTAAAATGTGGAAAATCCCTTACTAACTTAGCAGAGAGTTGAAGAAAATTCAGTGTAACTAACCAAATAAATAATCTTCTTCCCAGAATAACAGTGATGCAGAAGTGTGTCACTTTCTAAATATAAATAAGCAAACTAAAAAACTCAAAACTTTATGAGAGTGCTGTCATCATTCCCCCTGATTGAAAAAACAGTGAGGTGGTCTTTGTTTCATTTATTTTTAGTGTTACTTATATATTATACATTCTTGTCCTGCAGTCTGTATACTAACAAATAAATATGTTTTACAGACATGTGTCAGACAGTAGCAAATATTTTTCAGTAACTTTCACTGAGTTGTACTAGTTTATTTTGAAAGCACATGTATAAAAAAGTTAATAAAAAATTATTATTTCATCATCATCACCATCATCATCAAGCAGTTATATGTAATGATAGCAATGGATGCTGAAGTTATTCAGAGCTGCTTCAAACCAACAGTTTGGGAAATGCCTGAGTAGACACTCAAGAATTCCTGAGCAGCAATTGCATTGAAAGAAAATTAGTGGGAAGAGAAGTGGAGAATATGAGGTAAAGAGGAGAGACTTTGCAGAAGTCAGTTACATCTGAAACAAGAACACGCTTATGCAAACACAGCTACTACAGATTGAGTAAAAATCTAGGGTACTCCTTCGTTGCCACTATGGGGAATATTTTGAAACTGTAATATGTCATTGTGTCTTAATATCGTATTTTCAGAATATTCTTAAACTATTAGTCTAGCTGTAATATGAGGAAACAATATTGAAAAGAAGTTTTAGCAATAAAACTACAAAACCATGATTTCTACAGTCATTTTTAAGATCGGGTATTTTTCCTTTTAACAAGTTGAAAGGGAATGAAAGCAGTAACTTAAAAACGCACAACAGCATTTGATTTTACTGCTGACTTGAATAATTTAGCTGTCACAAGTAACTTCCCCAAACTGATTCTAAAATGGACAGACATGGAAAGGAATAGAAAAAACAAAATGGTCAACAAACAGAAGAAGCAGAAATGCCTTAAATATGATGATTTTTCAGCTTAAGGAGGAGAAATCAATTCCAGGATCTAAGAGCTGTCCAAGGCATTAAATCTTTTACAGAGAATCATTCTAATTGTCTTCTTAGAGTTAACCTATCTCATATTCCTAAGCAATCCTATCCAATCAGAAGCCCCCTTTTTTTTTCTTAAATACTTGAGAAATTCAATTTCCAGTTGTCAGCACTGATAGCCATTTATTCTGCCCCTACACTGAAGTCTGTGGTAAAGGGAGGTTGGAAAACTAGTTGAAATTGAAAGTCACACTCTCAAATACACTTCTGATTTTAATTGGAAGAAGGAGTTATATTACTGTAAGTGTTCTGCCTGTTCCCCTTTACTGATCTTGCCAAGAACTCAACTGCATTTTGCACTCTCTTTCTTTTTTCAGCACAACACTCAAATTACACATCCCCCCAAGCATTTTCCCTGGCTATTTTTTCTATATTATCCTCAGTACATTTATCTCACAAAGAAAATAAATGAAAATTGGTATAAATGCAGAATATTAACAACTACTCTTAAAGGCATTTTGTGGTGTCTGTCCAGTGTGTTAAATATGTCAATACACTGAAATGAAATTGTAGTGCTACAAGTAAACAGTGGGGTACAGATCTCTTTGCAGAAGTCCATCAGATTAAGAGGCAAATCACTCCTGACAATGTCTGTCACAGAATTCAACGCAACCAACACTCAAATTATCAAGGACTAGGGAGCTGCATTCTAACAATGTTTAAGTCTCCTGAATTCAAAATTTAAGAGACAAAGCAGGAGTAAAAAATAGAAAGACAAATAGAAAGAGCTGAAAAAAAATCAACCTTACCTTTCACAAGCTCGGACAGTCCATGCAGCAATTATCCATAATGAGATACTAAAAACCAACAGTACAGTTCCTGGACATATTGTCATTAGAGTCTTCATAACAAAACGGGTATTGAAGTTTATCTTATTTAATGCTCCAATGCTTCTAGATGAGGCATCAGTGAAAAGTTTGCTATGCAAAAGCATAACTCTGGCAATAAGATAAAGTCTTAAGAACATTGGTATAGATAAAATAATATCCACATCAGCTGTTGTTGTGGATGGAGCGTAAGAAAAGGCGAGCCGGGCTGTCCATGTGAATGTGTAATTCCCAGGTATGGGATGTATAGCACACACCAGTATTTCCAAGCAGATAAAGAAAATACGCTCATAAGTCATGGCTATTCTCCAGTCATCTGCTCCATTGTCCACCATGAACAACTGAAATTATAAAATATAAGGTTAACTTTAGTACATTGTTCAAAAAACTGTTATAATTCCATTTTAAATTATCACAGTTTTCTATGCTGCCAAAGACCACTAAAAAAAATTTTTAAAAATGCCATCTTAGAAAATGACATTATTATATCACTATGAAAGGAAATACAACTCTGGTTAAGGCAAAAAGAATTTCTAATACACTATTTTTAAAACTGCACATGAAACTGAATTTTCATTCATTAATTATTAACTCAGAATTCCTCATATATTTTAAATTTTTTTTTTTTTAAAGTCTGGACCCCTTGTCCATTCAAAATCAGTTGTTTACTCTAAATTCACAAAATTGAGAAGCATTTAGGTGTTTTTGAATAGATAACTAAATTACAAAGTAAAAATGTTTTTCAAGATTCCTGTTAAGCTTCAGCCAAAGTGATATTATACCTTCTATAGCAGTACCCAAGCTTTCTTCAAGCCACCAATAATAATCAATATCACTAATAATAAATATGAGATACAAAACTGTGTGAGAAAGTGCACAAAGACTCAAGAAGATATCTCATGATGAAAATATGAAAAATAATAGCCAGCAAATATCAGAGTGGCCCAAGGATGTCCAGTAGCTAAAAATTAAATGCACATTATGGCTGTTGCACAATCAAGGCTTTCAACTTGGCACTCAGGAACAAAGGTACTAAAATATTTCACACTGTTCAGCAAATTATGTGCCTGATGATTTAAGAAATAAATAGCTAATCAAGCAGTATTTGTCACTAGGTGAGAGTAGAGATTTGCAAGACCTTGCAAATAGACTTCTTTTAGAGAGGAACATAACCCATATGTACCAAGAAGATACAATTTTAGAGAGAAGACCTTCTCATCACTTCAGCTATACTTTGAATCCTAACAAGGCTGTCCAGTAAACAAGTAAGAGGGAAAAAATACTTTTGTAGAATTTTTAAAATTAGATTATTCAAAAATAATGGGTGAGAAGACAAAGTACATTATGTGCTCCCTAGAGTAAGAAAGGTATTTTTGGCATCCTAAACTCTATATACACACACCGAAACCCCATTCATCTGCACTGCTGTTTGCCCCCTCCCTTCTTTCAAAAGTTTAAAAATTGATTTCACTGCATGTGTTTTTAGTGATCAAAAAACCACTCTACATCCTCCTCATAATACCTTCAGTTTATCTTTCATAAAAGTGCTCTATTGAAATTGCTTAGAAAAGTGATAGTCACAAATTAGTTTCAGTGTAGTTGATCTGATACAAAAAGAAATAAAGAAGTTAACCTCAGTAAGGAACACAATAAACCAAAATAAATTTCTATCTCTATGGATGTGGTTTTTATCCCTCATTTTCTTTCTCTCCATCTTATTACACTGGGTGTTGATGATAAGGTTTTGGCTCTGGGGATGGCTGCAGGGCTGATGTCAGCAAGAAGAGGTCAGGGTTGCTCTTCAATGTACTCACTGCAGAGCACAGCTGAACTCACCAGTAAAGCACGTGGTGTCTCTGTGAAAGCACAGTTAAGAAAGGGCAAAACATGGCCCAGGCATTGAGGAGTAAAAGTAAAAATGTGAGAAAGAACACTAGAAATTCTAAGGTCGGAAAAGAAGAAGAGGGAGTAGGTGCTCCAGGCACCAGGAACAGAGAGAAACCCATGGAAAAAAATACCATGATAAAGGTATTTCCCTGAAAGGTAATTCCCTGAAGCCCTTGGAGAAGACCACTCCAGGCCAGGCTGGATATTTGTTGAAGAAACGCTCATTTGCAGAGAGCTCACACTGCAGCAGATTCTCCTTAGAAGAACTAATGCTCACATAAGTCCCACGCTGGAGCAGATTTATCCTGAAGGGCTGCAGACCATGGAGATCCACACATCTGCACAAAAAAAGTGGGACAAAAAATGTGTGGCAGAGAGGAACCGTCGTGGACACACTGTCCTTCCTCATGCCTTCTGTACCACTCATGGAGGAGAAGACACAGGATTTGGGAATTGAGATGTTGAACCTGAGGAAAGGGGGGTGGGACAGCATATTTTTTGCCATCCTATTCTGCTTTTAAATATCAATCAAATGAATTAATTTCCCCTCAGTTTTGCCTCTTTTGCCAGTGCCAGTAACTGGCAAGGGATCTCATCTTCATTTCAAATTGCAAACTTTTTCATCTTATTATCTCTTCTTGTGCTGTTGAAGAGAGAGAGCAAAAGCATAGCTGGGTGCAGGTCTCACACCTGGTCAAGGTGAATTCACCACATTTACAGACAGTTCTTATCTCTTCTGCAATACTATTGAAGACAAAGTCATACACTGTTGAATTAAGCTGAAGAAACATTACGTGAATTCAATATATGCACCATGAGCACATACCATTTCTTTTACCTGTGGTCACTCTGGAAGTTACAGATACTAGATTTGTGAATTGATACTGGAAGGTCAATTTATGTCTGTCTGTACGTCTGTCTTACCAAGACAATGCAGGTTTGCACTTAGCAAATGCACTATTTGGTATGAAGGGACAAATTTCCAAAGTACTGTACAGCTCCAGTGCATTTGATTCCTGTGATTAGCCTGCAAACGCAGTCAGATCTTAGAAGTGTTACATCAGTCAAGAAGAAATCTAGATATTTAGAACACTATCAGATCTCTCGAATGGTGCGTGGGTTTACAAAAAAAAGAATAAATTTACAATTGATTTAAATATTTCAATTGTAAGATACATATCAAATACATGTCAAAGTTTCAAAATCTGCTGAAAAAAGCAATGGTCTTCTCTCCTCCATTTTTATGTACGCTTTTCATAGATTTCAAAAAGAATTTTATATGCAGAAAGTCAATTAATGAAAAATTATACCTTCAGTACTGATTCAATTTAAAAGGTGAGAATAGAGAAATGTTGAGCTAAACACGGGCATTAAAATCTGATTTTGCCATTTTGTAGGAGATAATGTTATTTTATGACTGAATTTTTTAAAAACATTGAGACGTCATTATGGAACACATACTTGATAAGTGTCACCTGTCAGCAGAAGAAATCCTAAAATGAAACACAGAGAAAAATTTCTCTGCAGATCTCAGTGGAATGGTTATGCTTATGGACACAGAAGATCCTTATCGACCTCCTGTGACCTTAGCTGTGACAATTTATTCCAAGAAAATTAATATATATATTTTAAAGTGATAATACCTTTAGCTGTCATATAATGAGATTTAGGAGGTAAAAACAGGAAAGGCAGAAAACACCGCTAGTCACAAAGACACAGATACAGTAAAACATTTCTATTTCATAACAATATTGACATTTCAAAATTGCATTTATGAAGATAACATTGTTACAGTTCTTTGCCTAGGTTCAAACTATGACAGATATCAAACACTGCAGCACACGAACACGCCTCAACCACATGCTGTAAATAACAATTAAAGTCAGACATAATAAAACGACACAGAAACTAGTACAGGATTCCATGTACATTTTATATGCTTGCAATTATGAAATCCATTTAATGCAAGCTTCACTTCTAATTTGGAAGATACAGAGGTATTTGTGAATGTCTCTGTGCTTGGCTATGTATATTTCCACTCCAGAAAGTGAGGAACATACATAGAAGGAAAAGGACAGCTGAACAGCACAATTCAAAGGGTATGTACGCACACTCTTGGCTGATTTCAGACAATCTGGCTGTAATAATCATGCATTGATTTCAAGATACTACTCCTCATCTGAATGGAGAATGATGCTAGCAATAAAATGAGAATTTAATAAAAGAGTGACCAAATCTTTCTGTAGATTTGAGTCCTGCACTTCACAGAGAAGGACAAACTCCAGTCAAGGTCACATATGCTATTCTTATTCATAGTTTTCAAATTTTTTGTAATTATTCAGAGTTAAAATCTAATGCAAGTACTTCATCAGTGTCTTGCAAGGTTCTCCAAATATAGAACTCTCATATACTTTTACTATGTCTCCACTTCATGTGAACAATTCTGAAGGTATTTTCACCTGGAATTATGTAATGTATTTCTAGCATGTTCTATGTGAATCTAAGATATAGAATCAATGTTCCACTTTAAAAACATAAAAATGACAGATATTTATGTAGATAGGTATGTGTATATTTACATAACACTTGTGAGTTACACAGTTACATTTATATAACACCAGATTAAAAAAAACAGAAAGGCATTCTAAACAGACAGATTGCACATAATGACAAATTGGATCAGAGACTCCCTAAAGGAGAGAAGCAAAAGGAGAGAAGTTAGCTTTCTAAATGTTGGTGAATGCAAAGAAAAAGGAAACAAATCATGTTTTAAAAATGCCTTTGCAGGCAAAAGAAGAAACCTGAGAACTACATCACTACCCTGCTATAATACTGTGGGGATACAATAATGCAGGAGCAAAAGGGAAGCAATAATCAGTGATAAGGCAGCATCAGCTGTAGAGCTGGAAGCATTCCATGGAGAAAGGAAATCAACTTTACTTACAGGAAAATTGTTGCAATTGTTTAATTTAAGAACCCAAATTAAAAATGGTTAAATACTGGAGTCACTTAAATCTTACAAAAGAACTGATAGGACTATGATTAACAGTAGCAAAATATAGCCTCTGGGATTGATAACTTACCAGAATTTTTGATCCAGTATTTTTCTATAGTGGGTATTACACAAAGTATCATTCACACAATCAAAAAAATAAAAACATTATGGTAGACAAAGAAGATACTCTTTGTCCCACTAGTCCAAAAAGCCAAGTTACTGTCCCACAGCACCGCATTAAGTAAAAATTATTTAAAGCCATTTTCAAGTCATGACGGGAGATTGCCATCTTAAGCCTTTAGCACAGTCGCCTCTAACTAGGAGATGGAAATTACTTTCTTACATCATCAGAAGGCATGTAATCAAATGGTCTGTAAATCTCCCAAATGCCTGTTGACCTTGGAGAACCTTCCAGGAGTTTCTGGAAGCTGCTGTACTCCTCATCTTAAGTACAATGCCCTGGATGAGACATCTTAGTGGGTTTAATACATATGTAAAGTCATGAGGCATCAAACTCCTTCTGCACATACAAAGCACAGAAGGCAAATAATACATTTTTTCACAAATGACATGAAGGGCTACCTATCTTGTATTTGCCAGAATGTTTTCCATATCCAGAATAAAAAACAAACTTTCTAGTAGGTCACTAGAAACTAATCCACTAGGTCTAGTTATCTACAAAATGAAACATGCTTAGTTCATTCAAATGAGGGAGCTCTATTACTTGTACACATGCATGAACACACATATTCCCCTCCCAACTATAAACATCCCAGTTTAAACAGAAGATCTTAAAAATCTGGTACTTAGTATCAGCCCAAAAATTATTATTTGTGTAGTACATTTAAATTTGACATCTCTGTGCAAAATTTTTACAATTATTAATATTTTGCTATAACTAAAGCATGTATGTAAAGCAAACTTCGTGTTAATGATTCCTGATGGCTAAACATGCCCCCCTCTTAAATACTGTATTTAAATGCTATCATCTTGAGAAGAGATGGGGAAAAGAGGCTCAGAGAATTTATAGTCCTTGTGAATTATATTTTCAGAAGTGCAGTACTAAAAATTTCACATTAAAATACATCTGAACAGTACATCTTGGTTACTCTGACAGGTCACTAATAACCACAATCATTCAAAAAAAAATGATGTGTGTGTTAAACAATGCTCTTAACCAGGTTTGTCTGTGTCTTTTTTTAATATCCATCCCTCAGATCATTATTTTAAAAAGGGAGAGATTTTAGAAAGAAAAGAATTTAGAACCAATGAATAACATAGGGCTAAACTCTGCATAAGCACACAAAGTTAAATTCCACCTACCCATATTTCCCTTCTGGTTTAATCCACATGCTAACAGTATTCTTTTTAGCTTTTTCTCTCTAAAGATATTCAGAAGCATTCCTCAATATTCTTAAATGGTACTGTACAGATTTTCAGCTGTACTCTTCATCCCAAACTATGCAATAGCTTAACACCCCCTCCTCCCCCCAACAGCCTACAATGCCAAAAGACCATTATAGCACAAGCAATTGCTGGGACGTACATAATTTCTTTCCATATAGGTCTCTCCATATACATATATGTGCTCTAGGCACTCAAAGAAGGTGAGACACTCCTGATAATGTCCTTACTTTCTATGCAGAATTAAGAATCTAAATCCAAGGACTACAAAAATAATAGAAAAAACATTCCAAGATATCAAGATTCTTTCCCAATGATACAGAGAACCCCCTAAGAAAAGCATAATTATGGATTGAGCTAAGAAGTCATCAAAAGCTCATAAATATATTAAAAAATCAAAGTAATTAGGTAATGAGCTTACTATTAACAATAGATTGTAAACAAAATTAAAACAAAAGCAGAGTTTTTTCACTTTCATTATTAAACAGATATTTCACAAGACAATTTCCTAGCATAATTCTGTTTGGAGTCTTTCTTGAACAATCACAGCTGAGCTTCCTCAGATCTGTAATCAACAGAGAGATATTTGGCTACATGAATTTTTATGAACCTTTGAACAAATCAGAGCTCCGTAAATAAAAGTCCACCACTCAGGGTGAGTATATTCATTTGAGATATTCAGCAAAATAAGCACTATGTGACTCAATTGAATTGACAGAAACAGGAGTTTCTACTTGTCAATGTCTATGAAAAGTATTCCTCCACTTTAACAATATTAATTTAACAGCTATTTCATTATGCCAGCGTTTCAGATCCTACCCCCTGTGCTGCATAAAACAACAAAAATAAGCTCCTAAGTTACCACATGAAGAAGACTTCCATCCAGCATCAGAAATTTCCAAAAACTGTTGTGCCTGGCCTTGAGAATCAATAATGTCCTCCACGCAGATACAGAAGCAGCATGGTTTATCAAAGCTCTGAACATCACTGAAGTGCAAGAACAATAAGAGAGAAAGGAAAAAACTGGGAGAGTGGCGGATACACGTGAAGGCAGTGCTGCCATTCAGTGAGACCTTGACAGGCTGGAGAGTTGGCCAGGGAAACTTCATGAGGCAAATGCAGGGTGTGTTGCACCTGGGGAGGAAAAACCCCAAGTACCAGCACAGGCTGGGAGCTGACCTACTGGGGAGCAGCTCTGTGGAGAAGCACCTGGGAGTCTTCGTGGATGACAAGCTGGCCATGAGCTCGCACTGCCCTTGAGGCCAGGAGGGCCCGTGGTGGCCTGGGGCGCATTTGGGGGAGTGTGGCCAGCAGGGTAGGGAGGTTATAAATGGTTAAATCCTGGAGTATGCCCCTCTACTCCTAGGGAGACCACACCTGAGTGCTGTGTACAGTTCCAGGCTCCTCAGTACAACAGAGACAAGCAGCTACTGGGGAAGGTCCAGAGGAGGCCCAAAGAGCTGAAGGGTCTGGAGCATCTCTAAGGCCTGAGTAAGGTTATTTGGATGTAGCCAGCCCTTAAGAAACCTACCAGTAGCCTAAGCTAGCCAGACCACACCTTGTTCTGAGTTCAGCTCCCTTCAGCTGCCAACCTGCATTGCCCTGTGCTTTTGCTGGCCCACCCCGGCACACTCTCCCTACTAAAAGAGTGCACAAAAATTGTGCCAGTTTTGTTACATCTAAAAAGGAAATTTGCAAAGTAAATGGATTGCTTAGGTCTACTTTCACAAATTTATAAAAAATTATCACACTGAAAAAACAACCATGCTAATGAAATAATCTCTAACAACAATACAAAAAAACTCTTCAAAAATTTCATCTGGTGTGTTAGGTCTGCTTCAACTACTACAGTGAACTTGATAGTACAAGGATGGAAACATTGATATCAAAGTAAGGGATGATTTTAGCTTTTCACTGGAGCAGCAGTTACCAAACTTTGTACATAAAGAACACAGCACATTTTCGTATAAAGTAACTGTGCTATTTTGCAGAACTAAATTTAAAAATATATATCAAGAAACATAGTGGTTTGTGATATGTTTTTCTCCATTTCAAGTACCTGAGAAATAAAGTAATTCTAATTCTACATTCTTCTTGCAGATGCAAAAGTCACTGGAAGAAATCTACATTTCAATATATGTATGTTATTAACTTTAAATAATTATATTACAATTCTTCATTTAGGATTTGTTTTTCTTCATTCAGAACTAAAATAGTTTGTTCTATGGATCGCTGCATGAAGAAATCACCATCTCCCAAAACGACTGCCATCTGCCACTGTGAGAGAAACCTCACTCTCTTCAGGGATGATCAACTTCATTACTACTAGGAAAACTGGAATCAATTTTAAAAAAGGACGTATTTTCTGAAGAAACCAGCAATATTGTTGCAGGGGAGACAGGAGTTAAAGGAAGAAACACTAAATCTGAGGCTAAATAAGATGAGCTAACTCATTCATTCTGCCAAAGGAGCACAACAGTGACTCTAAAATAGGAAATTGTTTTTAGGAAATGATGAGTACCAACACATCATATACACAAGAATCTCTCTTCTCAGTTCCTCCTCTAGTGTTTACTTATCACATAAATACTTCAGGTATGTGAGAAAGTTTGAATGCCGAGGTCGTTTTATACTAAGTACATTTTTATTTACATGAGAGTGGGTGAGTACACATCAGCACCACAGGAATCATGAAGTCTCTGTGTTTTTACTATCTTGGAAATACAGTTTAACGCAGAATTTCATTCAAGCGTATGTTAAAAACAACTACAAATATAGAAATATAAAATCCAAGTATTGTCCTAAAGCGTGACTACTAAAATAAGGGAAAGTATGTTGTGCAGAAGGAAAAGCAGAATGGAGCTAAAAGTACTTGTGTATTTCAAAATCCTAATTAGCATAATTATGCACTAACTCCAAGTTTAGAGGCATTTGGTCTTATTCAAATGTCTCTGTAATACATCCTGGCAAATAAAATTTTGAGAGGGCAGCAATAAAGAAGGTATGTACTTAATATCTTTTCCGCTAGAAAGCCTAAAGTGGGCTTCTGGCTAAACTGTATGGCAGATGAAGTCTTCAAACTGCTTCAAAGATCAACCTAAAATATCTTTAAGTAGGGCAGTTTTCAACACTAGGTTCAATAAACATAGGCTCAAGTTTCTTTACAGGTATTTATCTGCATTTCTTCATAGGTAAAATACCATTTTACTTGGTCACTATTAATTATCAGTGCACCTGCTTCCTCAGGGAAAAGAATTGTCTCAGCCTATGTCTTAGTACACAAAATTCTTTTTGCTGCCCAAAAATTATTTCAATGTTACAGCTTCATCAAATCTGTCTGGTTTACAGCAGCTCTCAGGTAAATGATGCTCTGTTCTCAAAGAAACTTGCTTCTTTAATATCTCTGGAAACCAAATACATCAAACATGCTTGCACTGGTTTCAGCCAATCTCCTTATCATCCACAATTTAAAAATAAAATTGCTGTTCAAAATGTTTCAGAAAGCTTTATTTTCACAACCTTTATGCTCAATGGGACATACTAGAGCAGCAAAAATTCTGATGTCCAGCAGTTGACATAGGATGTTCCCAGCCATAACATACATACAAAAGCCACTGGTGAAATGCAAGGACTATTAATTTTGGATTTGCTGACACAAGCTGTATACAAAAAAACCAAAAAAACCCTGTCCCCTCTTTTCCTTTCCAGTGCCAAATGGTGGGGGAGAAGAATGGCCTGGCAGCAGACAGCCACACTGTTAAATTTCTCATCTGACTCCATTGCATCCTATTCTGTTGCTGGGAGGTAGACAAATGTCTAGTCGTGTACAGCTCCCCATAAAGAGAACCACTTTCTTTTCTGACAACTGAATCTGAAAACCAGACTGGCCATGGGTAGTCTTATATCAATACCTTTTCAAAACATAGTGCCATTAAACTGTCTTAAAACTACACTGAAACTTATCTGGCAATTCATCAGGCCTAGCACTTGTCTATCATACCACATGAAGTTTAAATTATTCTAAACTATCATACTGCAAAAATTACAACAAAATGCAAATTACGGGCTTTTACCATAAAGCTTAATCCTGAATACGGGCAAAAGAATGGAGTGGTCCTGGTGTGAATCCCCTTTATCCACGACACCATTCAGATAAGGATCATATTCCATAGCAGCTGCCATAAGGTACCTTTTCAGTTGTACTTGAATTTGAATGGACAAGAATTTCTGCTCTAGCAGTCCACTTCTTATGTAGTGCCCAGGAAAAAAATCATGGGTAGCAAACTATGAAGAAATTTACAAAAAAAGAACCCACTACAATCTCGCTATAGTAGCTGCATGGTTAAAACTGAATTTTATTGCTACTGCAGAGAAATGGCCAAGGCAAAGTCAGTTAAGAGAACTTCATCATACTCATAAATCAGTGTCTGTTCAAGAGTTTTCAAATCCCCCTGAAAAAATATTTGAATGATAATAAAGGTGTTGAGGATCAAATCATTAACATATAATACGGCTGCACTCAACTGAAATGCTCTAAAGATCCCACTAATTTAGATACTCCAAAATACAGATGCACTTCTGAAGTCAATTGCTCATAACTGGTGTAAAAGCAATAACTAGTACTTGTACCAGAAACACAGTGAGAATAATTTTGGCGAAAATGTCATTAAACTTAGATGCTATCGGTGAATGCTCAGGATCATTATTTCTAATATTTTTTTTTTAATATATTGAGGTAGAAGCTATATTATTTTGTGCTGTCAAGCCACACCTGGACATTAAGTCTTTCTCCAGGTTCCCAGACTGAATTTCTTATGCATGGGTTTTATTTTGTGTTTATTTATTTATATTGTGGATGCAATGGTGCAGACTGAATCAAAGTTACTGTGCCATTTTTGTTTTTAATTAAAGACGTGCCTTATTCTCTGGCTGCAAGAGACCATATTCTTAAAAGCTATTGACAGCTATTAACAACTGTCACAAAACAAGAAATACCATTCACCAACTAGAACAAATCTTTGTTTTGCTAAGTGGCTGAAAATGAAGCATTGCTTCATAATGCATTCCTCTACTGAAAGACACTACCATAAGAGGTCAGTTATAGGGCACGTCAAAATGACTGTGTAGATCTGCAGTAATGCTACAGAACTTGCAGAGCTATGAAAGATGGAATAAAACTTTTAATAGGAATAAAATGCTTCATAAATAATAGTATCTCATTAGAACATATTGTGGAACACTGCATTCATTTTATATTGCAGGTTTTGGGACATCTGCTAAAGTAGGCATATAATTCTTGAAAATTATAGGCATAGATGGATGGCAATTACAATGTCTTATTTACATGACAAATGACTGATCTGAGCATAAGACTACAAGACAGGCAAGCCTAAGCTTCAAGTTTAGCTATGAAGCCATCCCCAGATTTTATCCACAGCACTTGAACTCTTAATCTCTGTGTTCCCTTTCATTAAAACATCTTTTATGTGACCAAAAAAAAAAAGTGAGGAATTGTCCAGATAAATGCCTTTTACAATGAAATACTTTTACCATATAAATACTTGCTAGAAAAGTTTTTCCTTCTTTTCAGACTATCTTACACCTTCTCATCAAACAACAGAACTGATGTATAACTGTTTATGGAAGACACACAGTTGCATAATTTTTTGCAGAATACAGATAAAGGTCACAAAGGTCTTTATACAAAGGTGAAAATAAAATCTGTAGATACAAGCCCACATATATTTACTTCTCAATTATTTTTTATTGCAAATATACTCTTTCACAAGCAGGGGTTTTGAAGATGAGATTTAAGAGATTACACTATACAGCCTCTTAACTCTGTTTTTCACCCTCATGGTTCCTGCAGCCTTCAGTAACTTTGTGGTTGTATTCAATTAGAATTCCATAAACAGTTTTGTTGGTCAGTCATATAACAGAGAACCCACCTCTCCACTGCACATCAAGATAACTCTATAGTACTAGTATAGATAAAATTTCAGAAGCTGCTACTTTGACACAAGGTTTTGTTTTAATATGTTTCTGTAGGGAAAAAAAAAAAAAAAAACAAAACCAGAGCACATTACTCTTAAAAAGATTAAGAGCAGGTCTTTAAAATATAAAGTTATTTGAGGCCTGCCCTTTTGCTTTACTTTATATGGAACACATAAAAGTGTTTTCATCCATCATGAAAAGTTTTAAAATTTCCTTAAAAGAAATTTAATTCCAAAAGATCGGTCTGTCTGTAACAAAATGAAAAAGATAAGAAAGCACCTTAGAATACAGCCATTGCTCTTCAGAACCCAATGCTCTCACTCCTTCATGGAATATGTAATACTCATGCCCTTCTATAAAATGTCAATATAAAACTATGCTTATTAACGATTGTTCTCGTATAGATGAAGGGCACAATTGCAGGGACTGTTCAAGCGGGAAGAAGTCAATGAATCAGTTAGTTACAAATGTCTGATACTCTGCAATACGAAAATATTTACACATGACATTAAATGAACAATTTTGTTTGCAAAAGTCTGGGTTCAGACACACCAGTTTAAAATATAAGATGTTCATATTTGACTGCTGCCTTAACAAAATAATTTTTTCTAAGCTGTAAAGCATGTTCTCATGACAGTTTCTTCTGATCATTTGAGAGACCGAGGAAGAAATCTCTTAATATAGCTTTCATTAAAACAGTGGGACAAGGTCAATTTCCACAACTGAATCAAGAATATATCATAATATTTCTCTAAGAAGAATAATCACACTAAGGGAACTATATCTGTGAATATCTAAATTAACTGGATCTTTAGAGCATTTCAATTTAAAGCACTCATTATGTGTTAAGGATTTGATCTGAATTTCTCATATCACTTTTACTGAACATAAGTTTTCCCATTCACATTTTTCAATGTAATGCCATTTAAATTACAATAAATGATATTAAATTTTAAAAAAGGCATGAGAAAAATTCAATTCTATTTGTGTGTGTTATCATGATATGCAAGTTTTCTCTTTTCCAAAAAAGCTGTAAAAACTTCCTCACAAAATTCCTGAACACTTTATAAAATTTTTAATTAAATTTTTACAGTGATCAATATTTCCAGCTTACCTGAATGCTAGTTACAAGATCAGTTACAGCCTCTTCTTTTAGTGGTAATTTACATCTTAAAAGGAGCTTCATAGGCTCAGAGCAATATTCTGTCCTCTACTAAGGCAAGGTGACAACTTTCATCATCAATGGTGAAAACATCTGATTGAAAAAGAAACTTTTAATTCTCCAGAGTCCTAAACAGCAGCCATTCCTGTTTTGATCTTCACTCAAAACAGATGTCAAATACATCTCAAATCAAACTCAAAGCCCAAGTACTACATTTAGTAGATCACACACAAACCAGAACCAAAACCAAAAAGGCATTTATGTATACTCATTAGTTCTGGCACACTTTCACTTAAAGTCAGGCAAAAAAGAGCTGTAGTCAAGTACCTGATGGAATTTCCTAATCTGAAGGTCTCACAGGTGAAAGATCTGACATGTACCACAGTTTCACATTAAGATGGGCATGCAGAATGTCTCTAACACTGCAGACAAGAGCATCTGTTCATTTCAGCTAGGCTACACAATTTATACAAATCCACAATCTGATTCCTGGTTACAGATGTTCTCAATGCTCTCTCTCCTCCAACAGTGACAATGACATACCTTCTCACACCTCATAATGCATTGTTATGTCTTGAAAAACTTCTAACAGCCTCACTAAAAACTGGTTGGAACAACACCAGATATAAATAAATAACTCTAAGTATGGCCGGACCAACCACTCAGTGTACTGACCACCACGTACCACCTCCTTCTATGATTTAATGAAGCCTGTTGGAAATAGAGACATAATATATGTTTAACCTTATTGCCCCTTCCAAGGCTGATCACCATTAAAGGATTTTCAAGCCTGCCTTCCATGCCATACGCATTCCACTGCTGCTTCTCCGAGACAACGGGCACGTGCAGTGTTTCCTACATCAACAGGATCTGCACATAAAGCTATCAAAAATGTACTGAACAGAACTGAAACTTAGCGTTTTCACAAGAATACTGTACAGTGTTAACTTGACAGATATGCTGTTAATTTGTCAAATACAGTGACACTGGATTCCTGTGTGATTCCTTGGATTCCTGTGTGATTTTCTGCTGTTCATTACAGAAGTGAAATGTGTATTAAATTTAATTGGTAAAAGGGAATTTTTGAATCTGCACATGAAGTTATCGTATCCTTGATCAACTTCGTCACAATGACTTTGTTGTTGCTTGACTCAAAATCTATTGGAATAATTAGAAAAAGAAATCACTAATTCTTAAGAGACCTCAGATCAGGCTAAGTAACACTCTAAGTTTATTTTTTTATTTGCAGCAGTTTTTCATTAGACTTGCTCTCTGTGCTCTTGGTCTAACTCATTCTTTTCTTAAGCTGAAGATTTAGTCTGTGTGAGCAATCTCTGATACTTCAATACACCGAAGCAAAGACAAGTTGAACTCCACACAAAGTCAAAAGATTGCCAGCAAGACAATGAAATACAGATGTACCACTCCAGTGAAGGCGAAACAATGACATGGATAGAAACAAATAAATAACAGTTAACTAAAAATAAATAAGTTTGTCTGTAGAAGAACATTACTTCTTATGACAAGAAACTGTAAGGGATTTAACTGTTCACAAATGCATAATTTTTACCGTAAAACTTTCCACTGATGCCAGTAAAATAATGAAACTCCCATAAACTGTGCTTATTATCATCATGCATTATGGGATGTATTTGCATAATTAATAGGTATTATGTTGTTATTACCATTCTTTTCTGTTACCTGATACTGCTTGTTCCATTTTTTCAAGTTTTCAGGCACAGGGAAAAGAAGATTCTTGATTCTTCAGGAAGACATTTGGGCTCTCAGCTGTGGTAATTTCATAGAAAGGTAATGACAACTGAAAATGTTTCACTTCAAATCTATCAGTAGCACGTTATTATCCCACCACTTCGGAACCATTGGGATTGACATTGCTTTCTCCCTGCAGCTCTGTGACGCTCGGCTACGCAAGCAATAACTTAACCTTAACCTTGGAGTTTGCAAGCCTTTCCACGGGTGTTCTATCAAAGTATGAACTAGCAATACATTTCAAATGTGGTTAGAAACTTCAGATACACACACACATACACACAAGACTTCTATTAGCTTTAACAAATACCAACAACTTTCATGTTTTTGCATGAGTGGCAGCATCTGTATCAGGGAAAAGAAAAAGAAGCCCAGATGCTGTCTGAGACAGCACAGGTTAGCAATACTCAGGTTACTATTATTCAGGACAGGCAGTATGTTTATTTACAGAAAGGGTACACTAAGCAGTCCAGCATTAAAGAAGTGTTCCAGTGGATATATTTTTCCACTGAACACTATCTCTCAACAGATACTCAGCTGTGGTGGAATGCCCAACAAAAGACATTAAAGACCTCCGAATGGCAGTCTCACAGACTTTTGATTTAATCCTTTTGCTCTTCGTAATACAAGAAAGTGTCAGTACTAGTTCAGAGGTACATAGTTAAAAAGCATTTCTATCTCTAGCCATACTAGAGATAGGCAGAAAGGTCCATTTTAAAATAAAATTTAAAAAACCACAGATTTACCTTGTAAACTGCCACTCAAAACTTTCTTAAATTCCATTTTATTTATGAATTGAATTCCACTAGAGAAATGTGGAATGGAACAGTAAGTTCTGAAGAATGCAATTTTAATTATGTTACATACTGCCTCTGCTTTAATTATGTAAAATAGTATTAAGTAACAAACTGTTTATGCATGAAGTGGATAATTAATACATCAAAAAATATTATGATAATTGGGTAATGTTGTCTTTTTAGCTCTTCCCTCTTTCACCTCTTCAAACTCTCAACTGGAGT
Organism: Ammospiza caudacuta; assembly: GCF_027887145.1. Classification (NCBI taxonomy): domain Eukaryota; kingdom Metazoa; phylum Chordata; class Aves; order Passeriformes; family Passerellidae; genus Ammospiza; species Ammospiza caudacuta. The sequence continues at coordinate 15,133,429 of NC_080632.1, forward strand.
AACAGTCAGAGAAATACCTGTTCCAGGCTGGGGTAATGATGAATTACATTTTTCCTGTTGATCTTTCAAACACAAAGCACTTGTTCTGAAGAACTGAATCAACAACCACACAGGCCTGGAGAGGGAGCAATGCATATTTCATTATCTCCCAAGTGTAATGTTTTTAACAGCATTATAGGCACAACAAAAAATAGAGCAAAAAGTGAACACACATTTTGGGGTTATCACTAGCCTCAACTCCAACTCTGTTACTCATTAGGACTTTTTCTAGAAGGGGGAAGGATGTGAAGCAATCTTGCTCACAATTTTTATCCTCTCTTCGGGAAATGCCAAATTAAGCTACGAATTAACAATTGAACCCAACTGTTTTCAACTGACTTTGATTGTATTTTTAACACTAATTCACATTTTTTAAAATTCATAACAGCTCACATTTTTACTCCTGGAGTCTGGCTAGTACAGCGCCATACCTGAAAACGTATTTGTGGGAGATGCTTAAACAGTTCCAGCATTTCACAAAGCCTGCTCAGCATGCCCGCGGTTAGCCTTGCCTAAGCACAGCGTTCGCACCCCTCTGGAGAGGTTGGTGCGCGCCCCGGGGCAGCCGCGCGGGTCCCGGTTCCGACGGCGGGCGGGACGCGCGGAGCTGTCTGCGGTGCTGAACCGGCGGCGGCCGCGGCGCCCCGGCCGCACCCGGGGGGCTCCGGCGCCCCACCGCACACACACCGCGGCCTGACCGCCGGAACGGACGGACACCCACTCGCCTTACGCTGCTGTATCACTTCTCGCCTTGAGGAAGAATCCTGGCAAACCTTTACAAACTTCCCTCCCAACTCCCTTAAAAAAAGAGGAGCCAGTCTGGGGCAGATAAACTCCGGAGACTGGTTTAACTGGCTGACTTTTCAAAACAAAGTACACAAGCAATGTCACTTCAAGAGAAGACTAAAGCCACCTGCTGTGCCTCTAGGCACTGTCCCATGGACATCCTTGCAGCATGGCTGTTTGATCATCCTACCAATAAATCAAGGTCAAAGACTACTGAAAAGAATGAAAAAGCTGACTTCCACTTGCCAGTATTCTAGGTCAACAGTAGTTTTTCAGTCAGTATTCATCCTGCACTCAGTAATAATCACTAAACTGTCAGCTCTGTATTTCCCGACATTTTTCTTTGCCTCATGCTTTGTAGAAAAATCCACTCATGCAAAGGTTAGTTTGCTCCCGTATGAAAGACACCACAGCTGCAAGCCGAATACAGCCACCTTCTTCTCTTCAATGGAACAAATTTTCCTCTCTCAATGAATTCCTGCTTATTTACACTATAACAAATATTTAAGTATGTTTCAGACAATAATCAGAAAATAATGTTTCAACGGGAACAACTGACAAATAGCTGGTGCAAAAATCCTCCAGGACACAACCAACCAGCTGTGGGCTCTGTTCTGCAGACCTTATTCATTCTTCTGCACAGAGCAGAACGTTTCCTTAAATTAATGACACATCTGCCTTCAGAAAACAGTCTACTTTAAAGGTTATTTAAAAAACATTACATTATCAGGGTTACACAGTATCTTCTTTTGCCCGGAGAACATTACGTCCTTAGCCAAGGGATTTTAAAGATACCTTTTCTCCCCAGGTGTCTAGTGCAACATAGATTTTATTACCACAGAATTGACATAGCCTTTGTCCTGCACTTTCATCATCATATTTTTTAAAAGTCAAGTGTGTGCTCAAAAGAGAGCAGATATCTAACAGCTACAGAAGGTGCTACATCCTTTCCTTCCAAACTCCTTGAAACAGAGAAGTTCTCTTCATTTTTGATGTGAATGACAGAACCTCTTGAAGCTGCAGCTCCTCCAGGCACTGTCATGACTACTACAGTTTCTGGTGTCTCTCATTCTGAAACATGGGGTATTTCAGTTTTACAGGCAGGTATACTTGTCCTCTGTCCAGCAGCACTGAAAACTACATTAACTGTGATTAAGCCATATGACTGCACAACTCCTGCTGTGAAGCTGCATACATGACGAAGTTCTTTAAAATGATCAGTTAAAAAACCGACCAAAATGGAACGACAATTTAAAAAAAATATTTCTTTTCTGATCCATAAGGGATCTGATTCCTAAGACAGTGAAAATTTTTAAATCCTTACCTGAAAAAACCCAACAAACTATTGAATCTTGGAGTAACTATTCAGTATAAGCTGAGGTACCTGCACAGACCTACAACTATTTCATTTTCATTCAACTATTTCATTCAACTATTTATCTTCCATAAAATTCTTCATTTAAAGTTTCTGAAAAATGCATAGAATATTTTAAACATTTGGAGAGGGCTTGTTTTATGCTTTGCTGTTCATGCCTGAAGAAATATTATGGAAAGATACACCAAATAAGGCTCCCACACTGCAGGAGTGCTACTTATTTATTTTTATACTGATAAAGAAACCTGTTCATCAATAGTCCTGTAGTTTATAAATTTGCTGTCTCTCCAGAACACTTGTTTATTCAATACAATATCATTAAACAGCTTTTAATATCTTTGACATTAATGCAGAAAAATCTGTTTCTGAGCCAGGAGAAGAAGTTTTGCATGTGCAAAGACTGTACAACATGATTCAATTTGGCAAAAAGTCTTCCATGACATAATACTTTGCAAACACTACCCTTAGTAGACCATGTACCATTTCATGTTGAAGCTACATGCTTTCATTTGCACAGAAGAAGAATTGTACTATACAATGCTTAAGTTTTTACTTTTTATTTAACTGAATGGTACCAATGGAAAAGTCTTCATTGCCCTTGAAACCTGACATTTCAGTCTTCAGCTCAAGGAGTCTCTGAAAAAGCAAACGCACTATATCTATGAGTAAGGTTATTTTTCCCTTCAAAACTTTGAATTCTGTCTGTTGTACCGTTTGGTTGAGCTGAAATGCTACATTTTAATTTCTTCGTCGAAAAAAATGCAACTGAAATTAGGACTAAGTCACCTGGACAGAACCTGCGACAGTATCTGTGAGGTTTATTCTATAGTTTTGACCATTATGTTCCTCTTACCTTCAGCCCTATCCTTCCTAACACTTTTCTCTGGTCACATTCCTAGACACTACAGCATTAAATAAAACAAGTCAAATATTAATCATCCCCCTGCTTTTAAACACTCTCCTAGAGTGCACTCCTATTTCAGACAGCTCACTGAGGATTACATACCTTGCACAGTGAAGACCATTAACCTTACTGTCAAGAGAAAACGCACAATATGAAATTTAGTCACTGAAAAATAAAAGACTATTGCTGCACATCTGCTGCAGGAGACGACAGGCACATCACCTAGAAAGCAGGTTATAACCTTAAGGCTAGGCAGTCCTATAGCACAACTGCAGACAACAGTCCCTAGCAGGCAAAGCTTCCTGGCTGCTCTCTGCCCGTCGTTTGGTGCCCGTCTCCGGGGCTGAGGTCCATTCACCGACTTCGGCAGCCTTGCAGAGACCACGCTTGCTTTCTGAAGCGGTAGGACGTGCCCAGTACTTACCAGCACAGCTCCCCTGGACAAACCGCCTCGCACCCCCACCTAAGCCAGCCACACTCCCTGACCCACAGAAGGAAAAGTTACCTGGATTTCTCTTGCGTGGTACACGATGATGAGCCCGAGCAGGATAATCGTGGAGAGGCTAATAAGGCATTTCAGAGCGAGGGAATACAGAGACTCCTGCAAGAGAAAGACACCGCCGTTCCTCAGAGAACCCACGCGCGGGGCCGCTCCGCCCCACCGCCACCCCGGCCCGAGGAGGCGGCCGGCGGCACCGGACAGCGGGGACACCACGGCACGGGGACGGGGCGAGGGCCGCGGGCGGAGGGACCGGCTGCCGCCTGAGCTGATACCTTGGTGTAGGCGCCCCAGGAGAGTTCGGTCTCGATGACCATGACGACGATGCCGAACATGCCGAAGATGAGCGCGTAGTCGCTCAGGCGCTTACGCTTCTCGAAGAGAGCCCGGCGGTGTCCCAGCTTGTAGCCGATGTTCTGGTTCTTCTTCTTGCTGGACTTGCCCCCGCCGTTGTTGGAGCTTCCCGTGCCGGGGCCGGGGCCGGGGCCGGCGGAGCTGTACAGCGCCAGGTTGTTGGAGTTGTTGTGTTCGGGCTTGGAGACCACGATCTCCGGGGCGGCGGGGCTGCCGGCGGCGGGGGCAGAGCCGGCGGCAGCGGCGGCGGGGCTGGCGAGCGGCGCCTGGAGAGGCTGCGACTCGGAGTCCAGATCGTGCAGGTTCCTGCGGGACGAGCTCAGGTTGCTGAGCGGCCGCATGACGCCGCCGTTGTACCTGCAGCTGCTCATGGCTATTTCGGTGAAGGGGTTGCTCTCCCGGCGCTGCTGCTGCTGCTGATGATGGTGGTGGTGATGGTGATGGTGATGATGATGGTGAGTGCTGCTGCTGCTGACACTGCTGCTGGGGCTGGCTGCCTGCTGTTGCTGCAGGCTATGGCACTGGTGGTACTGGGAATATTGGTGAGGCTGTCTGGACGCGCCAGCATGGCTGGACGGGGTGAACTCGCTGACGTTCAGCTGGCTGCCGTGCCGGGAGGAGGCGGCGGAAGACAGCGGCGAGGAGTGCGTCCGAAAGGCGCCCGAAAGCGGCGAGGAGGCGCGGAGCAGCAGGGGCAGGTTATCCCCCGCGGCTGCCGCAGCAGCCCCGTAGTAGGCGCAGTTGTTGCACTGGAGGCACGGGCTCTGCTGCTGCTGCTGCTGCTGCTGCTGCTGGAGGCTCTGCTTGTCCTGGCCGTGCTGCTGGCAGTGCGGCGGCGCCGGCGGGCGCTGCTGCTGCTGGTGCTGCTGCTGCTGCTGCTGCTCGGGGCCGAAGCCCGCCGGGAAGTGGCGCGGCGGGTCCATGCCGGGGCCGTTAAAGCCGCAGGAGGACCGGGCGGTGGTGCACCCTGCGCAATGCGTGACGGTCGGCAGGGGAGCGTCCTGCTGCCGCCACGATGGGCCCATCCCGGCTCCCGTAGAATCCAGCCGCCGCGTCCGATTGGTCGGGCGCACCAAAACAACGGGCATCACGTCACCTGGCGGGGGCGGAGCGGCCGCGCCGTCAGCGGGGGGCGCGGGGCCCCCGCCCGCGGGGATCCCGCCTCCCGCCCCCCGCGGGTGAGGGCTGCCCTCGCCCCCCGCCCGCCCCGCCCGCGCCGCGGAAACCCGGGGCTTCCCGGGGGCGGGGAGCGCGCTCGCTCCCGGGATCTCCCCCGCCTGTCGGCGAAGGGGCTCCGCCGCGGCTCTCCCCGGCGGCTCTCCCCGGCTCCCCACTCACATCTGCGCCGTCTCCGGAACATGGGCGCCGCGTCGCGCTCCGGAGCTGTCCAGCAGCGCCGCCGCCGCCGCCGCCCTGCAAAACACAGCGTCGGGCTCGCTGCGCACCCGCCGCCCCGGGCCGCGGAGGGCTGGAAGGGGCCGCGGCCGCGGCGCGGGGCGGGGAGCCCTTCCCGGCACATCCCGGGCCTGTCACGAAGGACGGGTGGGGGGGACGCGCGGCTTCTGCCGGCTGCTCCTTCTTCCCTCAGCCGGAGGAGGGAGAGGCGCAGCCGGGGCGTGAGGCCAGCGGCAGCCGGGGGAGGTTCGAGGGCTGCAGACCTGCTCCGCCGGGTCGGCAGGAGCTGTACCGTGAAACGGGACCGGTGTCACTGAGTAGGTCCCCTCCGTCTCCGGCTCCCTGTCATGCACTGCCCTGAAGTTGGTTGTCCGCTGCCATTTTGCCTTTTCCCCTTTCTTTGCCTCTCAAGCCCCCACTGAGTAATCTGCTCTGGCAGCTCCGTTAGGCAGAGACATGTCTGCATCAGGTAAAGTCTGCTTTCTGCATTTATTTAAGGAAAGATTATTTAAGGAAAGAATTATGAAAATGAGAAATGGTTTACCTTGTTACAGCTGTGTCATTCCTGTCAGCTGTTAATTAGGCAAGACTATAAGAGAGGGGTTTTTTTGTTGGTTTTTTTTTTTTTTTTTTTCCCAGACAATATTTGATACCATGGAAGACTTCCTTACATCTTTAATTTCTCGGCAATGTTAAAGACAAAATCCACCAAGCCTTTCTAGGATAAAAGCCCGCATCCTTATAATATCCTTATAATTTCTGTGTCTCCTGTGACATTCAATTTCCTTGGAAATCCTTACATGAGTTGTAGGTTAGAAAGATGAGTGAGGCAGTGTCATTAGCAACGTTTTAAAATATGCTCTGTTATAAAATTTTAAAGTTAATTCCTAATCAATATGTAGCTTTTAAAGCAAGTACATGTATCACCCCCACAATGAAACAACCCTCACTAATGTGGTAAATATCATGTGTTACAGTATAGATAAATTATTTACAGACAGACCAAAATTCAGTTATGTTTACATAGCATGTTATTTTGAAAAGCACTCATAAGTGGGAATATATATGATACAAAAAATCATAATGTCTTGTGATAAAAAAAAATTGTCTTACAACCAAGTTTTGAATGGAAATCTACACACACTTCATTCCACAAATGATAAAGTACTTTCATATTTAAGTTACACAGAAGTATATCTGGATGCTCAAGATTGCACTAATTTCCCTGAACACCAACAGCCAAGATAAAAGGTGCTTTTGTTCTTAAGAATGAACAGGCTGTTTAGCGCAGCTTCAGATATTCCATTTTCTTTGGAAAAACATGGTGCTGTACTTCTGTCTTGCTTGTCCCATTTTTGCCTGTTTTTTGAAACACACATGAATCTCAGCAATCTTTGGAAATTAAAATCCCAGGGAACCTGGGCTTCTACTGTTCTGCTTCAGTCTTGCTGAACCATGGTTTCAAAATACATGTTTTGTGAACTACGTAAAAATTAGATAGGCAAGGTTCCATCTTTCCTTTTCTGTTCATTCTGTGTCCTTAATTTTTCTTAAAGGTACTTTCTTTTAAGCTTTCACTTTACCAGGATATAAATGCTCATGACGTAGTTTACCTTGAAAAGCCTTTTAAGAAATTTGTAAATCTCCATGTTTTATTTAGAAGTCACCAAGGCTCTGTCCTGTAACTTCATCTACTCTGATCATGGAAGCTTATATTAGAATTGTGAAGAAGAAAAAAAAAAATCTTTTTAAGGTCTTGTTATACTAAAATATCTGATATCTTTATGCTGTGTCGGGAAATGATTGCATTTATTTTTGTAATTCATATATAGAAGTCACAAGTCCCAAATGTTATACCTCTGCTTCTGCTATCCTGTTTATTTGTTGAAATGCAAGGACAGTGCTGTTACAAGTTTTCACATATTTGGTCTACTGTCTTGGTTGTTCATTGTGTGAATAAAAAAAAAAGAATATTCCCATGTCTAACACAAGAGGTCATACTCATCACACAGCTTGCTGGAAAACTGATAAGCCAGGTTTTCACTTCAGTCTCATTGAGCAGTCTGGGATATTTTATCACAATTTCAAGGTATAAACTAAGACTTTTTTACCTCTGCATTTTCAGAGCTAAATAAACCTTCCCTGCTGTGGCATGATTAATGAGGAAGAACAGAAATTAGCTATTTGTTCTATCTTCCATTGCTAAATAATTTTGAAATTAATTTTAAAGAATGGATGTGTTTGTTTTCTGAAAAAAAAATCTATTCTTCATGCAAACTTAATTGTTACACTATTTCATATACCATACATTAATTAGTGTGGCAGCTCAGAACTGCTCAATCATGCTAACATGGCAACGGTGAACACCTACAACAGAAACATTATCTGTTTGGGATAAAACTTCAGGGTTTTTCCTGCCTTTTCATTATATACTGGGTGGAACTGCTGTTACTGATTGTCTTAAGGCCTGTATCTGCTGTGCCAAAAAGGTTGATTTTACACGGGTATGCCTACATGCATGTGCATGCACACCTTAATATAAAGAGAGAAGCAGTTACTGCAGATCTCCCTTGATAATTATGATTAATGGAGATATTTGGAAAACAGATTTTTTTTTTCCTAACCTCTCTAATTGCAAGAACAAGATAAATGCTGCCAAGCAGTTTTGAGCTAAACTGTATTAACAACAGGACTGGAAACACAACAGACACAAGAAAAATTAGATTTTTGGGAGGATAAAAACCACTATGAAATATTTGAAGTGGCGTGGATCAGCTGGTCATTTGAAAAGCTCACATAGCAACATACAACAGAGATACAACAGCTACAGACAACAATAAAAGATATTAGAAAGCTACTTTGGCTGTTACCCTATTGCCCCTACTAATGCCAAGCTCCTGTAAAAATAACTGAGAATTCTGAACTCATAATAAGGTCAAAAATAAAGAAATACAGTAAATAAAAGAAAGTGAAACAAAGAAAAAAGAAAAGCCAAGGAAACTCCATTCTCAAAGCATATTCTGCACAACATCTAGAGTTTTTAAGAAGGCAGCAAAGGAAAAAGCCTTGTCCAATGACAAAAAAAAAAAAAAAAAAAAACTAACCTGGCATTGCAGAGCTCAATATTAGGCTGAAAGGTGTCATTCAGTGAAGGCAGAGTCACGATAAAAACAGGGATAACACCAGGGTAATATAGGGTAATACAAGATCATTCAAGGGTATCTATACAGCAATAAAAATGCTCTTGAGACCATACCAAATGACTGCAGTATAGCTGCTGAGATGATGGGCATGGAAACTAACTGCATGAACCACGTGTGTAAATTACCTTTTCCATACCATCTGGCAGGGCTTTTACCCACCAGACCCTAACTTTCACCCCAGCAATGACTGGTGTCATGCAATTATATACCCTAACTGGAATTCCACCTCTGCTGTACCTATGCTTATTTCCTAGACCTTTTGATAATGTTCCACATTAAAAGGACAAGGAAAATACTATGACTCCATACAGATAATACAATTGTGTGTTAGTAGGATGTGTGCTTTGCTGTTTCTACTTTTGATTTTATACAATTTGACTATTTCTGCACTTTCTTCTGCTTCTCCAGCAACACCACCAATGGAAATGCAAGTCTGCTCCAGTTTAAAACCTTTTGTAATCTGGGATGTGTAGGGTGTGGCACATAAGGACACTGGATTGACAACAGCTCTAAAACAGTAGCCAAAGTTTTCAAGACTGGGGATGGTTTCATTCATAGGGATGTAGCTTAAGAGATATCTAGAATTGCTGCATGCCTTTCATCCAGTTAAGGGGCATTAAGGGATGGGGGTTTATTTTTTTTTTTTACTAAAAGCAATTTTTATTTCTATTATACATATTGAAAATATTGAATGTGGTCCAAAAAATACCTGGTAAAAGTATTTCTTCACTTAATTAACTTTCCATTTTTTCTGGATATTTTTATAGTACTTGAAGGTCACACACACCTAATGACTTACTTTCTTTCCTTTGCTTTTTTTTTCATTATTAAGGGATACTGCCACCTTTAAAGAATTTCATAGCTAGCTAAATGCATCAACATTAATACTTTTTTAGCCAGCTGATTCAGGTGCTCAGCAGGTGACTCTTAAATTATGTTTAATCAGACTGCCTTTTATTATTCTCACAAATTGTTGCAGTTTTGTAACGGAACTCAGATAACTCAGTACAATTACTGAAATGCTAATTTAATGCATTGAAATAGTTTTTCCTATTTCAGCCTGTGCAAGAGCGCAGAGTGACTTTTAGCATGTATGGAATTATCAAGTGTAAGAATTTACTTTTAACTGTGCAGAATGTTTTTGCAGCATTTTGACCTGTCAAAGCCAGTGAGACAGCACTTACATCTAAATATAAGATTATACCTTGCAGAGGTGGACGTTAGCCATGCTTTTTCTCTCTGTAAAATATGTCATCTGTGATTCATGTAGCAATTGGTTCTAAATAATTAAATTTGCCCATGTTTAAAAATAAGGTTGTTGGGGTTTTTTTTCCCTATAGGTACTTAATCTTTAGTGCTCTGTTTAGCTTTAAGAACAGAATTGCTATAGATTTGTATTTTCTTTGTTTTATTTGGAAAGTTCCTTCAAGGTTACTTAATAACAGGTTCCCTTATTAGGCTGTAAAATGTGAAAGATGGACATTGCTTTTATCAGGTGTGTATGAATGCTTTCAAATCTATAATGGTAGGTTCTTCCAGCCAGTAACCCTCACAATTCAAAACATATAAAATGTAAACTTCCTTCTTTGTGTTTATTGGAAGATTTTTATTTGTTACTGCATTCCTGATACCCTGAAAGTCTGCAATTTCTACAGCATATTCAAATCTCCTGTTGCAGAAGTCTGTTTGTTTAGTGCTGTCATCATCACACCTAAAGTTTTATGGATGTGCTCATAGGACACACAAATATCAATGTACATTGTGGTCCTGCTTACAGAAATTCTCTCTAACAAGTCTGGAAAGTTTATGCGCTTGCAGAACAAATGGAAGCAGAGAAAAGATGAATGCAAATGTTCAATTTTTTGTCACCTGCAGTTACACTTCCTACTCAATATACTGTTGATTATATTTATGTACTTGTTTTTCTAATTTATGAAATGGCTGGTTTGAGAAATGACTTCGGGAAGAGCATCTCCTTCCTTCCTAGCTAGCTATGTCTGCAGTACTTTATTTTCTCCCCTCCCCTACCTTTCACATTACCCCTCCTTCTCACCCTTCCCTGCTGCCGAGGAAACAGTACACTTACGTTACTTGAAAGCACTTCTGAGGTGGTAGAAGACAGGGAAGAATTTATTAAAGTATGGAGTTACTCAAACACCCTCTGCTTCATGCTGGGCCTGGCTGGGTCAGCTGTACAGCAAAAAAACTATTTGAAGTGATATTCCAGAACTTGATGGGAAATTTTATAAAATTTGCATTTCCTAAAGTATAATTCTTCTCACTTCTCTACTTTATCTCTTATTTCAATATTTTTCAGCTAGGGAAGAGTTAATTTTCTTCACAGTGGCTGTGTTTTGGATTTGTGCTGAGCACAGGGTTGATAACACAGAGATGTTTTTGTTGTTGCTCAGCAGGGCTTACACAGAGCCAAGGCATTTTCTGCTGTTTGTGCTGCCACACTGGTGAGAAGTTGGGGGTTCATGAGAGGCTGGGAGGAGACACAGCTGGGACAGGTGACCCAAACTGACCAAAGGGATTTGCAGACCCTGTGACATCATGCTCAGGACATAAAGCTGGAGGGAAGAAAGAGGAAGGGGGAATGTTTGAAGTGATTTCATTTCATTCCCTCCCCATGGGAAGCAGTGAAATAATTTCTTATCTTGCTTCACTTGAGTGCATGGCTTTTGTTTTCCCTAATAAACTGTCTTTATCTCAACTCATGAGTATTCTGGCTTTTACCCTTCCCATTCTCTTCCTAGTCTCTCTGGTGGGGGACTGAGCAAGGAGCTGCCTGGGGGTTGTTGGCTGGCTGGGGTTAAAACACAACAACTTTTCCATTAAATCCTACCCTATTCAGGAAATAGAATTTCTACAGAATTACAATTAATTCCTTCCAGATGGGTAAAGAATATCTTTGCAACCCCGTATATGAGATTAGTAGCTATTGTATTAGCAAGGTGATATTTCAAATAGATATAACACAGTAGACTGCTTTAAAGAGTTTGGATAACCAGACGATTTCTCAACAGAAGAACTACTTTTAAAAAATTATTGTTCTTAAATTAAAAAATTATTATTCTTCACACATTCAAAATATATTCTACATTAGAGTAGTCTGATGCAAACATGCAAAATATATAGATAGTATGGTTTCTTCACCCTGACTAGTATTTTAGATTATTTATCTTTTCAGAAGATCAAAACCAAGCTCAATGTGGAAAAGATCTTCCTATTTAAATTATGAAATCTCTGCTATTACTGTTACAAAGTATGACCTGAATGTTCTTTCTCAGAAAATTTTACCAATATCGAAAATTTATCAGTGTTGAAGCTGGTCTAAATAAAACGAGCCTTTTCTGTCTCAAAGAAGCCTGTCTTCTGGAGTAGAAAGCCTTTTGTAGAAGGATCCATTTTCCCATTTGTGATCATTAGATAAAACATCTTCCTGTACTGTCTCAGGAAACAGCAGTGCAAGTGACAGTGCTGAAACAAAAAGTCATCAAAGTGTTACACACTACTTGACCATGAAAAGTCTTTTCAAGAACAGAATTCCAGTATTCAGCAAGTCATGTTCTCTGAAGGGTGGAGCGGCAACATCTACGTGTGCCTCCATGTACCTTGTTTCTAGGCCCTTGATCCCCACTCTGGAGTTCGAGGATGTGGATTCCAGCATGTAGCAACCCCAGTGTGCAGAGCTTCAGCTAGTCAGAAGTGTCAACAGAGGACAGGGACACAATCACAAATCCAACACTTAACAAATGGTTCTACTGAGAACTCTCTCCAGATGGGGTGGGAGCATATTTTCCTTTAAATACCATCAGCTATTGTGTTCGCCTCTTAAATCTACGGCATATGTATCTGGGTATTGTTCACTTAAACACAGTAGGGAAGAAATAGTTATTTTCTTTTCTGCCAGCCTGGATGAATTCCATCTCAGAAAGCAGGTCCTAAAAATCAAGCTGTATTGTAACTGAGGGAAGAAACAACCAATCTCGTCCCTTTACAATTATCTGTTTATGAAATTTGAGATGATTCATCGGTCACTGAGCAAGAAAGTACCCAAGTCACATGTCTAAACAAAAGTCAGTCACTCTCATCAGAACAGGAACAGGATCCCAGCTCCACCCCCACAGAGAGGTGCAGAGAGGCCCTTTAACAGGCACCTTTCCAAAACCTGGGTGCATATCCTCACCAAACAGCAGCAACATCCAGTGCTGTCCCATTTGGAGGAGCCAAAGGAACCAGTTGGTCATTTCCAGCCTTTCTCATGATCAGGCTTCTATATCAAATGCAGTATCAGCATTTGAATGCTCGGGAAACACACAACACTTTGAACCCCAGATCCCAAAGCTACTTTCAGAATTGCCCTGAAATTTTGAGGCTTGTATAATAGAAATTTGTATATAGAAATCTTGTATATAGAAATTTCCAACGACCTCTGGGAGTTTAATCTGACATTCAAGGATTGCTTATACTTTAAAACATGCCAATCTGTAGTCACCTGTAGTGACCTATAGTCGCTGTTATTCTTGCATGTTAAACACAGCATGTCATCTCTCCTATGTCTGTTAGGTATGTGGGAAAAGGAGGATTCACTACAAGCTAAATGCCATCAAATTCATTTGTCATCAAGCTAATATACATGTGTCAGTTTGGATGAGTTTTTTGCTCTGCTGCCCTTCTCATGCACATGCTACATAACTGACAGGACAGTTTTTCCAAGAGGTGGAGCTGCTATATTTCTGGTAGTTGAAAATAATTTATTTTAAGTCTCTGTATACACTCTTTACTTACTTTGAAGAGCCACTTCAAAAAAATTGTTTGGGCAATTTTTTTTTCAACTTCACCAGGATTTTTATGAATTGTGCTTTATGAGCACATTTTGCATAACAGAAAAAGGAAAAAATACTTTCTCTTTGACTCAAATATCCACAAATTTTATTTAGAAAGTGAAATGTGGCATTAATGAAAAAAACCCCATATTATAAAAAGTTTGTCTATGCTTATTCACAAAAATAAATCAATAAAGCCCATCTCTGCTTTCTCAAATAATTAGCTGTAAGCAGTGCTTCTATGTTCCCTTTTCCTGTTCCCTTTTGTGCATGAGGGCCTTTGAGGTCTGGCAGCTAAGACTTGCAGGTGAACACTGTTGTTTCTGCTTCTGCACTCATGAATAGCCATCTATCCAATGCACAAAAATACCAAAAGGGTGGCACAAAAATATCTCTGCTCAGACCACTTTGTGCTGCCCTGTGGGGCTGGATCTCCCAAAAAAATGCAGAAGTTTGCAAGGTCCTTGTTGGCTTAGTCTAGCAGTAGGATTATGGAATAAGGAAGAGAATAATGACATCTATGAAAATATGTGTTTATCTATTTTCTTTTATTTGCAACCACAAAACCTCTTTCAGTTTCCAGTTTCATTAGAGATTAAAAAAATTCCTAAATCTATTTTGATGTAAACCTGAATTACCTAATACTCTGTAATAAACTAATTACTAGTAATAAACTATTCAGTTTTACTCCTTCTACTCTAGCTCAACTGCTTTGAGTGTAATGCTTTCATTTCTACAGTTAAGTATTTACACAGATCAAATGTATATGACAGATAGTATTTGCTCATGTCTTTCTACAGAAGTCTCTCTTTGCACAAGTAAACAAGTATTTTGTAGACAAAGTCCAAAGGCTTACTTTTGAAATCTGTCCTAGAAGACAGTGGCAAATGTAATCGCAGATTCTTGGTGAGGATGATATATCTACAGCAAGTGAAATACAGGAGGCACTATGAGGCATTAATAAAGAGACATACAATTATAGGTGTCATTTTCTAATGGAATGTAGTGATTTACATTTGCAGAAGGGTGGCTGCTTTTGGCAGGCACAAACTCTGCCAATACACATTTATTTCTACATGTGTACTTATGTAGTAACAGGGCTGTGGGCAGGCTGGGAAGGTCGGCACTGAAGCATTGAAAGTGATTGCAGAGTCACACACTGGAAGGAAGAGGGTAATTTCAGTTTATTATGATGCAAAGTTTGAACTTGCATGAAAATGCCCCCTAGTATGCTCATAAGCAATTTCCTTGTAAGCAGGTAAAAGCCTTTTAAGTAGAACAGTATTGCTTACTGGTCTCTAGTATGAAACTGACTCATGGCAGCAGAGCTAGAAATGAAAACAAGACAGCAGTCACTGTGAAGGAATCGTGGAACTATAGAGATGAATTATGTGAGGTGGAAAGAATGGCAATGAGGGATAAAAAAAGCTGCAATTCCTAAATAGATGTGACAGCAGATGTTTAAAAAAAAATCTGAGACACAGTGTTTGAAAAGGGTGCTTAAAAGGAGAGGTGATGTTTTGGCCAGAAATACAATACGTATACAAAAAAATTGTCTGAATTTGAATGTCACCATGTCTGAATTTCTTAAATGCAAGAATGCCTGTAATTAAATACTAGTTTTAAATTCTGGGAACATATTTTATCTCTGTAGAATACAAATACCATTTTAGTGGACTCCTGAGCAGTGAAAACTGGCTTATTGGTATAAAGTACTTGCTCTTTTAAGAATAATCATGCTAGTGAAAATTTCTTGTCATTTTTACGAGCTGGATCTAGGTCCTCAGCAGATGATAGAGATGGCTGACATGTCCTTCCTCTCAACTACAGAAAGCAGATAAGGCCTGTGAGCACCAGGGCTGCCCCTCTTTGTAATCTGTGAGGAGAAGGCAGTGTCTAGACCCCAAATTTAGGAGAGTATCCTATCTCTGATGGAAGTTGATCAGACATTTGGTTTATGGATGGTGCTCAGGACTTGGCAGTAAATAAGGGGACAATCCATTCCCCTTGCTAGGGCATGTGTTCAGCATGACTTTAAATGCTGTGGGTGACAGAAGCCTGGCGATTGATGAGGCTGGATCGGTGGATGTGGAGCAAGGAAGCAGCTCTGCTTCTGACAGGAAGAGCATCTCCAGAATGCAGCAGGCTGACAGGGTCTGCAGACCTGTCTGGTTTCAGATGTGCCCTGTAATAGCTCTGGCAGTGATGCTGTGAGATAATAGGTTGGATCCCTCTTCCAAGGTCTCTTATTTAAAACACTAGTTATAAATCTAAATTGATGCCCTGTCCACATTCTAATCTTTCTGGCATTAGAGATCAGACTCCCCAAGAAAATAATTTGTAAAAGTTCAGGAAAAAATTTCAAAAAACAACCCCAATTCCACTATAAATTTTGAATAATTATGTTTCTAATATTTCATTCACTTGCTGCTAACTTTTCTGATAAGAGAAAGGAGACACAGGTCTTATTTCTTTTGTTCTTATTGCATTTCATTTTTAGGCTTTTTATTTAAAAAAAACCCTATTTTAATAACATTGTGTTTTACAACAGAAGGCCACTCAAAAAAGTTAAGTGAGAAGTCCATGTAGTTTTTTCTTTCAAACGTGTTTCCTATACCTGGCCTATGTATATTATCCATTTCTTAGTCACACTTAGGACTGAAACACCTCCTTGAGAAGGAATGTCCAAAACAGCATTTCAGAGCAGAATGCTTACTGATGTGTCTTCAAAGTTATTAAGCTATTCTTGTTATTCTTCACCCTATTATTTTAAAATGCATCTTTATCTGTGAAAGCATACTGAAGCTGTTCACTGTGTTACCCGCAGCAATGTCTAATATTCCTACCTCAGGTCATTTTGTAAAAGAACATTAAAAATTCTTCCTTTATTGCTACATTAAAGCAGTAGTTTCCTAAGGTTCCTAATTTTATGTAATTTGTTGAAACCAAGCTTATTTCCAAAGTCCAAGCAAAGAACACAGGATTAGTAATGATGAGCTCATTCTTAACATCCTCTATCCTGTTAAGGCATGAGCAAAGATTAACCCAATTTACTTTTCAGGAGGCTTGTGAATATTCACGTTTTTTAAAAATACTTGTCACAGAGCACTGCAGTCAAGAGGACACATTTGGTTCTATTATACCAGTGAAGGATATGACTCAGGTACTCTGCAAATTATGTTAAACTCTTGGAGGTGGTGTGACAGATCTTTTGGAACTTCTTGACTGATATATTTTGCTAAACTGACAATTATATCAGGTGCTTAGGAATTCTGAAAATGAAGCCAATTACTATTGTGCTACCAGATTTGGTATTCTTTCATATTTCTAGTACAAGACTTTATTTTTCAGTACAAGGCAGAAGAGCAGAAGAAGAGTATTCCAGCCTGAGTTCAGGTGTTCCCCTGAGTGTAAAGACTTTTTTCTAAAAGAATATCAATAAAATACATTAAAAGTAAACTATTGGAATTAGGCTACTTCGGGAAGAAAGCAGTAGTGTTTCCAGGTGGTCATGGAATTAAAGATACATATTTTACAGTAATATAAATAAAACTTCCTTATTTGGCTAGGAGAATATCAGCAGTTTTATAGCTTGATTAAAAATCCTTTTACATTGTCTTAGTTTTCCCTGAATCCCTGCATGCCTGGAATACCGTGAGAGTGAAGTGTTTAAGGGGTGATTTTTAGCCACTACATTGCCTTTCTCCTCTTAGATTTTTTCAGTGAGCCAGTGGAGCACTAATATATGACCAAACTGGGATAAAGATGTAATAATAATCCAAATACTTGAGAAATTATGAAAGATCAATGAAGCACACAAGACCACTGGCAAAAGAAGGAATTGTTAGAAGATAATCCAAATTAGGGTTAGTTTGCAATTTTATCTTTGTATTTTCTCAATTTTAGAATTTAATTTAAAAAGGTGCTCATTTAAGACAGGCAATTTTTACGTATCCTAGAACACCTCTCTCATTTCAGTCTTTGCCTGTTTTGAGTAACTGCTCAGTAGCTTGCATACTGTAAGTTTCTGCTTCCAGAAAATTTCCTAGTAGATGGATTTCTTAATCATGGTTTATACTGTCTCTCACCTGAGTATATCTTCACAAAAATTTCATAAAATTATGAAATCTATCATTCTAGGACATAAGTGATACTTAAAATTGTGATACTTAAAATTGTTAACCAGTGAAACTCCTCTTTTTTTGAATACGCACCTTGCTCCACAGTGCATCACTTGATCTCTGTGACCTGAATTAAAGGTTCAAAAGCTGTGCACCACATCAGCGGTGGTTGTTAATGCTGTATTTCTCAGCACTACAACTGTTCTTGGGTATCTAGCTACTAATCTAATAGGAACCCTTTGTTTGCTGATTACAACTTGAAACTTTACCTAATATACTTCAAGAGTTAATCACCTAACTGCAAAATAGAAATGCAGCACCTGAGCCTAAGCTAGCCAGCAGGCAACTGCTTTGTGAAGGATGATGGCACTTCAGAGAAATGAGATACTACCATGCCAGGATAGATCCCACATCCAGACTGTTTCCTGGGGCACAGAATTCATCACTGCTCCTTGCAAAAATGGAGAGAACATGAAGAAAGGACAAACAGGATGCAGGAGTGCCCATGCAATGTTTCACCTGCTCAGCATATGCCCAAGTTGCAGAACAAATAGGGTCAATATCTCCTTCTGTTTGATGAGTTTTAATATGTGTCTCCTAACTCTATGCTTTAGCCACTAACCTAAGTAGTTTTCTGAAATAAAACACTTAATATAATGAACTTTAAACACTCATTAGTACAGGGATTGGAATCCAGGTTTCCAAGTCCCAAATTACTTCCTCAGCCATTAGTCTGAAAAGCATTGCAGTGGCTATTTAATTATTCTGTTCTACAGTAAGAGTAATTGAAAAAACCTTACCTTATATTCTGGCAATTAGCAATCCTGCTCAGCGGGATTTAAAATTTTATCACACAGAAGGGATCTATGGCGTTGTCTCTCACATGCTAGGGGACACTTCTATCTCATGAGATTATTAAATAAGTGAGTTTGTGGAAACAGGTAGCAACACCTCTGTTCTGAGGAGAGCAGTAAGGGAAGAAGAGAAATTATATGAAAGGTTGCAAAAATGTCCAATGGAGTTGGCCATGATGGTGAGACAGAGGTAGAAAAAATACTTAAAATCAGTTTTAGGCAGATGCAGACATGAGCTGGGTACTTGGCTGATCATTACATGTGAGATTTTAATCCTGGGCATTGCCAAAAATAAATGACATAAGAATTTAGCTACTAGAAGGGAAAACATCTAAAGAGTCAAGTAGTAGATATGATAAAGACCTCAAAGCCTTGAGTCCTGATCTTACATCTTTCACTTAGTACTCCACAAAGAAGAAAAAGATGGATAGTTTGAATAGCTATCCTATATTGTTTTTGCAGTATAAGGATATAGTAAAAAGAAATAAAGGGGAAAATATCAATGAGTGTTTATAAATGGATTTGAAGATGAAGTAGCTGAATTGCTAACTGCAGAACATATAACATCTTGCTAAAGACTGTGTCAACACCACAGAGCTGGCAAATGGCTAATACAGTGCAAAGGTTCCTGGAATGATGAGTGACACTGTAGACCAGTAAACCTGATGTTTGAACTGCAAAAATTAGTAAGAACTATATCAAAAGATAATAGTAATACATACTTGGACTGATATGAGTTTGGGAAAGATGCAAATCCCTTTTTCTTTCCCACAGCAGATGTCCTGCCTAAAAATTCAATGGATTTGCTTGATGAAGTCACCACACTGGTGTTAACAAGGGACAATCATTTAATACATTTGGATTTTCAAAATCTGTAGAGGACTCTGAAGCAAAGTTGTCTTTTCAGTAATGTCTTGGGATGATTGCCAATTTTTACCCAATCATACAATATTTCTTTAATGTTAAAGTAAAATTCCATATGGCAAGAGCACAAGACTAAAACTTAATAATTTAGTGAAGCAGAATACTAAGTAATTTCTTCAAAGAATTTCAAACCCATTGATTTCAACTGTTGGGTTTTTTTCCTCTGTATAAACACTTTCAGATTTTATTTGTAAGTGTAGTGCTCCAGGATGCATAGCGCTCCAGAAAATTTTACCGCATGTTCCATTAAGGCCCTACTGTAAATAAATAAAACAAAATGGCAGCTGAATATGAAAAAAATTGCAGTAAAATACAGCATATTTTTTCTTTTTCCTGTTTTGAAACTGTGAGTCATGTGGCAGGAAAACTCCTGCTAAGGTGACTAGTCCACTAGTCAGTGGGCAAACTGACAGATTCCTCCAGCAAACCATCGAGGTAAATAAATACTGAAAAAGCTTTTTTTGCTTGGATTTGGAGGAAGACTTTTCACATGACTGAATTAGCTGGATAATGGAACAAATCTATTTTAAAGTAAATGTATATAGCTTTTTATCAAAAGTGATATTTTCATCAAGGGTGAGACCCATAGGGGTTTCTCCTCCTCTTTATATAGCTTTATTCAAGCTTTATTGTGACTAGAGTTTTATACCTAACTATATGCAATTGCAGACTGATTTAATTAAGAAAAAACCCAAGGCAATGGAGATCAGAGGGAATAGAGTCCTTGAATCACCTTTTTACTGACAGCTGGTCAATAAGTTTTATGTAGCATTTTTCTTCACCTTTCCAAAAGGAATATAATGCCTAACAGTTTTTTGTCATGAGGAGGAAAAAAAAAATTAAAATTTTAGAATCTAATTACTATTCCATTGCACTCTATCATTCATCTTCATTGAACAGAATTTAGGAAGCAATTTTAGCTGACAATATTGATTTCAATTATATGAAAGGGAAAGATACAAAAGGATTATTGAAAGACAAAGAACAGCATTGAGAAATGCTGATCTTACATAAAGAGAAGCTCCTCTGTGGAGAAGATATTAAGTTAATGGAAGAAGTAAAATCTTCTTTGTATATTAAATTCTCCTTTGAATTTTCTGTCTTCCATCTAACAGGAGTAGCATTAGCAATCTACATAAAAAAATGTTACTTTTCTCATAGCCTTCAAAATGTAATAAAACTAAAGAAGAACTGTAGAAACTGAACTTCAGCATTTGCAGCTGGACTGTATATAGCCAATCTATAAAGATACAGGACATTGTTTTTTACTTGCTTTTTTTTTTTTGTACTTCCTCACATGGTGAAGCCAAAGAGAAAAAAATATCTATTTTAGACTTAGTTACAGCTATTGCAATGTACAGTATTGTGAAAAAGTTGCCTTTCTACTTCAAAATTGCTTTGCACAGTATTTGTACTTTGCAGATGAGTTACAAAGGACTTGATTTTAACTTAGGGGAACGTGGTTGAAAAATACTGAGGCACCAAAGTGCTGAATAATTCTTCTAGCTCTCTTCTTCATAAATTAAATTGGGACCTGGACAACACATATTGGGGATGGGGGGGGGTTATCCCATTTTATCTATATGCATACCTTATATTCATTTGCTTAATTCATCAGTGTGCTTCCTCATAACTGCTTTGCTAAAGAACCCAATTTTTCTATATCTTCTGAAATAATTAATTTATTTCTTTCAGATGTGAGTATAAAAGCTGGCTCTATTAATTCTTGACAAATATACTCAACACTTTAAATAGTGTCTTGGTCTTCAGAAGTTGCTGAAAATCCAGTCTTAAGTATCACACCTTGAAAATATTTGAAATCACCAAAAGCAGTGTTTCCAAGGTCATTGCAGGCCTGTGAAAGTCTTGGACTTTTACATGTTCTATGCAACTGCTGCTGATGCAAGGAGAAATACCTGTATAAATCCCTGTATAGAATTCCTATCAGAACTGTGTTTGAGCCTTCTTTTTAGTTCTCTGTTTTCTGAAGTATAAAAGACAAATTCCTCACATGAAAATCAAATATTCAGTAGGATCAAATGCCTCTAAGAGTAAGTAAAAGGATATTAATTTCAACAGATGATGAAACAAACCTCTGTCTAGAGTACTATCAGGTGCCACATTTATCTGCCACATCAGAGTGTACCACTCTGTCACATTTAGCATGCGACGTCAATAAAGCCACTCCAGTGTCACAGTTCTGAGCACCGCAGAAACTTTGCTTTGAGGTACGGGAATTAATTTTAAGCACTTAGGCTTCCTGCACAGATACTGTTTCCCAAAGAGGAACTGTAAGAACTAGCTAATAGGTAAACACAAGTGTAAAAAAGATGCAATATATATGCCCAGGTCTCTGAGCAGAGGGAAATAGCTCTGTCCACCTAAGAACCCAAAACCTCTCCTGAACGTGTCAGTATAGAAGACAGCCAGAAACAGAAACAGCATCTTCCCTCCTGCATCATAGTCTTGGGATTAGAAACTCATCTCCTACCTTTTGGAAACCCTCCCAGAATAATATTTTACGGTCTGCACGTCTCTCCTGCCAAAGCATTAAATAAAGTCTCTGAAAAAGAAAAAGGTAAGCAGCATGACTATACAGCCTATTCAGTATTCTGTGGGACAGGGATTCCTGCTGTCTAAGACTCTGATAATTGTCCAGTCCAGAGCATCACCTCAATTACCTCTTCCCAAGCCATGCTTGGAAGACAGCAATGCCTGTGGTTATTACATTTCATGAAAACTGAAGTCCTCTAGATTTTGTACAATGTGTGCTGTACAAAACCCTACCAGATCACTGCCTCAAAGAGGCTGATGTGTTAACATCTAATTTCTATGTCAAAGGGAGATTATGTGTTAACTGTACAACAAAGGTACCAACAGTGTTTTCTGGTACAGGAAATTAGTTTTAGAGGAAGAAGCTAAAGTAGTCATGGATTAGGTCGTGTAGATTATAATTGAATAGACTCCCCCCAGAAGGACTCCCAGATGAAAGTGAATGTTTATGAATATTTATCATACTTTCATTATTGCTTTCAGGTGGACAAGAAGAGGGGATATAAAAAATTCCCTCATCTTGTGTGCCTATGTATCCTGTGTATCAACACAGCAGCAAAGCACAGCTGCAATCTTGAGCTCCCTTGTGTTACCACTCTTTGGCATGCCCACGTTGTTCTAGTGATTCAGAGTCTGCCTACATTTCCCTTGTGATTGGTCCCCAATAAGAAAGGAAACACAAAATATCCATGGTTCATTTGATGTCTCTTATCTGTAATTCATTAACAAAAGCTTTAGGGTTTTGTAAAATGTGTTTATTGGACTCAAGTGAGATGGCTAACAGCAAAAATGATTCTGTCTTTGTTTATGTAATAGTCCCTGGGTTGAATTTTAATTATTTATATGTTTTTGAGAATAGTCAGCTTTTTTTTTCTCACTAGAGTTTTGTATCTGTTAATGTGATAGATACAAATTGAATAAGTGAAATTGTTGAGAGTATATTACTTTGACCTCGGGAAAACAAATTTTTTCTCCAGTCAGTTCAGGAATGTCCCATGGTCTTGTTTCTTTTACTTGTGGTATAAGGTGAATGGCAGAAAAAACCAAACCTAAGGCTGTCTTACCCCATTAATGCTAAAATGCCCAGAGTGTCTTCTCTCCTAGGCTTCTGTCTCAGTCAAGCACTGTTTTCCAGTCATGATAATTAGGCCACAATTTGTAAAGAAAACAAAATTCACTGGACCCAAAATAAATTGAGAATCTGGGGAGGAAAGGGTGGGGGGAAGGTGTTGGTATTGTTTCTTCTTTTTTTTAATAGACAATTGCAAAAAATACATTTTAAATTTTCAGCAAATAAATATTACCAGCTTGAATACATATATTAGCAATTATTGAAATTGACTATATATATATATATATATATACACATTATATTATTAGTTCTAGAAATTACTTTTTCATTTTAGTAAAATAATTGAACCTTATTATCATAACCAAATTGATAAACTATGTTTTCTGTTTTCTTTTCTATAAAGCTTTGGTGTCTTCTGATGTTTAGCCACAAATACGCCACTGCTACAGGCAGATATGAATAACTATAAATATGTGAAGGCCAAAGAAAATGTTTACTTAATGAAACTTTGTGAACAGAGAAAAGTACTTAAAAAGTTACAACATCATTCATCTGAATAATTTGTTTGTGTGGTGCTTTGGAAGAAACAAATTGAAGTACCTGTTAATAGAGCTGGATAACAAAGGCTAGAAATGTAGACACTTTCAATGCATGGAAATGGTTGCTACAACAGAGGCTTGCACAACACTGAAGTGATTCAGCTAGAGAAGTTTGGTAGAGTCTGGGACAGACACTGATGAGGTGAATTTATGCATCTTTATTCAGTGATATTTCAGCACTTCTCTGTGACATGTGTCTTAGAGAAGCCCTTGCCTCATCACACAGCCAGAGCACAGGTTGGTGTGTGGTTTGTGTGCCCTAACCAGTAACCCTCACCTGGTATTTCACATAGAACTTTCTTCTCAGCCATGTTGCCCCTCAATTCATGAAAATAAAGTGTTTATACATAATCTGCAAGGATGTTGTAATTTCCGTTTTTCCTTCAGCTGCATTAGGGCAGCCAGACATTTTTCTGCCTGTGAGCCAGTCCCACCTCACCTTCCTGTAACTTTATTGTTTACAGCCTGTAAACTGCAAAAGCAGTGCAGCTACACTGTTGTTGTCTCAAGACCTGGGCGTCCTGTCCCGAGTGCAGCATTCAGTCTTCCCACAGGAGAAAACAGAGCTTGGCTACTCCAATATGAGAACAGTCCACTCCCTCTTCTTCCTCTACACTAAGATCACAAGAACAACAAACTGGTTTGAGGTCAGGAAGACACTTTTCAGCCTGAAAAATCCTGGGCTTTTTTTTTTTTCATTGCCATGAGTGGATATTTTGCTACGTTAGCAAGGATGCTGTTGTTCAAATCCTGCCTGTCCTGCCTATGTGATTAATTACATTATGAGCTAAACTTTGAGGTGGGCTGAACACTTGAAAGTATGATTCATTACATCTTGTTAAAATCAGTGTGTTTAGTATTCATTGATGTAAATGATAGAACTCAGTACCTTTCATGAATAAAGCTGAATTTGACACGTGATATTTTCTCCTAAAAATAAAATCAAATGTAAACAGATTAAACTAAGTATCATTCAAGCTGTAGAACCCAAGGTAGATAAATATTTAAAGATTGCAATTGTGTTCAACCATTTCCCTGAGCCATTACAATTTGATAAAAATGAAACATTTTTGCCCCTCAATTAATTCTTCTAAACTGAAAATAAACTAAAAGAGTTTGGGATTTAGTTTGATAACATGCTGGAAAGAATAAATATTTGTATAAACAAATAGACACAGGGCTCAACAACTGTCATTCCAACACAATCAGACTGTTTCTGCTCAGAAGCAAAGTGTCAGAACTTCCTTATATAGGAAGCTCTCTTCTGGAAGCAGACGTACTCATACAAAGCTTTCATACCATCCCTGAGTTATTGGGTGCATTTTTTACAATTAAACACTTCATTTTTTAGCCGTAGCATTCTTTTTTCTCAGATGTCTATTGCTTCTGCATTTACATCACACAGGTCTCGGATTTCATTATATATTACTCTACAGTCATTAGCCTGCTATTCAGGCATATAAAGCATTACATGCAAGTACTTATGAAGGAAGCTAAGAAAGTCTTTGTATTGTCCATTGATAAATAAATTAGATAAGTATTTACCCTGGAATGGAATATGAACAAAATCAACAGCCTTATTATATGACTGTATGTAGCCATCCTAGAAGGAGGATTGAAATAATTTTACATGTACTGCCCTTCAATGTTATTTTTAGAATTTTTTCAAGTAGGCACACTTTTTAAAGTATAGCAGGGAATGGAATGGAATGGAAAGGGAAGGAAAGGGAAGGGAAGGGAAGGGAAGGGAAGGGAAGGGAAGGAAGGGGAAGGGAAGGAAGGGAAGGGAAGGGAAGGGAAGGGAAGGGAAGGGAAGGGAAGGGAAGGGAAGGGAAGGGAAGGGAAGGGAAGGGAAGGGAAGGGAAGGGAAGGGAAGGGAAGGGAAGGGAAGGGAAGGGAAGGGAAGGGAAGGGAAGGGAAGGGAAGGGAAGGGAAGGGAAGGGAAGGAAGGGAAGGGAAGGGAAGGGAAGGGAAGGGAAGGGAAGGGAAGGGAAGGGAAGGGAAGGGAAGGGAAGGGAAGGGAAGGGAAGGGAAGGGAAGGGAAGGGAAGGGAAGGGAAGGGAAGGGAAGGGAAGGGAAGGGAAGGGAAGGGAAGGGAAGGGAAGGGAAGGGAAGGGAAGGGAAGGGAAGGGAAGGGAAGGGAAGGGAAGGGAAGGGAAGGGAAGGGAAGGGAAGGGAAGGGAAGGGAAGGGAAGGGAAGGGAAGGGAAGGGAAGGGAAGGGAAGGGAAGGGAAGGGAAGGGAAGGGAAGGGAAGGGAAGGGAAGGGAAGGGAAGGGAAGGGAAGGGAAGGGAAGGGAAGGGAAGGGAAGGGAAGGAAGGGAAGGGAAGGGAAGGGAAGGGAAGGGAAGGGAAGGGAAGGGAAGGGAAGGGAAGGGAAGGGAAGGGAAGGGAAGGGAAGGGAAGGGAAGGGAAGGGAAGGGAAGGAAAGGAAAGGAAAGGAAAGGAAAGGAAAGGAAAGGAAAGGAAAGGAAAGGAAAGGAAAGGAAAGGAAAGGAAAGGAAAGGAAAGGAAAGGAAAGGAAAGGAAAGGAAAGGAAAGGAAAGGAACCTAAAGAAACCTAAACAAAACAAGCAAATTCAGAAAACCAAAGAAGCCCCCCAAAACACAGCTATTAGATGCTAAGTTTGTCTTACTGCATCATACTGGAAACCCTTATCCAGACAGGGAAACCCACTACACATTTGTTACTGTAAGATTCTGGAGGAATCTTGTCACATCTCCCACCTTACGACTACAGAAGTGGATTGGATTTTTCATTTAATATTGATCCAGACTGAATATTTATGTCTACACACACACCTCTTACTCACACACTCCTTTTTAACAAGATAATTCTAGTTGGCACTATGCTTGAGAGAGATTAATACATGAAGCTTGTTCTGGTATCCTTAGGCTTGCATTATTTTTTAGAATGGATCTGATGTAGTCCTGGATTGATTTCAAATTCAGAAAACTGTAAGCTAAAGAGTCTGCTATGATGTATTTAGTCTCAAATGTTTCATCATCTTCTATGAAGCTGCCTATTTTATATAAGTTAAATGACAGAAAAATGTTTGAATTTCACACAGGATTCCTGGAGATGGTTATTTGGTTTTTTGAATTTTGCAGTATCTGACAAAAGTTTTAGAAACCAAGTGAAGCCCTGGGATGTTTTGTCCATAGTTACAGATGTAGTTTTATGCAGATAATGCAGTCTTTTCAGAGGTGATAACTCAGAGCAGATGCTAGCTTTCACAATGATTTGGCACAGTGAACAAAAGGTGTGTGGCATTCTCTAATACCCTGAGCAAAAGACTGGAAAAAAGTCTGTGTCTGTAGCTCAAGTCTGGAACACAGTCAAAACATTTCAGTGAGCAAGGGTTTCAGTTAGCTGGATATAGGCATTTCATGTTATAATATGATTTGATTAAGGCCATAAGTTAGAATAGATTCAGGCCTGGGTATAACCCTGAATATTTTTGCACATTTGGGTATACCCCTTTGAATTTTTAACATGTTATGTTATGTTATTCCTTGTGGTAACAGGTCAAACTAGAAGCATAACAGGCTATATCTCTCAATAGTAGCAAGAAAGGCATCTCTGACTTTTGGAGTAAACTGCCTTATATCTTCCCAGCAGTGAAACAAACCTATGTGGCTCCTGATTAAATTACTGTCTGCACAAGACTGGAGAAAAGCCTAATAAATTTATTAAAAAATTAATAATAAGATCATGTTATCCCTTACCATATTAACAAATATTTTCATTAAGTTAAAAAAGAATTTAATACATTTCTATGTTTGGGAAGAAGGTGTTTGCTTACTCTTTTGTTTGAGAAGAAAAAAAAAGGAGAAATATGCAACTTTTTATAAAAAATCAGTATAAGGTTATCCACAATGAGTTAACTTATTTTCCAGTATTCAAATGCTCACACCTCTAGCCCAAATATTTTCTGTACATGTGTTTGCATGTACAGAAGAAAGAATGAGAACTTACAAATTGTTTTACAAATCAAATCTCCACCTATTTTAGTATAACACACAGCCTTTTTCTTAAGACCAGTCATTGAGGTAGTTAGCAAACTTAACAGACCATTTTGATCATTAAAAAAAAAATTTCTTTTTTTACAGAAAAAACAACAGAAAAAACCTAGGTTCTTAAGATAGTCCAGAATAACCACTAAGTCAAAACAAAATGGCTCACTGTGTTATTTGTTAGTTACAACAGGAAATAACATATTCTACAAGTCACATTTACTGAGGCATAAAATTGTCATTTTGCCCCCAGAAGAAACAGACAAATTATATTTCTTACCGAGAGAAGAAGCCAGGGCTGACAAGTACATGATTTAAAAAATACTCAGCTTTCAGAAGTGGTATACCCTGCACTAGTTTCTTCCTGCCTATCTTTTGTGCAAGCCAGTCTTTCTGTCTAAGCCTCCTGGGAGCATTAAGATAACAGTCATGTAGTTTCTATGTGCACTTGTTTAAAGTGTTTGTGCAGTGGGAAACATGGAAACAAGGTGTCAAACTTCATTACCTGTACAATGCAAGAGCTGGACTAAAACAAAAAATGCATTGTTGTATAACTACTACTTGATCAAAAAATGAATTTTGGTAAAGACAAAAGTCTAGGTTCTAAACTGTGTGCATTAAATAGTATGAAGCTCTTGCACTGCCAGAGTAGTTATGACAAGAAGGCTAGGTGGCTACAAACCATTATTGGAGCTGGAAACAACTCTGACATAAACAAAAAGTAATCTTATGTAGTTAAAATGGAAAACAAAACATTTTTTCCTCTCTATACTCATTAGCCTGAAAGTCACAGAGAAAAGCAGTTACTATGTCTCTTTTCAATGTGTCTTGAAGCATTTATCTTTAAAGTATGGTTCACAATTCTCCTCTTTCTCCCATAGTTCCTTCTGAATTGGTGGTGCAGAGTTATATTACAACACTGCTCTGCAAAGACACAAGTGGACACAAGCTTGGGTCTGAGTCATGGATGTGCCAATGGTTCCTGCAACTCCATGGACTCTGCTTTAAACTGCACTCGTTTCAAAGGTTCAAAGTGCTTGAAACTTCTTGGTGGCTTTGCAGGTAGTAAATGACAGCAGAGCAGAGAGGAGTCCAGTGCAAACTGGCAAGTTATTTTTATTGGTGAAGCACAAAATATACAACTATCAAGAAGATATGTAAGCAGAGACTCCACTAAGATTTTACTGTGGGCTCAACTCTTAATTAATATGAGATGTATAGCTGAGTAACATCTCCACTTCCCAAAATATATTTTTCCCTAACAACCCAGTATATCTTTGTTCCAGCTCTTTCTTGGAGAACATATAATTGAGTTTTATGTGATAAGTCTCTGGAGGCTGCATTCATCAGGCTTATATAAAGCTAGCAGAGTGCCAAAGAACAATCTAGCCAGCAATGTCTTTCTATCACAGAAAATTGGGATGAAATAGACCTCAAGATATCATATACTCAATTCTCTTAGGCAATTCCCTTATGGCATTCCTGACACCAGTTTCTCTAACCTAAAAGCTACAAGTAGAGGGAAAATGCATTGCCCTCTAAGATAATCTCCTCAAGGGCAAAAAAAGTCTTTGAAAGCTTTGTAGATAGGCAAAAGAGAGTAGATGCGATATCTCTTACTTTAAGGAAGGTTTTCTCTGTCTCTGATGACCTTTCCAGAATTTTACTGCCGCAATATTGTTCAGGTGGGAGCTGCCATGAACCAAATATAGAATCGATTAAAAAATAATAGTCAGAGTAGTCCTTGTTGCTTCACCATCAACCTGTAAAAATTTATCAAATAGGCTTTTACATTAATCATTTTGAATACTTGAGTAGACTGTGCATTAAATACATTTGTGTGTGTGTGAAGTGGAAAAGATTGCACACACTTTGGCAGAAAGAAGTAATGCAAAATTATCTCGGCAAGTCAAGGAGATAATCTGTGCACAATGCTATGTTTCTGTGAGAATAATGAACTGCACAAGTTCAACTGGAAAAACATCTGTGAAGAAGCTTTGCAGAAAAGGAGATGGGGAATAGAATGACTCATAGATCAAAGAGGCTTTAACCACTCATACTTTTCCAATATAACATCATCTGAGTTATTAGCAGGACTACCAGCAGTGAAATTGACTGACAACCAACACGAGTGAAAGCCTTACTAATGGGAATACTCTGCTCTAAGCACCACAGTTAAAAAAAATGTTATATTAAGGGAAAGCTTTCAGAGAAGAGCAACAAGTGGTAACAAAATTTCAGGGTGTTGGGGTTGTCAGGAATGACTGGATATTTATTTAGTCAAGACACTACATTTCAGTGAAAGAATTAATAAGTATTTCCATATGTCTCCTGGATGTAGAACAAGAGCAACAATCCTCAACTGCATGTAGATAAGATGTCTGTGATGGTATGGACAGTTAAGAGAGAGAATGTATTATGCAAGAAAGAATATAGAACTTTCTAGAGAAAAACCCTTTTGCCAGGAAAATTTCTGGAAGAGTTCCTGTAGTTGGGAATGAACTAGATAATCTAAAGAGGTCCCTTCTAGCTGTATTCTTTCTTGCTGGGTCTAGGAGAGCCGAGTATTCATCTTCTGTACTGAACTAGTTTTAGAAAAGTTCATGACATATTCTTGGCCCAATGTGTACAGTGGCTCACAAGTTTAGGTCATTAATTTTCTTTTGTGGGCCTAATCTACACAATGCATGTCATTCTTACCACCATCAGTACTGCTGTCTCTCACTTGCCTCTCCAGCACAGCACAGACTTTTTAGAAAAACCAATGTTTCCTGACTTACCTTGTGTTTTTCTCCCTAACACGTTACTGGAGGGAAGACTCCTTTTCCATACTCATTGATGTTTCACTTTTAATTAAGAATTATTAAAAAAAAATCTAGTACTGTTCTACTTTAGTCTTTTTTTATCAGCTATTCTGTGGGGGTGACATAATTGAGAGTTCCATTTAATGGCACATGTGACACAATTTTACAAGCGCACAAGGACAGATAGTTCTCTGTAGTCAGTGTTTCAGGACTATGGTGTCTTACCAATGGCATATGATGCAAAGTGAACAACATTGTGTTTGCATGCCTATTGGAGCACAACGTGCAGTGCAGCACAATGCAGCATGTGTCAGCTTTTGTCTGCTGATGGCAGTGACCCCTTGAGCCAAATTCATCAGTGTCTCAGAACAATAGATTTCTTTCTCTTTGATGTTTCTAATTTGGAGTAACAAATTGTTTTATTTATTTCAACTATAGTTAGTTCTGGTAATAGACTTGGACTGATACCCACAGTAAAGCTGTGTGTTCACCCTTTCTTCTCTATTCCTACTGAAAAGATTTAAGCTGAAAATACTTCAAATATGGTATAGGTAATCTCTCTAATTAAAATCCACTAAAATTGTCCTCCCTCCCTGCTATCATCACACAATTATCTTAGTTTATATTTTTCCCACACTCTTATATTGTACAGCATAACACTGTTGGAAACAATAACATTTACAGAAATGATCCATAGTTTGGCTGAGGAAATGACACTTCTTACTTCTGGCAAACTTCTTTCAAATTTCTGGGTTGTGGTTCTCTCTGACTTTTTTAGCAGTAGTCACTAACAGAAGTTTGTCTAGTTACTGCTGAATCTAAAATCTTATATGTTCAAAAAAGTATAAAAAAATTAAAGGAAAAGGAGTTTAGATATCTGAGCTTTCAGCATGGAGAGGCCAGGCAAGTCTGAAATAATAGATATCAGAGGATGGTTACATAAAAACTTAGTGAACCATGATCTTATATGCACCTCAAATTGTCTTAATTACCAAAAATGAATAAAGAGACCACTAATTCAAGACAACTGCTGCTTTCTATCTACAGCTCACTTAGACACTGCAACTATCCAAAGAGCAACTTGTCTGCAGCAATCTTGCTACGTCTTCTTCATCCAGGACGGTGGTAAATCTTCTATGTGAAAAGCATACACATTATGAATGAATAAAAATCTACAAATCGTTTAGTTACCATGTGACATGTCAAAACCTGTTTCAGTTTGTCTTTGTGAGGCTCTAGTTTGTTTTCACTGCAGGTTTTCATGCTCCAGAGGCACATCTGTCTCCAGGAGTCCTCTAAGACTGTTCCCAGATGAAGAACAGTTTGCACAGTTGGTGGGTTAACACAATGCTTATTCTTCTAAAACCACCAGCCCATGGAACCACACAATGCTTATTCTGTAGGATCAGGTTAAACACTAACCAAGAAGAAGAATGGGAGAGTAAACAGACCACTTATGCCATCTTTTCTCTCAACTTTGAAAGAAGTAGTTAATCAGGCTGTCAGGTATGGCTTTGGGGTCACAAACCACCAGGGACTACCAAAGAGATCCCCAGGAGAGAAGAACATGTGCACAAAGGGGAGTGGAGACAGGGATTTTGAAGAAATTATTATCATATGCATGTTCATTCCAGGAAAACAAATGAAAATATATGTGAAATATAGTATTTAAACAGGAGCCTTTTCTGTACTCAGTGTGTACAGAATTTCAGGGCCTTTACCTCCTTGTGAATCTGGCTGAGTAAAGAATGTCTTCTGCTTAATGTTCCATTGATGTTAATGGGTTTTACTTCACCAATTTTTGGTATCAAGACCCCTGCATTCTTCTGGAGTGAGGCAAAACCCACAAGTGAAGCAAGTGAGAAGCACAGGGAAAAGTACGTCTCTTTGAGGCCCTCATGGTTGCATTTCTAAGATATGTAATTTCATTCTTGCCTTCTTGCAGAATTTTCCATGTAGAAAGTCTCCTGTCCATAACAACATAAGGGGGAAAGAAACAGTTGTGTGCTATGCACTCTTTCCCTCACATAGAGTGTTCTGTACAAGCATAGAAGAAAACATTTACATTTCTTGCAATCCACCAGACATACTTGACCTGCAAATCCAGTTTGCTTGGATATTGCCTAGGAGAGAATTGTTTTGAAAGTTTCTAGTGCAGATTAACATTCTGGGCAACCATTTATTCAGTAATTCAAAACCAAATCTTGAACACATACCATTGTTCCAGACCCATTGTTACTGTCTTGCAAGCTGCATAATCTATGAATACATTGGCATGCAAAAGTGTGTGCTAATTAATAGATGCTTATCGCAATGTGATACACATCATCAAATTTTTTCATTGTCTTTGATCCAACAGTCACTGGCAGTATTACAATGCAGAGTAACTATTCTATCATATTATTATCCTCCTATGCATGTTAAAAATTTGCATAGCTGCAAAGCATTAATTTTGTTCACAGTTGGGGTTTCAATTCTTGCTTCAGACTGCTCAAATGAGATGTCTCATTTGAAAAGTCTGAAGCAAGAATTGAAATTTTTCTGCCAAAACTTTTTTTCATTAATTTTCTACAGCCTTGAGTCACAATTTAGCTGCCTTGGAAATAATTAATCTTTGTAAATAGCGGTAGACACTGCTTCTTTTGGAATATAAGTCCTCACAGTACCTGAAGGAAGCTGACAAGAAATATGGATAGAGACTTTTATAGGAGCATGTAGTGACAGAAAAAAGGGGAATAGTTTCCAAATTGAGAGTAGTTTAGGTTAGATACTAGGAAGAAATTCTTTACTATGAGGGACTGGAACAGGTAGCCCAGAGAAGGTGCAGATGGCCCATCTTTGGAAGTGCTCAAAACTACGCTGGTTGAAGCTTTGAGAAAGTGCCTAGTGAAAGGTTTCTCTGTCCACAACAGAATCATTGGAACTAGATATTCTTTGTGATCTCTTCCAACCCAAACCATTCTATAATTCTATCATTCCAGTAAATAGAATATTTTGATTCATTATTTCCCTGCATTAGCCTGCAATGAAAGTAGAAATTAAAATGCCAATATATCTTCATACCTTATATTCCAACAAGTAGCATTTGCAGCTTTTCTGTATAAGAGTTAAGTGCTTGATCTTTTTCTTTAAATAGAATATTTTGATTAATTAGTTGCCTGCATCAGCCTGCAACAAAAGTAGAAAATAAAATGCCAATATATCTTCATATCTTATGAAATTAATTCCATATAGAAACCAATAACATTTGCAGATTTTTCTGTATGAGAGCTACATACAGAAATTTTCTGTATTTTCCTGCTGTTGTGGAAAAAGCACCTCCATCCAAAGGCCCTCTTGATAACAAAAAATAGAGGCAATGCCCAAGAAAACCCTGTGATTATTATGCACATCACAGAGAGTTTCTGTTTTTCTCTTGACTTAGATGTATACATTTTTTTAAGAAAACTAAGGCAGACAGAGGTCCCTGGAGGAGGGAAAAGAGAGGGCTTGTTCTTCTACCTCGACCTTCTCAACCTCCTGTGTCATCTCAGGGGTAAGCTGCACCAGCAACAGAAGCATTTTGCTGACAAGACAGAGGGGGCCTGCAAATCTCATAGAAACACTTTTTACTTCTGTTCTGCCCTAATTTGTTGGTTGGTGCTCTCTTTATTTCAAAAGAATGACCCTTCTTTTGTGTTTTGAATGGAAACGAAGATTTTTGGATTATAAAAATATTTTGGTCTTTGAACAGGAGTTCACTATAAGGAGAATATTTGAGCAGATCCATGTCAGAGTTTGCACCAGCTTAGCCTTCTATCCAACTGTCTATAAGGCAATATCTCTTCAGTATTGGCAGCAGTCATATGATACTTCCCCATCATCTTGCAATTTAATATAAAACATGAACCTTGAACAATGTCATGGTCCCATGTAATCTGAGCATGGTGAATTGCAGGCACTCAAAAGAGAGCCAGTGCAAACTGAAGACAATAACAGCAATTAGAAAAAAGATCCTTGTAAAAAAATAAATGAGATTAGGAATAAAGTCAAGGGACAGCTATTTGTTTCTAGGAGCTATAGAAAAAGGATTTATTTAGACACTCTCTATTTTTTTTTCCTTTTGATAGTTTTTAAAAGAGGAAAATTTTCTTTTTCATCAAACCCAAAGCTGAACCTTATGAGCAAGAATGTACTTATATATCACACATATTTTTGTTTCAAATCTGGCCTGCATCTGCAACTGCATCGATTTCAAAAATGTTAAAAGAATGGAGAAGAAAACATCAGGGGAAATTTTAGTTATTAGGAAGAAATCCTTTTATGTGAAGGTAGTGAAGCACTGGAACAGGTTTCTCAGAGAGGCCATGAATGCCACGTCCCAGAATGTACTCAAGGCCAGGCTGGATGGAGCTTTGAGCAACCTGGTCTAGTGAAAGGTGTCCCTGCCCTTGGCAGGTGGATTGGAGCTGGGTGCTCTTTAAGGTCCTCTCCAACCCAAACTATTCCATGATTTTATATTGAGCCTGCAATAAGCAGAAATAGGAAGAAATCACCCTATCTTACTGAAGTTTTCAAATCAATGTCTGTTCCAAATCAGATCACAAAATGCTCATATTTCCTTCAAAGAGGAAGTTCCCTCTAAAATTTCAGAGGTGAAATACGGGAAATATGTAAATTTTAAAAGATTGCTAGCACAGCCCAAATCCAAGCAAAATTAATTCAATTTTTTGTTTGTATGTTTTCTCTTATTGCATTCAGAGAAAAAAATGAAGCTTCAAACATTTACCAGTTTATGAAAAAGGATATCTGAATAACAACTTGAAAATACCTTTCAGCTTTTTCTCGTGTTTATATCAAGGCAAGATGATAAACAGAGGCAGATGCTTACTGAGTCAATTGGTACAATGGTAAAAATCCTATTGCCCAAAGAGGGTTCAGTTCCTAATCCAGAAGCACTGGGAATCATGCTCAGCCTCCTTTTCAGAGTGACCTCTAAAACATGGTAATGTCAATATGGTTCTCACTGTCCTGAGGGTAATAATGAACACTGGAAAGATCCTCTGCATCCCTTTGTTTTAAGTTCTGGCAAAGAGCTGTAGCAAACAATCCAAGGAAAATAGCTTTTTAATCCACCACATTTCTGAAATGAACATCTAAATGAGACTTGATAAACTTTTTACTGTTTTAATCCTACCACATTAATTGTGAAAACACAACAACTTAGGAGGAGTTTAACACCATACTAGTGAAATATTGCAGACTAATCCTTTTGCTTTTCCTTTTTTCTCACAGACTGCTGCAAAGCAATGCAGGTCCATGCAGGATTATGGGTTCCTTTTGTCTTTGGTAACTCAACCAGAGCTTAACTTGGCACAAATGCTGAAAGATGTTGCACTAAAAACAAATGAGATTTACTGGTCCAAACTTTGCAACATACAGACTCCTTTCTTCATGAAACATGTGAACATGAAACAGTGGGTTTGAGATAGCCAGAGGTCTAGACTTGAACATCAATTGAACAAGTAGCAGCAGTCCATGCCAGCCTGAACCTAATAAACCATGCAGGGCTTGTTGTTCTCCTGCTTCTGCAGAGAAAGAGGATGTTTCAAATTTTCTAGGGGCATATGGCTATAAGCTGCACAGCTTGTATCCCATTATTTATTTTAGTCTAAGCCAGTACCAGAAGCCCTGTGCTTCTTTACATCACAAAAAGGGAGAACCAGGGAGCCAAACCCACCTCTCCGATGCTGCTCTCTGTCAGTGTAACAGAGAGTGGGAACAAGGAGATTATTTCTCCTTTACTCATAGTTCTTTTGTGATATGGCAGAACAGTGTAAAAACATCCTATTCCTTTAGTGCCCCAAGGAGCACCCTGTAGAGTGACAAAGGTTTATGGAGACTAAACTTTATACAAGGAAGCCAAATCATAAATCTTAATTTGACACCAATGCTAAGATGTATTTATTTATAGTTACTGCTAAGTATCTGACTTAATTGAACTTGGCATGAATAAAAATCCTAACAGGACAGGACAAAAAATGTGGGAAAGGGAGCTGTATTACTTTGTATACATACCACAGTATTAGTGCCTGACTGTACATGGACCCTTCAAATAAGGTGTTTCCCAATGTCCTTTTAGAGCTGTGACAACTTGCTGGAACACTTCTGGGCATATCTAACACCTAAATGTCTAGCTAGAAGTGGAGGAACTTGACTCCTGCCACATTGTCACATCACAACTTAAACCATGGCTAATTTAACATAAGTGGAGGCCACTGAATGACTGGCTTTACTGCATCCTTGGAAATAGAGAAATGCTAGTGTTTCATTGCATAAAGGTCATGAAAAAATGCAGATCATGAAAAAATATCTTGTGATCACTAGACAACTAAAAATAATGGCAGTATGTTTATTCAGCAGCTAGCAAAAGTCTGCTGAGTTTTCTTTGATTTTTTTTCCTGTAAGCAGGTAAAAATCCAGGACCATGTAACACTTGGCAACAAATAATACATTAGTCTAGTCTATGCAAAAAGGCCTGGTAGGTTTCCTATATATTCATTTTGTACAGGTTGGTTTCTGTTATCTTGAGTTTTATTTCCAGGATGGTAGGGCTGTGGTGCAGCCCAAAGCCTGCCACAGTTTGCCAGACAGCATGTCAGAAACCAAAGATGAGCACAAAGATACCTGAAGGTACCCTGTAGAAATAAGCCTTTTCCCAAGACAATTGCAAGACAAATGTCTGGATTTTTGTTTATGTTTTAGAAGTCACCAAGTTTAAGTAGTCAAACAGATGAGGAAAAGAGATTAAATTTACAAGTAAATCCCTTGCAGCAACACAGTAGGAGCTGAAAGACATTCTAAGAGAGCACAGGGAGTTATGACTTGACAGAGAGGGAAAAATCCCATTTAAATAAATCCTCCTATTCCTTTCCTTTCCTTTTTTCTATATTGATACATTAAATTTCAGTATTTTCTGAAGAAGGCTGGATGCATTTGTAAGTCCAGCAGCCTTAAACAGTAGCAGAGCAATTAAACTGGCAAATTGTGACAGCCCTGCAAGGTTGCAGGAACTGTAGTGCTTAGGTTGGTGCCTTACAAGCCAACACATGGAAAATTTACAATGGCAATTATTTCCTACAGAAAGAACAAAGTTTCTCTCTTCTTACTGACCAAGAATTCTCAGTTTCCCTTCCAAAATAAGTTAAATTAAAATCCCTCACATACTGCATCAAACAGTGAAAACTCTTGTAGATCCGGGATTATTTTTAAATTACATATACATTCATCTGAAGAAGTTCTTGCATTTGTCTGTAATGTTGGAAACTGTCCAGAACTCAATGGTAGTTGGTAGAGACTGTGCTTGAATCAGGGCTGTGTTTAGTTATTGCGAGTTTCTTTCTCTCACATTACCTACCCGGTTAAGCTATGCTAGACAACTGTGGTGGAAGCAGGGGAGTGTGACCAAAAGGCTTTGATTTCTTCCCAGTCCAAGCACACTTCTATGTACAAATATTTTTTCTCCAAAGAGCTCAGAGGGCAAATTGTCCCACATATTTTCAGGAGGGAAAAAAAAAGCCAGGACTCAAACATTTTTTTTCCTTGATTTTCCAATTCATTAAGAAAGAGATTGCAAAGAAGCCATTCCCCTCCACAAACATTTCCTCCTCACTCATAAAATTAGCAAAAATAAATATATGTGAAATATATATATATTTATATATATTTAACATAGTAGTAAAATATAATATTTTATATGTATGTATGTATGTATGTATGTATGTATGTATGTATGTATGTATGCATGTATAATTCAGTGTTTCAGACTCCCTGCAAGACAACCAAGAAAAAATTTACCCTTCACAGATGTCCTAGATTTTAGGAATCATAGAGGAAAAAAATCACTGGAATTTTTTTTTTCACTTTTTATGGCCTCAAAATTTTTATAATATCTGGAATAGCCTCCACATAAATGACCTTTATTTTACTCCCCCTGAAAGTCTCAAATCACCACGTGAGGTATGCTGCAATAAAACATGATAGTAAAGCATGGGACTGTGGCCCTTGTGAGATATGGAAGTGTAAGAAAGAAAATATGCATTTCTTTTAACTGCACACTCTTAAAATGAATGATGATCAGCTGTAATAGAAGTGTAAGGCTCTTGTGTCTCACTTGACCACATCAGAAACAAGAGAATAGAGGGTTCTTTGGGCCATAATAGCAGGTTGTCCAGAGATTACACCTGATAGCTACTTGGAAACTGATAAGCAGATGATCCCTCAAGAGCTAATTCATCAGTAAAACCTACAAAACAAGTAAAAAACCCGCAAGAGATTACTGGATGCCCAAATATTTGTTCATACACTGCTAAAGCAGGTGGACCAAATTGTGAACTGGTCCCTTGATGGTTATCAGCTGCAATATGTAGTATAATCTGGCCTGAAGATTTAGGGCTTGACAAAGCTTAAATAACATGCCTTGGCCTTCTGGGCTGAAATTCCTAACTCTTTAGCATTTCTGCATATTTCTGCTCCCCTGTGTTACAATGCTGACCATGGGATATGTACTAGCTTTCAAGTATTTTGACTATTACAATCTTACATTTTGAAAAACCTGGAAAATTAGAAAATGAGGTGAGCTTTTTCCCACATAACCGGTGAAATACACCTAAAAGAGGGTATGAGACAAGTGGTGGAGATGAAGAGCAGAATCACTTAATCTCAGAGGTACCTGTAGTGTCAGGAGGGAAACAGCAGGAAATCATACTTAATTTGGGTTCTAGTTTCTATTGTTTGTAACTTAGTGTAATAGATAAAAGAAAGAAGTTTACTAGTAATCAAAACCAATGCTATTTTAAAATAGAAGGCCAATACTATTGTTTTGTCCTTAGTGACAATAGCAACTTGGCAAGACTACTATTTTCTGATGTTCTTGATGTAAAACTTCAAGGCAAGGTGGGGTTTGGGAGGAGGAATTGTATCTGTCACTAGGCACACAGTTCAGAGAGAGTGGATTACATAAGACAGAGACTGTATGCAGTAGATTTTGGTATCCTTTTTATAATGTGGCAAGTCTCAATAAAAAGAATGACAATTTATTTCCCTGAAGTATGTGACATGGAACTAGAGAGTTGTATTTTGCATTCAAGTCCTAGGCCATTAGTATATTTGGGATGTGCTTCATTGTACCTCTTATAATATCTAATATCTTGCCATAGGAAAAAAAAGATAATATTTCTTTAGCAAAAGGGAGTACTGATTCTTTATGCAGTCCAAATTCTACTTTCAGGGAAGCTGCCAGAAGAAGCAGAGGCACACTACACCTGTGGGGAGGAATTTTGAAAGATGTGGCTCTCAGCAAACATTTTGATTTAACATACAACCACCTTTTTGAAGGTAGCAAATTTTCCAAGTGTTTTGAGAAAACACAGCAAAATCACAACTCGCAGCAGTTTTGAGTTATGCTCCTTCAGAAAAGAAAAAAATTGCCATTGCCTTATAGAAAGTTTTCCAATACAGATGCTTTTCCTGGAGCTTTGACAGCAGAGCTGTGCCTCTGAATTGTAAACATAGCTGCTGCTTTGGCCATCAAAAATTTGGTTCAGAAACAGAAATACTTCTGAATAAAATAGTCTTGAATTGTAATATCCTGTGAATTATTGGAAAAGATGAAGATACAATTGAAATCCATTCTTTTACATATGCTCAGGAACCACAGCAACATAATTTTTTCCCCTCAAATGCTTTCAAACACACTCCAGCCATTGCTTAGTGATTTGTAGGCTCAGAAAAAGAAAAAAAAAAGCAGATGGTGTGCTTTGACCATTGCTTATTTTACCAGCCAATTTTATTTCACTATTGATTTATATCCTTTCTCCTGCTTGTTGCATCTGCTCATTTCCTGAGGTTATTCTATAGCAATTTTCCAGCACAGGGAAAATATCTGTGTTATGTGTGGCTGGTGCCAAACACTGGGTGGCTGCACCCCTAAGCCAGGCAGAAGTTAGACACTAAGCTATCTTTCGTTGCCATGTTTTCAGTCACTTGAGGTGTAGCTTCAAGTTTGTTAACAACTGTAATTTTTCCCAATTAAGACACCCAGTAGACAGACTTAATTTCATTTAATGGATTTCAGGAGAAGGTGCCTAAGGAGCAGCAGGAATAGACTGAAAAATGGTCCACATAGCTTTCCCCAGGGAAAGAAAAAGTGAAAGGACATGGGCAAAGCAATGAAAACTGTTAACCATCCTCTCAATTGTAGAAGAAGTAAGAAGTGGTACTGAGGGGCCACACACATCTGCTTCAGCATCTGATTCTCTGTAAGCCAATAGATATCAGAAGCCCTCTAGCCTCATTGTTCTCTAGCCTCTCTATTGTTCTAGTGAAAATGCTGTGGCTTGCTCTGAGATTCAAATGAGCAGAGAAACTCATCCCAGCTACCTATCCTGGTGCAATTCAAGCCTTTGACTAGAGACTGTTGCAATTTGAATTGGTTCACTCACAGGAAATAAGGGGAGAGTATTAAATAATAACAGCACGGTTCGGCTTCCAAACTGTGGAAACAAGTACGTAATTTCTGGTTTAAATAGTTTTTCCTAAGCAAATTTTTCCTGACAAATCAAATAATGACTTTTTAAAATGTCCCTGTTTTATCATTCAGCTATCCTTTCCTGTTACTTTCCACTACTATTTAAGAATTGGTTCACAGACACAGAACAGCTGCTTCCTTTTGATTAGTCCTAATACAAGTAATTTACTTATAAACAAAACAAACAAATAAACAAATGAACCCGCCCAAATAAAAAGGTTCGAACCGCATCTGCCCTGTACTTTCCCACTGGACACCTTAATCTGTAGGTCCTCATTTTCTGCTGTATGATCTGTGTACTAACAACATCACACCATCATGATAATTACTGTCATAGGGATCAGCTGTTCCATTTTTACATTCTAAATAAAGAAAATGAACACTTCTAAGTTGCTATTTAAAATGTAAATTATTTTGAAATCGCTGAATGAAACGAGCTGAATCTGCAGATGGAATTGTCCTGTGTCTGCTGAGGTACTTGCTGTGACATTACTACCCCACGAATGGACTATAAAATACTTCAGTACCCTGGCCCTGCAGCCTGGAGATTGTCACATCCACATATCTGACCTGGCAGTGTGTTGCTACTTTGCTCCTTTATGAGGAACAAGTTCAAGGAGAAATCTATCATGTTTCACAGTAGCAGCACAGCAGTCTGGTGGGTGAGAAATGAGAGAAGCAGCTAAAGCAGCAATAGCTGCCCTGTGAGGAGCAAAGTAAAGAGTCACAGCTGTAAGCCAGAGAAGGTCACCACAGGTCTCCCACTCAGTCAGAGCCAAGGTTAGATGGTGCCACCTGACACAAGTGCACAAGAACCCACAGTGCTTCAGAGGATGAAAAATGGAGGGACAGGCCAGATGGTAAATCCAACCAAGAGAAACCACAGCAAAAGCTACCCAAGCTGTCAGCAGCCAACACAAAAACTCTGCTTGTGACCTGTCTCTCTTTCCATGTCTTTTGGGGCATTTTATTTTGACCCTTTAATGTTCAGAGCTAGCATAACAAAACCTCTTCTTCAGTTTCTCAAAGGCATGTCTGACAGCAACAAGAAGAGTGACAAAGGGCCTTCTTACTGCTAAGTAACTCTGCTAAGTGAAAACTAGCAAAGACTATAATAGAAGAAGTTACTAGTGAAGCCTCAGAAAAGGAAGGCTGAATTAACTGTGATCTAAACGGAAGGAATATCAACTAGAGTTCAAGCAGGAATACCAGCAGCTAGTTGAAATTTGAGCACATCCTTTGGAAGGATCTCAGAAACCTGCCCAAGCCCAATGAGTGTGTGCCCGTGCACTCACATACACAAAACTCCTGTCACAACAGTCACTCCAAGGTACTCTAAGGCAGGTGAAGCATCTGCTGTAGGCTGGGGATTGAGGGGAACAGCTTCATAGGAATGAAGCAGAACAGCCCTACCAGAGAGTACATTGTAATTTAGGAGACAAAGCAGCATGGTAGGAGGTGTGGGGTCAAACCACTTTGTGGGTAAACAAAAGATTATTCACTCTGAGCTGCTTGGTGGGTGAAGGCTACTAGCTTTCTTTATGATTGCTTTTGAAGAGACTGATGTAAGAAGCATCCAAAGGTGTTTAACCAAAGGAGGGATACACACTGCTGAATGCTGTCTGCAGAAAGGTTCAGCTGCTGAAGAATGGTAAAGGCTTTGGAGCTTGCAGACTAAGATGAAACTGAGCAGAAAACTTTTGAATAGCTAATTTTGGGCCTAGAGACTTCTAAAGAAAGCTAAGAACATAAATTCTTTTTTAAACATAGCCCTCTTTGTGAAGAAAAGACATCACTGTAGCATATAATTAGATTTTGTGAAGGTTTAAGAGTTTACTTCTGGTATGTTGTACAGAATTTAAGCTGCAGAAAACTCCACAAAGAGTAGAATGCACTAGTGTAAAAATAAATGAGATCAAAATCTTCCCCACAACCAGAAATACTTGTGGAGATTTAATATTCTTTGACACATTATGTAACGCACTGGAGCAAAAGATTCAATTGCTTCCAGGACTCTAAACAGTATGAAAATAGAGCTACTTTTTAAAAAGATTAAGAGATATTTTTTGTTAATTTGTAGAGTAAATTTTTATCCATCTGACCACTTGTATGGAAGTGCCTTATTCAAAGTAGAACTGGGCCACATTATCTTGTTTCAAAATAAATGTCCTTTAATTTTTTTCTGTGAAGGATATAAGGGTGGGATGAGGGGAAGATGAAAAATTGACACCAACCCTTTGAAATGTAAATTGCCTTATAAAAGATTATCAGTGATAACTGTTGATTTGTAGTGTGTAATCGTGCATCATAGAGATGGTTTTTGAAATGCTGATGCACACAAATCTCTA
The DNA here is from genome assembly GCF_027887145.1 of Ammospiza caudacuta. Classification (NCBI taxonomy): domain Eukaryota; kingdom Metazoa; phylum Chordata; class Aves; order Passeriformes; family Passerellidae; genus Ammospiza; species Ammospiza caudacuta. The sequence continues at coordinate 15,176,673 of NC_080632.1, forward strand.
AAATAGGTTTTTATTTCTATAGCCTGTCCAACAGATTTTGTCTTCCCTTCACTTTTCAAGTATTTCAGTGCATGCAAAAATTGGCAATTTATTCAGTATGAAAAATTAATTACTTTGAAAGAATATGTAGGTGATAGATAGGAATGGTTTCTACAGTAAAGAGTAAAAAAGCCTAACATTGTTCTCTAGACTTTGACTTGGAAGCATTCTAAGCAGTAAAACAAGCTTTCTAAAGTTCCTCTAAATTTTTTGAGATTTCAGATTATGCTAGCACTGCAGGGTTTCAGATATAAATTAAAGTGGTTTGAGTGGGAAATGAAGGAAGAAATGTCTTGCAAGAAACTGTTTTCTTTTCAGATGAATGTCAGTCTTCGCAATAACACCACTGTTCATATCAAATGTTAGCAGTATGACCTGGTTTTGTTATTAAAATGTCTTATGATGATAGCAAGAGATGAAATTCTAATAGCAAAAAGTCAGTATTGATTTCCAGGTTATTGAAAATTTAGATGTTTGTTATTTGATTTATATGCATTGTTTAGTCGCACAGTGTTACTTCTGTCTTTGGGATTGTGTGCAGTTTTGGTGTTTGCCTAGACAATTTTTATACGTTCTTCCAACGACCCCAGTGCAATTCTCCAATTGTGTTACAAGAAAATCAGATCTGGGTGAGACTGAGCACTAACATCACAACTTGGTGTAGGCTGGAGGGTTGGTGGGAGCAGTGGAGGTCCCATGGACCACCCAGGACCATTCTGCTGTCCCAGCCATGGTGCTCAGGTATCCTGCTATGCAGGACAAGCCTTCTGTGCAGCCAGCTACTTGACAAAAACCCTGTCTGGGCCTCACAATAATGCTGATGCAGAGCCCAAACTCATTCATGGTGAAGACTCAGGTGATGTCTGAGGCAAAGTGAAAATTTTCCAGGATAGAAATCCATTTTAATTTAGGTGAAATATACATTTTTGAGTTGAGTTCTGGTTAGAAACCATAGTTATTTAGCCAGACTGTAAGGCCTAAGCTCAATGATGTTAGTTCAGTGAAGGACAGAGATAAAGGGGGGGGACAGAAGACAATAGAGAGTGACAGGGAATGCCATAAGGGCAAGTCAACCTGACCTCTGAATTCTTTCTGATAAAAAGGAACTAGTGGTAAAAGTCACATGAAACCCATAAAAATAAATATGTATGAACCTATTGTGAAACTGTATGCATATATATTTGAGAGAGAGATATAAACAGACCTGAAGTTCTCAGAGGTATGCACGCCTTTTGAGGAGAGCAATCTCCGCATGCGTCCAGCACTGCAATAAACAAACACGCCAGCTTTACAACTTCTACAGAGTTGTGAGGTCTCTTCTTTTCTCCACAAAACAATGTCCTTTCTCTCATCCACTTCAGCCCTTGCAGTCTGCTTTGGAGGAGTTTTATCTCAGAAATATATACAAGCAGGAAGAGAGAAACCTTTCAATTACCTAAGGAGCAAGCGTTAACTGAGTTGTCCTCCAACCAAGCTTCTGGGATTGCACCCTTTAGGTGCCTTCAGAGTCAACAGCAAGCTTGCAGTACTGAGAGTCAGCATGCCTGGGTTTTTCAGAGGCACAGAAGCTGACACTGTTTGCATATTTAACACCTCTGGAAAGAGAGGGAAGAGCCTACATATGATAAACAGACACCAGCTAGTTCATTTGTCAGGTCTGGTGGCAGTAATAGCAGACAGAGATATAGCTTGGTTTGGGCAGGCTGTAACAGTGACAAAGTGGGAGAGGAGGTCACAGCAGAATCAGCTGCACAGCAGGCTCCCACACCATGGTCTGGACCAGACACCATGAAGTGAAGCTCTCTCAGAGCTGGATCCCTGCCTCACAGGGAGATCCTACCATATGAGAAGGGGACTAGTTAGGGTGATATGAGGACAGAGAAGGAAAAGAAAGTGGACAGAGAGGAAACTACCTTTTCCCATGATAGTAGAGCTGATTTGGTCCACACCAGACATGGGATTCTCAGTGACAGAAATAACTTCAGCAATTTCTATTTATCTGCTAAAACAACTCCTCTAAAACCATATTATTGCAAAAATCTACAGCCTGGAAATTTCTCAATGAAATCTGTTGTGGTCTAGAAGCACAACAGATACAAGGGACATACTGAACATTTACAGCAGTACCCTCCTAAAAAATCCTTATTTTCTTACCCAAACTACTGTATTGTGTATTCCTAGTGCTGAACTCTCTAGTTTGAATCTGCAGGAAGCAGATTAAACAGATTCATTTCCATCCTAAAGTGAGGAAATTCTGGTACACTTCGTGCATTTACCTCAAGGTTCCTTTGAGCTAAGGAATATGTAACCAAGTGCTTAACCTGTAAGGGAGTCCTCTTCTGTCTCCTCCTTAGAGGAAGGTACTACTGCTAGTCAGTGGCTACAGAAAACAAGATGGAAGTAGTGCAGAAACTCCCCAGTCTTCCACATATCACCCACAGTAAGCAAAAAAATGAAGAAAAAAGCAACAAAAATTAACACAATTTAAAAAAAAAATTCTGCCAAAATTGAGACTTTTTGAATAGGTACTACACATACCTGATGCTTCAAATAATTTGAAATGACTGGGCAAAGTATTTCATATTAAACAAACATTTCTAAGACAAATTCTGACTAAATGTCGATTCTATATTTTTAAAAAAGAGTGATGATTGCATCCACGCTAAGCTTCTGAGTCCATGAAAGTTTCAAGATGGAGAATTTAGTGTAAACTCTTTTTAAAAAGGAAGTATTTTTCGTATCTGCATGTCAGTATGTCACTTTAATCACCTAAACCTCTCTTTTCATATTCTTAAAACTGTCTTCCCATATATTTGAGTCATTTATGCACTATACCACAAAGATTTTGTTAATTAGAAAGAAAAGCCTAGAATTTCTATTATTCCTATGTAATGAATTATAGAGGTTATTCTGCAACACAAAGAATAAATAAACCCATTTCGGATAAACAAATTTTACCTGATTTTTTTCTTGCTTTCTTCTACTGTGATATGACAGATACTTTCACAGAATTTCTGTTACAGAAATTTGGTTTTATTTTCTGTAAGTTCACCTAGCTTTGTTCCACTCACTCAGGCCCAATATTATTGTTACTGGAGGTTTTGGCGATCTCTTTCCCGTAAGGCAAAGCTTGCCTCACTCTTGATACCTAGAGGACATCCATTTAGGAAATACAAAAAATAGGTAGACCTGTGTGCTCAGGTCCGGAGGAGGTCCATTAAAATGATCAGAGGGTGAAACCCCCTTACAAAGCTGAGAGTGTTGGAGTTGTTCACCCTAGACAAGAAAAGGCTCTGGGGAAACCTTCTGTGTCTGCCTTTCAGTATATAAAGATGATTTAAATTACGGTGAAAATAAACCTTATACTGATGCATGTAGAGACAGGACAATGAGTAATGATGTTCAGCTGAAAGGGGGTAGATTGAGATTGGATATATTTTTTATTACGAGAATGCTTAGGCACTGAAACAGGTTGCACAGAGAGCAATGTGTGGATGTCCATCCCTGGAAGTGTTCAAGACCAAGTTGGACAGGCCATGGAGCAACCTGGTCTAGTGGTAGGTGTTCCTGTCCACGGCAGAATGTTTGGATGAGATGACCTTTAATGGTCCCTTCCAAGCCAACCTGTTCTGTGATTCTATAACTTCCTGATAGACTTGAATCATACAACAGAATATTTTCCTACAGAGCACTCTGCATGAGGAATCAGGGAGGTAAGAGCCAGGTTTGTGTATCTCCCTTCACACTGTTTTTCTCTGTAGTGCATACCTTCTCTCCCCTGGTGCTTCCAGTCTTCTTGTGTCTCCTCCAATGATCTTTCATTCCAAGGCTGTCTCAGATGTTATTTTTTCTCTGCAATCCTGTTCTTTTACTGATCTTTCATTCCAGCCCTTAGTTCACTGCCTTTTCCTAGTAATCTTGACCACATGCCATACTTCTCCCCCGATCCATTAAGTCTCTGTCCCACAAAGTGCTCAATTCAGATATCCAGCTTGGAGCATGATAAATACTGTGTAATTCAGCCTCTATGAATATATACACTGCTTATATGCTCAAAGTGAGCATACATTTCTGGGTTTGGCAGCCACAGTCAGTCCCATAAAGACTTATACCCATTTTTCATGGAACTACAAACACCTCAGAGGAGTTTCTTCGCTTTTAGTAAACCTAATCTGAAACTCTGAGTTGGTTTTAAAGTTACTTCACCAACCATTCTGCGCATTGCAGACTTATACCTAAGAGCAATGTCTTGAACCAGCGACCTAAGGAGGCTGGATATTGTAGCTTATCATTCTCACAGAAAGGCTTTCAGGTGCCCAAACCTGCAGCCCAACATGAAGCCAAGAAAAACTCTTTTCTCCTTTTTTGTAAAGACTCTAAATGCAGTAAGTCTACATTAAACCTTCTCACTGCCCTAAGTGATTTTTTTTCATTTATTTAAAACAGTATGTCAAATAACCAACCTAAAATAGGGATTAGATAGTTAATCTGCAGCAATAGTGGTTGTGGTGTGAAGAAAAGCTCATGGCTTATAAACCCTTCACTTTTCTGTTTCGGTAGTAAATTATGGCATCTTAACTGATGATTAAACTGCAGCAGTACTAATTGTGGTATCAAAAAGAGTTCAGAACTTATAAGCCTTTTATTCTGCTGCTTCCATAGCAGACAATGGCATCTTAGCCCACTTCTAAGTGACACATTAGAAAATAAATGTCACTTTTATTCAGCATTTTTACAATAAACTGATGAATTCTCAAAAAGAAATGCAACCTTAATAGATGTGTAAGTGATCATTATAGTGAAGCCAGCTTGCTAAGAATTTCCACCTAAAGGCATTTTCAACATCAGTTTTTCTCTATTAGCAAATGTTGACTTTTTAATGAGATCACTGCTGCACTCTCTGGTGGTGCTATTTCAGTTTGCCTCTAATTATAAACTCAGTAGGTCACAACACAGCCTGAGGGGAATGCCCTCCCCCCCCCCCCCTAAAAAATACCCAAACAAAAAACCAACCAAAATCAAAATGAATAAGGAAAATCTGCAGAGAACTAATTTTATCAATAGTCCCATTAAAAAATCAAATACAATCTCAAGGCTGAGAGAGAAACCAGCAGACACAGCTTCACAGTTTCCATTTTATGCTGAAAGAAATACTAATATGTCCTAGATTTATTATATTTAAACTTTGCACCCCTTGGTTTTTCACTTGCAGAAATACTACGCCATCACCTCAAACCTGCAGCACAGGAGTTCCAGTCTTAGGAAAATCCCTATCAGTCTTCCACAGTGAGGAGGAATGAGAACAGATGTATTAGCATTGTAGGCCAGATGGAGATTGTGTTTCTGAAAAGAATTTACCAATTGCTTTCACATACATTGGTTCATGCCAAGGAGCAGGCTCAGATCAAAACAGCCATATTCCTTCTGGATGATGCTGGGGAGTTGATGCTTTCCACAGAATGACCTGGTGCCTTCCAGTGGACATTCAGGTCAGAGGATCAGACTAGTGCTGCTTTGAGACAGCTTCACCACCACCTCCAGAAAATGTCAGCGTGCCAACACCAGTGCCATGGCAACAACCTTGTTAGCTTCTGAGACACTCTGCTTAGGAGCTGAGGTGTAACACGACCACAAACAACTGCAGCTCTGATAGCATAAATACAGCACTCGGAATCTTAAGCAGGTTTTCTATTCCTCTGGGAAGTACTCAGAACTTTTAAAACACAATTCATTAACAGCTTCCTTACAGAAGGAATAGTTCTCCTCACAGTTACACAATTATCAATAACAGTGAAAGTCGGAATGATTACAGGAAATTATCAGTGAACAGCTCAAGAGCACTGTTTTATCTAAACCACCAGGCAAGGGGAGAGGGAAGAAGAGCAGAATAAATTGACTGTAAATATATTTAGACTGTAAATATGAAAAAGATATGTAACTCAAAAAGAGAAACTGAAAGCATCCCGGAAGTTGCTCTTATCACAATTTCTAGCCAGTTCAAATGCGGAGCTTGATCATGTTTTTAACGGGATTACAGAAGTAACTGTCTGCAAAACGGACTATATGTTCCAGTAAGTCTTTTTAACTCTTATTTTCTCCTAAGCTTGTCTGAGAGACATGCACTGTGGGTTAGATGGATGCACTGTGACTATCATGAAGGAAAAAGATTTGTTCCCACCTGGATCCTTTTTTATCACTGCCTCTGTAGGTGAGAATCAGCACAGTTCCTTCTCATCAAAGACTCCTTTGAGGCCTGGGAAGGAAGGACAAGACAGTCTAAGCAAGCCTATAGGTCCCACTGTTTCTTACGTAGCTCTTTTCAACGCCTGTCAATACAACAATAGATGCTTATGTTAAAAGCATATCTAGTTTTTATGGAAGATTGGCAACCAAAATCATGGTATTTTAGGATATATACAGAAGATTACATGGTTATTTATCTTAATATAATAAGATACTAATTTTTATGTAAAAACTCTTCAATTTAATGTGGCAAACACCACTGCTGTGCAAGCAGCCAGAAATGTGCTAATCTGCTGATAGTGAGGGTTTACAATGATAGATGTAGCTGTTTGAAATTCAGAATTTCCCACTCTATTCAAAGGGCTGAGAAATGTTTCACAAAAGGGAAAGGCTACACTATTTTCTTATTTGAAATGTACCGATAAGTGAGATAATCATGCTCCTTCACTCTCATTGCAGAATTAATAATGTCCTACTCTGGAGATGGAAGCATCATTTCCCTGGGGTATGGCCAGGCCCAACACTGTCCTGTCCAAAGTCACGGAACAAACTGATGTCATCAGAAACTTCACTGTTTTCCTCGAGTAGACAGCTTTCCACATACTTTACTTCACTGTGGTTGATTCCTTTTTAGTTCATTTAAAACTCTCTCTGATTACTCACCACCAATCCTTTATCGCAGGTCTTTCTTTAGCAATGTCAGGCATTCAACTCGGCTAGTGCTCCACAGGAAAAAATTCCAGGTCATGTCAGACAGGAGAAGTGTGGCAGGTGGACAATCCTTAAGTAACAAAAACAGAAGGCTGCAAACTTATCATCACTGGGAAAAGGTTTGACACAGCAGGACAGAAGCTTCTGAACAAAATACATTTGAAATTATCTTGTACATTCTGTAATCTTTGTCCTGTAAACTCTGGTCATGAAAACGATTTGTACTTGGATTCATCCTGAAGTACAAGTTTCTTTTATTTTAAATGCCTCAAATACGTCTCTCTTCTTTTTTCAAGAAGGGAAATATTCTTTAAAAAAAATTAAAAACTTGTTAGCACTATATGAATGTGATGAGAAGTAAAAAGTCATTTGTAGAAATGCCTTTCAGACTTCATATTTAGACACAAAGCACTTAAATAGAAACTTTCTTACTGGCAAACATGCACACTCTTTGCAAACAGAAACAAAATGAGAAATGGCTCATTGAGCCATTTCTCATCAAAATGAGAAGGGAGAAAAGATGTCTCTTCAGATTTAGCAAATCCAGCACAAACTTCTGCTAATGACACCATCCACTTAATTGAAGCCAGGTCACAGACTGAGGCCTTATTTATCATTTGCACCTGGAAATAAACTGAGAAGATAAGATGCAAACAAAAAATCAGTGGAAATTTTTATCTTATCTCTCAGTACAAATCCAGAAAAATACCAAGTGTCTGTGGTTTCAAGATGCCCACAGATTGTATTATAACAGGCTTGTACTCTTTAGAGTTGCCACAGAGGCAATCCTTTGTTTATCCAGAGAAAAAGCCTCCATACCCACAATAACAAAAAATTGTATATAAAAACACTTTATTTCATTTTTGACATGAGGTGTCTGAAGAACAGTTTTCTGTAGAGATAGACTTCCTAGTTATACTAAGATTCATCCCTATTAAGGAGACTATAAAAAATAATTTCAGACTTACTTTTAATTTAACCATTCATAGTTACTGCTTAGATCTCCACTGACATTCTCTCAAAGAAAACTTTTCACGTTTAAGGACAGAGGGAGAGATTTTTTCCTTCCTCCTTTTCTGCTAAAGAGCCTTTTATGAAATAATCTCCGTTATCATGACAAATACTAGGCACGGGGTGCTGGAGTTATGGAAACTGCTGCAGAGGACTTACTGAAACCAATAGCCTGTTGAGCTGATGAGTATCTAAAACTGATATTAAAATACTCCCTATGGAGAGGCAGAGAGAAATCAGAAAATTGCTGCAGATACTTCTTTCTGAAAAGCACTTGTCAGCTGCAATAATGGTTGCTTCATGCAATGTCCATCAGTGACAACACATATTTTTATCTAGGTTTCTTTCAAAGATGGCAGTATAAAATAATACCAATATTTTATAGATTTATCAGAGCTGTGGTGCCCCCTATACATGTGGTGCCCCCTATACATGCCTAAACCTAAAGTCAAAAGATCTGCCAGGTACCTCAGTCAAGTTTGTTACTTTCTCCTACATTGTGTTTTGCACTATTTAAGATTGTTTCCCTTCCAACTACATCTCACCTACACCTCAACATTAAATGAAATTTTTCAACTTTTGTGCCAAAACTGATGCAAAAATTTAGCCAACACACTAAAAAAAGTAACCCTCTGAGCCTATGGGAAAGCTTGGTCAAGGCTGAGCAAAATAAAAATAGGAAATCATGGTTACAATAGAAGCAGAATTTTGTGTCAAAAGGAGATCTGGAAAATAATTAGCTGACTAAGACAGAGGAAAAGAAGGATATATAAGTGGTTTGAAATTCAGCTGCCAGATATGAAAGGTGGGAAACAAGAAATGAACAGAACATGATGCTCACTCACTGGACAAGAAGCTCAGGGAATAATTCCTCCAAAGAGAGATTTGTAGGTTCTAACAAGGGCACCTGGGAGTCCTTGGTGCTAGTGAAAGTTTTGACACAGAGATCAGAAGCATCTGAAGTTTGATGCCTGGAGGCCTGGAGTTCCTCTTGAGAGTGCCTGTTTTTACAGTAATGAAATTACATTGTTGGAGCAGAGATCAGACATCTTCCTGCACTTCTAAAGCCCAAAGACATTTGCCAAGACCTCAAGCAGTTTTCTGTAGGCTGTTTAGCAGGAATGCAACAGACCATGGTGCTGGATCTCAACCCCATTTGGATGCCATTTTATAATGAGAAGCATCTAAGTAGTTATTAAAACTGGGGGGAAAAGGAATTTAAATACTGTTATAATTTGCTCCAGTAAAGGCAAGCTGTAACTGCAAGTATGTGTCTGACAAAATACATTGTGCAGCACATTGGTTTTTAAAATTCTCCAACTCTGACATATTTATAATTAAAGGAAAGTTTATAAATTTCAACAACTTCAGTCCAAAATAAGATTTCCATTTCAGAGAGATGGAAGTACCTGTGTCCCTAAAATAAAATAAAATAAAAAGTAAAATAATGCTCTTCAGTTTCAATTATAATAGTAATGAAACAAAATAACACTGGTTGAGTTATTTGGCAGAGTTGTCTATACTTTCCAAACATTTTAAAAAATAACAAAATCATAAATGGGTGAGGAAGAGTGAAGCAAAGCAAAAGAAGATAAAAGGCTGTGTCATTTGCAGGTGTCCAATGTCTGCAGTTAGGGTATTTAAAAAAGGGTAACTAACACCAGAAGGGGGAGGGGAGAGAAAAAGGAAAATAAGATATGTCAAACAGGGTCACAGACACTGAGCTCGGAGATGAAGGGGCAGGAGGATGTGTCCCATGTCAGAGCAAGTGTACACTCTTCAACCCATGGAGATGAGCCCATGCTGTAGCAGTACATGAAGGAATTGAATTCTGGAGTGAATTCTGTGTGAAGAACCCATGCTGGAGAAGGGAATGATGTCAGAAGGAAGCCATGGCTCTGCTACAGACATTACAACCCTAATACAGACATTACAACCCTAATTCCCCATCGCCCTGCGCTGCAGAAAAGCGGTTGAGGAGTGAAGCTGAGCCTGGTGCTGGGGATGGGGAAAGAGGTTGTTTTAATTTTTGTCTTTGTATCCCACCATCCCACCCTAACTTTAATTGGCAATGAATTAAATTAATTTAGTGGAGGTTGAAAATGTTTGGATGGAGCCAGTATTGTTCCTGAGCTTTCCCACTCTCCCCGTGCCGTGGTGAGGCGGTGAGAGAATGGCGCGGCTGTGCTCACCACGGTGAGCGGCTAGCCCACCACGGTGACTCACTGAAGGTCACACAACAATTCACACGAGCAAAGCCAAGAACAAAAACTGTCTCTCTGCTTTCCCAGCCCAGTTCATGCTCCTGTCAGCCAGGTCTCCAGCCTCCCCCATAGCTGCAGGAGAACAGGTTGGCTCATACAGAGTTCCAGAGGAAACAGTGACAAGGCACACGGAGCAGCCAAGGAGAGCACTGAGGCTGTGACTAATCCCTGATTTCAAAGGAAGAATTGTATTGGCATAGTACCACTGGGGCTTAAGAGACCTCGCAGTTATTTCAGTAAGTACTTTGGCTCTGGCCACACCAATAACATTTCATGCAAATAGCATCTGCAGAGTGTCAAGGCATGTCAGTATCATATTACATTATTTTTACGCTCAGATTTGTTGTCTGCAGTTTGCTGTAAACACCCAGTTGTTGTAGAAAGCGAACCTTGCATAAAAGAGTAGGGAAATTTTTTTTTTTTTAATTAAAATTTTCACATATCTTCTAAACCATTGCCATTCTCTGACTTAAGATACAGAAATTTTCAATTTTTATGACAAAAAGCTGAAAAGTATATTCAGTCTGAATCAGAAGAGACAGAAAACTAACCACAAAATATATTGACAAACAAATTTATGTAGTGATACATAGATATATTTAGAGTTACTCTAGTGGAATTTCACCAATATACCTACAGCAAGTATTTCTGTGGCAGAAACCCTCACATTTATCCTGGATTTTGGAACTATTCCAATTTATATTGAAAATGTTGCTTTCATTCTAGAAGAAAACACAGGGTTTTTTTTTAACTCTTCTCTAGCCATTAGCCATTCTAGTTGTGTCTGTTCTGATTCAATACATTGTCAACAACCTCCACAAAATGCCCTGTCGCCATCTGTCTATACGGATACACACAGGGCTTCCAAAGGAGCCTGTAAATATCACAATGGCATGGACAGGTCTTCCAGTGTAGGGTAATCTTTTGGCTTTTTTGATCTGTAAAAGTGACGCAAAAGGACAAAACAAGCATGAATCTACCATGGAACTCAGCTGCAAATGGTCAACAACCACATCAATTGTCTAATTTTTTTCACATTTCTGTGCAAGAAGAGACAAACCCACTTACTCTGCTAAGCAAGTTGTCAGTCACTCTTTATGATTGCCACATAATTTCAGGATTTGTTTGTTTAAGCATTTGTGCCCTACTATTAGGGCACAAATGCTTAAACATCTTTTCAAGGTGCACAGGTGGTACCAACTTATCCCATGACAGACAATAATATTAAAAAATTACAATTTTCTATTAAAATTACACATTTATGGCAAAAAGCCAAAGTGTTCAAGTGTTGCAATGAAAGTAACACATAAGAAAAATAGAAATTTTGCACTTTCTTTTCCACAAATAAAAACAACCACTTAAGTTTTTAGACAGGTGTTTACATAACAGGCACCTGCAGTGCAAGGTTATTAAAAGCAATGAGATGCTGTGGTCTCCCTCATGCTGTGAGGAAACATCGGCAGAAACTTTAGAGATATTAGAGTATTTCTGTGGGTGAGTACTGGGATATGCAATCAGGACAAATGATCTCTCTCACAATTTAAATATTTTAAGATGCATTCTCAGCAGATTAATAACAAAAGTAATCTTAAAGCTTTGATCTGGTTAGAATCCTCAGGCTATAGGCTTTGATTTTGTACCTCTATATAAGAGCTATGAATTAGAGGAGTCCATAGAAAAGTGGAAACAAAATCAAAAGAAATTTGGCTATGATGAGCTTCTGCTGAGTTTACAAAAGAGAATGCATAGCCAAGACTTAGATAAGAGAATAATGTTGGAGTATATGCTAATGTGCTGAAAAAGATCTAAATTAAATAGTGATGAAGTTTTTACAGTAAAAGCGTAAGGAGAGCCATCAAAACTGAACCTTGCAAGTAATCCAGTTATGATAATGTCATCTGATTTTGAATTTAAACAAAACAATATCAACTGCCCAAACACCTCTAGCAAAAAAAAAAAAAAAAAAAAAAAAAAAAAAAAAAAAAGAAGAAAAATAAAATTGCTCCTTTCTATTTCATTCATAGAAGTTCCTACAAGGTGAGTTTTCACCTTCCTATTCACAGGTGAAAAGAGGGGAGGGGGGGAAGCTTTCAAAATTTCTGTCTTTTTTCTTTTGAGTAAAATATAAATTGCATGGTGACACATAAAACAAAGGACAAGTTTTTCAATCTGTCTCTTCTGTTCTATCAAATTATACTGTGAATTCAGATGTGACTCTATCCCCAAATTCAGCTATAATATAAAAGCCCTCTGGTCATTATTTGAAAGCCAAGCAATATCTAGGTTTGAGAGATGCTGGTGATCCAATAAAGCTATAGAGCAGTGGTTTTACTTGCATTGAAAAGCACTCCACAAGCCAGCTGGCCCTGCTCACCTCAGTGTGGAGTGGAAACACATATTTGGAAAAAGAAAGTTTTGCATCCTCAGTGAAAGCATGCTCAAATGAAATAAACGCCAGCTATCTGAGTATTTAGAAAAGCTTATAGAAAAATCAATTGATCAATATTAAAAAGGGGTAAAGAAAGAGATTCTGGTCTCTCTTGTTTGAAGCTTTTGCCTCAAAAATTATTCCAGCTGTTGAATGCAACAAACTGCCGAACCCTGTTTCCCTAAGCACAAAGTAATTTCACAGCTTACCTGTTGCATGATGCTTTATCAGGTCACAGGGTCCTTTTTCAGTACCTTCTCTTTCAGCTGTTGGGATCAGCAAGGCTGCCCTCAAAGGGTCCTTCTTGCTCCTGCCATGGTGGTGACTGACCACACACTGTGACCTTCTGTACCATTCACGGTCTTCTTCCCTGTGCTTGTGTCCCTGTGAGAGTGGGAGGGAGGGTGAGAGGCACAGGACCTGTGAGCTTATCTTTCATCTCACTCACTCACTCACTCACTCACTCACTCACTCACTCACTCACTCACTCACTCTCCACTTCCAGGTGAGTCACTGTCCTGTCCCTCCCAATTGCGCAGATCTAAAGTCAGTAAAGCAGAAGATGAAGAAGAAAATAATCATTTGTGCACAAGGCTGAGAGCATAAGAGGAAATATTAATACAATCTTCCAAGGCATAAAGCAACCACTTTTAGACACAGTCAGCTCTTGCTGCTAGGAGGAACTGGGAAAAAAGCAGAGAGGAAATTTGGTGCTTACAGGAGGGATATCTGATAGGAAAACAGCTTATTGAAGAGATTGGCTATAGAAACATTTGCATGACAGACAGCCTGGAGTGCCATTTTCCTTTTGATTCCCTTTCTTCTGCACACCTGGATGGAAAAATAATGTACAGCTTGTTGCCTTTATGTTCCCAAGAGATGATGTCTATTTGTCTTTTAACCCAGCTACAACAAAGAAGCCCTTCAGGAATAAATTTTTTTGTTCCCTTTTTCTGTGTTTGCAGATTAATTTCATATTTTAAATGTCAAAAGCATATAAGATTTTTAATAATTTCAGATATACAAAAGAACAGATAATTTAATTAAAAAACTTTTCCTTTTTCTTTGGAATTAAACTTTAACTTGCCTTTTGGTAATTCTGCATTTCTGTCCTTTCACTTAAGGAAGGTCAGTCAGAAAGGCGTTGTGACACTGAATATCAACACTATATTGAAAGAGGCAGGTTTTTTTCCTTTTTATCACCCTTCTTATGTCAAGTGTCCTCAGTGATTTTAGTGGAGCTTCTTAATGAATGGAAATTCATTTAGGGGGCAAGGAGTGTGAGCTACGCAGAACCTGGCAGTGAGCAGTTATTTAAAGCTAAGTGTTGGTTTGAGGTCCAGAGGCCAGTCTGCCATTCATCCCAAATTGAGCTAATCAAGCAGAAACACTTCATAAGTTTTAGCAAAAAAGTAATCAAATTGACAGGTGAAATAAATTATCTTTTTTGTCTCAAAAAAGTCAGTTAGTTCTTGACTATCTCAACAAGTAAACCTTTTGTTAATTATATTCTGGATTTCACTGAGTTTTGTGATTTCTCTCTTCACTTAAATGTGCTTGGCATGAAGTCAAATCCTGTCAGTATTGAGCAAGGTGGAGCACCATTACCTTTCAAAGGAGATACAGACAACTTTGTGATGGAAAAACTGTTAACATAACAGTGCTTAATGACACTGTTTCAATAAGTCGTGCAGACTTGTTTTTCTGCTTTTAATGATCATGGGTTTCACTTCTCACAGTAATTCACAAATGCATTTCTCCGTGACTCCAAACAATTTTCTGTGATTAGAAAATAGAAAAACATATTTTTTTCATCACTGTGGATACAGTTTTTCCAGCATGAGAAAAAAAATTACTAATGTTATAAGATTGGTCCCTTCTAACTTTTCATGTAGCTTTGCTTTTTTCTTAATTGCCTGGTGTTACTGTCATTTGAAGGAGTAGTGGATATTCAGAACACATCTCAGTTTCATGTCTCATCACAAATCTTCATTATAAAGTGGGATGGTGGCCTGCCACTGTTATGCTGAACACAATTTGGAGATGATCACAGATGGTCATGGAATCTGGACATGCAAATGAGGAATGAATATCGTGGTCTGTATCTTAAAGTGTACTTTAAAGTATTATGTATTGTTTTGGAAAGATACTTTGGAAAAGACATCTGGAGCACAGAGTTCTTCAGGTACAAATATTAACAAATATTAACAAAAAAACAGCTTGGTATTTTAGTTCAGGACCCTTAGTTCTGACAGGACTGAAGGCAATATAATATAAAAGTGTTAGTCAGAGCTGTGGTTTAACCTGGCAGGGCAATAAGCACCACACAAATGTTTGCTCACAGGGGGAGAATTGCGGGGGGAAAGAAAGTAGAACTACCCAGCATTATGTCATATGGTGTGGAATATCCCTTTGGCCAGCTGGGGTCAGCTGTCACAGCTGTGTTTCTTTCTCAGGTTATTGGGCACGTCCTGGCTCCCTACTGGCAGAGCAGGAGGAACTGCAAAGTCACTGATTTACTGTAAGCACTGCTCAGCAAGCACTGAAACATCGCTGTGTCAGCAATGTTATTCTCCTACTAAATCCCAAACACTGAGCTATGCCAGCTACTAAGAAGGAAATTAACTCTACCCCATCTGAAAGCAGGACACCAACATAAGAATTATGATGTGCAAGCACCTACAGAAGAATCCCATATTATTTTAAAGAGAGTGCAATACATGCAATGCTCCCTTGAAATTACATTGCCAAATAATATGCCACATTTCTTGTAAATGTGTCTCAGTTCACAAATTTTTAGGCAAAAATGCTTAATTTTGAATAATTATTAATACCATTCTGCTTATTCTTATTATATGGCGAGTGGTGCACAGAAGAACTGAAAAGAAATTGAAAAAAGTCGTAGGCTCAAAGGAATAACTACTGTATTAAAGGGAATTTAATGAAGAGACTGAGAAATGGGCAGAGAAAGACAGCTTCAACAACTTGGCTCCCCATGCAAAATCCACACTATCATATATTTTCAGAGAGCAGTTTGTCTAACCAGCCTCTGTACAAAAGGTCAAAAGCACCTAAAATTATAAAGTGTCTCCTGGTATAAAATATAATTGTTTCTTTGCAGAATGTGTTGATCTCTTCCCATCCTTCTCTGTGGAGAACTTAAGAAATCATCACTGTTCCCTCATAAGACACATTTTATGCTTGGGGCAGCATTGTCCAAGTACATTCTCCTTGTTTCTCTCTTTGTGACTCCCTGCACTGTTCTTTCTTTCTCTCTTCAAAAAGGAGCACATCCTCCAGTAGAGTGGCTAGCTCCTCAAAAAACACCACTGTTATATCCCCTAATTCTTTAAACCCTCACCAGTAAAATATCGAAAAAGAGTGTTTGTCTTTTTAAGGCTGTCATTCATGTTATTTTTTGAATGCTTGACTGCCTTTTAAACATTTTCTGATCAGTGACTGAAATCACTAATGGCAATACCTGTTTACCCAATTTCTGGGAGAGACCACCAAAAGCACCTCAAAATGTGACAATCAGAGAATGACTGATTTCTAAGTCATTATGTTTTAAGTAACTGTAAAGAGTGTCTTGCAGAGTACTCTAAGTCTTGGTATGAAGTCAACACAAGCCAAATCTTGCTTCACTTTCTTCCTCAGTAAGCCAGCTTCTTTGACAAAGAAGAAAATAATATTAAACTGACTATCAGATCTTAAAAATATTCCTGCTGAATTATTAATTCTGTTAACTTTTTTAATTGGCTGATTGAATTTATTTATCACAATATTTACACTTCAAGTTTTTAAAAATTGCATTATCTTTATTACAGATCTTTCCAAGGATCAGAGTTAGGTTGATCAGCCAATACTTTTCTAGTTCATCTCTCCTAAAAGAAAAATGCCATGTCATGGTTTTCATGAAACTGACTAGGTAACTAATCTTAGTTACCTAATCAATGACATAAAACAATAGATCGTCCACAGGTAGTGGCCTTCTTTTGCCATCATTGAGCAGCAAAAAAATGCTGGAGGATTGCAATTTTTTGTTGATGGCAGTTATTTTACTGCTAATAGATAATATATTTATATGATTATGCAATGGAATTGTTTGTTCATCTGAGTTATCATAGCCATTAAAACTTAGACAGTGTATTCAAGCCTTGAAAAGAGGAAATAAACTCATTCATTTATGTTTAGCTACACAAACATATAGGACAGTAAACAGAAGAGACCAGACTGATGAGCCATGAACTGTGTCCTTCAGCCTCCTGCTCAGCAGGTTACAGTGGACAAATTTCATGCCTCCTGCAAAAGTGCTGGGGAAGGACCTTCATCTCTGATCCTGTGCTGCTCTGCTGCTTTCCTGCTTTGGCTTGCATGTGGATCCCATGCCCCCCATGCTCCTTTGCACTCTGAGGGGCAGCTGCTGCTCTGTTTGCCTCTGGCTTTGCCAGCTGCAGCATTCAGCCGAGGACGTGCAGAGCACCACGGCTGTCAGTGCGTTACACGTCGGGGGGCTGGTAAAGAAGCAAGTAGCAGCCTTGCTCAAAACCTTGTAATAAATCCAGGAAGGCAGATTATGACAATGCAGAAATAAATTTATTTTAGATGAAGATAACAAGTCCTCAATATATTGCCGTGTTCTAAATTTACATATGAGGATAAACAGTGAAGGTTTATTGACAAATGAAAACACCTCTGTTTAGTGATAAAAAGAGATGAAGTCAAGGAGAAAGCCTCTCATTCACCTAAAAAAAAAAAAAAAAGGTGCGGTTCTGGAAATATAATCCTCTAAAGTCAGATAAGAAGCAATCTAATGTAACTGTCCAAGTCATTACATACCTCTGCAAGGAGACACAAAGAGAAAAAAGCACAGTTAAGCCACAGGTCAGAGGAGGTCCAACTACCTTCATCTAACTGAGGGCAAAGACTTATTGAGAGACAGACATAGTGAGAATAATTGGAGTAAATTTGGACCATTTAAATAAAGAAAGGAGCAAGAATGTATGCAATGGGAGTAAATGATTGGGACAAGACAAAGTCATGTATATCACAAACCAGATAAAAATAATTTATTTCTTACAGTTTGATAGAAATCTGGGACAAGAAGTCACAGGACAAACACATACATCAAACAAATTAAGAAAAAAATAAAAATAAAACCCCACAGACTTGGTGAGACTCAGAAAGGCTTAACAATGTACCTAATGAGAACATACATATGTTAATGAAAAAAAAACAAACAGATTTGAACTTGCTATTTTTCAAGGAAAGTTATTACTCCAGTAATTACCCATTGAGTAATCTCTGGAAATTTTCCCTAAAACACTGATAGTAGCTACTATGATAGAAAGACTAGACTGCATAAATTATTCATCTAGTCCGGAACGGCAATTGCATTCCACTGTAAGAGTAATCTTATTTTTGTTTTTTTTTGTTTGTAGTTGCATGCTGCTCTGGTTTTTTTCTGAACATCACCACTCTCAAATATATTTTTCTATTACTTCCTTTTTGTTTTTAATTGGATTTGGTATCATGCCATGTTCCAATCTTCCAAAAAAAACCCAAACCAAAACCACAACAGCTGGTAAACTCTGTTTAAAACAGTTTGGAATTACATGGAAACATATAGGGATGTAGCAAAGCCAAAGGCTGTACTTTTGTCCACTGCATGTCTGCAAAGTTGAAATGTACTAAAGCTGACAATTTAAAAAAAAAAAAAAAAAGAAAACAAAGGACAATAAGGCAACATTAAACAGAGACACAAATGAAAAAAACCTATATATGGGCTATATAATGTGGCAGCAGATGAACGAGAATTCTTCTTCCTGGTCACAGAAAACTTAAAACTGTTCTGCATTTATTTTTTTTTTTTGACATGTCAGTGTTTTTTCTTAGATAAAAATGAATCAAAAACTGAAAACAAAAATTAGAAAAACAGTTTCGTCACTTACCCCAGATGTTCCTTCACATTGATTCATCTGATTGCTCTGTCAACCCACAGTGTCCTGGAGGAGGAATATTTTCGCCACTAGACTTTTGTGGTATAGGTAACCCTTGATATTCCTTTTTGAAGGTGTTTCTGTGTGTCAGTATAATACTTCACTTGCAAGGTGGGTCAGGATAGGACCCTCTGGTATGTGCCTTATCCACATTGGAGACCGTGTTGGTCTCTAGCAGGTGTCTGCCCATGGCAAATGGTGTGGGTTGCCTTTTAAATAATCTTTAATGTTCCTTCCAACTCAAACAATTCTATGATTTTATGAAATTCAAAAATACATGGAAAATTACAAATTTCTATGTATGTGTTTAACTGCAGAGGTAAAGTGTGAACGTATTATTTCTTTGCCCATAATTAATACCAAAAGGGACTGTCATTCATCCATTCTCATTCTAGTCAATGCTTTGTGAAAAGGAGCTACAGTCCCAAACTCCTTGTCTGCTGCTTCCTGCTGGCCCTTGTCAAAATAAGCATGGGCCAGGACAGGGCGGCTTCCTCAGGTCCAAGGCTGTTACTGTCTATCTATACATTCTTGTTCATATGTTCTTATAGGTTCCCAAAATACAGATTCTGGCCAAGCCCACCATCTATCTAGCACTCCATTATTTTTCCACCAAAGAGGTTTTTTTACTCCCTAAAGTGAATGGTACTTGCTGTAGATTTCCACAGATGTTATCCCTTTGCACTGCAGTAAAGAGAGCAGCGAAAGCAGAGAGAAGACATTTGTAGCCAGTCCCTTCCCCCGGAGCTTTATTTGAAGGACATAAAAAGGACAAGAAAGACACAGTGTCAGAAAACTCTCAAGAGGTGGGACAGAGTAGGAGCCTGAAATGTTGTGACTCCTACACAGACTCCCGGCTCAATCCCACTAACACTGGATGGGTGGAGAGAACGGGCCAGAAAACTCAGCTGTTTTAAAGCCCAGCCATTTTCCCTGCTGAGGCATTGCTACCTTGAAGCACTGTGCTGAGAAAGATGCCAACCAGGCAGGAGTTTTCCACATTCATTTAACAAATGCTTTTTGTGTTACTTGCAATTCTGCTGCCAGAGGTTAATCAAGGAAAGCAGGAACAGAACTTGCTATCAGCATCACTCCATCACCTTCCCCTGCCCACCTTCCAGCTGCATGTCACCAGGTATCATATCCTGATGTATTTCCTTTTCCCAACTGAGAATTGATTACTGATACAAGATGAAACATCTAGTAACTGCACTGTAGATTCTAAATTGCTTTCTTGAAGAAGCAGCATTATGGGTAAATTGTTTTTCAGGAAAAAAAATAACTTTAGGAGGTCAGGGATAACTTTTTACTCAAAAGGCAAGTAGCCAGTACCTGCTGTGACTTCAGGCTGAAATCTCTGCAGCCCTTGAGCTGATGAATGTGTTAAAGATAGACAGCAGTGCAAGAAAAGCGTCTCTGAATATCAGTCAAAAATTATGACCTGAAAGAAATCTTTGGTCTTGAAGCCAAGAAAATAAACTTAAAATTAATCTCTTTATTTTCCTTTCAGTAGGAGTATAAAAAAATACAGATGATCCGTTTTCACTGAGGGTCTAAGACATTACATTGATACACCTTTTCAGCTGTAAAAATACTTCCATATGGCTTTAGTTACATGCCATGGGTACAAAATAAAAACACTTGAACACTACAAGAGCAACAACCAAGAAAAGCATTCAGATTGTATCAGCCATTTCACCCAGGAGCAGCCATAATTCCTCCACCACCACTTTACAACTTGCCTTTGCTGACTCCTGAAGTTGTGACTTTGATTTCTCTCAATTGCTAGAACTTCTTAGCAGCAATTTCCAAAATGTAGGTGTTTCCTGCCAGTCCAGGCCAGGTTCTAAGCATGTCATGAGTCTAACCTATTGAGTCAACATGCTTATGTGTACCGAATTATGGAATTTTTTTGATTATAAGGGACCTTAAAGATCACCTAGTTCAACCCCCCTTACCATTTACTGAGCTGTGGTTTTCTCAGGTTTTCTCTGCTATTCCTAGAATTAAGGACATTCCCATTAGGACTACATTATAAATTTGAGAATACCAAATATGCCTTTTGATTACTGAAATAGCTACCAGGAAATTAATACCTTTCCCTATAACCCATGTTAGATGTTTCTAGTTTGTGTTAGTGGCTCACATCAACCAGAAACATCTCACTCTTGGCTCTTTTACTATTCTTTCACTGAAGGTACTTGTTAACGCTTCCAAATATCTCCAACCCCCCCCGCCCAAAAAAAAAATAAAAATTGTAAAGTTGTTTTACTTTAAAAGAAATAATTCTGCTTTTGAATGATACATCCTGCTTTTGTCATTGTTTTAATTACTCTGCATAATCTTATATTAGCTGATCCAGCCCTGGGAAACAAAGTAAAGAGGAAGTTTCTACTGAAAAAAAAAAAAAAAGGTGAAGGAAAGAATTTTTCTGAAGGGATTTACAGCTGTAAAAATAGAAGGCATTTCTACCATCAGTGAAGCATGAAAAATGTTTTTGTCTCCTTTTTCTACAGCAGATATTATTCTTGTGCCCCTGAGCAGTTACTGCTGGAAGAAGGACATTCAAGAATATAACCCCATGCATATACTCTTGCACCATGTAAAGTTATTATGGATCTTGCAAAAAGCCTAAGTCACTTCATGTGACTCTGTTTCTAATCTGAGTGTGATTTCAGCAGAAAGAAAATAAAAGTAGACAGAATATTAATAAACAGGTCTTCAGTATCTCAAGATCACCCTAACAAATGATTAGTACAGTCTGAAAACTGTTTCCTTCAGGTGAATACCAGCATTCAGTTTAGTTAATAAAGTTCAGTTGCAAGTCAAACGATTCCAGACATAACCAAACATAGAATCATACAATTATTTGGGTTGTAAGGGACTTTAAAGACTTTAGTGCCAATCCCACATGCAATATGTGAGGATGCCAGTTCATGAAATTGCATGTCGGAGCTCAGGATTGAACGTACATTTTTTGTGTTGAGCGGTGAGGAGTTCTACATGCATAAATATCCAGACTTCTCTTTAAGGAGGTCTACACTACTCATGGTTCCTCCTTACAACCATACCTAACACAGATTGTGACCTTCTAAGCATCTCTAATAGTCTCCCCATTGGTGTCAGTCATTTCAGAATAGATCAGGGTACCTAAGAGTTTTCCTGCTCAGCCTGTGCCTGCTGTTTGCTTGATTCTCACTGGACTGGTTAAGCTGATCAGTGAGACTTTAATCCATTCATGAATGTGCTAGTTATATTTCTATTCCCATTAGGAAGGGGATGTACGTTGGAGAAATTTTCCAAGTACAAAACAATCCTGAACCAGAGAAGTATAGGTCCCTTATCAACTTAAAGCAAGCATAATAATTAAAAATTTCAAAATGGATAAAGGGCTTAGAACTGAATTTTAAATTAGTTCTGATAACACGAACACTTATTAAGATTTTAAATAGCTTTTTTTTATTATTGTGTAACTTTTTGAAGGTCAATCAGCAACCTGCTTTCAGAGCATTTGAAAACTGTAAAAAATTACTTTTTCTCTAAAATAATTATTTAATCTGTCAACCAAACAACTGTTATCATGAGTATCATGACAGTCCCAATCAATTGCAGCTGACATCAGTTTTACTCAGAGAGCGTTAGTATCTACTTCATAGCTTATTTTATTCAGAGAACATGAGAAAAGACCTTCTGGGTTTGTTTTCCAGTCACTCCAATAGCAGCCATCTCATGCTGGTGTGCTGTGCATCACAATTACAGGGTAATTCTCATTTTATCTCACAGAGTTCCACCGAAGAAGATAAGAATTGTACATAGGAAGTATGCTGGGACTACAGCATCAAATAAAGTAGATTCAGCTGAAAGGAGACTATGTGGAAAGGGGAAGAGGATCACTTGCTTTTAACAGATAATCTTTCCATATTGCTCTGCTGAAGATACATGAGCTACAGAAAACTTCAACACTTCAGGCATGACACCCTCAGCTGTCACATGTAGTTCTTTACAACACAGTGTCGGTACCCATCTCAGTACTTTGCCTCACTTTCTCAATTTGTTTCTCAAATATAAATCAGATGCAATTAGCATTAAAATCTAGAGCCACTGAGAATCAAGGAAAGAACTCCAAGTTTAGTGGACTATGTGCCTGTAAGGCATACCTTATTTTGTTCACACGACTCTTATCCCTCATTTTGGAGTCCTGGAGGATACACTAAACACTATATTGTGTTGTGGTAAAGTGAAGCTTTATCCATGTGTAAAACAACCTAAGTTTCCTATGCCTTCACACTTGACACTTGTAGGCACCAATTTTTATCAGCAAACTCAAGATTTAGCACCAGTAGAATTCATATGTCCTTATATTTTAAGAATATCTGAATTAGGAGTCAGGACAAATCTACTCCCACTCTTTCCTTCAATGGTGTTTATGCTGCTTTCCTGTCTAAAAGCAGATGTTGTCAACAATAGTTGTATCAAAGACCTTTTTGAGTACAATATTTACAAGCTATTCCCTTTTTTGTTTTGTAAGCACCTTCTCTTGTACATATTAATTACTTCAGGCCTCTGCCAACATATGTTAATATCCTAGCACAGCCTCTTTCATGGGAAATGTCAAAGATTAAATTCAAATGAAGGATGACATTTCCGTTGGCATATATCGTGTCTTTATCCTCTAGAAACGTCAGCTGAGGAAAACCATAATATTTAAAGAAAAAAATGTTCACTTTTTTCATAAAATTCCTGGGTGACTGAATTATCTTTACAACGCAAAAAACCTAAACAATTCTGATATGATGAAAAATATCAGAAGTGAAAGTTAACTCTGGCTTTACTTGCCAGGCGCCAACAGAGCACAACCAGAAAAATAATAAAACATATCTCACACTTCTACCCTTTGTTTTCCTGATTATGGGCTTGGGCAGAGCACATCAGAAAGCACTTGTGCTCCTCCTAGACAATGTTGACTGCTTCAGACTAAATTGCTCTTGTTGGCAGTTTTATACACACGTGCCAGGAGGCAGTAAGGGCAGGCTGTTCTGCCTTCAGGGAAGGAGAACCGTTGCTGACATCCCAGAGGTGGCAGAGGCAGCAGACCACAGATGACAGCCCAAATCCAAATGAGGATAACAGCGTGGGGCTGGGATAGTGACAGGGGTGAGTGAGGGACTTGTGTCTGCCAAACCAGCCCTGGCCATGAAGCAGCTCCAGGATAAATACAGGTAGCCAGAGTAAAGTCAGCCAGAGTCAAGGCAGGATGAGGATAGACACAGCATCCCTGTGATGTAACTCGGGCAGAGAGCAAGGGCAGGGCCTGTGCTCAGAGGCAGATCCTGTTAGGAGAACAGGGGAGGTGCCTGGGCAGTGCTTCTCACGGCTGCACAATCACTGTGTGAGATGGATCCTTCGCCAGGGGCTGAACCTCCGGTAGCAGGGAGAGGCTGCTGATACGTTCATGTCTGGCATGACAGCCAGGGAGAAGCCACGTGGAAAACTTTTGGAGGGCAGAAGAGAGTTATGAAATAAAGACGATTGTTCACAGACTTGAGTTTGCTATATGAAGCAGCTCCATGGAAAACATTTTAGTGATCTTCGAGTTGAAGATCACTGATAAGCACTAATCTCATGAGGGTTTTCTATTGAATATTTTTTCTTGTGTTCTTCTCCATGGGCATGTTATAGCTGTACAGACTTCTCTAAAATTTATCTGATCTGAAAAAAGCTAAGCAAAAAACCCCCAAGCTCCAAAAAACCCAAAAAGCAAATTTCAAATTAAAATTTTAGATAAGTTTGGTCTGAAAAAACTTAAATAGTCTTAGAAGAAATAATCTTGAGATTCATTCAAATTAATATTCCTTTTCTTTGCCTGTTTTTCTCCCCTGGGAAGTCTTTGTATTGCTAGTGTTTAACAGAAAAAGCAAAAAATAAAAATACAAAATCTATTCAAAGTGTTAAAAATTAGGAAAAAACCCAGGAGCATTAACTGACAAAGTAGGATATATCATGAGAAAAGAGGAATAAAACACATAATTTTACTGTAGTGTCTTAGACTTATGGAGTAGCCTAAGAACTAGAACTCTGATGAGCTGGAGGTGGCAGTGAGAGTTAATAATCCTATTGGACTTCTCAGAGCAGAAAAATGATTGGTCAGACATAACACCTGTATGTGAGCCCTACTAAAACTGAAGAATTACATAGCTATAAATTAATACCCTGAATATCATTGTCCTTTGACATAATCTATCAACAAGTTTTCTGGATTTAATAAGTCCCTGGATTATTAAGCATAACTTAAACATCACTTGGCTTATTTTTATAACACAGACTATATTTTTCTTTTGTATATTTTCTTAATATTTTTAGCCTTGCCTTGGTACCTGCATAATACACAACAATAGAATTGACATTGAGTTTTCACTGGCTCTCAGCAGGACTCAGAACACATCCCACAGATCATTTTGTAATAAGTTGAATAGAGATCAAAATACAGAAGCTCAAAAGTTCTGCCTTACAAGCCTTAGGCAGTTTGTAAATACAACTTCAGGAATAATTCTCAGTCATTAGTCTAGCATAATAATGAAATGCATTGCATATATGCAACTGAATAGAGGTAGAAAAATCTGAATCAAAAAATAAATTTTAATAAAGAAACACATAATTGTTACAATGATATTCAAGAAGATTTAAAAATATATACTTAGAATAATAAAAAAGCTCATATGTTTTAGGATCCTGAGGTTTGCAAGAAGTGGACAATTAGTGACCAGCATCTATTTTTAAAGCAATTTTCTTATCACTGTTATAAATATTTTATAATAAGAAAGTATAAAATTTATAATATAAAATAATAAGAAATACCTTATTCACTTTTCTTTACTTGGTCTCAATCACATATTCCCTATATTAATTTTAACTGACACATATTTGACATAGCAAAATTTTGTAGATTAACATTTGTATTTGTTTTCTATTGCCATTGATTTTTCCTTGTTCAGTGGATATTAATAAATTCCACCGCTAATTGATTTTGGTGGTTTCCTATTCTTAGAAGATAGTGATCAGTAGAGTGGAACTTCAGTGAGCAGCAACACCATGTTGTAGTCAGAATAGCAGTAAGTTATGGTATCGTCTGATTTTAAAGACCATTTGACTTTGATATTCCTTTCAGAGTTATGTTAAACTATATTATCTGTGTAATGAATCATATTTGTTCATTCACCTCTCAGGATGTTTATGAGCCAAACATCCAATATTACAAGCACTGAAACATACAAATGCATAGACTTTGCATAATACATTAATAGGATTATATTTTAAAAATCCCTTTTATGCCTGAAATAAGAGAGCAGGATATAAATGGGCCTTAGGCCACAAAGCAGAACAGTAGTGCTGTGGAGCACTGCCCCCTTTGTGCCTGAACTGGGCTCCCCACAGCACAGTTCCCCATTGCAAGGGACAGGCAGAGCCCTCCTCCACGCCCTGGCCCATGTCCTGCCATGCAGGCGAGTGGCAGTGGCTGACCTGTGGCATCGGGTACACCATCACCTCTGGCAGCACAGACCCCAAACACAGCCTGCTGGCTTGGGCTTCTCACAGCTCCTTGGAATCTGCAAAAATGTCATGTCCTGGCCCACGTCCTGCCATGCAGGCGAGTGGCAGTGGCTGATCTGTGGCACCGGGTACACCATCCCCTCTGGCAGCACAGACCCCAAACACAGCCTGCTGGCTTGGGCTTCTCACAGCTCCTTGGAATCTACCAAAATGTTATGTCCTGGCCCATGTCCTGCCATGCAGGCAAGTGGCAGTGTCAGATCCGTGGCACTGGGTACACCATCCCCTCCGGCAGCACAGCCTCCAGGCCCCAAACAAGGCCTGCTGGCTTAGGCTTCTCACAGCTCCTTGACAACTACCAAAATGTCAGGAGGAGTCTCCTGTGAAAGGTCCTGGAGAGTATTTGTGAGTCTGCAGGAGAGGAGCTGCACCCCTGAGGGGTTTTTGTGGGCCCTGTGTGCTGTCAGGCAGCGCTGGGACAGACTGTCCTGGGCTTTGCAGCTGGCTGATGCTCTTCAAGACATGAAGCATTAGGCATGCATGCAGCTGAACACCCCACCCTACCCCAAAACCTCATTTATGTTTCTGATGTACTATTCCCAGTATTTCACCCACAAATAGTATTTAGGATCTTAGATTTATTTTATCCTGCTGCTGAAGAATTTCTTCATGTAGACTTTCACTTTGACCAGTGTTCATTTCCTACCTCTTTTCTCTCTTTCCTCCTTTGGTCTTTTGAGCTCCACCTCCATACATTTTCCTCAGGGAGTTTATCAGCTGCAGCATATCAATAACCTTACAGCAGATGCATGACCGATTCACAGTTATTGCTGAAAATCAAGGACAAAGAACTGAACTGGCTGATAAAAGTAAATGCAATTTTCCATTCCTTCTTTACAAGCAAGTAAACTAAATGGCTCATTATCCAAAAAAACACCAACTATTTAAATTAACTGGCAACATCTAAAATACAAATAAATAGGAATATACTGATCTGCTTAGGACAAAAATAGAACAGAAAAGACTTGGTAGTTCATCACTATATGCACAATCTGCAGAGATGAACTTTTGAGCTAACTATTTTCATTCCTGAAATAAAATGTGCCTCAAATCCAAAATAGAAATGATTGACCAAATATTATGTTCTTGACATCAATAATATTTTTTTCTACACATAGACCTCAGAACACACAATACAAGCTATAGCATCTATTTTTAATCTAAATTTAATTTATAATCATTAATGCAGTGGGTATTGATGAACTCTGATCAGAAGATCTTAAACTGTAATTAGTAAGACATCAAACAAACCTTTCAAAAAGGTTGTTTATGCTCCTTGTTTTAATTTGCCTTGTTTAAGACTATCAAAAGTCTTCTGTTCTTTCCCCCTCTTTCTATTTCACTTAAAACTAGTAAATTTTAGATTTTAACCTGTAAAGATAAATAACAAAAGCTGGAGATGTAAATTTCTGTACCAATGGATATTTCTTTTAAAATGCTGTACTAGCAAACTGTTATGTACTACATTATATTTCATAACAAAACATTCTCAAAATCCTAAAAAATAGTAATTTCAGTTTTAATACCCATCACCCCTACAAGCCTCAGACTACAAGTTTACACTCTTAAAATTTGCAGTCTCAAAACTGTAAGTTCAAGCATTTGTTCATTTACTGGTATGACTGGATAAGATCACAAATATTCTGCTGAAAGAACATCCATGTTTGGAAACCTTAAGACAGGCGATTTTGGAACTTCTCATGAGCTGTATTGATGACATTTTGCTGTCTATGAACTCCTGAGAATGCTTTATGAAATATTTTCACTTTAGTACAGAATAAAGGTGGCTGCTAAAGGAGGAGATAGGTCGTTTTTATAATAAATTTTTTAAAAAAATGTATGCAATCCACTGCATATATCTCCTGGTGTATATAGGACATCTATGAACTTAACTCTAGCAGCACTATGAATTTGTCCTTGACTCTTGTATGTTTTGAATTAAATATGTCAGGATACGTATTCCTGTGTGTCTGTCCAGTAAGTATTTTCTGCTATCAAGTAATTACTAATGTCTTCACAAAATCGTAAGATTACTAAAGAATTATGAGACTAGCATTTAACTAATTCTGGAAGGCTTTTAGAAAATTAAAAAGATTTAGGATTCAACATGCCCTTCACTATATTTCTATCTCTGTACAAAAAAATGTCCTGACAACCCTGTTACTTTGTAGGACTGAGACCCATAATTTCTTGCAAATTGGTAGTAATACTAACAGTTTTGTCCAGTGTTTGCAGTGTGTATTTTACTTGAAATACCTCACAGAGAATCAAGCTAATCAAAACTCAGGTCTCTCCCACCAACAAGAAAATATTAATCATCAATTGCTTGGAATTTTAATGGAAGAGTGTAGATTAGTCTGATGGAACTAAAAATTAACGGTGGTGTATTTCTATAAACTTCTTTTTTCTATGAAAACAATATAAAAACTGATATTGGCTTTGATTTTGTAGATAAATCTAAAAGTACCTTTCTCATATTCCAAGTGCTATGTTCATTCAAGAAACAAAAAAAAAAAAAGCTCTCTACTAGCCAGAATTCTGGCAAGGCACACACAGATGCACACAGTGTTGTAAAAAATAAAACCAGTAAATTGATCAAGCTGAGAATATTTAAATAATTTCAAACAGAACATCGTAAAATTAGGAAATCTTCTTCTTCCTCTGCCAGAGAACTGTGGAAGGTCTTGAAGACTGAACCAATTGCTGTTCACAACAGAATTTGTGGAATAAAGTATTTTCTCCACTTGTAAAATAAGTCTTATTGAAAGTGATATCTCTGTTCTGTTCAGCATACTGCTATGGCAACTATAAATATCTTCTTACAATTTTGTCCTCCTACTTTGCCGTTATTAAAAACATGTTCTAAAATGAAGTGATCTTTAACTTCTACAATTTAATTAGACATGATTTTTTTGTATGCTCTGTGGTAGCTTATGATGTTACACAAATAGGGAGCACTATTTATAAACCATTCATTTACATTGTATTTATAAATGTGTAGGGAAAAAAAAAGAGAGCAACAGGATGGTTTTATCACTTAGTTTTTAATGTGCTTTGTAAGGTATTTTCCCTAATTCATCCTTTATCAGAACTGCACTGAATTATATCAGTTTTATTTCAGCCTATCACCAGATCAGTTCTATTTCTTGTTGATTTTGATTTGTTACAGATAAACTGTGCATTTACCTCAGTAAGACATCTATGACAGTTGTTGTGTTTACCTTCTAGATGCCCCAAAGGAAGCGCCAGTGGCCACTGATTCTTATGGTACAGTTTCTGCCCTGAGATAAGATCCAGAAGTTGCTTTTAGATCTATAAATTCTTTCTGAAATGCACATATGCTTTGTAAAAAAGCTGTTCAAATTCTCTATATCTGTGCCTGAAGCAAACAAAACATATTTTCTTTAGAATTTGTTTCTGCCTGACTGCCCACACAATGAGCACAAGACTATTTTGTTAAAAGAATCAATGCTTCTAAAGAACTTCACTTTCAAAAGCCTATCACAGGAAAATAGAACTAACTTATTTATATATAAGAATATGTAAATAGATGAATATTTGTTCTTCCATCAGGAAGAGACTAGGCCAGGTCAGGGGTTGGTCACACAGATGTTTCAGGGGGTAATTAACACTCATGCAACTGAGCTAAGTAATATAAGTGTGTGTGTAAGACAATAATGATTTCCAAAAGTTTGCAGTTTTAATTAATACAGTTAATGTTAATCCTCAGAACAGTATTAATTAGTGGAGAGAAAGTATAAGAAAGCTACTAATTAATTTAGTAGAGACACAACATTTTTTTAATCCTTCTGTGGAGATGGATTAAGTAAGAAGGTAAGTAGTATGGTTTATGGTTAATAGCCTTTTTCCCATCCCATAGTGCACCAGTTCAGCTATATTTGTGAACACAACAGGACATAAAAAACACATTTAACTCTGCAATGACATAGACTGAATCAATAATACTCTCTTCAGAATTCCTTAGCATGAATAATAAACAGACAGGATCAAAGCAGCAGTTTCTGGAGTTTCTATCTTCCAAGTAGTTTGGTATTTGTGACTTTTACCTAGGTAAAGTTTTTCAGCCATGTATAATCAAAGAAAAAGCACAAAGAAATTATAATTTGTTGAGCGTGTATAAAGCCACTACACATGATCACTTTTTTTTAATTTGCTTTGCTGAAAAATAGTGAGTCTTTGGGTTGAACAGCAGGAGACTATGTTGTAGGTCTGTTTTAAGTTGTCCCCTAGGTGATCAGAAATTTATAATGTACTGGGAAACTGTACTGAGTTTAGAAATTTATCAATGCCAGTTAATAAAATCTACAGTTTTGTAGAGTGTTTTAAAGGCTATTGGAGGCATTTCTGATTGTACAAGCATTGCTGGAAGAGGGAGAATACAGGTACTTGGAAGAGCTGTCTGCACTGCTATGAGTATTACAGTCCCCACAAACAAAATTACCTTAGAGTAACTTTTTGGGATTTTTTTTCCCTAGACATCACTCTGCCCAGTGCCATTATGAAACTTAAGACACCAGCATAGAACAGGACAGTCACAGGGTATTTTCCCAGGAAAAATTAAAGAAGATAAATATGTGCAGCTTTATACAGAGAAATCCAATGCTATTTAAAGACAACCTCATTTTGGACTATTTGAAGAAACATAATTTCTATGTATTCAGGAGTAACTATTGACAGAAAGAAGGTGGTTTCTTGTTACTGATCCTCTTCAGGTTTTTTCCTTTTTTTCCTCTTTTTTATTCTTTTCACTGATATATGGGGCAAATTTAAGTGAAAATAATTCATCTTTTTGTGCAGTTGTACTACAAAATACCAGTGAAAGGCATTGAAAAGCAAAGCAAGCATACAATTGTAAGGAAAAGGTCTCTCTTGCACTGACACTGAATGAAAACCACTTGATTGTTGGTTATGCACCCATTAATTGTGTCATTTTATGGTCAGTTTTACACAATAACAGTAAGTGTTTTTCCCACTTATAAGTAAGTCATTATTCAAGAATCTTCTTTGTTTCAGAAACCTCTGGATCTTCCTGTAACTACCCTTGAATTTTGTTAGATCCTGATTCTTTTCTAGTTTAAGCCTAAAAATTTCTGTCTTAAAAACCATCATCTTGGAGACCAAAATCCGCATCAAAGTAGGTGCAGCAATGGACAGATGGACTGTTGCTTTTGTTGCATTTCTTTTGCCAAACTTAGAGAAGTCCCCTTCAGGACAAAGCTAAGGTTAGAGAGCACCTGCAAAAATATTGTTGCCTGGGAAGCATTGGCAAAGATAGAAAAAAATCTGTACATGACCCACAGAGTTTTAGAGTTTTGCTTCAGAACAAGACAGACATAATCTTTGTTCAAAATATCGCACAGTAATGCTGCAGTTTAAATTAGTGATATTTATATTCATCCTTAGGAAATACCCATCCCAACCATATACTGGTTCACAACAGTAGTTCCCTGCATTTTTAATTTTTGAGGAAATGTGTGCAATTACCTTTGTGTTTCCCTACACATGGCCCCAGTGAACAAAAAATATGTGAGAGCATATATATTGGTAAGATACCACCTTACTCTTAATCCCCTCTAATGCTTCCCTCATAGAGGACCCAGAGTACAATTTAAGTGCAATGCTACAATTTCTACAGCAAACTGGCACATCAGCTTTCCACTTCCAAACTCTTTCTCATTAGTCATAAGTGCAAGATACAACACAGAGATGACTGTACTAATTGGCATAGTGCCCTTAATGAAAACCAGGCTAAAACCTGAACTCTGTGAGTAGCAGCATAAATAATATTTATTCAGTGCTGCCATTAATTAACTTCACTTTTAAATTGCAGGAAAATGAGGACAATGTATCAATTGATCAAATTTATATTTAATGCATAGGCAAATGTAACAAAACAAACACAGTTGTATATAACACACAGACTTATGAACTGAAGTCACATAACCTTTCTTAGCCAAATGACTTCTTACTCAACAATCTAGCAAAATGATAAAAGTGCTCTGTTACTAAGTAAATTATTATTCACCATATCTAGAAGTAGTGCCAGCTGGTCCCCAAGTACTCATTCATGGCTTTATGGTAGTAAAAATTGTAGGTTCTCACACTGATTTTTAACATCTATTACATGTATTTAAGAATGCCTATGGTTATAAAATACAATATAATAGAGATAATTACCCCTTTGCACATTTATTCAGTCTTTAGCCATCACTCGTATAAAAGAAAAGTAGAAGTTTATGGTAAACTCTTACCTTGAGTAAAACAGAAAGAATCTGTTATAAGCAAAAGTGCAACACATGAACAAGTGTCCTAGGTTGCAATACAAGATGTAACCAGGAGTATGCATTCTATCACCGCCTGTTGAAAACCAGGTGCAGCAGTGTTCTGTATCTCCCATGACTCATCCCTCATAACCCCAGCAAATATCTTCTGTTAATGGACCACCGAGTCTCTCTGCATGACTGATAAAATAACATCATCCCACTGTGAAATGCTTTGCCCAAGGGAAGGAGCCAAGCATTCCTACCTGGATACAATCAGAGATTTGGAACACCAGGGGAGCCTTTTCCCACTGGATTCCCTGAGGAAGACCAGGCCCATCTACACCAGCACTGGACCTTCAGAGGAAAACTCCACCCTTCTACAGGATCCCTGCTCCAACAGAACCACACCTGTCACTGCAGGAGGGTGCAGCCACCATCTAATCGGACTGCTTTCAACACCCTGACCCACAGGGTGTAAGGTCATATTCTCACTCTGTCAGTGTTTTTTCTGTATTACTGCATTTTTATTTTAATTTTCCTAGTAAAGAAGTGTCATTCCTATTCCCATATCTTTGCCTGAGAGCCCCGTAATTTCAAAATTATAGTAATTTGGAGGGAGGAGGTTTACGTTTTCTATTTCAAGGGAGGCTCCTGCCTTAGGAGACACCCGTCTTTTCAAACCAAGACAACAAGGAACAATTTCATCCATAAAATAATTTCCTGTAAAAATATTGTCGTATTTCAAAACTATGAAATTCTACTTTATAACTACTAGGGATACTTACCACACTTAAAAAACCAGAAACCTAAATGAAACTGTTTCATCAGAGTGATCACTACTAACCTCACCCAGCTTATTAACATGTAGCCAACACAGAGAATTTAGAAATTTCTGCAAATTTTATTTCAAATGCTAGCAGTTGGAAAACAAAGTTGTAGTTGGTTGAACAGTCAGTCAGGGAAATATTTAGAGCAAGAAGACAGCGTTTTTGCCACCAGCCAAAGCCATTTCTGATTAATTAGGTCATTGAAAATTTTGTCAGAACATGATGAGGAGCTCAAGCAGCAGTTTCTACCACAACAACAGAGGTACAGACCTTTTCCCTTCAAGAAAACAGCTTAAAAAGCCACTGTGATTAAGAAAGAGTTACACTGGAAACAAATGTCTACCTCTCATGTTGAACTAAAACATTAGAACCTCTGTCTTGTTTTGGTTACTCCTTGCTGCACAGAGAAATGCCTCACAACATCCATCCTCAGAAGATGAGCACAGGAGGTGCCCTCTTGGCTTCCACTGACTCTCCTTCAAACCCTCTATCATAAATGTCTAATTCCCACTCCTCTACTCCTATGACCTGCAAGTTTTAAACAACTCATTGTTCACCATTGCCTAATGGGTGATGGAAAATTTGATGTCCCTTTGTGTTATGCATGATGCTTTTCACAGCTTAAAATAGGTCCGCAAGTAAATAGACAAAGCTTAAAAGGGAGAAATGCAAATAGAATGCAGCTGTCTTCCAAGTTATCTACAATAAACTATGTTAGGATATTTTCCTGTCGGAACCCAGGACATTCCTCTGGCTGTCCTGAATGGCCAAGACCCTTGCCAGGGGGCTCAGAGACCCTGGCACAGAGCCCAAGATGCCTGTGGTTTTGATTATGACCCGTGGAGCAAATTACCAACCTTAATGAAGATCTGCAAGCCACGACAGTTTAAATAAAATGATAGTGAATTTATCACACGATGAAAAAGTAACTTTTTGGGGTTTTTAGAATGGGGGTTCAGGGGGAAAGATGGAGGAATCTGGGTGTGTCCAACCTTTCTCCTTCTTCTTCTTGGCCTCCATCTTCTGCTGTGATGTTGGCACTTCTAGATTGGTTTAGAGTAGAAGCTCATTGTCTAACATAGGTGATAGGTATTGGGAAGTTATTGTAAACATTGTATATGTAGTTTTTGGTATAAAGACATAACACCACCCTGGGGGCAGGCAGAGTGCCTCCGACTGTCTTGCTGAGCAGACCTCGGCAGGACACGAGAAAATATTTTATAGATAAGATATAATAAACAACCTTGAGACCGAGAACTGAAGAGTTCTGACTCCTTCTTCGACTGCCAGGCTGGGAAAAGAGACTTTCTAACTTTTATGGGGGTCACTCTGACCACTGAGAAACCCCGAGATTTTCCAGCCTACAAATCCCCTCTGTGTAGAATATCATTAGAAGAGTAGCCTTGTATCTGTGCAAACATTTTTTTTTACAGGCCATGTCCAGAAAATTCTGTGGCCTTTACAGAGCAGCTAATAAAACGACTTTGGCAGAGAGGCATTCACTGAGAAACACTTTTTCTGATTCAGATGTCTGACTTCAGAAAATTCATTCAGTGTCAAAGACATTGTTATGTGATCTACCTTATCAAAAGCAGTGTTGCCAGTCAGCAATTACTTTAAGTTTTTTGTCAGCAGGATAAAATACTATCAGTAGATATGACTGAACAATACGTAATGAATGGAATGAGCAATATCTGAGCCTCCAAGGCCTCTCTGCTTCAGTAATATGTATACAAATGAAGAATCCTTCCACTATAATTTCAAATCAATTTAAAGAAATGCAGCTTTTAGTAGCAGTTGTGACAAACTCTCAAATTATGTATGTGTTTCTGCTATCTTATAACATTCTGGTAACCAACTCAATTTCTTTAAGCAGACCCATAGCAAGGTTTTTGAAGTTCTATCAGTTCTAAAAATTTTCAGCAGGTCATGAACAACACAAATACAACAAAATTAGGGCTGGGTCTTCAGCTGGGCACCTGCAGGAAAAACATCAGAAATATGTTCAAGAAAATACTTAATTCAGTATTGTCGTCTGCACCACATTAGTCAGCTTTGACTTCATACAAAAACAAAGTGGCAAATTAGTTTCTCTAATCTAAAAATTAAAATTCTTTCTAAAATTCTTTTCATTAATACTTTCAAAATGCAACATTCCAAAAGGTAGACATAATTTCTTTCCTTCTGCTTCCATGTTTTTTTGTCTTTCAGGTTATTAAAATATGTCAGTTATTCACGCTGCTCAACATATCCATTCTGCCAGTCACAACAGCTGATGTAATTTGTGCAAACCTTGCAAACGTACGCTATAATAAACTAGTGAATTCAGAATTCCTTTATTGTCAAATACCTACAAATAAACCTTATAAAAACAAATTAACAAACCTTGAATGACTGGTTTTGTTAGGGAAATAAAGTTATTTTCAAACATTTTAAGATTTTCCTTTAACTTGTAGAAGAATTCTTGCTGCAGAACTAGGCACTAGGCCTAGGCCAAGTGGAACATGAGTAAGAAGTGGAGAGTCACAATTTTAATCTTGAGGAGAAAGCTACAGACACAGAGCAGGAAGACCACACAATGTAATGGACATTGAACACGCAAAGGTTTTTATCCATCCACTCCTTCATTGGGCAGTGACAATGTGACTGGAGGGTGGTACACCCAAGGTATCCAACTTGCTAATGTTCTCAGCACCATGTATTTTCCATCAGCTACCAGAAGCAGCCAGGGATTAGGATCAAGGAATATCATCCATTTCTCCATCTATTTCTCATCATCACCTTTGTCTGCCAAAATGGTCAAGTATTTTTGTGGCTTGGGTGTGACACCCAAGTTGTGACTGAGTCTGTCTTGAGTCTGACAGGATCAGCTACCTCCAACTCATACAATTAGACCTCAAAAGGTTGGAGGAGAAAAGTCAGTAAGAATTTGGGTTATATTAATCTGTAACTCTTTGAGATCCAGATTCAATCCAATTTCAATTTCTGCCGCATTTGATCTTGAATACGATGAGCTCCTAGATAGAATCAGAGTCTGCTATCATATGCCATTCAAAATTTGTAGTCTGATAAATCTACAAGCCATACAACACCACTAGCAGCTTTCTAAAAAATTAATCCTAAGAAACTGCTTTAGGCACATTTCCTCACAGCATCACAGAATCACAGAATGTGTCAAGTCAGAAGGGATCACAGTTGTCCAACCTCCCAGCTCGAGCAGGTCATCCTAGAGCACATTGCACAGAATTATATCTGGACAGATCTTGAATACTTCAAAATATTTCAAAATCAAGGGGAAAACTGAGGATGGATACAAAATAATGAAAAACAAGTATTAAACCAAAATATTTTGAGAAAAGTTAAACTCCACATCTCTATTAAAGAAGAAATTCAGCATCACCAGTTGTATAAGTTGGTTTCCATTCATAATGTTTATGTCTGTGCAGCATTGGATACCCACTGTAAGAACCAGAAAACCACTTCTAAGATTAGGATAAGATACTCCAAACCGCTGGTATTAAAAGCATCCTACTATGCATAATGGACCCCTAGATAAATTGAACTTTTACAGTGTGCACCCTAACTACTTCTTCCTAAAAGTGTCTTATTTATATAATTAAATATATCCAAGTACAGTTATGGTAATTTGTTCTTGAAAAAAACTTTTCAAGAACATGAGCCAATGTTATACTAGCAATTACCATACACTTGGTACTTTGTGAACACACACAGGAAGTATTTAATAAGTTTAAAACTTTTTATTTAAGTTTAATAAGTTTAAAACCTTTAAAACCTTGGATCCTTGCAAGATCTTGTAATCAAGAGAATTATAATGACATTGAGCTTCACCTCAAATTATTGATTTATTTCTTGACAAAAAGTCAGAAATAAGCAACATCTGTGTGACTGATTAATTTCTGATAAAACCTGAGAAGATGAGTGGGATCACAGAGGCACCCCAGCCTAGAGCAAAGGGAATCCACTCAGGAGTCTCCAAGGAGCATGCTGGTTCCCCAGGTAGAGGAGGATTCAGTCTGTCTCTTCCTGAATGGCTGGTTTATCTGGGCTGAATGAAAACATCACGCTGAGCCCTTTGTTCTCCTGTCCCTTCTATGTTTAAAACAGAGCCAGAACTGTATGTGACTCAAGTTTTTTTCAGATCAGAAAGCATTTTTAACCCAGAACTAGATGAGTAATCTGGTTTAAAGTTAATTTTTTTCTAATTACAAGGCATCGGTACATCTCTGGCTTTATTTCTGAGGAACTCTAAAAATTATCTTTTCTGCATTTCCCACCTATCTCTGTTTTGGAAGCAGTGTGTAATCTCTACCATGTATAATTTCAAAACTATGTCTTTATCTCATAAAAAATGAAAGGAAAATAACTTGAAGCAGTATTATGGTTTAGTAAAGTTATTCCCCAATTTAGTGCTCCCACTGAAACACAAATCCATGCGCTGTTTGCTCTCCTCTTCCTCCCTCCTCCTGCCCCTGTTGGTGGCTGGAGTGGAGAATTGGAGGAACAAAAGGTAAAGATCATGGATTGAGATAAGAACAATTTATTTGAAACATCAAGGTAATAAGAATACTAATGACACTAATAACAAAATCTACCAGAGAAAGGAGGACTATTCATAGGTTATTGCTCACCCTGTGGAGCTGGTAATACACAAAAAGCTGCCGTGCTGCCCAACCCAAAAGAGACCCTTTCCTCCATCCTCGGAAAATGGTATGAGGTGGATCCTAGCCATGGCCCCTCCTGGCTACGGCAAAAACTAACCCTGTCCTGGCAGGAACCAGGATGAGCAGGCAGCTCTCTCATCCTGAAGAAACCTACCCTTCACGCAAACAGCAGAAGCACTTAAAGTATTAAGTTAATAATGATTTTCCCCTTTTTACAAAAACAGCAGTCAGCCTGATGACAAATATTAGAAGATTAGCATTGAAGTCTGCTTTATATAGTGTCTTTTCACTTCAGATTGCACATACAGTTTAGACTGCTCTGCTCATTATTCCTGTCAAGGCAAATGAGAAACTACACATGGAGAAAGTAAATTTGTTCTTTTTTTTTCCTTTTTCTTTTTTTTGCATTGTCCCTAGCCAAATGGGACCTGTTTAATCTGTTTAATTATTATTCTATTTAATCACATATACATCTTGCAAAACAATAGCCAGTGCAAATGTTAGTCTTAGGTTATTCACCTCAGGAGATTCCTCCTGCCCACAAAAGAGCCAAGGATTAGGGAAGAGAGATAAATGTTCTGGTTTCTGTACAACTGTGTCACTATGACTTTCAGGAAACATTAAGTATGTTCTTACACATTTCTCAGGAACAATTCCAGAAAATGAAATCATGCACACAACTCTAGAAGACACAGCCATGTAGCCACTGATACAGAAGAACAGATGATGGGACTCCGACTACACTCATTGAAGACAAAGAAATATAAGAAAAAAGTAAAACTAAAGGACAATACTAATAAAGGCAGACCTTGAGGGACTTACTCTAGGATGTCTTTATGCAGCTGTAAGTCATCCTTCATAATACAAATTAATGCAGTGCTTAAAGGCTCCTTGACTTCACTTTGCCAGCCTCAGTTCCCTGTGGTTTCAGTCCTCTGTTTGCACTGATTTTTTTTTTCCTTCAAGCATGGAAGTCTTTAACAACTGCATGAATAAAGTGAAATCTTAAGTATGTCCTGGACCAGGACATTGGTCCATGCAATGGAAGTATGAAATCTAAAGATATCATGCCCTCTCTATTGATTTCCATCAGTTTTACAGTGAATAAAAGTGAATAGGAGAACATACCTGATGGGCCATTGTGTGCAACAAAAATAAGACTAGAAGAGTGGCACAAATTAGAAGCAGTTTGATAGTAATTTATGAGTGTTCCTAGCAAAATAGTGTCCAATCTATTTAAAGTCCAGGACATCCAGCTTTTACCACTTGCTTTACCTCCCATATATGCAATACTCTTTACAATTACTGTGTTGGGTCCTGCATGACATTGATGAATTTTTATTTCTTTAAACAAGAAGGACAGAAGGAGAAAAGGAAAGGCCAAATGAGTGCTATATGCTCTATTGATCACTCTGGGAAAGGAAGTGTGCAAACAAAATTTAAAGTAACATGTCCTGAAAGCTTTGAGATTTTCATTCATTAAGAAGTAAATTCTTACTGAGAAACATGAGTTAAATTTAAAAATCCAACACATAAAACTTGTTTTCTTATTCAAGCTATTTCCACAATTAAGTTTAATTTAAAAACTGTAAGAGAAATAAATTTGAGTAGCAAAACTTTAGAAACAAGATGAAACCTTTACTATTCTAAATTTTTCTAAGTGATGCAGGTGAATGTCAATAACACTGAGACCATTAGTTCTTTAGTTTTTACCTTTTGCAGGAGTTTTGTAGGTATACCTGTACTATTACTATGACTGTTGTGGCAGTGCTTTTCATTCTGTTCTTTTTCCATGGGCTCAGGCTCTCCAGCATTCCCAGGACAACTACCAATGGTAATTGGTAAATTCAATTATTAGTGCTTAACTGACAATGTCCACATTGACACATCAACATGTCTCTTTGTCAAGATCTGCAACTTGCTCTACCTGTGTCTAGAGCAGACATGTGAAGGGGAATAGCAGAGCAGAAGCAGAACCCAAACTGAGGGTTTCCTGAGCAAGTAAGAAGCTTTTCCTGTGAGAAGAGGAAACCTGTGCTCAAGAAGCATGTCCTCTAGATGGGTATATCTATTTTAAAGAAGCTCTTCAGGGCTGTTTTATTCACATTATGATCCATTTCTTATTTTGCAAACAGACAAAACTTCTGGTGTGCAAGGAGTGGTTTATATTTCATTGAGTACACAAGACTACGTTGGGACTGCCAAAAATTTATGTAGCCTTGCCACAGAGAAATGTTCTGAGGTCTAGACACATGGAGAGAAACTCTGTTGCATTTTAAATTATAGCTGGCCCAAAACACCACAGTTAGTAAAGTGAATATCTCTAGCCAAGATGCAAGTGGGATCACCCTGGAATTTTACCCCAAAGGCAAAAAAAAAATCATAAAGTCGTTTAGTCAAAAGTGTATCTCTAAAGAAAGCTAAGGGACAGGTGTATCTAGACCTTTAATTGGGAAATATAGGAAAAGTAAAAAATCAGGGGAAAAAAGCGGCAAGTTGTTTTCCAAATGGTTTTTCAGTGCCTCAGTCTTGAAAAATAACTTGTATTTCTTCTGTGTGGTTTGGCACTCAGTTGGCAGGCATAGTGTCTTCAGGGGATTTTAAGAATGCCATGGAGGTGGCATCTATGTTTATTTTCTTGTGTGCACTGAGGGAAGCTCACAGACAGGAAGATGAAAGCTTTAAAACTCTGCAATGAAAAATATGAAAATGCTGAAAGAGAACGAAACTGAGGGAAGAAAGAACACTTCAGAGCTGACTAGAACATATTTTAAGAAGTGTAACCACAATGAAGAGCAATAAAAATAATAAAGGAACAAATAAAAGGAAACAGAAAAGAAACTGGTCTGTGGCAATATTTATGATCAAAACAGTTTTGAAATAGAACTTTCACTACTAAATTTGCATATTTCTGACCAGAAAGAAAAAGCCCTGTGACACATTTTCTAATAAGCTCCCTGTCACACATTTTCTAATAAACTCTAGAGTACTCTAGAGTACAAAACATGGGTGTCTACCTGAAGAAAAGTCAAAATCATAATCTCTCAAAGAAGCCAGAGCCAAGAAAAAATGTGAGCATTTACATAGTTTTTTCCTAACTTTAATCTGTGCAGGATCTGTAGTGACCAGCTCCTTCATAAAGCTAAAGAAACCTCAAAACAAATAAAAGCCATGTTAGTTGAAGATTTATTATAAAAATCCAATATATAACAATTCCTAAGGACAGGCAGCATTGATATTAAGCTTACTTGTGACTACAGTTACTGGACATAACAGTCCAAAACAAGTACTTATGTGCGTGAACAGGTCAGAAAGCACACGGTAATTTATTACCTAACAGCTTCTTGCTGACGTAAATCTTTAACATGTACCTAAGCTCTTACAAGATATCTGATTGGTATTATAATCAGAAAGTGGAGGATGTAACAAAGATATTAAGAACAGATTGTCGTCTTGCATGAAGAGATTACAGTTCATGTGATTTCCAGGAATATAATTATCTTTCTTCTATAAGTTCTGTTACCATTATTAATAGGTAAAGATATAAAGAAAGAGGTAGGAGTTTTAGTAGTTAGACATATAGTTCATTAATAAAAATTTATATAGGCAGGAAGATGGAAAAGATGGAGGGAATATTCAGGTCTTCCTCAAATACTGTCAAATGATTGCAAAATAGAAAAACAAAATCTGCTGTGACACTACTATATCTTCCAGAAATTCATCTCACACTTACAAGATTGCAGCTTCACAGGTAACATGCATATAATTACAGGACTATAAAAAACCCCACTTGAATGCAGTCAAGAACCAAACCAAATGAAAAAATGTCCACTTACTTTTCTGTTTAGCTCCCTGCTCAACAGCCCCACTTCTATGACACCAATTTCAAGCTGTTATTTACAGAAAAGTCAAGAGTTTTGAAAAGCAAGGAGTTTAAGATACAAAAAACTAGCTAACTGAACAAATAGATAGGTAGATAGATAAACAATGAGTGGAAATACTTCCTGACATCTTTTGCCATTTACACCCTAGAATTATCAAAGCAGGTTTCTCTAAGAATGTCAACACCAGGGCATTGCAGTCAGCTTAGCTGTTAGACCTGGTTAATATCAACTACCATAATACATTACTTCATGTACATTATTGGGCAGGCTGGTGCATGTGTTCCCTGCCCCACAATACACTAGCTGGGATATAAATCAGCATTGTGAAAAACAAAAGCTGTGTCTAAGCAGAGGAATAATACTCAGTGTCTGGTCCAAGGGCAGCAGTGCAGTTACAACCTGCCTCAGTGCCTGGGCTGTTTATAAAACTGCTGAGAGCCACAAAAGTGCTGCTTCAAGACAGGGCAGTTACCTTCCAGTATGTGCTCCCTCACTGCTTAGCAAGCACAAGCCTGTCCAAGGGAGAAAAGGCCTCTTAGCTCTTGTCCCTTCATCAATCCATGCTTGAACATTATAGAAATTCACACATATACAGGTTTTGCTGAGATTTGAGGCAAAAATAGTTCAGAACATTAACTTCTTCACTCAGTCAGCGGCAATGTAACCAGAACTTCACTGAATCTAACCCTCACTTATGTTTGCAAGTGCATAAAGAACAGCATCTTAAAATATTCTAGCAAAGACAAAGCTGTAGAATACATACATTAATACCATCCAGAAGACTCTATAACTGGGATAAATCCTAAGTAAGGGCAGCAAACAAGCAGCACTGCACTCAACATGAAACAGCAGTAACACATCAAGCAACAGATAAACTGGTAAGACACAGAAAGA
Organism: Ammospiza caudacuta; assembly: GCF_027887145.1. NCBI lineage: Eukaryota > Metazoa > Chordata > Aves > Passeriformes > Passerellidae > Ammospiza > Ammospiza caudacuta. The sequence continues at coordinate 15,219,547 of NC_080632.1, forward strand.
AGCAGACACAGATGGAAAAGAAAGACATGGCTACCTTCCCTTCCAGTCTTAACAGTTGAAATTGATTTCCCACAAAGCTCCTTAAAAGCTCATAAGCAGGAGCTTATATCAATAAGTAGAGTAGTGATTAATCACGCTATCTAGTGCTTCAAAACAGACATGTTGAGTTCCACATACTGCATAACCTAATCAGTCAAATAAATGGGATTGTACACAAAACATGCCTTCACAGATATATACAATCAAGTAACAGTAATAAGAAAGAGATTATTGACTTCAAACAGAAGTAAAATCCCCCCACTAAAGATAGCAGAATTAAGAAACAAATTAATGATCTTATAAAAGGAAGACTCTTGAAAGTGTAGCAGTTGAAAAAGAGCACAGCCTGTATTTAATGCTTTTATGTTGAATGATATTTCTATTTACTGCATGGAATTAGTCTCTTATTACTGTGAATGTTCTGTAATGGGCTAGTTAGAACTGGATAATTTATTTCCTAAAGCCTCAGAGACACATAGGATTTTCTGCCTTCTATGGGAAAAAGGAGAGGAAGACACAATACTATAAAACAGCTAAGTAGGTGTAATAGATCTCCATCTGACATAGGAAAAATTGAGTAGAAAAATGGGAAAAGTTGCTGTTTGAATTTAGAAACTCCACTCAGTCTAATCATTGTTACAAATGGTTCCATGATATGTTTGAATGTTTAAATCTTCTATTTCTAAAATAGATGCAAGTGTCCTTCCCAAACTCTAATAATTAAATTATCAGGCATTAGATTGTTACTTGTATACTAATGACTATCATTTGAAGAAAGGTTCTGTGGATGTTCTTGGTTTTTTTTTCTTTATTGTTCTTAATGGCTTTTGCAGATATATAGTTTACCTCCCAGCAGACCTGGACAAACTATGCAATGAGACAACAAGCCCGAATATTTCCAAATTACAACCAAAAGCAGCAAGAAACACTAGTAAAATTACAACTGAATAAAAATCACTAAGGGACACTATGATCAACAAAATCGATGGGCTTCAGGTTAGAAAGCCAATCATTGACATATTACACAGAGATAATAAGAGAATTTATGGAATAACTCTACATGAAGCACAATGAAGGAAACTCCTGTTGAGAGACAAATACATATAGGCAAAAACATACTGATACAATGCTAAGAACAAAACTATACTAACAAATTAAATACTCACAGATATTTAAGAATGGAAATCACCAAAATACTTTCATCCTGCAGGTTCCCATGTTTCTGCTTATATGAAAAAGGCGCTAATTTTCTGCCAAAGTAATGCATCAAATCCTACATCCCCTCTATTTCTTAAAGGCCTCAAAAACTCACAGCAGTCAGGCATTCTCCACCCATTAAGTATTCTCTCCTTGTCTGTGTTGAGAACATTTAACAATCTGATAGTAATAAAACACTACTTTCAAAGCCAGTCACAGTGTTTTTCCCTGTCAGGTGCACCCCACTATGGCAAGAAAGCCAAAATACGTATATACAGCAGTGTGCAGTACTTAGAGCAATTTCATATTTTCCCATTAAAAATGAAAAAAAAAAAAAAAAAAGCAAACAAACAAACAAAACCCACAGATGACCTGGGACATAAATAGTTTTAAAGTTGAAATACAAATTTTTTTCCCCCTTATATTTTCACGACACAATTTTGCTATGGAAACACTTCAAATATCATCTATCTTAACTCTTTGATTCTTCATTCAAACATGGCTAAAGAACTGTAGCCATAATACAAAATTTTCAGATCCTGAACTGGTCTGTAAGAATATCTTCAGAAGTCCTGTCAAATTTAGATCAAAATAGGCTTTGGAGAAAAATGCCTCCTTCTTCCTGCAGCAAATATTGGGTTCTCAACCACTGATAAACTTCACAGTAAAATAAGGAGGTTACATGCTTCACAGAGTAGCTAATTCATCTATCTGCAAGGACACACAGAACCCAAATTTTCTGCCACTGGGTTTCTGACTGAAAAGCAAGTACACTAAAAACAGTCACAAGAAGATTCAGTCTATAACTGGGGAGGAATCACATGTGTGTTGTCCTGGTTTCAACTGGGAGGGAGTTAATTTACTTCCTAGTAGCTGGCACAGTCCTGTGCTCTGGATTTAGCACGAGAATAATGTTGATAACACCCTGATGTTTTAGTTGTTGCTAAGCAGTGCTTGCCATAAGTCAAGGACTTTTCAGCTCTCGTGCCTTGCCAGCCAGGAAGCTGGAGTGGCACAAGAAGCTGGGAGGGGACAGAGCCCGAACAGCTGACTCCAGCCGGTCAGAGGGACATTCCACATCGTATGACACAACGCTCAGAGTATAAACTGGGGAGCAGGCTGGGCAGGGCTGTGCTCCACTACTGGCTGGGCATCAGCTGTTGAGCGACAAGTGGCTGAGAGGGGCTTAGTTGCCAGTTGGCGTTACGCCGTGGCACTGTAAAAAAGCAGTACTGGTTAAATCTGAACTGCAGTGATTTTGAAATAGAAACCAAAAGGAGAAATAAGCATAAGAAACGGCTACATACAATGTCAATTTTAGCAAATATAAATGGTCTCATTAAGTTCACAGTAGATAATAAAGGCATGAGTATTTACAGAGCAGATAATAAAACATATGAGTGTTTGCAGAGTACAGATCTGGAGCTGGGACTCACTGAGTGAGAACACAGAATAAAGAAAAATGTAACAAAAGAGTGCATGAAAAAAAAAAGGCAACTTGAAAGTTATTTGAATTCTAGCTCACCTGCTAATATCTGAATGCAATTCTTCCATATTCCTGAAGATCTGAATTAGTGAATGAAAGCAGGAAGACTGCATAGAAAAATTACAGCATAGAAAGAGGACAGGTATTCGGACCAAGAAAAATTAGAGCATAGTGTAGTCTTGGGGTTCCACAGCATAGAAATCCACTGATTCTATGTATTGATTGAATCCACTGATTCAATGCCACCGATTCTGGTATTGAATTTTTTTTTAAGGAAATATTATTTATTTATCATATCAACATAAAAATTTATCTTATCCCTTTCCAGGGGAATTATTCACTCTTTAAAGCACTAAAGAGTCACCACAAAAACTTAGTACTTAGATTATTCTTTATTCATCTCTTTTATGTTGATAATTTCTCTCATCCACAAATATCAAATTCAGTGTTTTCAATATCTAAGGCAATTCTGAGGAATGAAGAAGAAGGCTGTTTTTTGTGAATGCTGCTCTAGCCCTCATCTCTATGATTAAAATCTCTGCATCACTCACAAAATAATTTAGAAGTGGAAAGCAACTAAATTAAGATATATTAAAATCAGTTCCAAACTTCCTTTTACAGCTATAATTATTTTTGTCAGTCTTGGACATTTTACATCTGATAACCTTATCTCCAGGAACACCTGGCACTCTTTCATATTTATTTTCCTGCCAAGTAAACCAAAACCACTAGTTCTGAAAAAAGGATTGGCAGACTGTCCAGAGACAGGTGATTACTTTGAAAATTTAGAAGATAAGGAAAGAGATTAATTTACGAAGAATGTAGGAAATATAGTGGGCAAAATGACAAAAAAAATGAGGCGAAATTTATATTTTAAAAAGTTAATTAAGTCAACAAAGAATGACAAGTATCTAAATATATATTTACTGTTCACATTGTTATACTATAGTTAGAAAAAAATCTGTATATTGAAATTATGTTTTAATGATCAATACTGTGTAACTTTGCTAGTATAGAAAATAATATATGAATAAAAATATAATTTTGCATTGCAGGTACCTTATAATCTCATTCACCTAAAGCTAATATAAGGAACAAGAGCCTTAGTAAAATAAATCCATGATTCCAGCTATATTATCTAGAAGAAAACAAACTTCACATAGTTCAATCTGTTCAAACTTTAATCCGAAGCTGTTTAATCTGAAGAAAAGAGGCGTGGAAACTTTTCACTCCATCAAAGAGCTGCTTCAACGTTTCCTTTTGATCAATAGAAAACTCCAGTGAAGAAAATTAATTTATAAAGTTTCACTAGCAGTGCATACAGATGAATAGAGCATTAGATCACTTTAGTTTCCACTACAAAATATTTTTCTTGATATTGCATAACTACATTTCTAACCAGATCAGGTACAAATGTTTACCTCTGAAATACAATCTCATGGACATTTTGTCTGAGACTTAGAAGTCTGTGGCCAATCAGATAATTTTTAAAGGGTAGAATGTTTCCAAGTAAAAAGAACTCGATGACCAGAGCCACTCAATGACCACAACATGCACAGGCCACCCCACTTTCTTGTTCCTTTCTGATTGTTTGTAAATAGTAGATAAGTTTGAAATGTCTTTCATTTCTAATGCTACAATTAAATTTATTAGGGCTCTTACATGAGAAAACTTATTTACTCTTCCTACTTTCACTTAGAATACTTTATACAGAGACCTACCATATATATATTTATGGTACCACAAACTCATTTTTTCCTTCCCTTAAATGCAACTTTATGTTTTCAGTGGGCATAACAATTATCAGATTCTCTTTGCTGTATGATTTAAGTTTTTGTAATGAGCATTGAGTCTACGTAAGTCAAGCTATTTCCACAAACAGCTCCACTGCTGTGCGCAGAAGTGAATTTTTGTACCTGATGGATAATTAAACAGAAAGAAGACCTGTAAAACAAAGCTTGCCAGATGACAAAAAATGGACAAGGACAGTTTTTGGGTGTCCATGAGTTAGCAGAATATAGAATCAGCCCTCTGGAGTAACTCTTCAAGGACAGCAATGGCAGAAAGGAGCTGCATAGATGCACATTAAGCTACACACCCAAACCCACTCATGGTACCACTGCAGCTGCCCTGACAGCAGAGATGCCCTGAATGGCATCAGAAAGAAGGAAAATCTGGGTCCCAGCATTGATACTCACTGCTACCAAACCTCCCTTTCCCCACAAAAAGCAGAACCCACAACTCTGCTATGTCTTTCTCAATGCTCCATACACGCCACATTTGCAGGGCTTTATGTTATCTACCATGAGAGTAACCAATGTCACTTCTATCACCTATGGAACAACTCATAACATGCTTTTGGAACCAAAAAGACTGGATGCTTTTTACCCCTGTACAATTAATGTCAAATGTAGAACCATGCAAAAGAGTATTTGAAATGGATTTTGGAATGTACTAAATAAACACCTGGCCATTTGTGGGGAAGACAAGAAGCATAGAATCTGCTTCATCTGCAGTTTTGAAAATATGGATGTTATTGAGCAAAGATGTCAAGAAAAAGACAATGAGAAAAGCTGAGAGCAACTTCAGCAATAGGCTTTGCAATATTTAAAAGCTAAATACAATTTCAAGCTTTCCTCATGCTAATGACGAGCATTTGAAAAGATTCTCTCTTGCCTAAGGTCTAAACACCTATTCTACTGAGCATACTGAAAATTACCTGTTTTCCATGAATCAGATAGGAAAGGAAAGCAATGAGTAATTTTATTTTTGCCACTGTCTCCCAAGTCCTAGCAGATCCAGTAATACTGTAAGTGATTTAGTAAGTGTGCATTTATCCAGGACAACACTTCTTTTCTGACACGTACTTTTAGGTGCATGTTTATCAGACAACTGCAAGACACTGAACACACAAGACTGTGAGAAGGGTTCCCCTTAGGACTGAGCAAGCATAAGGCAGAACCTGAAGTTTTTTTGGAATCCTACTTTGACTCAATGAATATAGCTGATGGGTTTTCTTTATAATTAATTTAAATCCAAGCTGCCACATATTGCTAGTGCCATCATAATGCAGAATATTTGAGCATTACTAATTGTAATTGTTTACAGACAAAAGAAGCATCTGAATTTATTGGCATAGCATACACAACACATACAAGACCATTAAAACATTTTTCTCAGGATGATATTCAGATGTGTTCAGGAACTACCTGAGGTTCTCACAACATAATTATATGTGAATTAATAAAAACTCACACAAGCTAGAGCAGACTAGCAAATGCTGGAGAGAGGGGAAGATGTCAGCAAACTTTGCCTCAGCAAGTCTACACTCTGGCTTGTGATACAGCACCTTAATTCACCCAGAGAAATTTTCAGATGTCTGGTTTCTGTGAACACTTGAAAAGAGATATTATACCTAAGAAAAGAAATTGTACTTGATTTCTCCAGGAAATAAAGTTCAACTTGTGAAGTTCTAAGCTTTACAAGAATTCAAGGTCAGGACTTCAACCAGTTGCTTGGTTTTGCTAAAGAGATTTACATGGGGATGGTGAAGTGGAGAAAGGGATGTAATACAGCCACTTCAAGCTCTTTGGAAACCAAGAAAATTAAAATTTGTTTTCATGCAAGACTTCAAAAAGCATAATCTTGTAATACTATGTGTATTAAGTATACTTGGTGTTAACTTCAGACACCTCTTTGGTGAGTGCCATGATATTTTCTAATCATTCTAAGGAAAAAAAACTTATAAAGTGACTGATTTTTCTTTCTCATGGTTTTAAAAGGATAATGGCTCTGCAAACCTTTCAAGCCATGTCCTGAATTCTCAAAATACCTAATCCCTACTCAGAATATGAATATGCTGCTTATAGGTTTCAGTCCTTATGCTAATGACTTGAACAGCAATTCATAGCCTACCCCACTTTCAATTCACGGAACTGAGCATTTCTTCCTGTTTGTCCCTCCTTATTTAAAACTGAGCATTCCGTCCTGTTTGTTCCTCTTTACTTTAAAAAAGATGAGTGATGAGTAAACTAGAGCCTGAAGCCAGACAAGGGCATTCCTACCGTGAATGACAGAATCTTTACCAGTACTATCTAAAATTATTTTATCATTAAAATTTAATACAGTTTGACTCTGAAATGACATTCAGCATTTAAAGTTCTCAAGAAGGCATATGTCAGGCTCATGGAATGAGAAGACTGTTGGTCTTGCCATTCTCATATTTTGAAGGATGCACTCAGCTTATACTACCTAGAGATGCTCCTCAATGGGAGAAGGGTTCTGGGAGGAGTCTGACTCTGTATGGAGCCCAGAGCATTCTCAGACCCTGCAGGCATAGACTGCAGTGGGCTGTTGATATGCTCTCCTCAAGCTCAAACCCATCCAGCATACTGTAAAACATGTTAAGGCCTTTTGTGGGGCTAGTGTGTTAATTTTTCCTCAATTACATTCTGTCTTAGTCCATGAATCAAAAAAAAGCACAACATACTATGCAGAAGTGGACAATTTCAGAAACTATTTAACTTCTGGTAGCGGACAATTTCTGATCCTTTTTCATCTTCCTAGGGCATGTTTGCTGAAGAAAAATGAACTCATGTAGAGATCAGCAAAATCATTTCACTGCTTGACCAAAGGCTATATGTGCTTTAAACAGCGTTTAGGAGAAGTTAATTTATTACTGTAGAAATTCAAAAATTCATGATACTCTTGGAACCTAATAAAAAGAGCCTGTGATTAATTACAGTGACAATTTACCACCTCCTTTCACTACCCAGGCTTCTATTCCTTACCTGAAGGTTTACATTTATGCTACTGTTTAAACCGGCTAAATGTGCAACCTTGACACTTGAATAAATTCACCGATTTAGAATTTCTGCCACAGAGGATTGCTTGTACAACTCTATTACCTGCATGCTTTGGTGTATTCAAATATTGCAGTCAACTGACACACCTGTTTAGAACTGAGGGGTTTTCTTCCTTGGTTAATTTATGCAGAAAACAGGAATGAGTCAGACTTATACATTTAAAATTTGGTGGGGAAGATTTACAAGTGGAGTCAAAACTAACACCTTGCAAAAAACTCTCTGCAAAGAGAACAGTGGGTGAGTTTCTCTTAAACAGGAGAGCCTTTCCAGAAATCTGGGGTTTTCACACAGAAGCTAGTAGGGAAGCTTTCCACACTGAGGTATCAGAAAAATTCAAGTGCCTGAGTCATGTAGACTACATTGCTTACATAGCAGTGCAGGCTTTCCTTCCAGATGTCTGTGCAGGTGCTCTGACATTACTGCCAGAAGAAATATCATGCTGATCTTCCTTATATCTCTGAGTCTGAAGTTTCATATTAGGCAGGAAACACTGCCAAGATACTGAGGAAACGTATTAATTTGCAAACTCAAAGTATGTAGTCAATATTGGAAATGCATTATCTTTACTTCTAACTAACAACTTCATAACAGCTGACTAATTTAAATAACACTAAGACTTCACTGTGATATTCTTCTAGCTTATTTTCCCATCATTAAAATTAAGAGACTCTGCATGTTCATTCTTCTGTCATCTTAAAATTTTATCCAGTCTTAAAATTTTTACTACTTTAGAAATTTTTCTATACATTTTAGGCTAATGGGTAGGATGTTAAACGGGTGGAAGAGTTCCTACTGTTCCTGTAACAATGACCCAAAAAAGATGAGAATATTTCCTCTTACTGTGTCACTATGGTCTATTTTGGTTTGAACTCAACTTTTCCATAGTTTAGGTCTTTTTTTTTCTCTTCCCAGACTTTGACCTGACATTTCCAAGCAATTTTTAAAAGTGCTATCAGGAATACAGGAAGGCAGTAGAAACAGAAAAGCTATAATTAAAGGCAGTGAAAGTCAATGAGCCTAAAAAACAGCTGTTCAGGCACATAGTATCATAATAATTAAAGAGTAATAATTTTTCAAGCATATCTTATATGCAAATATCAAACTGAAGAGTGAGATAACTGGTCACTTTTGAAAAGAAGAATTTGAAAGACGAGCGCAACTAGTAACCTCTTACATAGAGTTCTCAAAAGGGTATGCAGTAAAATTATATATGGAAAGAGGGTTAAATAATAAAAAATTGGGACAATTATACATATTATGAAGAAACTCAATTAACAAGAAAGGATTAATGATTTATAAAAGACATTTAAGTGTGGTAGTCTTCGAAGGTTTTGAATGCAGACCTCCAGAACTGTATTTGTTTGCATTTTATAATCTTGCAGTGTAGGGTTTTTTCACTGTGATGTCCAAGTAGTGAATCAGATATCTGAATAAAAAGTCTGCATATGTATAAAAATATTTATATCTTTGATGGGAAAAACTTAATCAACATATGTTATGCTTTCCAAGTGTTGTGTAGTCACCATTAGTTATGCTAGCAAATAAATACAAATGTTTTGACATAATAAAATTATGTGCACATGAAATAGCTGCCTGGTTATGGTCATCTTACTACTCAGTCATGCCTTTTTTCTAAAGAGTACTACCTCTGCCTGAGTTTAAACAAATGTCTGGTGCCAAAATCACCAGAAAATAAGTGGCTTTCGGGTTTCTAAGAAAGAAGAGTCCTGTAAAGGCAACTTTAAAAAAGTACAAGATGCTGAAAAGATCTCATATTGTCTTTTAGCATTTACTTGCCTCTTTATCAAATCACTGCATAATGCAAATAGGAAGGAGATTTTCAGCTATTGCCCTTTAACCTTAAAACACAGATGAAGAAAAGATAGATAGGGCAAAGAGATGCTGCCAGACATCCCAATCTCTTTGCACAGGACAGAATAAATGACAGCTATAGGAAGCTCTCGAAATACCTGAGTAATTATGCAAAAGTGACCTTAGCTCTTGAAATATATTTAGAGTGGACATGGTACAGCATTTTAAACTTCATGTTAGCCAAGATATTTTCCTTATTTTGATATCAAAACCGAAAATCTACGGCTTTCCCATATTCTTTACTCCATGCTCTGAAAAATACTTAGAAAAGGTAATCTTGCCAGCAGGTAGCAAAATTGCTATGAAAGATACTCATGGGGTTGTGTGTCTTAGAATATATTTGCAATCCATTTGAACACTGTTATCTGTCCTCTCCCCTTCTGTACAGAGCACATAAAAACTTGTTGTTATAACGCACACATATCCTAACAAATTACTGGAAAAAAAATATCATCCATTGAGGAGAAGTGATTTAAAATTCCTGTTGAAATTTCACATGGATGAACTTGTTTTCTCATGTGGACAAAGTAAAAGTTGTAATTTATTGCCAATATTCATCCTAATTTAGAATACTACAGGAAGGTCTAGGTACCCAATTGTTAAGAACATTACAGTTCTTCTTCCCTTCTTCCTGTTTCTGTCCTCGTGGCAAAAGTAAAAAAAATCTTTACAATTGTTTACATCAATCCTTTACATAAGCAGCATCAGCCTGGGAGACTTTTTTGTGAGTCTAAAGTATCCAGCTTAGGTGTTTTTGGTATATCAACATAAATTAAATAAACATATTTTTGCCATTGCCAGAGGGAGTTACACATCACTCAGACCTTATTGTGACCTTTTGTAAAGAAGAAAGTCTCAAAGAGCAAAGAGCAAAACCAACCCAAACTAGAATGGTGCTCATATCATAACATTTCAAGGAGCAAACCCTTGAAGTCAAAGTAAGATCACTCACAACTATAAACAGAGAATGTAGGTTATATTCATCACACAATTTGCTGTGAAGAGAGAATGTGTGGATATTTAAAAATCCAGTTTAATTTCTAAATAGTTTGGAAGAGGGATAGTTGCCACATTTAACATAGTTATACTTACAAGGAGAGAGGGTAAGTAAAGTATTATAGTTATCTGGACACCAGGCAAAATTCCTTTTGAGAAAAAAAGGAATGCCATGTGAAAATCTCAAGTTTGCATCATGAGATGGAGGCTTGAAGAGGTAATCTGCTGCTTCCTAGGATAACGAAGGGTATCTTAGCTTCCTAGGGTTAGAGTCTGATTCAGAAGATAGCTGTTTACTTTCTGAAAATAAATAATGCTACTGCTATTAAACAGTACCTCAATGGTCTGACAAATAAGCACTAATGCATCACCTAACTGTGAAAACAGATAACGATGAGCAAGAAAGAAAAGCTATAGGAGTAAAATTCCTAAAATTTTAAGAGGTTTACAAGAAGACCTAGAGAAGACTTTGGACCCACACAGTGCGATTTCTACTGAGACCTGAGTGCCTCAAATCTGTGAGCGAGGGACACAACAAAATGCAGAACTGAACTCCCTGAAGGACAAGTTGTCACCCTGTGTAGCTGATTTTCTCTTCCCTGTGAGCTCTCACATGAACTTTGCTGCCTTAGAGCTGTTAAGCTTTCTGGAATAATTCAAAATAATTATTACAGGAAACTTAAGGGTTCATTGCAACATCTGTTATGCTATTAGGTTCCACCATAGGAAAGTGTGGCCTAGGTCTGTATATTTTCACTTGTATTGTGTGTTGTGCTGCTTTATTAGTAGAACTTCAAGTGTTAAAACAGTTTTTAAGCTGTTTGGATTTACAATACTGAGAAGTTATGTGCTTAAATAACAGAGACTAGTCTGGATGCTGATCATGGTCGGATTTGCACAGACATTTCCAAAAGTGACACCTCTAACACCTTACATCCTTGTTATCATTCTGCTAGTTTCTTAAGATCAGATGCTGCACACAGCTGCCTTTTTCAGCCTCTCAGTGGCTGATCTTGGCTGCTTCAATAAGACTCAGTGGAAATTAGCGGGTTTTCGTAAAAATATTCAGTGATCATTGGTCCAGCCACTAAGATGACCTTAGTAAAGTCCTCAGTTAAATAATGGAAGTAACTGTTTCATGTTCTGTTTCTCAGGAACTGGATTCATGATTCAACCACTGTGTAACAGTTGAAACCATGTAAACAAAAAAAGCCATTTAAACAAATAAAAGCAAATAACTTATTCTTTGCTAAACTTAACGGGCATAACAATAATGCTGCTTAAGTATTTTCACTTTCAGAACCTCCCACAAATTAAAAATTGGGTTAAAAAGCCAATGGCAGCATCTTAGATTGCAGGTATCAGTATGTTCAGAGTTAAATAACAGACACTTTTGATCTAGAAATTACATTCCATCCAAAATACTGGGAACTTTTTAAAATGGAATAAGAATAAAATTTGAAAAAAAAATCTCCTGCAGCAGCAAGGATTAAGAGTAAGTAGCCAAAGCACAGCAAATAAATTATGGCAATGGCGAATGGTGTTAACAATAGAAATCTAATAATACTGTACATGTTTAGAGGAAGATAAACTGATGACATTGATGTTGTCATATTGTCAGTTGACAGTTCTAGGACTATCTCATTCACTAGAGAGAGACTTAACAGAATGTGATGTTTCTGTTTGTCTTACCCCTTTTTATTTGCTTAGTATGACAGACTTCAAATGTGCAGCTTACAAGTCACCTATAGCAGAGAGTCTCACAATAAAAGAAATGAAGATCTTGTTTACCTGGATTCAAATTCAAATGGGATTGAAATAGTGGTTCTAGGCACACTTACTCTACACCAGAAAGACAGCTGCTCGCGAGAGGCAGCTGGGTTCTTCCAACCAAGACTGAAATCTCCATAACTGTGAAGTTGTCACAGAAGATTTAAATATCCAGCTCAGCATAAGATGGAGGCACGTGGGATGAATAGACAGAAATCTTCAGACAGAAGAGTCTTAAGCCCTCTTTTGTTTGTACAGTAGACCCCTCAGTCAACTCAGAGTTGAATAAACACCATCTTGCCTGCCCAAACTTTCCACCTCTGCACCCAAACCATTTGCAACTATGGCCCAGCCAAGGGTGGAGCTCACGACATCTTTCTGTCCTTCACAGCATTTTGGAGAGTGAGATCAAAGGACACAACCTGATCACTTAGTCTGACCTGCTATAATACATATTTCATCATAACACCTTGCATCAGAACTGAAGATTGCAAAGAAAATAATTTACTCTTAAAATGCAGCCAGAAATCAAGGTAAGACGAAGATACCAGCAACAGAGACTCAGAGGAAGGGACTGCCTCAGGGATATAGCAAAAGCTAAATGTTTAGGAAGAAAAGACATTATTAAACTTGACTGGTATACACATGTGTTAGTGTTTAACCTTGCTGCACTCTCACAGGATACATTTTGCCATATTCAGAATTTTCTATTAGAGAAACACAACACTTTTTGCAGCTCTAACATGATGTATAGGCATACATGTTGAACTAAATATTCCTCTCTCAAGGAATTATGGCTTTCATGTCTAAGAAAAACAAATTAAACTAATAAATGTGCTAATTTTTATTATAAGATTGCAAATTTTTTCTGTTGTCTACATTCTCTGTGCTCCAGTCTCTGGAACACTAAATGCTCTCAACTGTGTATTCAGCCCCTAACCCTCACAGGACCAGATAGAATCCTGCAAAAATTGAAACCATCTAGAATCCTGCAATATTTCTTTTAAAGTAAGCTAATTTTAAAGGAGTAGATGAACTGTTGTACTTGATAACATGATATAGTAGTTGGCAAGAATAAAAAATTCCTCTTATATTCCTATCTGATAAGAAGTCATTCTGCTCAAGTTTAAAAACAATATATTTTCTAGTGAGCTGTGAATCCGTAAACTAGCTGCTGGGATATACATTTTCAAGATATTCTCTGGTTTAACTTTGAAATTGACATGAGGATTTTAGGGTTCAAGATTGTCATGCTTATTTCAGATAACACATGCTGCTTTAATGGCAATATTCGTCTGATTAGGAGCTGTTCTTGTAGGTAGATGCTTGCTTTGAAACCTAGAATATTAGCAGGTCTGCTAGCTGTCATCAACAAATAATGTTTCTGAGAACAAATATCCACCTTCTACAGGATGGTAAAACAACTTCTAAGTAAATTGCACTGATCTGTCTCTAGTACAAATTCTATTCTATCCCTTTCACTAACCTGTATATCATCTCTTCACACACATGGACAATGTTTTAATAGTACATATTTAGTTAAAAACCAGAACTTTTAGCTGTCACAATAATGCCATCAGTACAGCACGACTGAAAATGGCTGAACAGCAAGCTCCTACTACCACAGTTATTTATGGTGGGAACTTCAGGAAGTCGTGAACCGTGTTTGTGTCAGTAGAAGGGCTAGGACAGGTTTTTGGCAGCCAGAAGTCTCTCCATGTGAGGAGCAACAGTAGGGCAAATCATAAAAAAGAAACCTTCAGTGAAGCCTTCCTCTCAGATTAGGTGGTGAGAAATTCAGCTGTTATTACTTCAACTCACTATTTCTTGGTAGACAGAAGAATTTTAGTATACACCAACAGATGTCTTGAAACTTTAAAAGTTTCTTTGAAATCATCCGGCTTGAGCTGTTGCAATTCAGACTGAATATGACCACTGAAATCAGCTGGAAATGTCCACTGTATTATTCAGATATATATTCATGGACACAGGTGCATTGTTCTGAGTGGAATAGAATACAATCATTCTAATCATATTTATTATGCAGTAAAACATTGAGATTACAGAAATTACTCTTTTACTCAGAAAGGAATTCCCTTAGAGAGTTTATACAACATAGAAAATTAGAATACTAAATCACAGTTCTTCTGACAAATCTGAGCTGAAAAATAATTCATAGAAAACTGCTTAAAAGTACATGGCATTAAAAAAGAACTGTGACATTGGCAGAGATTTTTACCAAGTTATTCAGGAGGAAATATAATGGCAGATGTGTAAGGTAATGCAGAAGAGTCATTATAGCAATTTATATTTCCTACTAGTTTTTTGGTATATGTTTTCCTCTGTTTTTTGTATGACAACAGAACACCAACTTTCTACAATGATGTTTACATTAGAACATTTTAAAGGCTTTGAGGTGAACATAGCTCTAAGAGACACTACTTGGTCTGCTGAGTCAATGTCCTGCATTCACATCACATACCATTTCTGATTAAAGCCTGATATCCTTGGTTCATTTCATGCCCTTTTAAATGTAGACAAAATATTTCAGATTATCTTGCATTTATTTACAGGAAAGAACACACATGCAAGCAGGACAGTTCAGAGCTGTGCTTCTTCACTCTATCTTACATATTCCCATACCACCACCACAGCCTGGGGCGAGTGAAATGCATCTTTTCTCTTCTGTCCTGTGTATCCATATTTAAGGCTGCTCGGAGCCAGGAATGGGCAGAATTGCCCCATGCAATACCCACACTGGTGATAAATATTCAGAAAGGAGAATGATCCCAGGAGGACATCAGTGCTCAACCTGCAGTTGAGAAGCGAGACAATCAGGCATAAAAAACCACCCATATCCTAAATTCAGGATTCAATATAGAAATAATAAATCAATGGACACCAAGATGCTTTTAGTGCTCTTTCAGAAGGTGTCAGAGCTATCGTAGCTACAAAATGTTACAATCTAGCACAAAAAATGCAACATGTACAGCTCAATGTATCAGCAGTAGGACTATATTCTCAAGAAATTCCCAGAGTGCCTGGGACTTTTCTTAATCCTGACAACTAAAACAGTTCACCAAAAAGTTATATGAATTTTGGCCATGCCAGCTACTCTCCTGCACTTTCTTCAGTCACAGAAAAGGCCCAGAAACCTTGTTCCCAAGGTCATATTTCCATCTGGGGCGTGAAGAGGCCTCTCTATTTTTCAGAGGGCTTAGTAAGAATTGTTCCCCACCCTCCTATAATCTTCTCCCATCTGCAATTCCTTCATGGCTCTTCCAATCAATATGATTTTCCTAATACCTCCAAATTACTATGTGGTTATTTGCTTTAATTTGGCTGTGGAGGGGGAAAACATGCAGATGTACTTTCTGTGTTTTCTAGTGTTGTTTAAAGCAAACAATACAATTCTGCTTATTCTGTTGGGGCCAGGTTTACCCTACATGTCTTGAGTCAGTCTGGTACAGTAGCAGTTTTTTCTTCACCTTGCCCTTTGGTGTTGTGAAAGTGACCTGGATAGGAAGGAGATGTGGTACTCTGTGTAGGAAAAGGGTCTTCACAGATTTCCCCATTCCTCCTTCAAAGAAAGCTGAGACAAAATCAATTTTTCTAAACACATGAATGCAACAAATGTAAACCACTAGATTTGGGATGAGGTGAGGAGGCAGGCACAAGAGGGTGTTATTGTAAAGAACTGAGCAAATCAATTCACTGGTTAAAAGATCATATCTTCTTCTTCCAGATGTCCCATTTCTGCACCCATGGCGCTCTCTTCACTGTGTGAAAGTTCTAACTTACTCATTTTAGCAATAGCCAAGCATTACCTTGAGAGCATAAATTTTCCTCTGTATATTTGTCTATGCTACAGAGTTAAGGAGCAATTTTGTGTTTACTGTTGAATGCTTCCTTTTTTCTGTAAATAGCTAATTCCTCATTCACTGTTAATGCTGTCAGTTTTGTTTCTTTTAAACTCTGAGCACAGAAACTGATTTCTTTATTCTATTATATATTACTACATCCATCAGGTATTTTTAAGGGCTTCCTTTTTCAGGAATTATTTCACTACACAGATGTGTTCATGCTGCCACTCTGTGGCAGTGAGAGAAGTAAATCCAAAATGTCTGCATTTACATTGCCCTTAAAAATCTCTCGGAATGATTCCTAAGCTATATTAAATATCATACATACATTTTCTGTGTGCAGAACAAGAACTTGAGTTTAGCTGCTGAAATTCACACCAGGCATGACCAAATTGTGGCTGCAATTAAAGCCAGGATACTATTCCATATTTCCCAAATAATACAAATATATTGAAGAGTAGAAGTTCCTTCTTATTAATTCTGGGGCTTTTAAGCTAACACTATTGCATGCATATAAAGAACAAGCTAGTCTGCCATGTCCAGTGAAGGTGTTTGAACTAGAATTTCCTCTTTGCTTTGCTCGTATAAATTCTGTGTGAGGCAGACAATACTGTATACTGCTACAGAGCAAATTTTTCTTCTGGGTTAGTCGGCTAGCCAAATGATAGTTATTTTCCTGCTTTGCTGAAGCCCTTGTGTATCTGTCAGGGCCAAAACATCTCTAGCTCCAGCAGCTGATTTGCTGCACTAGAATATACAGAAATTTTAGAGGTAACAGGAAGTGTTGATCTCAAGCAGAGAGGCATCTGGCAGGCCTCTGTAATTAAATTCCTGGCACCTCTTGTGTGTTTTTATAGTTTTCCCTCAGTCAGCAGATAAAACTAAAAGTGTCAGATCC
The DNA here is from genome assembly GCF_027887145.1 of Ammospiza caudacuta. Classification (NCBI taxonomy): domain Eukaryota; kingdom Metazoa; phylum Chordata; class Aves; order Passeriformes; family Passerellidae; genus Ammospiza; species Ammospiza caudacuta. The sequence goes on from NC_080632.1 coordinate 15,236,533, forward strand.
CAGAATTCACTGAACATTCTTTTAAATGTCACCATATACTTGCTGGTTACTGCTCAGTTAGGATCCCATAATTTTCCATCTACAAATGCAGTTCATTAATTGTTCCTGAAATGTCATTGCACACAAGATTTCAGGTCTTCAAGTGATCTGAGGTCTTCCCACTCCCTCCCAGACCAGCTGGGATAGACAGCTGGAATGGCTATACCAGCTGGATATCAACATCTACTCCTGTCTATATCCAAGGCCTCCTGCTTGAATCAGGTTTGATAGGATCACATACACCTCCACAGTTTAAAAAGCATTTTTACTGATAAAGACATCAATTAAAAAGAACTAAGAAAAGGGTACAGTGAGATGAAACAATTTCATTTTCTAACTGTTTAACCAGAGTCTTTTCCTGTCCTACAAAATAACTAGTCTTCAGCAAAAGCTCTCTGTAACCTTGAACCTCTACAGAGTTATGTTAATTAAATATCAACGTGATTCCTTTCCTCCACAGTCCCTTGGTTCCCTGGTAATAGTTTAAGCAACTATTGTAAATTTCTCTTATATTTTGTTTTCTGTACTCTGTATGCTTGTCTCTATATGTTTGTTCCTGACATTTTTTTTAGCTTGGTGCTGATGAAGAATCTTCCAGCTAGTGAACTACTGAACCATAGCTACTGAGCTATGGTTACACTACCGTCAGTTCTGGTCTCCACAGCTCAAGACAAGCTGCTTCTGGAGAAGGTCCAGCAGAGGCCACAAAGAAGATTTGGTGACTGGAGTAGCTTGGCATTTTTAGTCTAGAAAAGAGAAGACAGAGAGGATCTCATCAATGCATACAAATATCTCAAAGGCAGGTGCCAAGAGGGTGGTGCCAGATTCTTTCCAGTGTCCAGCAACAGTATGAGGAGCAAAAGCAATAAACTACAACACAAGTTCCACCTCAACATGGGGAAGAACTTAACACTGAGGGTGGCTGAGCACTGGAACAGGCTGCCAAGAGAGGTTGTGGAGTCTCCCACTCTGGAGATATTCAAAACCCACCTGGATGCATTCCTGTGTCACCTGCTCCAGGTGACCCTGCCTTGCCAGGGGGGTTGGACTGGGTGATCTTCAGAGGTCTGTTCCCACCCTAAACATTCTTTGATTCCATGGTTCTGTTATCATCTTGGAGGACCATGGGCTAAACCTCCTATTTTCCTAAGGAAAATCTATCTCAAAAGCACAACCTTTTGTGCCATAGAAGGGTAACCAAGTAAAATCTTGGATTAAAATAGTCAGTATGACAAAGCAGGTAGAACTCCAATGACGCGCTTAGATTTCCCTTAGATGGCTTGCAAGGTGTCTTAAAATCTTAACAATATCTTGTTTCTGCATCACTGAGAAATTACTTTCTTCTCTAGCATTCTTTCACACATGCCCTTATAAAACACAGTTACACTGAATCCTAAATTGATTTATGTGGGAACTCAGCACATCACTCCTGATGTCCAGAGTTGTCGAGGTAACCCTTGGAGGGGCTCGGAAATCCTGAAATGTTGCCAAAAGTGCTTGGTGGTTGGATTTTGACCCTGCACGGGATGTGCCACCTATATGAGCATGAGATGATCACTTGGGGATAAGTGGTGAAGGAATTGACTATTTACAGGGTGAAAACATACAGGTTTTGGAATCTTGGTACAGGGGGGTTCTTAGGAGACAAGATGGAGGAATTAGGGTGTGCCCTGTTCTTCTCCTCTTCTTCTTGTCATCCATCTTTGATGGCGATGCTGGCACTTTGGGATTGGTTCACACTTAATCTGCACTTGTTAATAAAAGGTATTGGAAGGTAAAGGTAAATATCTTATACGTAATTTTTAGTATAAAAATAGATGACCGCCCAGTGGGAGGTCAGTGTGCCCATGGCTGTCTTGCTGGTCAGACCTCTGTCAGGCTGGCAGACAACTTTGTAGATAAGAATTAATAAACAATATTGAAGACTGAAAAATCTGAAGAGTGCACTTGTCCTTTGCAGCGCGGGCTGCCTCAAGGCCATCCTAAGCCTAACCAGGCAGAGACATCAGGCCGAGAATGGAGAGATTTAAACTTCTCATTCTTAAGTGAAAAGCAGAAATCTGTTCCAGCATTGTTACTTTCTAGATCTTTCTTTGAAATGTAAACCTGGAATGCAAATACCCAGAATATGATATGGAAATAGAATATCCCAGGCCCATAAATAAGGATCTGCGGTACACGTGAAATTTATTGTTCCGTTTGGTAATTGCATTTTAAAAAATTCCTGGAATGTGTACCTTAACATGATAGACTTTTGTTATCAAATATCCTTTTTATGCATTCTACGTGATTATAAAGCAGCAGCAGATGAATTAACAAATGCTAAATTACAGGAGATTCTGAGGACTGCACCAGCCCTGACATAAAATTTGAGGATATTTATATAATCAGCTCAAATAGCCTATTGATAATACAGCAATTTGCACAAATATTTCTGACTTCAATACCAAGTAGAAACACCAACATTCTGTCAAAGAAACTCGTGATATACAGCAACAACTGCACCTGAAATAAAGGACATCATCTACCTTTACATGCACTTCATCTTATGCCCCTCTTCACCCAAGCATTCTACAATTTTCTTCTCACATGTGTAGAGACAAGCATTTTTTATTGTTGGATAGTAGTAACCATACCTTGCTTTTTATAAAGATCTGCTTTTATGGTGTAAGATACTTCTCATATTGATGTCTTGATTCACTTTATCTAACTTGCCTTTGTTCAAAGATATTATGCTTCTTCCACTCAAGCAAAAAACTAGAATTACCTAGATTGTTGGTTCTTTTAAAGTTATTTTCTTCAAATCTATCTCATAAAAAGCATTGTCCTTTTATAAATCAGCTACATTTATTTGCTTAGCACTCCATGAAGTGTACTGGAGATATGCACTTATTCAAAACATATTCAGAACTAAAATTATGCAGAAATTTTACAGAAATGCAATAGAGGATTGTCAGTAATTCTGTTGACACTTCAAAACACCAGGTTTGCACCTTCTCTGCTGTATCCCAGATAGCACAAGGCTAGAATACCAGCAGAATTTCTGGCAGAATATCCTCCAAGTGGAAAAGCATTTCTATTCACCACAATGACTGAGAAAAAAATGTTACTGGTATCAGTGGTTGTGAAGTATGCCCAGGGCAGACTGGGCTCCATAAAATATCAATATCTTGTCACTCTCTATCTGATCAGAGGCTGTAGTTAGATGGAGGTCGGTCTTTTTCCCCAGACAACTAATGACAGGAGAGGGAGCATAGTCTCCAGCCGTGCCACAGAAGGTTGTGGTTGAACATTAGGAGGATTTTCTTCAGGGAAATGGTGATTGAACATTGGGATGGGCTGCCCAGGGAGGTGGTGGAGTCAACATCCCTGGAGCTGTTTAAGACAAGGCTGGATGTGGCACTTGGTGCCATGGTCTTGTTGACAATGGTGATGGTCAAAGGTTGGGCACAATGATTTTGGACATCTTCTCCAATATAATTTATCCTGTGATTCTGTGAAGTCTCCTGCCCAACTGGCTACAATAGTCATTCTGTGTTCCCTCTCCTTAAGTTTTCTGCAAATATATAAACTAATACAAATATATTGCTCAAAATACAGTTTCAACTCTTCTTCTGTACTCTCAATGATGATTCTTCCTTTTCTGGTAGTACCAGAGATTTGTCTAGAGATTTAAAGCAGACTGTGACATTTGAAACTATAAGGCATTTGAAGAAGTCTGTGGGTCTGACTTTTGTAGCAGAACTAAGTGTGGGTCATTGTAAGTTAATTTTGCATAAAATAAATTCCAACAGTTTCCAGCAACTATTATAAAAGTGGCTCATGAGATATGTCACAGTGATAGATCTGAACACTGAATTAAATTAACTGGTTTTATTAGCATGATGAAGTTTCAACTCTCCTGGGAGTTTGAAAAACTTCTTGTTGTGCGATAAACCTCAAAGCACCCTAGAACAGGTAGAACTTAATCCAAACTGGATTCTTGGCTTGTACGCTTATTTTAGATAAGTAAAGTTGTGGGATCTCAGCACCTCAGGATGGAGGTGCAGAGTGGCCGAGACCACCCTTGGGGGGCTCGGGAGTCCTGGAACGTTGCCAGAAGTGTCTGGTGGCTGGACTTTGATCCTACACAGGAGACGACACCTGTATGAGGACTGGGAGGAATTCACTGGGTGAATGGTGAAGGGATAAGTTAATTAGAGTGTAAGACACAGGGTTTAGGATTTTGGTACAGGGGGGTCTAAAGAAGTAAGATGGAGGAATTGGGGCGTGTCCTGTTCTTCTTCTTCTTCTTCTTGGCCTCCATCTTATGTGGTGAGGGTGGCACTTTGGGATTGGTTATTACTAAAAGTGCACTGGTTAATAAGGGTAGAAGGTATTGGGGAAAAATTATAAATATTGTACACGTAACTTCGGGTATAAAGATAAGTGACCGCCCCGGGGGCTCGCAGTGTGCCCATGGCTGACATGTTGTGCAGACCTCTGTGGGGCTGAAAGAAAATCTTTTAGATAAACAATTAATAAACACCGAGACCGAGACAAGATCAGAAGTCTCTCCTCGTCCTTTGAAGTGTTGGCTCTTCAAGGCCATCCCTGGGCCTTTCCAGGCCACCTAAACAGCCGAGAAAAGTGACATAAAGTTATATCAATTTTGTTACACTCAAATCAAAAACACTTGCCATTCAACATGATGCTTTGTAACTTCAAAAACCTTAATCTATCTTGAAAGCTGTCTCTTAAGATACATTAAAAAAAAACCCTCTCAGAACAGCAAAAAACATTTTCATACTGTTTACTGCAGGCTTCATTTCAGCCTTAATATTATGCATATTCAAATGATTACTGCAATGTATCCCAAAAGGGTAATATGTGAATTTCATGTGACTTTTTCCAACTATAGTGATGTGAAATAAATTATGCAGAAGCCAAAGTAATTGGAATCACTTTCTAGAAACTCACAGTTCAAGGCTGGGATATTTATAATTCTAAAGACATCATGTTATGGCTGCTCAGGCCATTTGACATGAGATGGAGGTTGGGAAGGCTTAAGAGCAGAATGTCAAATAGGAACAACATAAAAGCACAGAAGAAAGAGCTACAAGTTGCAAATAATTTTCATCCCTATTTGGTTATGTGGCTATCTAATTTTCCACTCTCAGCTTAGCCAGTAATATCTTTCATGCATTTAATGAAGGTTCACTTAATTACTGAACCTGTTCTCAAAAATAATTTTCAATTTTCAGAACTTTAGGTATTCTAAAGACTCTCTGATCACTTAATCAGAAAATATATGTTCAGTTCAGTCTGCTTATGGCCATAGGAACAAACATCTTTAACCAGCTAAGGAAGCACAAGGACAACACAGAGTATGACTTATTAATTTACTTAGATATCTCTCATGTGCCAAAGTAAGTGGGAAGATGCAATGATTTTAATTATCAGGTCAGGATGCAGGCAGCAGCAGCATTTCTGAAAACTTCCTAGGAGAGGACTGGAGACCAGAAGAATGCTGAAGTGTTTTGTTGCAAATGATCAAGCACAAACATAATGTTTGATAGATCCTGTTTCAAAGTAATCAATGAGGACAGTAGGCAGTTTTCAGTACAATCTCTAATTGTACTCTAAATTTAGCAGAGTACTGTTATGAGGATTAATTGCTTAATGTCTATAAAAGGTTTTAAGCACAGAGTTATGTAAACACTAAGTGGCATTATTGTTTTAATAGAAAAAAGATGAGTTTTATTTTCATTTTTCTTTGCCATGGGCAGCTACAGAATGCCTGCTTTCCATACAAAAATATGAATAGATGTGTGTTATGAGATCAAAACTGTAACATGGCATGGTGAAAAACTGGAGCTGTCTTTTTCTGTATATGGCACATAATTTGTGTTTAGGGCTCACTGCCACAAGTCATTGCAGAGATAAAAAATAGATTAAAACAAATGAGTTTACATATTTGTTGCTGTTTCTTTCTGAAGTAATTAATATGACAATGCTCAAAATTACAGTTACTCCAAGCTACAGATTCCTTAAAAAATCAGATTATGAAAAAAGGATCAGCAGGATTTATGTACTTGACAGGACTATGTCTAGTATGTCAAAATAACTCCCAGCAAATGAGACATCAAAAATTGTTTCCTAATATGGAACTAAAGCCTTCTTAAAAACAAGGACTGTTGCAGCTGTCTTAATAAAAATATATCTGGGCTTTTACCAAAGCACTTAATTATGTAAGACCACCACCAATTACTCACAATCAAATCAAACTTCTATTTTAAGGCAGCAACCATGTAAAACTATGGACATTTTATTTTTAACCTGCTGGGGAAGAAATAACAAAGCATGCTGTCTGAGCACTGGCCTGCATCCCTACTGAATGTCTTTCATGATGCGAACCTCTAAAAATTATAATGCAACAGCAAGGGAAATTCAGTGCACCACTGCTCGATGGCTCAGCTGAACGGGGCTGCCAGAACTCGGGGCAAGGTTTGGGGGGCTGTACCAGCCTTACCCTGAGAGCAGCAAGGCACTAAACCTAGCTGCTTCTAAGTTCAGCCTTTGAAAATTCTGACAGGACTACTTAATGTGGTCCAGAATCTTTTCTATTTCACCAGCTGAGTATTAGAGGGGTCGTCACCTCTCTCATCATAGCCAGTGAAACCCTCAAGTGAAACCCTCATGCAACACTGAGCACAAATTTTGTGAAAATACTTTATATTTTCCTCAGCATTTTGTTGTTTTAAAGATGACTAAATCTGAAAGAGGTCCTTGGAACCTTCATGAGAAAATAACATCTAGCAATTCATACACATGACAGAGATAATTTAGGACAATCATTACTATAACCAGTAAAGAAACACGTAAGTTTGTTCTTTAATCCAAAGTTACTTAAAGTAATTTCTATTACTCTATTATCACACCATTTTAGAATATAACATGCCACTGGCAACAGATTGTTATTGAAATGACTTCTCCCATTACATTTAAAGTGGCACTCTCACTAAAATGAAACTAAATTTTTATCATTGTGATAAAAATGATGCAAGCTAAAGAATTTTTAACATGAGCAAGTACTACAATTCTGCCTACCACAGGAAGGCACACTTGAAGCCACACTTCCTTTGCTTTCTTTGTGATTTTGCTAATTTTCTAGTCATGTTTGCTTCAGGGTTTCTGTAATTCGTAGGGTCTTTCAAGAAACAACTGGAAAATTGACTGTTCCAATGCCAAGGAGCTAATCTTCTGAGGGGCAGTGCTGCTCTACAGCTGCTACTGTCAGCCTCGACTTCATCTGTCAACACTTACACATCGCTCTTAAAAGGCTTGACGAAGAACCGCATAAAATTTTCCAATGTCTTGATGAAAAGAAAGCACAAGCAAAGAGATTTGAATAAGGAGGCAAGAAATTAATAAACCTTTAGAAGATATTGTAGGAAATGATGCAAAGAGACAACTACTTTTTCTCACATTATTGACTGAAGGCATTGTGATGAGACAAGGCAGTGGACAGATCCTGACCTGGCTTCAGCTGCGACCACAGGCTCCTTGCTGAAAGACCTCGAGCAAGAAAACTTCTTCAGGTCGTATTCTGTTGTTTGTCTACCCTTGGGTTGTTTCCACAGCCATTACCTTTCATAGGTAAGTAACAAAATGTGGGGGTTCTTCCTCTGGGCTCAGTTCTACTATATGGAATATATATCCAAAAGGGGAATTACAAAATATTTTTACAATATTGTTGTTTAAAAGTGTTCTCAGAAGGCACGAAGCCACCTCTATATGGAGGAAAATGTTTGGAACATTTTTTGTTGACTTTAAGTCAAAATCAGAGGAAAAAATTAGAAGAGATATTAAAATGAAAATAAAAATATACAAGCCACCATGATTTAAATTTTTAAAATGTAAATTCCTTCATTCAAAATTGAGACCAAATTTGGATACAATTAATTTAAAGGAAGAGGAAGACAAAAAACAATTGCTATTCTTCTAGTCCAGTGGATGGATCATGTCCCCAGCTTAAAGAAAATCTGAGACCAATCTCACATCTGTTTTATTGTAAGTCATACTCTTCAATCTTCCATTATTGATGTGAATGTCCTAGTTGCCAGCATATAGTGTTGCTGGCACCACTATCTCTTCCTCCCTGGCTTTGTGAAAGTCTCTTAAGTTACATCATGGCTTAAAGCCCAGCTTCATTAAAAATAAAGAAAAAAAGCCCCTAACTAGAAACTAGAAGATAAATCACTTTTTTTTTTTTTTTAGTAAGGCTCTCATATTTGAGAAAGTGTCCACAATTTTGTCCTTTTTATTTTTTTTTTTACATCAGCAATTGACTTGAAAGGAATCACCAGCAATGTGAAAATCTCTTCATGTAAAAAATTGATTTGACATATAGAAAAGTGATGCTGTTCTAGGACCTAAGCTGTATAAATAATTGTTATTATATTCACATTAGGTACTAAGGTTTTAAATATATTTCAAGAAGAAAAAGAATGTTTGGAATTATTTTTAAAAACCTGTTTTCTTCAAATGAATTATTTTGTTTAGTTTTAATTCTCTAGTAAAATCAAAGAACAACTTAAATGAAAAAAATAAAAATTTAAACTTTCCTTTTTGGAAGGCAGAGATCAACTGAAATAATCAATAAATTTTACATTACTTTTAGCTGACATTTTCTAAAATTAACAAAGTTTTACTTTTTTAGTGAAAGACAATGTAATGGACAGTCCAATATCTTTTGCCATTTCTTGTCTCCTGCCCACCCCTAGGAATTTTGAAAATCCACTCAGAGGGACACAAGGGAAAAAAGGAAATATTTCTAGAATAAATAGATTTTTGCAAAATGGCAAGAACTTTAAAGGTTTTGACAATGGAATTAACTCAGAAAATCCAGACTAGAAAGAGAGAATATAGCAAAAGGCATGAAGGTTTTCCACGTTTCACCTTGGTGCATCAACATATAGAATGGAAGTGGACTGCAAACTTTCACCGCGAATCAGGGAAACCTGAAACATAATTACAGAAATCATATACAAAGATCATCAGAATTTTTAAAAGCCACACTAAAATTTACATTTGAAAGAAAAACACTTTGGCTATTATTGAGAAAGAAAGGTTAGTGTGCAACATAATTTTTTAATCTCGTTTTCTTCTGCTTTTTGCAGTCATCTTCCATAGCAAACAAAAGGTTGAATACAGTCTTTTCCTCTAAGCAGAGCAGGATTATTCACAGAGGATGCCAAAGTACAGCTCATGGTAGGAGGTAGCCTCTGGTCTCAGATGGGCCATACTGGTGGCTTCCCTCGTTCACAGCAAAAGGTAGTCCACACATAACAAATAAATAAATGAGACCTTATTTCTCTTCTGTCTTTGGTAGTATTGGACTTGTGGCTGTTATTTAACTAAATAGGACCTCATTGATATGGATGGTAAAGGAGAAGAAAATTATAGCATCCCAAGTTGTTGCAGGTCTGACTTGAAGTTACAAGATGGCTTGATTAATTATGTTGGATCAGCATTAAAAAAAAAAACCTAAAAAAAACCACTGGACACAATCCAAGTTATCTCTGCTCTTAAATTAATCTTTCTGTTTCTGCCAAATGGAAGGAGCCTATATACCAATATGAAACTTCAACCTCATTTAGTATAATAAAAAAATAAGCTTTCAATTAAATGTAACGAGATTTCAAAATATATCAAAGTATCAGTACATTGACCTATTTTGGGATAACACTGATTTTGAAAGTCATGCTTTCCCAAGCAATTTAATTTCTTATTGAATGACAAGGTTATATCTATTGGCCTTCATAGGCACCATAGTATTTGGGCTTTACTTGTTCTCCTTTACGTTCTCTGTACAGATTGAAAAACAAAGCAGAATAATCTTGTTTCTAACTGCTAGGGAAATTTTGTTGTACAGACTTTCCTTGTCCCTTCCTTATGGGGACAGGGCTCCTGACACCAGCTCACATCGGTTTTGGCACTGAAGAGGTTGCATGAATATCACTGCTTGTGGAAAACATCACCTCTGAAAATTTGGTAGTTTCTAGCATCACCTATAGCAGGCTCACAACAATAACCAAGATCCTCCCTATGCTCTGCATGTTTGGCACCATGTAACTAACCTAAATCAAAATACCTCCAGACAAGGGTATTCACTCCTCCCTACCTGAAGTCTTCTCTTTAACAAGAGACAATCTGGAAGCAGAAATTCATTTTCTTACTCATTCATAGCCTAAACACAGGGTCTCAAAATTTATTTATTGATTGGAAGCTCCATTTCAAGTCTTGAAGTTTGACAGAAAAAAAATCTTCATGAGATTTTTTACTCAAAAATCCATTACCATGAATCATAACATCACAGTGTCCTACACAGCTAATATTAGGAGCAATATCAAGTTGACTGGGTTTTTAATATCCTACAATAGAGCATAAAGATCAAGAAGTGAGTTTTTAATTCAGAAAAACAGACAAGACAACACGTGCTGTCAGTTTAATGAAAAAGAAAACAACTAAATTTCATGTCTTCCTTTTTCCTGTTCATGTTGTATATTTATATAGAGTTGGAAGAAATATCATATATATACAGGTATTAAATATTTTTTTACTTGGTCAGATGTAACAGATATTTTATCCAGTAAATGAAAGAGTTGTTGGTGGATGCTGAAAAGTACTTGCAGATATTGAATATGCTGCATTATGTCCTTTATTTTTCACTAAATTAGATAATCAGAATTAACCTAAAAAATATTCTTTTATCATGGCAGTATAATAAACAAGTTTCAGACTAAAACTTTTCCCTAATTCATACCAATATCTCTATAAAAGCAGACTAAACAGAGTATAATATATCTGAGGAGTTCTGTACAACAGCCATTACTAGTAACCATATTGTGAATAATTCAAACAAGCTACTTTTCTTTGTTTGACTAATTTTTGTAACATACTTTCACAGAAATAATAATATAGCCATTGATATTAAGATCTATTGCAAATATTCTGCTGTTACTTTGAAGTGGAAACCTCTTTTCCTCATAAAATTGAGGCCAAATAACAAAACTTTTACTAGCCTATGACTCAATTCTTTGCTGCCTATCAAAGTCAAGGAAAATTTGTCATTGTAGTAGGAATAGTGTTGCATTTGTGACATTGAGATATCATGTATCCAGACTATCCTGGCAGAACTGGAAAAAACCAAGTTCTCTCTTTGGGTCTTGTTTATTCTTATTTTCCTTGCCTTTTATTCCATATTTTAAAATGTGTACTAATTCTGTGAACACTGCTGTTTTCAAATAAACCCCTGACAAGTCATTTTGAGGAATATATATTTGAGTTTTGTGAAGATATATTGTGGATTAACGACATGAAGAAGAAAAGGAAGGAACTAAAATAAGCATTTATCTATAAAAAGTTCAACCACGTAGTTTGAAAAGGTATGAGAATAATAATTGGATCTGTATGTCTGAATTGCCCAAGAAACATGTTAATTCAGCAGTTAATCAAGTTTGAGATGGTCAGACTGCTCCTGCTCAAACCTCAAGCCCTCCTCTGTTTATTTTATGCACCGCTTGTCCTAGGCAAAAAGACACAAAACACTGCCTGCTCCTGAGGGTGAGGAGAAGATAAGAGCTTTTCTTCTCAATCCAGTTTATGAGGTTCATCAAAGTAACAAATTAGTATTGTAGGACTTGGAAAGCCACATTTCAGTGGGCACCAACATCCCTTTTACCACCATATCCCTCTGAATATTCTGTTGTCTGGGACATAGAGATTAACAGTCAGACCCAGGACATGAATACACAGCTTTCAGTTCTACAAAAGGGAAAAAACGCTTTAACTATACGCAAGGGTGCAATATCTCCTCATTGCCTATGTGTAAGAAAGTTAATCATACTGTGGTTGGTCAGGCCTTCACACCCTTCATCTTCTCTGCCCTGGCTTTAGGATCATTACTGGGAACAAAATCAGGGAGCTCTCCTTAGAAGCACAGCTTCCTGTTGTTCAGATTAAACTAAAATCTCCATCAGCATCCCTCTCTATTGCATCTTTTGAGTGCAAGGGCTGAGAAGGACTAGCTCTTCTCTGGTGTCTTCAAAACTGAAGAGCACCCAGCTGACAAATCAAACAAAATAAGGTTCTTTTACCAAAAGAGAAGTTAGTCTGCTGACAGGACAATGCCTTTGTCATTTGGTAGCACCTCTGAAGGCAGAAGCCCCAAAATCTCTCATATACACCTTTTTCTACATTGTGCATATATATATGTGTGTGTGTGTGTGTGTGTGTGTGTGTGTGTGTGTGTGTGTGTGTGTGTGTGTGTTCTTCTGTATCATGATCTTGCATTTTAGTGAAAAGGAACTGAGGCACTCACATCTCTTCTACCCAGCAGAGAGCAAAGAGATCAGCACAGGACTTTGCCTCAGAGAAAGTTTGTGCTTATTTTGTTGCTTCCCCAGTATTACACATTGGGGCAAAAACATTTTGTACACATGCCAGACAAGTACTGGAGGAGCTTATTTTCCTGTTCTACATCACTAAATCTTTCTAAAGCTATTGAGCAAATATAAAAACTTAACTGTCTTCCTTCTCCCAAGAGGGTACCACAAGTACCAGCTCCCTCCATCAACAGGATGGTGGGTTTCAATTCTACCTGCCAGTGCTGCAAACCATATTTCTGGGCAGAACCAGCAACTGTGCATGGAATAAGAAATCCTTGCATGGGCTGATACAGAGCAGGATATCAACTAGAAGAGTAGTTTTAAACTCCCTTTCTTTCTTCTCACTCATATAATAAAGGAATTGTAAATCTCCAATGATCTAACAACTCTGACACCAAGATCTCTAATGCTATTCCTGCAAGTCTCTAAATACACACACCCACACGAGCCCCCCAGTGAAATAGTCTGCTGATATGGACAGCAGAGTGAAAGCATGATGGGGTTTTTTAAAAAATCTTGGAAAAGTGATAGGAAGATCTTAGGAAAATCTCATAGTCACACTAGAAATTTTCTGTAGAAATCATTGGTTGACCTTACGAAGTAATACATTAACCATTGTTATATTTTCTTCATTTTCCAGGAAGTATCAACAGTCTTCAGCATAGAGTGAGAAGAAAGGTGAAGCAAATGTCAATCACTAACCAAAGAAATAAGAATAGAAAAAGAAAGTTCTGCTACTTTCTTATTTCTACCTTTCAAGTAGTCCATTGTGCTCACTTTCTCTTCATTCTCTGTTTAGACTGTGCTCCCACACAGCCTCTGTATGTGTATGCAGAGAATGATAAGAATTGCACTGTCAATGTTTGGGAAAGACTGACAGAACACTGCTGTAGCTATGAATTTATTTGACTTTGTAAAAACTTTTGTCCTTGAAGGACTTAAGGACAAAGATAAAAATCTAGCAGAATACTAAACTGGATTTTGTGTGCATTCATTTAAAAATATGTGTTAATGTAATATCTACCTAGATGAGAATTTATTTATGAGTCATTTATTTTATATGTTATAGTATATAATGGTGAAGAAGTACAGCACTGTTCTAGTCATTATCATACTTGGCTATTCTGTCTGTTAAAGAAGAAAATCTATTGATTTCAATCGAAAAATATGAACCTTAGTTATATTTGATATTTATCTTGACCTTCAGTGAGCAAAGTGTAAAATCCTCAGTATACAAAAATTAATCAGTATATGAAAGTAATGAAATTCACATATCAAAATAATTAAAGTCACATATCATTACCAATTAGCATTACAAATAAAAACCTTTTTTATACATTCTGTTATATAAACTATAATTGTTTATTAGGACTCAGAGTAATCAAAGTGTGGCTTACTATATGATAACTTGAAAATAACATATTAGTCACAGTTTAAAAAAAAGACAGATAATCACACAAAATTACTTAATTCCTTCAATGACTTCTGCAAAATACGTGGATCTAAAACATGCTCTGGCTAAGGCATTTTTCAATATGGGCAGCTGAAACCAATGAAAGATCATCTAATGACTATTTGTAAACTTTATAACTATCTGCTGTCATGGCTGTTTTTTGGGGCAGAAACACCCATTTATGAGTGTTGATTTGTGCATGCAGATGTGCAGTGATGGAAGTAGGTGTTCAAAAATCAAAACCATTACTGTTCTGCACATTAGTGCTGTCTTGATTTTGAAACAACCTTTGAAATGAGGTGTACAGAAATACCAGGAAAGCCCAATTTGTACATCTTTTGTTTATTAATGCCCTTCATTCTATTTTGACTTACTAAACCGGTAGCAAACTCCCTGTGGTGACACTCTGTCACTACAATACTATTTCATTTTGATGATGTAATAAATTATAATGTAAAAATTCACTCAAATTAAACAACCAAACAATATGTTGATCACGTGTAAACAACCTCATCAAACATTTTGCCCAGAGGTTCTCCTGATTGTGTACGCTGGAACTGTATTCAAAACCTGGGGGAATATCAACAAGAGCTGCATAAGGAAATATCTCTGCTTGCTGAGCACTGCAATGTGCAGTGAGTGGGTAAGGACTCCCTCAGAAGATATCTCAGCTATGAATAAGAACCAATACTGCATCTTCAGGAGCACAAAGGAAATAATGCAGCCGCTAAATGACCAAAGAGCAGTTTTTTGCAACATTGCAGCTTCTTCTTCATGGGTAGTTCTCGGCACGTCCCTGTTTTGAAGTGACAATATTTGTCCGTTTACATTAATTTTTATTTTGTTCACAACTGCAAGGATCTTTGGTAAGGGAAAAAGGAGTTCTCTACTTCTTAGGACTTTTCCATTTATATGCATTAAGATGCTAAATACACATGAAGTAGCTTGTCTTTCTATTAGTGATCCTCATACATGTGAAACTCACTTTAAAATTATGAATATTTTATCATTTCAGAGCCAGTTTGAGCTTAGCATATGTAACTGCTAGAGTATTAAAATTCAGTTCTTCTTTCTGAATAATCCTGTTTGTTTCAAATGCATGAGTTAGCAAGGTATCTGGAGAGCACAGGATACTCCAAACTTTTTGTTTTGATTAGTCCCTATACTTGGTCTCTCATTTTGCAACATGCTATTGTTTTGGCTTGATGCTGGCTGGATGCCAGGCACACACCAAAGCCATGTACTCACTCCCCTCTGCTGCTGGACAGAGGAGAGAGCATAACAAAGAGTTGATGGATTGAGATAAGGAAAATCAGTCTTGAAATGGCATCATGGGCAAAGAACATGATTGAATTTATTACACTAATAAAATCAGAGCAAGATAGTGAGAAGTAAAATAAGATCCTCAGAAACACCTTCTCCCCACCCTTTCCTCCTTCTCAGGGAGATAGGGAATGGGGATTATGGCCAGCTCATCAAATTTTGTTTCTCCCACTGCTCCAACGGGGGAGCCCTCCTACAGGAGACAGTTTTCTGTCAACTTCTCCAACATGAGTCCATTCCACAGGCAACAGTCCTCCTCAAACTGCTTCAGTGTGGGTCACTCTTCCACTGAGGGCAGTCCTGCAAAGACAGGCTGCTCCAGGGTGGGCCCCCCACAGGCTCCCAGCCTCCTCTCAGGCATCCATCTGCTCTGGCATGGGGCTTTTCCATGGGCTCTGGGTGGATCTCTGCATCCCCATGGATCCCCACAGGCTGCATCATGGTCTGCACCACAGGCTGCAGAGGAAACTCAGCTCCTGTGCCTGGAGCGCCTCCTCTCCCTCCTTCTCCACCAACTTTGGTGTCTGCAGGATTGCTCCTCTCACATGTTCTCACCCTGCTCTTCTCTGGCCACAATTACAAGTGCACAATAACTTATTTTTTTCTTCTTAAATAAGTTACCACAGAGGCATAGCTATTGTTTCTAACTGGCCCAGCCTTGGCCAGCGGCATGTCCTTCTTTGGAGCCATCTGGGATTGGCTCTGCCAGACATGGTGGGAGCTTCCAGCAGCTTTTCACAGAAGCCGCCCCTTAAGCTCCCTGCTACCAAAATCCAGGCCAAACAAACCCAGTTTAACTATTTGTTTCACAGAATACTTTGTGTTGGAAAGGGACTCACAAGGATCATCACATTCAGCCCTCAAGTAAGTGAGCCACACAAGGCTGCAATGAGGAGCTAAAATCCATCCCTCTCTACCGAGAGGGTACAGAGCACAGCATTTCCCTCTCCAATTTTTTTTTTATCTAGCTTAGTGGTGACAAATCTACATTAATAATAATAATAATAATAATAATAATAATAATAATAATAATAATAATAATAATAATAATAATCATCATCATAATCATAATAATCATAATAATCATAATCATAATCATAATCATAATCATAATCATAATCATAATCATAATAATCATAATAATCATAATCATAATCATAATCATAATCATAATCATAATAGTGGTGGGATTATATGAAACTTCTGAGCACAGGTCTCAATTATTAATTCCCAAATCTGTAAAGTTAATACATTAAGATACCCTGAAACTTAATTGTAGGCCTCACTTGACACCAACTCAGCATGCAGCTGAGGGACTTTTAAGTAGGTACTGTTGTGACCATGTTCACAGGGATCTTAGGATGAGGGAAGAGACGAGGATCTGACTCCATGTTTCAGAAGGCTTGATTTATTATTTTATGATATATATTATGTTAAAACTATACTAAAAGAATAGAAGAAAGGATTTCATCAGAAGGCTAGCTAAGAATAGAAAAAGAAAGAATGATAAGAAAGGCAGCTGCCTCAGATGCTCTGTCTGAGCCAGCTCACTGTAATTGGACCTTAATTAGAAACAACCAACATGGGCCAATCAAAGATCCACCTGTTGCATTCCACAGCAGCAGATAATCAATGTTTACATTTTGTTCCTGAGGCCTCTCAGCTTCTCAGGAGAAAAAATCCTAAGGAAAGGATTTTTCCTAAAAGATGTCTGTGACATACTGTCATAACTCATTCTAATACTTCAGGAATTTCCTGTTTCTTTAACAGATATCTAGTTACTACTTTAAGGCTGTAAGCCATATGAAGCTTTGTAAAGTTTGTAAATCAGGAATGGTAGTCAACCTAACCTAAGCCACCAGGGTTTACCCAGAAGCAGATTAGCCAAGCATTCAAACAGAAATAGGAATGGAATGCACAATATAAAAAAACCCTAGAAAATAAAAATAAATAGTAAAAATTGAAAAGCAAGAGTTTGATCACAGAACATTGTGAGTAATGTTGGACATGTGTGAGAATACAGATTGGAAAATGCACACACACACATTCACCATTGCCTCACTTCTGCTGACCTCTAGATACCAAGTTGAATTTTGCTGCCCACACAAGGACATTTAACAGATAACATGAGTTTCACCTGGCAAGACAGATGTGCAGGTGTGGAAAATTGCACTTTTTAATGAAGAGGTGCATCTGCTTTTTGAATGTTAATTCCCTCTCCTTACCCCAAGCTACCAAAATTATAAACTACACTATAAGTGCTCCCATCTATTGCCAATTCTTTACTAGTATTGGCAGCCGTGATATAATTCATTATAGATACCAAATGAAAATACTTTGACTTTGTCAACTGGGTAAATAATTGGTAGAGGACAGAATGAGAGTAAAAGATTACAAAGGTTACAGCACTATGACATACTGTAGGAACAATGAGTTATTTACATCTTTCAGTGCTGGAATGACAGGAAGCATCCAGTTTCACTGCAAAAGACCAAATATGCTCTTTTATAATTAAATTCCCCTTTCACAAACTGTTTTCTGCTTTATACATCCAACAGGCTTCTCACTTTTGTCACAACAGAAGGTATACTTTGGAAGGAAAATGTGACAAGTCATCTTTTTTTCACTGAGATGTATAAATAAATAATTTTCTAAAAAATAGTTTCTATTATTTTTCTCTGTTCAATGCTGAAAAAAAGGCACCTGAATTAACTACCAAGCACATGGTTTCTCTGTAGTCTGGTTAATGAGCCATCTGCAGCCATTTTTCCTTGTTTTTTTCTTTCTTCCTTTCTTCCCTCACTTTTTTTTTTTTTCCTTATTACTATGCAAGGCAAGTTTCAGGAGGGATTTTCTTGTTCTCTTACTCACTAGCTGGATGGTTATTCCATTGTGATTCTATTTATAGATTTGCTTTCAACTGCAGTGGGGAATTCAGCATTTGCTGTTAAGTTTTTTATTCTCAGCTAGCCTCCAGGGGATACACTATTTTAATAAATTCTATGAATGATACTGTGGCTACCTTTAATATTCCTTCTGTCTTCTTATAGCACAAATAAAATCTTATCTTCTGACAATTTCTAAGGTAGAAGACCATCCTTGTTAATTTCATAATAGAAATATAAGGGAGGTAAACAACCTTGCTTCTGTGGAAAGATTTTTACACATTTCTTTTGAAAAAAAAAGCTATTACAGTCTTGAAGAAAAGCTATCACTGGAATATGGCAAGCACAAGTTAAAGAATGTGATACTAAATTTATTCTTGAAAAAAGATTACTCTTTTGTTATGGTATCATCACTTGGCACAACATCACCATATATGAAAACATTTATCTCTATTATAAACTGCAAACTCAATTCTTGGTTGCATTTGATGTTGTTTTTAAGTTGTTTGCATCTCTTCCCTGTTCACATACAACAGAGAGATCCAGCAACACAGAGGGATCTGAACTGCACGTTGAAAGGCCTAGGGTGGCTTTCAGCAGAGTAATCAAGTTCAGGCTGCCATAGAAAGGGTGCACAAAACCCAGCAACATCTGAGAAAATTCCAGGTATTGAAAAACCTGGGGAGAATATCTCCACACTTTCCCTATAATAACAGGGGTCTGGGGCAGCAGAATAACCCCTCAAACATTGTGGAAAATGTCCCCAGGTAGAGCTGACTTCAGATTTCCTCAGCTCTTGTGATTTTCTCTTTATTGTTTCTGCTCCCCCACAACTCTTTCTGGTCACCACATGGTGCATCACAGAAAGAGCTGGGAGGAAATGCTTGAAGGACATGACACCCCACTCTTTCTATATGTACCAAACAAAATACAAAATCATATGTTCAAAGGAAAAACAGAGGCACCCCACAAATTTTCTTACATCTTTGGGTGAATTTTTACTGTAGCCTTTAAACTGATTTAAACAATTTTGTGTTTAACTACACTATTATTAGTGAACCATGCATTGGGCAGTGTTCTACCACTATGACTTGTTCTACAACAAGTCTGGATAGATACAACCACAAGCCAGTTTTTTATATACACTTAGACCCACACCAATCCTCAGCCTGGCTTTGGGTCCATGACCCAGCCCAGCTCTGCTGCCCAGAGGTGGCATCTGAGCAGCGCCATCCCAGGGTGGCTATGTGACCATGACAGTTTTTATCTCATCACCAAGAAAAGCATCACTCCCTTGGAGAGAGTCTCTCTTTCCCGCATCCCTGCCTCCAGCCATTTTGATCCCTTCTGCAGGCGAGCCTGCTTGTCCTCAATTCCTCCTCCTTCATTTTGTGCCCACAAATCACTACTGCTGAGTGGTTGCAATGTGGATTCCCCTTTCACATCTTTTAGAATACACATTGTTCTCTCTTTTCTCCAGCTGTGGACATCAGGCCTATAGCCTGCTCCTGCTGAAGACAGAAGAAGCGTTTGCAGGATTGGAGCATGAGCCCTGAAAGGCACGTGGCCACAGACACTGCACAGAGGAGCCAGACAACTTGACATCAGGGCGCTCCTGTTGAAAATAAACTTGCCATGGAGCAGCAGAGGAAGCACTAGAGGGAAATCTTTCATACCCATAACGCCTCCACCTTTTAGAGAATGCCATGCTTAGCTTTTAATGTTGATACACAGAGCATCCCTGAGGAAAGATACACTGAGGGTACACATTATGTTGAAAATCCACATGCCTGGAAAGGAAAATAATAAAGGAAAATAATAATACTTACAAGGAAAATAATAATAAAGAGACTTTAGTTTGCATGCAAGAAGAATACATAGTTTTTTTACAGCATGCTGATAAGCATCTAGGGCACTTGCCTACTAGTATCAGGTTTGCTGACATAGATTATGTGAAAATTACATCATAATTACTTAGCACTTCCTTTAGTCTTTCTACTTACCTGATCCATGAAGCAAAAAGCAAGAAATACAAACTGACCAATTTGATCCTCTAAAATGATAAGGGAAAATATTCAAAATTAGGTTTCTGCCCCAGTCACTTCTATCTGTAAGGAACAGAGGTGCATTGTTTTCTATGGTGAACCCATGCCTGAAGCCCTGAATTGCCAGAGAGAATTATATTGAAATTTTGGCCTGATTTGCACTGTGAATTCCTGCTTTTCAGTTGCAGGCTGGACCAATGTAAAAAGATCATCTGTGCTTTCAGTATTTAAAATGAGACCTTCTTCATCAAAATCCAATGCAAATTTTTTTATGAGAGGTTTGTTCTAATTGAGTTGAAAGAAAAAAACAACTTTTTTAAACTGGGTTTTAACTAGAAGATCAAGCAGTAAAAAGTATATGTCTACATGTTCACCAGCTTTCTCCTTGTTTCTCCGTAAAGAAGTTTGCATTTTATTTTGGCAAAAAGTCATATCATACTGGAGAATTAAAGAAAGCACAATGCAATGATTAGAGTGATAATAAAAATTTGGGAGATCATGTCTTGTCCCTATTTCAGGTATGTCCCTGGGCTTCTAGCTCCTTTAACAATACTGTCCTCTTACCACAGCTTTGAAAACAAGCTCCCGTGTCATTCATTGCACAGGTTTCCCTCTGCCTGCAGTGCAGACCGTTCTGCTAATCTGGTGTCCTACTCAGGCGATGCCTGCAGCAGAAAACCTGGAGCCCATTGGCAATGCTGTGAGTTTCTATCTCTGTTCAAAGGGTCAGCCTTGGCCCCATGTGAGCAGCACTGAATCCACAGTTGTGGGATCTCAGCACTTCAGGACGGAGGTGCAGAGTGGCTGAGACCACCCTTGGGGGGCTCGGGAGTCCTGGAATGTTGCCAGAAGTGTCTGGTGGCTGGACTTTGATCCTACACAGGAGACGACACCTGTATGAGGATGGGAGGATTTCATTGGGGTGAATGGTGAAGGGATAAATTAATTAGAGTGTAAGACACAGGGTTTAGGATTTCTGTACAGGGGAGTCTAAAGAAGTAAGATGGAGGAATTGGGGCGTGTCCTGTTCTTCTTCTTCTTCTTCTTGGCCTCCATCTTCTGTGGTGATGTTGGCACTTTGGGATTGGTTATTACTAAAAGTGCACTGGTTAATAAGGGTAAAAGGTATTGGGGAAAAATAATAAATATTGTATACGTAACTTTGAGTATAAAGATAGGTGACCACCCCGGGGGCTCGCAGTGTGCTCATGGCTGGCTGCTGTGCAGACCTCTGTCGGGCCAAGAGAAAATCTTTTAGATAAACAATTAATAAACACCGAGACCGAGAAAAACCCTGAAGCCTCTTCTCGTCCTTTGAAGTGCGGGCTGTCCAAAGCCACCCCGGGCCTTTCCAGGTCACCTAAACAGCCGAGAAACCGACACACAGTTGCTGTGGGTGTTCATTCCTGAGAAAGATGGTTACTTTGTCAGGCCCTACTGAACACATCGGCAAATGAAGGGGAAAGTGAAAGCCTGAGCCCAAAAAGCTCAAGGTTTCTCTATTTCTGAGCAAATACCACTGGCATGGGGTGTCAAATATTGAAAGTGCTCCACCTTGCCGGAGGGAGAAGAGTGGAAGAAGGAGCACAAGCTGACAAAATTGAAAACAAAATGAAACATTATGTTCCTTTCCTGAAAGAAGGGAGTAGTGCTACAAAGAGTAAAAGTTCAAAGAAAATATCCTGTCTTCTCCCCCAGCAATTTCCACACTTAAAGACAAGTAACTGTAATATGTGGTCAATGACAGAATTCAGGCTAGCGCTGACTCAGGACTAAAGACTATTTACAGCCCCACAGTGCTCCATATAATACTGTGAAAAAATGGGCAGAGGTCTTCAGAGGACAATGGTTCTGAATTTCCTACCCTCTTAATTTCACCATTTCAAATATTCTGGTTCCTTGATCCATTAAAAAAAATGGTATGGTACATTTTCTCACTACAGTTATATGATTTAAATGCTTTCTTCTTTGTACACCCACACAAAAGTACTAAAAGAGGAGGCAGAGGTGTTCTGACCACGCAGTATTAGAGAAGAAATTGAACAGTTCTTCTGGAAGATTAGAACATTACAAAATCTGCTCAGATTCAAGGCATTCCATGTCACTAATAGCAGCTAGGAAGTGGAAGCACACCATTTAGGTTGCAAAAATAACTGATTATCACAGCTTGAGACAGTAAATACCAAACTGATATAGGGTCTACAGTATAATGTCTCATAGGTAAGCACTGAAGTTTTCTTCTGCCCTGGTATGGCCACTCTTTGAGATTTTGAAAACTTAGCTGGGCCAGGCCTTGCACAAACTCAGGTTATGTTAAAGTTTGCTCTCTCTGAAAAGAGGGTTAAACTACACAAAAAACACTTAACTTTTTTTTTTTTTCTATTATTGCACTTTAAATTTATTAATAGAACCAATACAGAAAGCCAAAGCAGCAGACTATTTTTTTTTTCATAAGTATCATAAGTATCTTTTCCACTGTGAAAAGTAGAAATAAAACATTATTTTATATACAGAGTTCTCAGCCATTTATGCTAGAAAATGAAGGGTGATTGATATGCACTGCAAAACCCATCAATAATCTTGCACTAATTAATACAGAGCAGTAAATACACTGACATGTAAATTACGTGCTATTATCAGCACATACATCATGAAAGAGGAAAATGCACTAACAGAATTTCTTTTGCACTACACAATATCTTATCATGAAAATTTTAGCAAAACAGAACATCACAAATCAATTCGTCCCTCCTCTCATTCACCCTTTCCACCTTTACACAGCAATGCAGTTCCACTGACACTCAAAAAACCTGATTTCTGGTTTACACTTGAGGAAAAATCAAAATTATATTCATAAATAATGAATCAGTGAATCATCATCATTGAATTTCTTCACTGGAAGAAATAAATTTCAAGAACATGACATAATACAAAAGGATGAATTTAAAAATTATGAACATAGATGTGAGTAAAAGGCTATATAATTACATGAAACAAAGATTCAACACAGCAGAGGAAGAAACCCCAGAGTTGAGTCTATGTCAGAAACATCCCAGGAGGTGTAAACAGAGTCAAACCTGAATGGCATCTGGAGCAGTCCTTTTGTTCCACTAGGTGTTGATACAAGCCCATTTGGCAGGATTTGCATTAATAAAAAGGCCCCAGGAAACAATTAGTGTAAAAATGTGCAAACTATGACCCCTGAGAAAGATGCAGTGAGTTGGGGCTGTTCAGATGGACAGAAATAGGTTGAGAACATGTTAATAACTGACAATTAATTGTCCTTTTATCAGCATAATTATGGTAGTTAGTTCCCAATAGCTAAAGAAATTGATTAATGTTTCTACAAGTATGGAATGTTCTCAAGCACAAAGAAGCCCACAAGGCACATGGGGCGAGGTTTTGTGGAGACACATGATAAAAAACAATATGAGACACACTGCCTCAAATGTTACACAAGTGTAAATTACTGCTTGAGCTGCTTATTTTCAGTTGTCCAAAACAGCAAAAATTGGAATGCTAGCAGTAAAAATCTGCAGAAGTGGGCTTATTATACGCCTTACTCTGAAAACTTACTTCAGAGTTAGAGCAAAAACAAGTGGATGACAAGAAGAAAAGGCATAGATCTTTGGTAAGTTCATTCTTCATCTTAAGGGCTGTACTGTTAACTTTGCATAGAAAAAGGTAATGTCAAAATTGAACTGAAGGCATTTTTTGTAGCAGTTTAAAGCAGATACAATTAAAAAAAATTTCTCAAAAATAAAATTTCTATAAACATTTCTTTTTCTACTGAAGTTTTATTTTAAAGAGTATAAAGAGTCAAAGTGGAGCAAATGAGCGTCTTCAGATATGATTTACTAAGTGGTTGCTTAAGAGCACAAAGAAAATTAAGTTTTTTTACAGAAAACACATGTATCCTGATTTATACATAGTAGAGTAGAGCTAGCAGTCTTATAAAGTCAGACTTTATGGCTTATGAATTCATTAATTTAATTTGCTCTTTCAATCTGCATTTTGTAGAGAAAATTAAAAAAAAAAAAAAACAAAAACGCAACCTAAATCATTTTCTCTGCATAGGAAAAATAACTTAGAAACTGGTGTATTAACCTGGTAATTTGACTGCTGAATACAAACATGTCTGGAGAAGATATAAATAAAGTATCATTCTCTTAAGGGTGTATTTTCTGCAAATAGTCTTTGTCACTAAGTTGAGTATCTACCAAAACAATTGAAATCAAAAGACTTAAGGGAATCTTGCCAACCTCTGAGTACATTTTCCTTTAAGTTTATCTCATGTCTATTTATTCTTAAATTTCACTTTCACTTACATTTTGGTGCTTCTCAGCAAAAATTATGTGTCAGGTTTTAATTATACAGACTATAACTAGAATTCCACTCTGAACTTTTGCATATTGAGAGGATTGTCTGGATTAAATTCCTGATCCTTGCCAACCCATTCAGTACAAGCACAAATATTGGTTATTTTAAATGACAGACTGAACTTATAGTTCAGTATTTAGGACCTTTGTACAGGGATCTCTAATGGCATTAAAGTTTCTAATTTAAAAAGTATACAATTCACCTTATGTGGGTATTTATAGAAAGTACTTCATGCAGGCTATAGAAAAAGGGTTTTATTATTTGATATATAACTTCAATTAAATATGATGCATCCACGAAACACAAAATTAAAATCAAGAATTTCATGCTTTTGAAACTGAATGACTAACACAAAAATCACCAAATGTCTTCACCAAGGCACTGCTGTTAACCTCCATATTTAGCACTATATGCTGCATGAACTTTGTCAGTAATTCAGTGTTAGGTCAACAGTAAAGTTCCCTGATTTACAAGGAGTCAAGATTTAATCCAGACTCCATAAAGAAGTCAAAGAACTATTTTATTCCCAAACATCCATCTTGTGTTTGACTTTCAAGTCTTATTTGATTTTCTTCCTGAGACAAAGGAAAGAAAACAAACAAATCATTGAGAAAAGCTGTTTCTTAGGCAGTTCTTTGTTAAAGGTTTTCAGGGAATTAACTGTAGCAAAAGATCATCCACAGTAAAGGAAAAGATAGAGGGAATAAAAGTGACTCAAAGTTCCTAAAAGTAGTCACCTAACTTTACAGAAGATTAAGTGTGAGAAGTTTTTCAGACATCAAATGTGTCACAGACATTCAAATTGTTCTCATTTGTCCTGTGTGGTTTCATTCTATTCTCACCCTTTAATGCAAAGATATAAAAAGGTTGATGCTGGGAACTGTACAAATTTGCTGAATGCCCATGGAGAACTGCTTTATACAAAAGCTTTGAACAAATACTGCATTAAAAGAATTTTTATATTTTACATCAACCTGAACTCCACAAGTACAGGGGTGCAGCGATGACTGGCCGGAGACCCTGTGACCTGGCTAGCTGAGAAGGTGGCCAACAGTCCCACTGCAGCAGGGGGTGTCAGCCCCGGTGGCAAGGCCCCAGGGCTGGCAGCTTCAAGCACCCCTCGGCAGTAATAGCCTTGGGCTGTGCCTGCAGGACGAGGTCTCGGGGTAGAGCTGCTGAATAGGGCGGAGCAGAAAAGAGCCGGACACTCTCTGGGGTTAAACGAGTTTAATGTCCCGGGGGGCGACCAGCAGGGAGTGACCGCGCCCGAGAAAAAAAGTTGGGCATGGGATTATAAAGGGAGGTGGTAACTGGAGGTGGGATTTACAAAAAACCAATCAGGGGAAGTCAGGGGACGTGCTTAACATAATAGACTGTAAGGGAGAACTAATCGATACATTATAAAGGAGGGGCCCCGGGACCTCAGCCAATCACTACTCCCACTGAGAGGAACATTCTGGAAGACTGGGAGTGGTGGGGAGTGATTGACTGGGCCCAGGGAGGAGGGAAAATAATACATATTAGGAGATACAGGGTGGGGAAATTACATGACATGGGGGCAACCATAGCAACTAAGTAATAGACAGAAACTAGGGTGGGGAAAACTGGGAGGACAGAACCATCGTAACAAAGGGGGGGAAGAAACAGAACATACCAACACACCACAACATCTCCCCGTTTTTTGTTAAATAAAATTGAAAAGAACGGAAAAATCTGTACTAAAAGGTTCAAAAGGCTGGATTCCGGGGCTGATCAGTCCAGGCGTCTTCTTCTTCGAAACACAGCTCCTGGTGGTATAAGGGAGGCGCAGCGAGCTCTTCTTCATCTGCGGTTTCCTCTGCCTCCGAAGGATAGGTGTCTCCCTCTGCAGATTCTCCCGCTACCACCTGGTTGACACTTGGAGCTGTGATCTTATTAACGAGTCTTTGGACCAGCCCACGGACCAGCGAAAAGCAAATCAAAAGTAAAAATAAAACTAAAACAACTTTCATAACCGATTCTAGAACAGAACTGGCCCAACTGCCCAAGCCCCAGCCCTTAAAAATGTCCCTCAGCCAATCTGATGTTTCTTGCTCCATCTGATGGACTTGGTCTTTCATCTTCAGGATGGTGTGTCTGACGTTCTCAGCTCTTGATGACAAATTCATGCAGCAGAGGCCCTCAAACTCCTCACATTGATGATGATGGAGCAGCAATAGGAAATCTATTGCTGCCCTGTTCTGGAGTGTCGCCTTCCTTGTTATTTCCTCGTCTGTGAGGAGGTCGTATATAGCAGCCGAAGTCAAATTGGCTTGCTTAACCACCCAACACTCTAGGCGGCCCAATTCACCTAGAGACTTCGCCACTGATACCCACGGCAACAGAATGGTAAAAGCGACGGTTTTGGAATGGGACCAATGTGTAATTTCATCATCACAGTCTTCTGGGAGATCTTTAAGATCTCTTTTGGACCTGGCCAATTCTGCTGTGATGTTAGTCTTCTTCCAATTCACAATTTGAGTCATGTTGGGGGTAAACAGCGTCAGCTTGCCTAATGTGCACGGCCCTCCGATCAGACCAGAGGGGATGCCTGCCCACGCTCGGTCGCCACAAATTAAGAATGCTCCCCTGGGAAGGGCGTATGGGGTGCGGCCCGTGGTGGTGGGGCCGCTGATCTTTAAAATGGCCTTGCACCACTGGTAGGCTTGATATTCAGCTTTATTCTGTTGCACCACCTCACTGCCCTTCTCAATAGAGGAAAAAGTATACTCAAATTGAAAACAAATAGAGGAATTGGCGGAACCGAGCAGGTGGAGTTCAGTGGGCTCGGAGGGCAAAGGATCCAGCTTTACCACTCCGTCTCTCCAAGCGTTGCTGGAATCAAAACTAGGAAGGATAGTAAGACTCCGTGCCAAAATCGGGGAAAGGGCTGACTGAAAAGCGGAGGGGAATTCACCTGGAGAGAAAGGGATCCCCACAAGGCACGACGACATCGGGTCCTCTGCTGATGCTGCGTCGAGGCAGATATGATCTTGCCCTAACGCCTGAGCCAAGGTACGCCAGACATTCACCTTTGGCTGAGGGACGATCCACGCTGCCCAGGGTGGAAGGAGGAGGCAGAAAATCAGGAGATGTAAAGGAGCGCTTGGGCGCTGCCACAGTTGAGGGCTGAGCTGGGCCATTCTGGCGTGGTGTGGGCCAGGCAAAGGGAGACAAACTGAAAAAACAAAACAAGCATGGTTATAACTTAAATATTTTCTTAAAGAGATGGTTCTGTCTCAAAAAGTAAATTAAGTTCGGGGGAAGAATCTGAGACAGGGGAGGAAGGTCGGGAATCAAGAACGACTCGAAAAGGGGCGCGAATCAATGGTGGAGAGGAAGGGGACCCGGTCGGAGGGAACCTGTGGAGAAAATAAAGGTGAGAGAAAGTGAGAGGTTTCCTCCTCCGCCGCCAACATGCCTCCTGCACCTGTGGCACAGTCTCGGATGTTTTTGCCTGCTTGGGGAGGAAGGGCTTGACCCATTTTGATGGTATCCATTTCGGCCCTGAGGGAGTGGACACGCAAGCGTATCCCCTCCCCCAGGTAACCAGGTCATATGGCCCTTCCATCCGCCAGGTCTCTGGATCCCTTATCAGAACCGGAGGCCTGGCCTTCGGCTGCAGCTGTTGGTGACTGCCGAAGTGCCGGACAACTGGAGGATTCAGGTTGTCAAAAGAACAGTTTAGGAAGTTTAAGGTGTACAAAGCTCTCGACAACCGGACGTGGGGGGTCTCCACCTTCACTGCCGCACGTTGTTTCTCCAAGATCCTTTTCAGGCTCTGGTGGGCCCTCTCCACCATGGCTTGGCCTGTCGGGGAATAGGGGATGCCGGTCTTATGCTCTATTCCCCATTGTTGCAGGAAGCTCCGCAGCTCCTTGGAGGTATACGCTGGGCCGTTGTCAGTTTTTAAAGCCCTAGGGATGCCCAGGACAGCGAATGCCAGAAGCAAGTGCTTCTGGACATCCGCCGCCCTCTCACCTGTGTGGGCAGAGGCAAAGATAGCTCCTGAGAAGGTATCGATGGAGACATGGACGTAACACAACCTCCCAAAGGATGGGATGTGTGTCACGTCCATCTGCCACACTTCACAGCTCGCCAAGCCCCTGGGGTTTGCCCCAGCTGCGATGGTAGGCATTTGATGGGCTTGGCATTGGGGACATGTGGCCACAATCGCCTTGGCCTGATCCTGCGTGAGATGGAATTGCCTGACCAGGCCTGGTGCATTTTGGTGAAAGAGCTGATGGCTGATCTTAGCCTGGCCAAACACATCTGGGAGCGGGCCCACCGTGACAGCAGCCGCAGCCAAAGAATCAGCCCGACGGTTGCCCTCAGCGATGAACCCTGGCAGATCAGTGTGTGATCTTACATGCATTATAAAAAACGGATGCTCTCGGTGGGAGACTAATTCTACGAGTTTTGAGAGCAAATTAAACAATTTTTGGTTAGAGACCTCCTGCAGAACTGCTGATTCCGCTCTAGATACTACACCAGCCACATATGCGGAATCTGTGACCAAATTGAAGGGACCAGGAAACCTCTCAAATGCTCGGACGACTGCGTCTAATTCAGCTACTTGTGGAGAGGCCTCCACAATGGCAACATCAGCCTTCCACCGCTGAGTCTGAGGATCCCTCCAAGTCATTACAGACTTGTGGGATGCCCCGGACGCGTCGGTAAATATTGTCAGAGCATCTAGAGGCTTCTTACTCTGAATTCCCTTGATTGATAATTTAAACTCCGAATTAAAAAGTTTATGGGCCGGCCGATCGACCGCAACGCGGCCAGTGTAGCTGTCTAATGCGAATTGAAGCATTTCATTGGTTTCCAGCAGTTCATTAAAGGTCTTTAATTTGAGTTGGCCCGAAACCAATTGAATTGGAAGGTGAATGCATGCAAAATCACAGCCTGCCAGCTCCCTGATCCGAGATCTTGCCTTTCGGATCAGTTCGGCCATCAGCTCTTGTGGCCTTGTCATCCTTTTGGACCTGTGGTGGCTGAGGAACACCCACTCTATGATTAAGAGGGGGTCGCCCAGACCCTGGTCCTTTAAACTCTTGTCCCACTGATGGATCAAGCCGTGAAGATGTGGCAGCTTCCCCAGAATAATGAATTTAAATGGCAGGCCCGGATGGTAGCGGTGGGCCTGCCTGGCCGAAATGATTTTCTGAACCTTCTCCAGGGCTACCTGAGCCTCTGGGGTGAGTTCCCTAGGAGAACTCAGCTCCTCTCCCCCTTTCAATAAATTGAAAAGGGGGGCTAGGTCTTCTGTTGGTATACCTAACCAGGGTCTCACCCAATTTAAAGACCCACACAGTTGGTGAACATCCGCTAGGGTCTGGACTTTCGTCCGGATGGCCAATTTCTGCGGAACAATGGTCCGCTTGGTGATTTCAAGGCCCAGGTACCTCCAAGGTGGCATCCTTTGAATTTTTTCTGCTTGGAGCTCGAACCCTGCAGCAACCAACGCACTGGTTGTCAGGTCAAGCGCATGGGCAAGTAGATCATCTGTTGGGGCACAGATGAGGATGTCATCCATATAGTGATGTAACAGGACGACATCCCCGAGGGCTGTACGGACAGGAGACAGCAGCGAAGCAACATACCACTGGCAGATCACAGGACTATTCTTTAATCCTTGCGGAAGAACTCTCCAGTGATAGCGCTTGGCCGGGGACTCACGGTTGATGGAGGGAACCGTGAACGCAAAACGCGGGGCATCATCAGGATGCAGAGGAATTTGGAAAAAACAATCTTTTATGTCGATTATAGCCAAATTCCAATTTTGGGGGAGCATTGTAGGGGATGGCATCCCTGGTTGGAGGGGACCCATGTCAATTATTTGTTCATTAATTTGGCGGAGATCGGTCAGGAGCCGCCACTTGTCTTTATTAGGTTTTTTGATAACAAACACTGGGGAGTTCCAAGGTGACATGGTCTCCACCAGGTTGCCTTTGAGCAGCTGCTCCTGAACGAGCTCATTGAGCGCCTTCAATTTTTGTTTATTAAGTGGCCACTGCACTACCTGTACTGGCTCATCTGATCGCCAGTCCAGCTTCCAGGTAGGGCGCTCCTCAGTGGCCACTGCCCGAAAAACCTGGGGAGCCTTTGGGAGGTCAATTCTGGCTCCCCATTGGGCTAGCAGGTCCCTTCCCCACAGGGGCTCGGTGTAATCTAAAACAAATGGGCGTACAGAAGCCAATTGCCCATCTGGCCCCGTAATTTGTACAATGCTCTTTGACTGCTTCGCCAATTTTAGACCCCCTACACCTTGTATGTGTCCGGCTGCGTTTTGCAAATCCCAATGTGACGGCCAATCCCTAGAGGGAATGATCGTCACATCTGCCCCTGTGTCCAGTAACCCCCGCACGATTTTACGGTCTGAACCCAGGGACAGTTGACATGTCAGCCTGGGCTTTTCTCTTCCCACAACTTGGGCCCAAGCAACCGTTGGAGGTGAGGACCCCTTAGATGACTGGGAATCCTGTACCTCCTCCGGCACTGGAATGGCTTGGGCGATGATTTGGCCCTTGGGGAGAGAAAGCGGGGGCTGGACGCAGTACAGCCCTAATGCAAATCTGTCCCGGTCAGTTGTTACTAACCCCGGGACTATGTGAAGATTGAATGGTGTGTGTTTGGTGTCCCCAACAATGATCCACCTGCTACGTCCAAGTCTCCTCCAGCTGCCGGGATGTTGAATGTCGGCAGTCACCAGGTGGAAATCGGTGTCCGGGAGATGTATTTCGCGGGTCAGCTGCAGCCTAAAGGGAGAAAACGAAGAGGTGGTGGTTAAAGCAGGTTGAGGCTGAAGCCAACAGGTACAGTAAGTCAAGTCCGGTAAGGAAAAGTCAAGTCCAGTAGAAGCATGTGGCGGGCTTCTCCCTGTTCCCTCCTCCCTGCCTGGTGCAACCTTGCCCGCCTTATTTGTATCATGGCGCAGGGAGGGGCTGCGCTCGCTTTCTAGTTTTTTTGTTGTTTTACTTCCTGCTTCCCAGCAGGACACTCCTTCCTTTTAAATGTTAAAAATTCTTGCCGCAGTGGGCAGTCAGGCATCCAGTGCCCCGTTTTTCCACATAGATGACACGGGTGGGTCTCTGGATGTCTCCTTGCAGCTCCTGGGGTAGACGTTCCAGCTGCTGCCGCGCTGTAATCCTCCTCATCGGCGCTGGAGGTCGACACGAACGCTACTGAGTTCCTCTTGTTCTTCAGCTTGGAGTCAGGCGCTCCTGGCAGTGGGACTTCTCGTGCCACGACCTCCATCATTTGCTCGATGGTAGGTCGTGGACTACGGGGGAGGGTTCGGATGGCTGTCCGGCATTCAGAGTTTGCGTTCTTGAACGCCATCCGCCGCAACAGGTTTTCTCTTTCTCCCTTCTCGGAAGCTTGAGTCTCCACGTATCTGTAAAGTCTTTCTAAAAAACGTAAATAGGACTCGTGTGGCCCCTGCTGGGGCTCTTCCTCGTCTTGCTGAGAGAAGACCGCTGGGAGCTTGAAAAAGGCCCTCTCTGCAGCCCGACAGGACTCGGTGATCTGCGTCGGGAAGAGCACCCGCGCCTGAATCGCCCCACTGGCCCATGCCCCTGTACCCACCAGATGATTCGTGGATATCAGTTGGCCATCTGCGTCATGTGCAGTCGCTTGGTTCTCCCAGAGAGCTGGGAGAACTTCCGCGACTTCCCTCCCCCACTCTACCGCCCAGGCCCTAAACTCCATAGGTCCTAAAAGGCTGGAAAAGAGAGCTCTCAGGTCAGCAGGGATCAGATCTCCCGGTGCAAGGGCCGAACAGAGAAGTCCCCGGAAATACTCCGATTCCCGGGAGTACTCTCTCTGGGCCTTGCACAGATCTTTGATCCGATCTTGTGCAATTGGCACCCACTGAGCCTGGGAGCTCCCCTCCCCGCTCAGGCGGTAGGTAACCGGGGCAGCTTCAAAAACAGGGGCTCCCCCTGGCTTCCAGTTACCCACACCCCCCCCCCCGGAACACAAAGCGTGGGAACCGGAAGGGAAGGCGTGGGAACCGGAAAGGAGGGAGGCAGAGGCGGGGCCTGGCATCTGGGAGGGGTCAGCTGATGGGCATGGTGGAACTGGAGGTGGCAGCTGGGTTTTCTCCGCCTCCAAAGTGGAGTCCGGAGGCGGGGCGGAGACAGGAGGCAGGGTGAAGTAGGAGCTATTGAGGGGTGGAGCGCAGGGAGGAACAGAGGGTGGAGGCAGGGGAGGAAAGGGTGGATCTTGGGATAGGAAAGGATTTGACTGAGGGGTGAAGGGATTATGGGAAGGAGAAGAAAAATCGGCGGGAAAATGCACGTGGCCGCCCCCATCTTGGGCTCCATAGGAGCCATCTTGTGGAGGCGGTGGGACATTAACCGGGGGGACATTAAACAGAACACTCTTGGGAATGTCAACCGGGTACTGGGGAGGTTGGGAAAAGGGGTAGGAAAACCTGCTCCGAGGAGTCTGGCCAGGATCTCCTCGGAGTCCTCCTTTTGGAGGGCCAGGTCGGACCGATCGAGAGGGGGCAGAGGGAAGATGGAGCCTCTGCTGTGGGTTGGCCTTGAGGACCCCCCTCAAGGGCTCCGACCGAGGGACACGGGGTGAGGTAGACGGGGTAGGGACAACAGAACCGGGGGAACTGGGATTCAACCGCGACACTGATGAATTTTTTCGCAGTTCCCTCTGCTGAGACAACAATTGCAAAACTTTACCCGCCCAGTAAGCGGCCGGGTAAAGCTTTGCCTCCCCAGAGCTGACCTCTTGATCTAATTTTGCTAAAACAGCTTTCCAATAGAGAGGGTCTCTAATTTGCTCTGGGGTAGTGTTGGGGAACTGAGAAAAAATCCACTTTACTAAACTCTTTAAAGCAACCTTCGGGGGATCTAAACCTCCCCCAAGCAACAAACTTCTAACCTGGTGAAAGGCTCTTTTTAGAGGGGAGCTCTGACGCGCACCCATCGCGTAAATTAAAAGAAAACGACAGAGAAAGTAAAGAAAAGAGCACTCCTCTGATGACACTGACTGCCTAAACCGAAGTAAAAAAAACAACTAAAACAAGAACTGCCCGTCCGCCCGCTCCCACGCTGCCGCTTGCCTAGAAGACTGGTCCCAGAGCAGGCATGAGCCCCCAACAGCAAGACAGCAGGAAAGTGAAGGAAAAGAGGGGTTGGGAGCTGTCCCCAAAGCAGGGCTCAGGTCCCGGGAAGATTAAAAAGGTGGGAGGGAAGACCCCCAAGGCAGGGGCTTACCAATCAGACGAACGGCGAAAAGAAGATCCGGTAGAGGCAGAACTCCGCCCTCGGAGCTCTCCTTGGGTGAGAGGAGTTGTAGCTCCGGGTCCACCGGGAGCGCTGCTCCTATAATGGAGCCTGCTGCGACCAGTGGTAGATTAGTGTCCAGAGGTCCGATGACCTCGTCCACGGGGTCCGAGCAAGGGCCACGCGGTGGGCGCCAATCTGCAGCGATGACTGGCCGGAGACCCTGTGACCTGGCTAGCTGAGAAGGTGGCCAACAGTCCCACTGCAGCAGGGGGTGTCAGCCCCGGTGGCAAGGCCCCAGGGCTGGCAGCTTCAAGCACCCCTCGGCAGTAATAGCCTTGGGCTGTGCCTGCAGGACGAGGTCTCGGGGTAGAGCTGCTGAATAGGGCGGAGCAGAAAAGAGCCGGACACTCTCTGGGGTTAAACGAGTTTAATGTCCCGGGGGGCGACCAGCAGGGAGTGACCGCGCCCGAGAAAAAAAGTTGGGCATGGGATTATAAAGGGAGGTGGTAACTGGAGGTGGGATTTACAAAAAACCAATCAGGGGAAGTCAGGGGACGTGCTTAACATAATAGACTGTAAGGGAGAACTAATCGATACATTATAAAGGAGGGGCCCCGGGACCTCAGCCAATCACTACTCCCACTGAGAGGAACATTCTGGAAGACTGGGAGTGGTGGGGAGTGATTGACTGGGCCCAGGGAGGAGGGAAAATAATACATATTAGGAGATACAGGGTGGGGAAATTACATGACATGGGGGCAACCATAGCAACTAAGTAATAGACAGAAACTAGGGTGGGGAAAACTGGGAGGACAGAACCATCGTAACAAAGGGGGGGAAGAAACAGAACATACCAACACACCACAACACAGGGGGAAAAGAGAAAGGTCAATTTGATTGACACTCATGCTTCCAATTAATTTCCGCCTAGCTGCGAAAGCCAGAGCAGATTCAATCACGGCACTGTATTAGTAACCAAGACATGCTTGGTTCTGCATTTACAGCAACAAGCCAAACGTCAGTCTGCACACCTAACTGCCTCCTCTGATGTGCATAAAGGTACTTTTACAGATACAGTAAATACAGGCTTATTTTTTCCCAGAACATCTTTACAGCAGTATTATAGACATTTACATTAAAGATTACCATAAAGGTTTTGAGAGCAATAATAAGAGTTAAAAAAACTCCATCATGGACTCACTACCTGAAAACATCAAAATTCAACCAGGAGCTCAGCATATATGATGTAAAGTAGAACACAGAGACAAGTATTGCCATTGCTAAACAGCTAAAAAATATAAATCCCAGTTTTCTGAGACAAATAGAAGATGTCATTAAACAAAATTGCATCTGTTGCAAATATCCTGTTGATGAAAAACTCGAATTTCAGTGTATCAGAACTATATGAAAGTGAAAAATTTATATGGTTTTTGTTCAAAGACTGATTCAGCAATGACAAACATTGTTAGAGTTTGGATTTCTGCACATTTCAAAAATCACAATGCAGTTTCTGTTCCAACTGAAGAAACTATGAAGAAAATTAATACATAAGTTTCCGACCCACATTTTGTTTCATTTTGCCCATGACCTAATGAATGTCAGACAGGACAGATTTGAAATAACATTTGTTGCTCCAAGCACATGAATGACGCCAATGCCACAAACCATGGACGCTGAAGATATGTGGGACCAGGCACAAATTGTTTTGCTCTATCCTTCCTCAGTCTAGTTTTCGAAAAAAGCCAGCGGAATACCTCCTTAGAGATCACCACCATTTGTCTGGAACCATATCTTGAGTAGACTCATTTTTCACACAGCAAAGCCTCTGTGCTTCACAAAGCTGCATTTTGGAGAGAGGTGTTTGGAAAATTATACGCAGAGGAAATTGCAAGGTATGAAACCTTAAACTTGGAGGAAATGTAGTCATGAGAAGCAGTGCTAAACTGCACAAACGATACACTAGTTTCTAGCCCACATGACTATCAGACAATCCCATGTGCATATTGGATATTTATGCACACTGGAGTGTCTTAGGCCTAATCCTCCTTCTCCAGGAACTCCATTTTGCCTAGGGATCACTGTCTCGCAGCCATCTGTCACCACCTTAGCAAATCCCTGCCACTTAAACGTATTTGCCATTCCCATGTTTTCTGAACAACTCCAGTTTAAATAGAATTTTTCAGGAAAGAATTTCAAATTCTTTATAGCTGTCTGTACAATCAATTGTACCCTTAAAGCCTAGCAAGTCTTCACAAGGGTGAACTGCAGGCAGAGGAACACAACAGCACAGAAATCCTTATCTGCCTGAAGGAGCAGAGCTGTGCATGCTGTCCCTCTGTGACATGGAAAGAGAGATGTTTGGAACTGGGACAGACTACCCTTGATGCTGCTTTAAAAAAATGAACAGAATTTAACTTTTCCTAGAACTGCTCTGGGATGAGTAAAACAAGCACACAAGGACACAGCATAACATCTAGCTGAGATAAGAGCATTCTCATCTGAGCAGAGGAGTTCAGTGCATGTAGTATTTAGCAGATAACCTTCTGTTGTCCTTTGTTACTATCAACCATGGCTGCTTCTATCAAGTGGGGTTTTTTTCTGTAATTTCAGTCTCAAATTTTTCAATTGAAGGCATCCATACTAACAAATTGATAGAAACAATTTTTTTTTTGGCCAGAAGGGAACAGAAAGGCATTTCCATCCTCCAGAGCCTTTGCTCTAATTACTAGATTCCCCTTTCTTATTTCAGACACCCAAGATCAAAATTTCAGTATGTCAGAACAGTGGCTAGACAAACATACAAATTATAACTTCTGTAAATTTCAAAAAACACATGAATTGAAGCAGAATATAAATAATCTGAGATGACTGATAGAACACATAGGATCTTTTTGTTCCAGTCAGCTAATTCATGGTCAACAAAAACACAGATCCTATCACTGGTAGCTTTTGTCTTCAGCAACACAGGGAACTGTGATTATCTTGTTGGTACTGCAACTCAGTATTATTCTTATTTGCTCTGCAAGATTATGAACAAAATAAACTTTCAAAGGAAATATCTTCTCTAATCATTTACAAGGACAAGTTGAGCAATCAGATGTTTTGCACCTTATACAGTGCTCTAGTTGCTGACGCTTTCTTTGTTGCCACCAGTCTCTTTTAATGCAGTCTTGACATTTTGGTTTCTAAGTCAGAAAAAAATGCAGTCCTGGCAGTAGTTTCAGATTTCTTCTCACAGAGATCTTTTGATAACTAAAAGTCTTTTGATAACTAAAAGTCTTTTGATGGGACTGCAATCAATTAGCAGAAGACTATGCTGGAAAGTTTTCCACTTAAAAAAAAAAAAAAAAAAAAAAGGTGAGTTCTTATATCCAGACAGTGAAAGACTTGGACTTGCTTGCTGTGCATACCATCCAAACTCATTTTAGCACATACCTGTTATTACTTTCTGACAACACTGGAAGTATAACAGCAAACATGAAGAAGTAATGCCGATATTTCTACCATCCCCAAGAGGAAGGTCATGAAGAAGCTGTGATGCTTGCCAACTGCTTTTACTTTCCTTCCCACAAAACAAGGTGACAGAGTTTTTGTTTGAAGTACTCTAGGATGACCTTTCTGGACCAATGCAAAAATCACAGTTTTGGGTATTGGTTATGCTATAGGATACTTTGTATATACACATGCACATACATATAGACACTATCAATGGATCAATATCCAAACCTGGATATGGTGGCACCTTTAAATACTGGCAATTACAAGGCCAGTAGAGGAAATTAATATTGTTTCCTAAACTCCCATACTTGTCTGTTGGTGTCATAAACATTCATTACATCAGCACATATTACAGTTAAGAATTAGATTGTGTTATTTCAGGTACATATCAAACAAGTAAGAGCAGAAACTTAAGACATATTTAGAGCAACTGAGTAACAAATGATTTTAAAAAGACAGCTAACTAGATAACTGCTAATCCTTCAACAAAGCTGGTAAGCAAAAAAGTGATGAAAGGTTTTAAAAACCCCAAGAAGTCTTAGCCTACTTTTAACCTGGCCCATATTACATGGAAAAACAACCTAACATAATAGAAAAGTAGTATTTAAGGAGAGATTTTACAGATTATTTTCACAACAGATTATTTTTCACAACAGATTATTTTTAGAATTTTGGTAAGCATTCCAACATTTTCAGTGAAAGGAAGACAAACAAAAATGCAACACAACAATTTCTCATGATATAAAAAGGTGTGCTGTTTTTGGCAGGGATATAGAATTAATTTTATTCACAGTACCTGGTATGAGGCTATGGTTGGTACTGTCCCAGAAATGTTGTTGATAACATTGATATATTTTTGCTACTGCTGAGCAGTGTTGATACAGAGACAAGGCCTTTTTTGCTTGCAGAATTGCCCAGCCAGTGAGGAAGTTGGGGTACCCAAAAAGTTGAAAGGAGACACAGCTGGGACTGGTGACTGCAAATGACCAAAGGGCTGTTCCAAACTGTATCATATCATTCTCAGCACATAAAGATGGGGGCAGACAAGGCACGGGGGGATATTCAGAATGATAGTGTTTGTCTTCCCCAGTCACTATTACACGTGATGGGGCCCTGCTCTCCCAGAGATGGCCGAACACCTGCCTCCCTTATGGGAAACAGTGAAATAATTTCTTGTTTTGCTTTGCTTCTGTGCATGGGTTTTGCTTTCCCTATTAAATTGTCCTTATAGCAACCCAAAAGTTGTTTTCTTTCCTTACTTGTACTCTTCCAATTCTCTCCCTGATCCCAAAGGTGAGGAAGTGAGCAAGAAGCTCTGCGGTAATTTGTTGCGAGCTGGGCTTAAATTGTGATAAAGAGGAATAAGAAATGGATGGTAAATGCTACTACGGGAAAATATTGTATTTTGTGTGATATGAATGAGAAAACACTCATTGCCTTAGAAATACTGGGAGAAAATTTAGAAAGATCTATAAATACTACTGACCTGTCTGACTGTGGCAGATTCTACAGCCTTTGCAAAACTGCAAAGAAGGGCTTAAGCTAGTTTGTGAAAGAAGGAATGGTCTCTACTTCATTTCAGTTTACAGCAGTGAAAAAAAGGGTGCCCTTGCCCTACAACACATTTGGACAACCACTGGTGCACACTGCTGGCACATGCAGCACTTTGGAAGCAGTCATTAAAGAACTGCCTTTACAAGGTGATTAGGAGTGCACAGCACAAACAGAAAGTGACTTCAGAAACTGACTTCCCTTCCCACCCCAAAATGGTAGTACATATTGGCTCTCATAATTAGTATTTCATTGATTGAGGCATTTATTCCCCTAAGCCAAGGGAACAGCATGCTGGCTAACAACAGACCAGTTTGTTCTCCTCCAAAATGCATGTTTCAAGTGTCGTTGCTCATTAGACATGAGAAGATTAAGACGCATGTACAAAAGCACAGGAGTACATAGCAGGCTTTCTTTCAGCTTGCATGTTGTACTGTGAGTGTAGTCAAATTTAAGGGTTTGTAAAGTTAACAGCCATCTATTATGATAGGGGAGCAAAAGGGGAAATAGGAAGAGTCCAACATTGTCTATAATTATTAGTTTCCTATTAAAAATGGAAAACTGACAGATTTCTCAGTGAAATTCATTTTGTCAATTGCAAAAAAAAAAAGACCCCCCCCCAAAAAAAACCAAAACCAAAAAAAAAAAAAAAAAAAAAAAAAAAGTAAAAAAAAATAAAACTAGACAAGAAATTACTAGATTTATTATCACATATTTAATAATGACAAAGAAACCAGACGGGAAAAACGTTTCTTCCCCCAAGAAAGCATTTTAAGAATCTCAATCCCACAGGTTTTTTAGTGCACAATATATTTTAGGAATCTAGGTTTGAGCAAGTAAACTTTCTGCAACTCTCTGTAAAACAGAACACTAAATAAATGTTAAATTGGAAAGCATTTTAGAACTGTCTTGGGTTTTTCCATATCTGTATACTCATGCTCAAGAATATTTCTAGCCATCAAGATCACTTCCTGACAACTGCAACTTCAAATTAGAAAGTGACTGGCATTAAAATCTTTATAATAGCTTAATTAAGCAAACTTCATAATTTGCAAGTAACTGACTGTGGTAGCACACCTGAGTGCAATTGACTATTCTTGGAAGAGATTACAATAGATATATTTTCATACAGTAGGAAAAAAGAGAGAGACCAGCAGAAAAAACCACTAGAATTAGGTAAGTCACCTTTTTTAGAGCGGTGCAGAAGAACTCCTTCCAACCCCAAAACACTAGTCTATTAATGTGTTCCACAGTGATGTTTGCTCCAGCTAATAAAACCCTTTTTGGAGGAGAAAGAGCCTCTTTCAGAGGCACAAGAACTACGAGACTTGTGTTGGGCTTACTATGTCATGTCCTTTATCACCCATCACACTGCGCACAGGGTATTAGCCTGTGTTCTCTCAACAAGCCTTGTATTTTCAGATCCAAAGCCTTTATCTCAAATCCTTAACTCAAGTCTACAGGGTTTAATTGAATATGCCCAAACAGCATTTGTAAATATAACCCCCTAAAATATCAGCTCAGCAGGTTTAAGTGCAGTGAAAGAAGCACATTTTCCAGGAAAAACTTCATTCTCAGTAAGAGAGCTTTGCTTATATACACTGCCAAAAAAAATCTTAGGGGGAAAAAAAACAATCAAGAAAATGAAAGAAACCCTTTAACTTTTGTTCTTTCCAACTGTATGTCAAATCAATAGTCCTTCTGTGGAATTAATTTACTTTGTGCCCAGGTAGACAAAGTTGAAAATTTAATCAATAGAAAAGAAAACTTGTTTGACACACCCTGAGTGATAATGACCAATGAGTTTGCTCTTCTGCCTCTTTTTTTCCCTCACAGAATCATTATTTTCTGCCCAAGAGCTATAACAATAATACTACTAATAACTAGAAAGCTGTCCTAACCATACCAGAGCCACACCTGCCAGGGAGAGTTCAATTGCGGGGCAACATTCTAAAAAAGAAAAAAGAAAAAGAGAAAATAAATTATGGACAGGCCTCAGAATACATCTTTGCCATGAGCACTCCTCTGATAAAATGTTATTTAATTACATTCCAGTAAAAAAAAGAGGCATATTTAGG
Organism: Ammospiza caudacuta; assembly: GCF_027887145.1. NCBI lineage: Eukaryota > Metazoa > Chordata > Aves > Passeriformes > Passerellidae > Ammospiza > Ammospiza caudacuta. The sequence continues at coordinate 15,277,485 of NC_080632.1, forward strand.
AGCTAATGGCCCCCTATTATCTACTGAAAGGAACACATAATTTTCCTGCAAGCACTAAAAGAAAAATGGAAAGCAACTGTTCAGAAAAATACAATCCAAGTTTTCCACCCTCACTCAGCCATTCAACTACTGATCTACTTTATATGAATTTCTCTTCAAATTTAAGTTACTTTTTATTGCAGGAATCTATACTCAACTCTACCGTAATGGCTCTAGAAAGGAAAAGACTTCCATAACATGGGAAATCCTCCCATTTGGGCTACTGTAAACCAAGAAAGATATCCAAAGTCCCTTGACACTCACAGAGAAATCCATCATTCGTCTTTTCCCCAAAAAGGTGAGGATTCAAATACAAAATAGTGACACAATTGCTGTCACTGTCACAAGCAAAAATGCACTCTCACAGGTAAGTTTATGGTTCAGTGTGAAGACAGGATGAGAGGTTCCATATCTGTAAGATGAACCTGTAAATGTTTTCATCACTAAAAGGGGGAAAGGTATAATAGAAAATAAATATTTAAATTTTGGACAGGCTATAGATGATACATAACAGCTGTGGTCATAAATGACAACACATTTTAATCATACTTCTTTAATAGCATAGGAAATAGCATAAAAATCTACACGTATACAATATGTATAATTAATAATTACTCTAATCATATTCAATCTATACAATATATACAGGGTACATGAAGACACAAAATCATAAGTATTATATGTATATATGTACCATGTACCCACATGATATGCATGTGCCATGCAAACGAGCATAGCACTCTCAGATTTTAGGATGGGATGGATCTAAGCTCACCTAACTTCAGGTATCTATGAACTAGTCATCCACAACTCAGCCATTTACTGTTGGTCTCCTGTGTACTCAACAGAGGCAAAGAACAACTGGCAGCAGCTGACTCCTCTGTGTTTAAGTCCACTTCACACAGAGGTATAGTGAGGTAACAGTACTTCAGAGTTAGACTGGGGGAACATTAATTCACACCCCTAGCCCCCTAACTCTTCTATGATTTCTCACCTAGACTTTGGTTTCCAAGCTAAATTGTTAACTTAACAGGGCAATTAATTCAAAATCAAATGCTGATCTACAGTAAGTTCATGAGTATGACATTAGCTGTATTCTAGCACATACATACAGGTAGATCTAGCAAATATATAGAGGTATTTGTTCCACATGGAAAGTTTAAGGAACAGTTAAACACAAAAATATTGACCAGATTCAGTACCTTGACTGATAAATAACACCATTGGAAATTAATTACTTTTTTGGGTTTATATGCTGCACCATATTTTTGCTGACCTGAGTGAAATTAACATGATTCTTGCCCTTAATTTTAAAAGTGTTTAGTAATTTAAGCACTCTTTTTATTTGAATAAAATTTTCCAGTTACTGCAGCCATAAAGGCTCAAAGATACTTCGCATTTTTCTTCACAACCTTTTACAAGTCATTAAATGTTTCTTAAAGTAATTTTCTGAAATATGGCAAGGCTCTGCAAAACTACTGTTTTGAAGATCATGGTAAGCAGTGTATCATTATGAAGGATTTCATCTCCCAGAATGCTGATTCTCTAAGACAATCAATAGCTGGTTTCTCCTGCATCTTCTTGTTATTTTGTTCAATAAAGAAATCCCTCAATTTTTAACATTTTTTACTCCTTTGTTTTTCCTTGTTCACATTTTTAAAACTCTCTTAATAGTCTTCTCTCCAGACAAAATTATTTTAATAGCTAGACAGGACAGGCACTTGTCAGGACTCATCCCCATATGAGCTACCAATTACTAGCTTTGGTGCTTGGCACCAATCTGACTGTCACCATGAGTTTATCATCTTACTGTAAAGCTTTCATACCTTCTCTGTGAGTTCCCACAGGCAGCTTCTCACAACACTGACTCCGTTTCCTTCTGCATGGCTGGCTGACTCCTCCCTGTCCCTTGCACAATTGCCTGACCCTCACCACTCCTCACAGCACAGCCAACCAGCTCCAGCTCTCCTCTCAGCCAGCTAACCCGTTCTTTTATGGCACCCATCCTTACTGGACATAGCTGTGCCCTGTTAAGGGCAGGGCTGTTCCTACTCTTTGGTAATTAGTGCAGCTGCAGCTCTGCAGGGGCGAGATTGCCTTCAGCACTATATCTATTCTTCTACAATTCATTCTCTCACAGGTACTTGCTCCAGAGACTCGAAATTTACTCTTAGAGCAGAAAGCCTTGAGCATTTAGACTCTACGCAGGTGTCCTGCTGAGGCACAGTCCCGCAGAACAGATGCAAGGACTCTCAGGGGCACTACCTCCTGCTGACTGGGAATCCTCTGAGGTGCTCTGAGCTATTCTTACCTACCCAGTATGGACCAGACACTCCAAAAGGCCGGGGAAGTACGTTCTGGGAAGTGGCAGTATCCTTGTGACCTGTTGGCTGAACAAGGACCTAGCTCCTGTGAAGGACTGCAGTGCAATAAGAAACCTCCTTCGCTCAGGGAGCTTTCAGTCTTCATAGCAAAAACAGAGCTGTCAGGCATCTTTATCTCAGTAAACCACACAGATTCACAGATTCATGTAGCAGAACTACTTAGAGGAGCTCTGCTTACAGCAAAGCAACCTGCAAATGAAAACATAAGTAAAGATCTCTGTCACAATCCTATGCTTTTCACAGCTGAATGACCATGAAGGAAACTACTTAATGTATAAACTCAACCCATATATAATAGTTGAATGTCCATCTGGAAGAACCACTGAGTGGTTGGTCTGGGATTACTATACAAAAAAATTCAAGCAAAACCAAGATGATGAAAAATAGGCTGCATTTCTCTGATTAACAGACACAGAAGGGGACAGAATATAAAATTTGTGTTGTTATTGTTTAAAAAATGTAGGAACAGTCCACACAAAGGAGCCTACTTAAGTCTACCATTAAAACATTTTGTAGCAGTTTCGTAGTGCTTCTATTTGTACAGAAGAAAATTATTCATCTTATTGAGGAGATTTGTTCAACAAGAGGTTTTTTATTCAAGAAGAATTAAGAAAAACCCAACAAAATGAGAGAAGAAACACTTCTCCTTGAGATCACTGCATCAGGGATTGAACATCAGGAGAGATGTCCTCAAACAGGCATACTGGCGTAACCCTTCCAAGTTCTTCAGTCTGAAATTTTTCAAGAAAAGTTAAGTCAAGTAAAGTCAGTAGCTTTCTCTCACTACCTTACAGAAATTATCCAAAAGTCAGCTCTAAGGAAGTATTCATCCCATTTTGGTAATACCCAGGAACTGTCAACTCCTCCCCTGAATCACAGCATGAAAACTATTGCATGGTATTTACTCTGAAAAAGCCTGTTTTATTTTAATACTTCATTCTAGCTAACATGGGAGTTAAAGAATGTGAATTTTGTCAAATATCCACTTAAAATTATTGAAAGTAAACAATTTTTAAATCGTGAACTCATGTGGATGAGAACTTAGAAACCCAAGATCATTAGAGAAGAACATTCTTAAAATACTACTGTTCCCAAAGTATGTAAGAAAGCTTTCTAACTCTGCAGACTGGTTATAAAGCTCAAGGAGTCTGAGATAGTTCAGATAAGAAAATTAAAACTATAGGAAAATTGATTTAGTCATTTATTTATGTAATCACAAGCAAATCTAGCTCACAGCAAATGGAAAATTGCAGAAGGTTTCTAATGAGTGAAGATTTACTCTATTTATATAGAGGAACATATGGTTCCAGAAAAACTGGAACAGAAAAATTCTGACTGCTCTAATGATGGGGTTGTTAACACAATTGTTATTTAAGCACTCTGGCATTTTCCTTTCTTCAATTTCCTAAAGCCTTGCCAAGGTTTAACCGTTTTCACTGCAATGCAGAGATCCTCCGAGCCATCATGGAGCTGTCATAACTGCTAGGTCATCCTTTGTCTTCCTGCTATTCCCTGCTTTGTCAACTATACATCTTCCAGATTGTTCAATAAATGAGACAGCAGTTTGACAGACAGCAGCTTTGTTTGCAAAAGAATCCTAATTAAGCCTTGGAGAAGCCTTTCTTCTGCAAAGGAAGAAACATTCTGTTGAAAACTTTGAACCACTTAAACAAGTCCTTAATAACAACATCTCCTAACTTTTATAAAAGTAATACATGCTTTCCAACATCACTTTAAGGTGTCATTATTTATATCTTGCTGAGTATTATTTTGCAAACAAAATGGGAATCACTACCTTAAAAATAAGTTGAAAAATATTTTTATTACGCAGCTGCAGAAAACCAGTTTTAAAATGTATTTGGGGAACACAATCATCAATAATTCCTATTAACTTCTCTCCCACCCACTACATCTCCAAAAAACCACTAACATTTATTTGGTTGATAGACTTTGTGTATTCCCATTGGTACTTTGATGATTTTCCAAATTTTCCTACTTGGCTTTCTCAGGGTCTAAAGTCTTACAAAAAATTGGATATTTTCAGCAGGTTATTTCCTATATCTTAACTTTTTTCTTCATACTAACTATGAAGAAATCAGCTAAGAACAGTTGCAATGCTGGTATGAGAGTGATGGGGCTGCTGTGGGGTCCCCACTCCCAGGTACAGCAGGAAGCAAGCCAGCAAAGGGTACTGAGCTCAGCACCAGCAGCCTTGGGTGAGATGAAATGCATATCCCATCTTTAGAGATTCTGACACACAGTTCACAGTCAGGGAAGTTGGTTTCTTTCTTGTTGAACTATCATGAAATAATTTCTAAGCTGCACCTCTTGGCTGTTATGAAATGTTACACATCCATGTCCAAATCATATCCCAGCTAGGAAGACACCTATATTTCCAATATCTGTGCTATGCATTTCTGCATCTCTAGGGCTCCTTTTGAGTATTAGAATGGTTAATCACTTTATTTTTCTTCATATGAACAGAAAGTTGACTCCATGAAGTTCATGTTTTCTTCATATCTGTTCTGTTAATGCTGCCAAATTTTGCTATAGAGTGAGGTGATCAACAGACACCTAAAATCTTGCAAAAAACCCATACTACTGATATGCAGCAAAGTTCTAATTAATTCCATATATGTCCATTTGCAAAGAACAGAACATTTTCAAACCTTGTTTTGTTTAACAAAACAAGTTCGTAGAAAACAGCATGACAGTCTTCCTGCTTGTCACGATAATGAATTTTTAGATCATACAATATTTTAACTATTACAGTAAAAACTGCAACATTGTACCTAACTCAGAAGATGGGTTTGTGTGTTTTAAAGTAAGCTGATCTGAAATATTTTCCAATATGGGTGAGGGCAATAGAAGCATTTTCAGAGAATACGAGGCATCAAGTTTAGGTCTCCTTTGGTCTCTGAGACCCAATAAAATTACCTTCTCATGTAATCAGCAAGCATTACGTTTTCAACCAGACTGTGGGATTTCTTACCAAAGTCTGAACCCGTCCATGTAAAGTTTTCTTGCATTACTGTTTAGAGATTTCCTGTGTAGGGAAGCAAATATTTTAAGACATGAGGAAACATGGAGAGGTATTTTTAACTTGTGCAGTCTCCTCTGTAGTATTTAGGCGATGCTGTCTTTGCTGCTGGACTAAGACAGCAGATCTTCCTCACCCTGCATGGTGAGCACTAGTTCCTTGGCATGATTCTCTCCTCCTTCCAAGTGCTAAAGCCCAGGGCTAAGTTCTGCATCATAGCCTATTTGGGGGATTCCTCCTGTCTAGTCCTACAGTTCATATAGCCAGAGAAGTTTTCATAAAATCCTACAGGTAAACAGAGATAGTTCATTCTATCTCATAATTCTTCTTGCTGTATTAGAAGATATGTGGTTATACATTGATAAAGAATCAAAGAAGGAGTCACCAAGGCAAAAGTTTTGGCTTCATTTGGGGTGTCAGATGCCTTTAAGAGGAAACTAATCCTACCAAGTGTAACTGCTTTGTTGGTCTGAGGCAAAAGACTGAAACTGGTGATCTTAACCATACTACTCCTCAGCATGAGTTTAAAACAATTGTTCAGATTGTTCAGTACTACCAGAACAGCCCAAACCCAACAACAAAACATGTTGTTCATTTAATCTCACAACCAGCAAATGGAAGAATTTAACTCGTTATTCACCTCAGGACATCAGCTCCAGGTAAATATCCATCATGGTCAAAATGAAGTAAAATATATATTGGCAATTGTGTTAGAGTACCTGAATGTGGGCCATGTGTCATTAATGTTCTGCTACAGTCTCTGTTCCCATGGAAAGTGTTTACTGAAATAACAGTGATGACTGTAGCAAAAGTTCTTCAATATCATAACACAGAATACATTTAGAGTCTGTCTCCAGCAAAGCAACCAGCATCAAAGGAAGGGGAGGAAAAAGAAGGAAATCAAACTTCTGACAGGAGATCTCTCCCAAGCAAAGCCCCACACACACAAGAAATTACTCAGGGAATTGAGGGGACAGTGTGCACTGATGGCACTGCAAGCTCTACAAATGACAGGCATGCAGGATCTCTCACCACACCCCTGACTAACTGTGCCCTGCAAAGTGTATCCACGCCAGGGATCCACACAGGTCTCCCAAAGTAGTTGTAACACACACGGATCTCACCAGACTGTGATATCAAAGGAACAACACCTTTGCTAACACCAGGGCATCCCCTGAGAAAGTGCAGGGCATTCCCGCTTTATGCCAGGGGTATTGAAGGGGCTTTGCCCCTTCAGAGCCTCCAATGATCTCCTGCCCTCATCCCCCTGCCCCAAGAGGTTGCAGTAGCCCCAGGAACACAGAACAGGGGTTGCTAGGAGAAGGGCATGAGTTCTGTACTTAGCTCACAAGACTGGCTAAAGCCACAGCAGATTTCTAGCTGCAGCTTTCTTTTCACACCTGGCAAGGGAAATGGAAACTCAGTGGAAGGAAAGCTTTGGCACAAGTAGCTGAAAAGCACTAATGTCAACATTCCACACTCCAGCTCCGCAATCCCTTCTGCATGTTTATATTTAATATATTAGGAAAGGGACTTTGTCCTCACCCACAGTTCTCTCTGCACACTCTTACAAAACAATCCTGAATTGCAGAGGTATAAAACCTACTCACAATTAAAGAAATAGTAATTTTCTTAGAACTACATTTTTGCACAAATGCAGAACAATAGTTGAGGAACTTGCTCGCATGTGTCAGGAAGGTCTGATGCATCTCAAAAGAAGAAACTATTTGTCTGTACCAGAATAAGACATTGGCCAGAGGCCAAGGATATTTCACTCTCATTACAGTGGTATTTGGCACAGAAACACTCATGAAAACAATGTCAATATGTCAGAAGTACAGGATTTTCTGAAGATTAAAAAAGCTGAAGAAAGGGCTTCAAGTGCTTCCAAGGAAGCAACATGCAAAAAGAAATATCAAATGAAAAAAATCCTACATAGGAAAAAGGAAGAGAAAAAATAGAGGACACAGAAAAGGGAAATGGAATATAAGAGTCCAAAAGAAGGAAATTCATTTCACTTAATTTCAGATGCTTACCATGTATGTGTCCACACTGAGCTTTCTATCTTCTCTCTATAGTCAAGGGAGAGGTGGTCATAATCCCACCAATGCAGCCTAGGTTTTCTTTCATCTGGCCAAAATGGGAGCCCTCTTTGGGGTGAGATGAACTACACAAAAACTTCTCTCACAACACTGGACATCTCTTCACAGCTGAGAATGCATGACCTGTTCAGGGACCAGCACAATATCTTATTGCTCATTCTAATGCAAAAGTTAACTCCAAAAGTTCTTTCGTTCCATCCCAAGAAGAGAGATGCATGAGACTATAACCAGCAAAATCATCACTAACTAAAAGCAAACTTTTCTTCAATCATTCTCTGAAAAAAAAAAATCATAATATACCTGCTATTTTTGATAATTTCTCAGATGATGAAAACTTAATACTTTTTTTTTTTTGGGATTTCAGAGTGGACTGAAGTAAAAAGAATGCAAAAATATAATTAATCAAAATCCACATCTCATCTAAATAACCTATCCTAAATCACTTTGCCACTTTTCTTTCATATTTAGGAATATGTCTACATTGTGCAACACATCACTGTGCAAAGATATTTGGATTAGTTATAAACCTGTATGCCTGTGCAGCATAGTACCACGTACTGCCAAGATGCTGGAATCAGGAAAGATGAGCTATTGCTGTTCTCTGCCTAGCGTATATCCTCACCAGAATCTATCAGCCAGCTGGGGCATTGTCTTAGAGCAACGCTTTAAGACAATGTTAATTTTCTTCAGGTTCTATATGAAATGGTTTAAATAAACTTGGGTTCATGAACTCATGAAGCATTAGGTGTAGACCCTGACTTCCAACAAAATAAAACAAACTTTTATATCTTATTCTAACCAATTTTACTTCTTAATACTGTAATATTACCATATTTCCATTGCTGACTTGAAGCTGCTCTTGCTGCTGCATTATTATTCTCCAGATTAGAGAAACACCTAATTCTAAGTCATTATTCTGATAAGGAAGGTCTCCTTTACCAAAGGAATCCCTCATCATCCATTTAATGACAGATGATTACCCTCTGTCAAGTAAGGGCCACAGAGGGCAGTATCTCTGTAAAAAATCTGCTCAGTACAACATGGCAGTCAGCACCAAGAATTTTCAACATTAGAAGCTGGGTGAAATTTAACACTTCAAGAATTTTCTCTCCCAAAAATCACGTCGTCAAAAACAGTATTATTGTTGGCAATTTCAACAAAATTGTTCATTTTTCACTCCATCTCCAGAGAGACAAACCACAAACATAAAAGTTGCTTTTGTTATTTTGTTAGCCTAAATAAATAGCCTAAATAAAATCAGAACTATGCATTTAGACATTTTTTACTCAAAATACTTTTTTAATTTTCTAAAGCTATCTGATACTGAGTTTCCATAACAACTTGAACAGGAGATGAAATGTCATCATTTCCCAAATAATGAAAAAATTTTTTTCCATTCCATTGAGTCTAGCCCAGCTAACCCAAAACCAGTTCTTTCAATTCAAAGATCAGGTCCTTTAAACAATAAGAATAATGATTCCCCCTGCCTTGTAATTCCAAAGAAACCAGCTCAGGAAAATAACTGTAACAATTTTTAAGAAAGAACAGAGAGCAGGCAAGACCGCCAGAACCAGAATGCCAAATGGCTAAATGGTTTAGTGTCTTTTTATCTGTGTTGGCCAAAAGACCAAGGAATGGCTCCTTTCACAAATGCTGGCATAAATGTAAACTTGCCCTGTACTGGGCTTGTACCACTGAATCACACAATAGCTGTGATTAGAACAGAACAAACAAAAATGCCGATCCTCTTCCTGTTCAATCTGTTCCAAAAGTATCCATTAAGATCCTGGTTGTTCCAAATAAATATTAGTAAAACTAAACTTTGCTCTCATGTATAGGATCAGAAAGATGGTAGAGTACCAGAGTTGAGTCTCCCATGGTCACAGACCAGCATGTTATTGATAAGGCCCAGAGGAAACAGCACATCCTACAACTTCAGTCTTCCTTGTAATATTTTTAGACACATTTTTCCAGGAAAAATAAACAAACAAACAAACAAAAAAAAGCAAAAAACCCACACTCACAGAAAAACCACACCCAACCAAAAAAAAAGAATGAACAATAAAAAAAAAACTACAACAAACACAAAGACAAAAAAAACCCCAGCCCAATGAACCAACCAAGTAAACAAAAACACTGCCAAAGATAAATTCAAGATGACTGGCTCCTAATATATCTTAAATTTCCATTTCTCAGTCCAACAAGGCAAGAGAAATTTTCAGTTGACGAAAAATGAGATTCGGAAGATTTGGCAGTTATTTCTTCATCATCTACATTGAATCAGATTGCCTTAGAGACTTCTGTGTACAATGAAATAATTTTTGGAACATCCCATGCAGCTTGTTCTACCCTCCCACTGCTAGACAGCTTGTAAGGAAAAGTTAGCTGACCAAGATCTTAAATTACAATCAGTATAAACTACTGCTGCCCTTAGGAGCTGATCTCTCAATTTTGAACTTAGATGGCTCTGGAAATGGCACGCAGAGGGCAAAACCAACCATGTGCTGTACTCCTGGTGCACATCATGAGGGGAGATAGGGGAAAAGCAAGACCATGGCTGCTAATTCACCAGCCACTGCAGTTACCTGCTTCTCCCCATGGGCCCTGGGCTGAGTAAATGGGGCTGAACTGACAACTCCATGCAGTCTTGAGATACGAGACACAGGCCATTTCTGTAAGCAGACCAATCCTCAAATCTGAAGGAGCTCCACTGTGAGATGGAAAATGGAACTTATCAGCTTTGAAAAATAAGATATATATATAAACATAAATATATATATATATATAAATCTAATAAATTAATGGGAAGAAGTTCTATGAATATGTGTTTCAAAATGCCACTGTGAAGAATCATTACATAGTGCCTTTGAACTGCTCTTGCAGCAACACTGAAGGAAAACCAACTTCAAATTGGATATAAAGGTAGCTGATTCATGTGAGAGCAGCTTTAGAAAATTGTAAAAAATATACACAGACCAAATAGTTCACCGCTTCCTTGAAACATATTTTTGTAGCAATTTGATAGTAACCTTCTTTAATTTGTGGTTATGAACCTATTTCTTAGAAAATGTACAGAAATGCGTATCGCAGAATCTTCCTTTCCAACTGAAAATACTGGCTGTGAATACAAATATTTCATTTTCCTTCATTTAACCCCAGAACATCGAAACAAAAAGCGGCAATGGCACCTGATAAACAGTGGGAATAAAGGAAGTTTTCGGGAATTCCAGCTGTCAGTCAGAAAAAGGAGCAACACAGTTTACTCATAAAATCCCTTCACACAGAGCCAGGCTCTGACTATTGAGTGGGACTCTGAAAGTAACACTAATGCAGTGAATCTGGGAACTTAAATAGTTAACTGCCTGTACTTGTTAAAAGCACAAGGAGTCAGCCCATCTGCTGAAAATGAAGGGCTTATGTACTGCATTTGCCTTATTTTTCATGCAGGTTACTCCACTAGGCTCTTAAACAGCAACAGGTTCTCAGGATTCAATAAATCAAAATGAAGAGCAAAAAAATTGTTCAGTGACACAATCAGGAATATGGTGTCAAAGTTTTAAAAGCATTCAGAGGCGGCATATTCTGACAGTGCTAAAACCAAAGGTGAAATTCCTGCCAGGTGAGACAGTAAAATTAGACTTCCTCAAGGCTCCTTAAAAAAAAAGTATTATCCCAGCACTTAAGCTGTTAAATATACCCAAAGAAAGTCTTTACAGAATTCCAATTAGACAAAAAAATGTTTTCCTATATAATCTTTACAAAGGTTTTCTTCATACAATTACCTTTTTCCACAGGGAAATATTTTTCTTCATGCCAAAATGTTTTTGCACATAGGCATTTTTAGAACTGAATTCTTAAGCCTAGGGCAGGAACAATTCTGTAACCAGACAATTTTATATTAAAAATTTAACTTTGATAGGCAGAGATAGTACCTGGTATGCCATTGAAAGTGGTCTGAAAACATGAACTTTCTTTAGGAAAGCAATTCTCCATACAAATATATTCTTACTTCTTTTCAAAATTCTTTATAAATCTGTCCTTGATTTTTAAGTCTTCAAAAATGGATTATGTTTTAATGCTTTCATTAATGTTGACATTTTTGCAGGGAAAAACTCATCATTTAAGATGGATTCTCATTTTTCCGTATATATGGCAAGTAACCACTATTCTGTTTGTAAAGCATGGTCTCAATTTACAACAATTTATCTTTATCATCCAGAAATGCTTGAAAATACAAGACATCATCTGTCTTGATTTCAAACTGACAGACAATTTAAGATGCACACTGTGAACTTCAGCAAACAAACAATACTTCATTACTATCAATTTTATAGAGGATGTTGCTACATCTTCTAAATACCTTAATTTTGTTAATAGCTAAAGTTAACAATCTGCTTAGAAGGTTGAGTTTAAAAAAAAACAAAACAACTTTACTGGTATATTTACTTAAATATAGTAACCAGTAGGTAACCACTTGACTTGCTGTAATTGACTGGTCAACCTTACCCTTTGATTACAATAAGATCTGTAGATATGTATATCCACAAATGCCTCCTGGACCTTGTCATCCCAAAGAAAAAATAATATTTCACACCCTTCTTGCAGTTGCCACATATTCTTTCTTTCCAATATATTACATACTATTTCTTCTATTGTGGGGAAGCAGGCTTAAAAAGCACAAGCAGATATGTAATGAGGAAGCTGATTTTCAGTCTATTACTACCAATTGATCCATATAAGCAAATAAATTCACTTCTATCTTACCTGAACTTCATTCATGTTGCTAGCACTTGAATGACTATCTCAGTGACACCTGGGCAATCATTCAGCATCTTATGTTAAGTAAAACACTTTCACTGAGCTGGGTACCTTCTGCAAGACAAAACATGACATAAAGAGCTGTTCAGAAGATCTTAATTTTCCACGAAATAAAGGGACATCAATAGAAATCTCTTCACGAAGAGGGTGGTGAAGCACTGAAAGAGGCATCCAGGGCAGTGGTGGGGCCACCATGCTTGGAGATGTTCAAGAAATGCCTGGACTTAGTGCCATGGTCTGGTTGACAAGATGGTGATCAGGCAGATGTTGGACTCAAAAATCTCAGAGGTCTTTTCCAAACTAAAGGAAATTACTGTGAAAATTACTACCACAAAACTCGAAGTCCATTAACTCTTAGAAAAACCTCCAGAACTTTCAGGAAGATTAGATGAGGAAATTGGGCAGAAAAGGTATCTCTGCTTCTTGTTTGGTCCCCTCAGACCATTACAGCCACACAATACATTGCTTTTCACATCTTCTCTGCAAACCTCAAGCATAATAGTACCTAATCCCATCCAGACCTGCACCAGGGTCACTTCAACCTTGCAGTCAGTAACCTCAGAGGCAGGCAATAAACCTAAAATTATCACAACTGGTACAAAAACTATGTTTTTGCCAAACTGAGAGAAGCATGATGCAATTTCACTTATCATATCATACACTGAAATGCAACCAAGAAAGAAATTATTTTTGAAGACCACAAGGGTTTATGTTACCACTGGTAGACAACCTTTCACAATAATCAGGGATCTGCAACAATCATTACCAAGTCAGGGAGGATTGAGAATACCAGATTATTTTAAACAAGACACAGCACTGCCTTGTCAAATGTAGGTGGCATAGCAATACACCACCATAATCTCTGATGCCTAAACAGAAAAAACAGAACCCACTATGCTTCATAAGCATCAGGACTTCCATGGATAACACTGCCTTAAATTCAACAGGGAATAAGTTTTCTCTACTGTGCTCCCTATTTTACCTGCTTTATGATGAATCTTGAAAAGTGATTCTCATTTTAACCCATGTATATACACACACACACACAGTCTGGCCAGAAAATGAGGTTGTACTTCATAACCACAAAGAGTCATAAGAAATCACATTATAAAAGTGTTTGAAAAATAAGCATGAGAATGCAACATAATCCTCCAAAGAGTGAATGATTTGAGAGCTTTATTGTTGTGTGTAGCTGCAAGGTCACATAGCAAGTACAGCACTTAGGAAATGAACAGAAAATGTCCAAGAAACTGAAGTTTTTAAAATGTCACTGCATTTTCACCTGAGATTAATGACACAGAGCCCAAAGAAGCAGCTGCATTCCAGTTCCTGAACAGGAATGTCCTGAACAGGACATTCCCAAAAACAAAAAGCCAAGCTGTCTTATTGTCTTTCCCCAGATGCTGATCAGAACATCTAATTATCAACTCGATGATGCCTGCTTAGAGATTATATTTCAGTGACAAAAGAAGTTCTTCATTTGCTTTCTCTATCTCATTGCTTCAACAGTGATTTACAAATGCAGTAGAACATTCGGTCTTGCTCACAGGAACACCTCTGTGTTAAATCATAGCAGCGTTTTCTAAATAATAGTAGAAAATATTAGTTTTCTAAAAGTGGAAATCTGCAAATAGCAGCTGTGTTTCTTGTTCATTATAAACCTTTCATGTATATAATGACATTATTTATCATGATTGATTCTATCTCTCCACAAATTTATATACTACATGTTGGTAAAAAAAAAAACAAATTAGAAATGCAAAGAATCCATATGTTAGCTTTGCCATTTGCTTTATCAACAGTTGCAGATTCTCTTCTGGCTCCTAATTGATTTCATAATTTGCTTAGATGTACAAGAAACTGACTCCACAATGAGCTCCTGTGAGTCTATATTCCCATACAGTTTATCTGTAGCCTAAGAATTAAGTTACAGGTATTTGAGAAAACTCCTGTAGTGCAACAGGAAATTATGTTTAAAATGAATTGGCAGAATAATTGCAAAAAACTTTTTACTTCATCTATGATTCAATATTGTACTATGGTAAAATAACCTGGATCTCATAACCTGAATAGGCAGGATCGTACTTCGCTCTCTTCTGTTGAGGCTCACTCAGTAAATTTCAAATGCAACTCAAATGTATTTCTAGACTCCTAAGCCAACTGTAAGACCGTCCTTTTAGCAGCTTTCCCACAATTTCCTTTTCTCTCAGAAAGAGAAGCAAAACTGTTTGGCAGTGGAGGCCAGATCTCTGGCACCCTTAGGTTAGTGAGCAGTCTGCTGCCTCTCTTCAACCTAAGGGACAGCACTGTAACTGAAGGCTTGAGAGATGCAAAGTCAGCAACCTCAAAGAAAGCATGGGCTGAGACACTAAGGAAAGGCCATACAATGGGATTTCAGATTTTTAGCATATTGAAGTTGTAACACAGTCATTATTCTTTTACATTACCTCCAAAACAACCCCACCTCAGCTGTCATTACAGAAGCTTAGCATTTTCTGCATGAGAAACCATTTCCTCGCATCTGTTCCAAGTTTGTTTCTCATTAATTTCCACTTCTGCATGCTTGCCATATTTAAATTGGGCCATCATTGTAGATTAAGATGGAACAGATTCACCAGTTACTGGCCACAAAGAAACTGCCCTTCCCATATTTGTTTCAAAGGGTTTTTGACAGCACTCTTCTATGAATTCTCAGTATGATGGTTTGATCTGTTTGTATTAGATATAAACATGAATTTCCTCAGCATCAAAAGCCAGGTCCCCATCACATCTAAATTTCAGCAATGTTTTCCTTTAGTAATAGACCTAATTGGGAATGCAGAACTGCATTTCAGATTTGGCCTGTAAATCTCAGGCTACTTGTTCTAGCTGTCTTGTCTGATCCTAAAATATGTGAATCTTACAAAGAATTACTGAAGCAGACCTAGACATTTTTTCACATGTATATTTTATGTGCCTCAGAGCACAGCAAAATTTTACTTATTTAAAGGATTTAATTTACAGCAGACACATTAGGTATATTTAGCTCTTCCTGACCACAGCTGCTTTCTTTTATTTTCAACTTGCCCCCATTTCATTCAGTGTTTTAAATCTCATCTTCTTGCTCATTCAAAATCAAAAGTTTTCACTATCATTGCATCACTGTGTCTATTGTATTGATCCAGGAGAGAAGGTGTATCAAAACCAAAAAAAAAGGCTGTAGTAGCTACCATTAAAATATATAACTGTATATATTAATATCTATATACTGTATTGATATAACCTGATATCTCAAATTTATAAAACTTATATGTTGAGTTATCCAACTACAGATGATTTTAGAGGCAGATCATTATCATTAGTATAGTGTTAATGCTTGGGAAATTGGATCAAAAATATCCTTTGAGTATGCAATTCCTTTTCAAAAACTGAAAATTTTATATCTACATTTCTTAATATTTTACTATATACAGTCTAATTCTCAAGATACTTCTCCTACAGTTGCTTTACAAAGTAAATCCTGTGAGGAGTGGCTGAGGGAGCTGGGGTTGTTTAGACTGAAGAAAAGGAGGTTCAAGGGAGACATTATTATTCTGCCTACTACTTACCACTCACCATGAAGCTAACTTTGTCACAATCTACTCCTGTAATAGTACACAAGGAGACAACCCATCTCTGCACTCAGGAATATTTCCTAATTGATTCAAATTCTTTGGAACAGATTCAAGAACATAAGCCTTGTGAAAGTATCCTCTCCTAAATTTGCTGATTATAGTAAATCAGGAGGAGTTTTTGTCTCCCTCAAAGACAGGTCCTGCAGAGAAACTACAAAAATTAAAGGGGTTGACAATCACCAGCCGTATGAATTTTAACAGGGGCAATTACTGAATTCTGCACTTGGGATAAAGCAGCCCTGGATGTGTGGACAGACTGGGAAAGGAGAGTCTGGAAAGCAGCGCTGCAGAAAGGGACTTGAGTTTCCTGGTCAATGGCAAGTTGAACGTGGTCAGCAGTGCCCTGGCAGCCAGGAGGGTCCCCAGGAGTGTCCTGGGGGGCATCGGGCACAGCATCACAGCCAGGAAAGGAAGGGGATTGTCCTGCTCTGCTCTGCTCTGGGGCAGGTCTGTGCCACAACACAAAAAAGACACTGAGCTGTTAGAGAGTGTCAAAGGAGACCAGGAGTATGGTGAAGGACCTTGGGGTGAAGCTGTGTGAGGAGTGGCTGAGGTTACTTGGTGTGTTCAGCCTGGAGAAGGGGACACTGAGGGGAGACCTCACTGCAGGTGCAGCTTCCTTGTGAGGGGAAGAGGAGGGGCAGGTACTGATCTCTTCGCTGTGGTGACAGGAACAAGACACAGTGACAAGACTTCAGGGGAGTGGCCTGAAGTCCTGTCAGGAGATGTTCAGGCTGGGTATTAGAAAAACGTCCTTAACCCACAGGTTGGTTGGGCACTGGAACAGGCTCTCCAGGGAAGGGGTCACAGCACCAAACCTGACAGAGTTCAAGATTTTGGACAGTGCTCATGGGCACATTGTGTGGCTCTTGGATCTGTCCTGGTCAGAACCATCAGTTGAATTTTGATGATGGTTGTGGATTCTTTCCAATTCTGGATAATCTTTTCTTCTATGATTGATTGATATATCCAGGCCCATAGACACTGCAATATCCAGTCTGAAAGGTACCTTGATACCAAAAATACACAACACAGAAAAAGGAATAAGTTTTTTAGACATGGATTAAATTAAAAACCATCCCAGTCATGGTTCCATTGGATGATTGAAGACATGGTTACATATTAAAAACCAAACAACATTGACAGACCTAAAATTTTACTCTATGAAGCTGACCATTCTGGGCAGTTTGCCTTATCCAGCCACTTAAAAAGTCAAAGAGATTGCCACCTGTGGACAGTGCCAAATATGTCTTAGTCAGGATCCTTTATGCGTAAAATCAGTAGAGCTGCATTACAATCACTTTGCAGTTCTGTTTATTCATTTTGGCTTGGAAACAGTTCTTGTTTATAGAAGATCTGTATCATACTACTTTAAAGAGCTACAGAGGTTGGATACACAAGCTGGAAGAGAATGCAATTCTCACACACAACAAAATGTGTAAGATCCTGAGTTGTCTTCTCAAGTGCAGAGGGAAAACACCCCCAAGGACAATGCAGCAGAGCACTAGCCTGGCACAAGACAGAGTCAGAGGCTGTTCTGTGTACAAAGAACTCATTTGGTCCAAGGCTCTGCTCATTTTCTCCACATGAACATGATGGGTTTTACAGCCCCTCAGACTGTAAAACAGTGACAGCCAGTGTTCCTATAAGCATAAGGCTGCCATTGTTCAGAACTCACATATATCTAACCATAAACATATTTCGGGATGCTGATATAATATAAAATTACAATATATGAGCAAACACCTAGATTATCAGAACAGTATCTCAGCTGTATTTGAAACACATAATTCAAAAATTTCTATGAATATTTACAATTTTACCAATTTGATAACCACCATGTAGTTATCATCAGAAAATTAGCTGTGGCAAAACACAGCTCAGTAACTGCCTGAAACACAGAAGATTCCTCTTATGGCTTTAAAATTGCAATGCTGTTAAAAGTCTAAAATTCAGGAAGATATAGGAGAGTTCCATTTCAGCCCCACCCAGAAAAACAAAACAGCATCTTGCTGTTCAACCTTCACTTATTCCCTTTTTATGTCTTTTGAAAAACAAAAGATGCAATTCATGTTACTGTTTTTCAGGAAATACCAGATTTTCCAGTTATTTAGTATAATAAAAATCTACTGTTAGCTTTCTGCCTTAAAAAACCACAGTTATCCTCATATATATTTCCTTATACCTGTTCAGAAATCAACATGTCTGAGCAGAGTGCTGTGACCTGAAGGGAAAATAACATTTAGCTGAAGACACCAAAAGGAAAGGAAAGTCACTTTTATAAGGTTACCTGCATCTATCTTTTTGACGTGAGATGCATACTGGAATTTGATCACTTTTCCTCTCTAAAAACTGCCTGGGACACAGACAGCTTCCTCAAAAACTAGAAAAATAGCTTCATGGCTTGCAGCATATAGTGACAATACTAGTCCAGGAAACAAAATCGCTTTGCCTAAATTACCTTACGAATGGCTTCAATTGCAGTTACCAAGAACCAGTCAGAAAATGTTAGACCAGGGCAAAGTCTAACAATTACTGAAATTGCTGCAACTACTGAATTTTTCATTATGACTCCCTAAATCTACTGGTAAGCAGCACCCAGCCCAGGAGGAATAAAGCCACTTCAAGAAATCTTACTAGGATACCTTGACTTCATGCAGAGACATAGGTCTTCAACAAAAAATGCAATTGAAGACATCTAAAAGCTGTTGTTTATCTTTTCCTAAACAGCTCCCCTGCACTCATCATCAGTACTTCTGACTGAAAATGTAAGGTGCAAAGAAGAAACATCAGAAAATTAAAACAATATATGCTTTTAAAAACAATGTGGTGTTTAAATGGATCTTATTGGATAAATTTTCAAAGCAGTGAACAAGTTGGAAAAATCCAGTGCTTCTAGAAAATGTTTTTCATCTCCATCCTTAAGGAATCCTGCAGCATTAAATTCTCACAGCAGACATCTTTGCCAACTAGAGATAACAGCAACGTCACCTCTAGCCACAGCATTCAAGACTACAGCTTTCCTAATTAATAGTGACTGTTTAAACTAAATCTAGCAGCATTCAGACAGACTTCAGCCACATCTATAAGGTTAGACATACATGTTCTAGTACGACAGTATGTGCTCTTTCCAAGAGAGGAAACAGATGTAACTGGAAGATGTAAATCACAAGTGGGTTTATGCAGCGATCCTGTACAGAGGCCAGCTGTTACCTATCCACATGTCCCAAGATAAATTTACCTAACAGGCTAATATTTTCAAAATCTCACTGTTGAAACAGCACCATTTCTCTGCAACCCAAATGTTTCTTCTAGAACATATATTCTTCTCCTACTCTGTCCCCCACAATCCTTATTGAGAACCCATTCCTTGAGAATGTCCCTTCCCAAGGAGATCCTACTCTTATCCCATTATCTCTTACTATGAAACAGGGAAAAATCTCCAGTTGATTCCTGGACTATTTCTTAAGCAGAAATTAAATCCATCTGTTTGAATAAACAGAGTGAATAAGAATGCTTTGTTTGTACACCCTACATTGCGAACAACAGTTGTGATGAAGAGGTGAAACATTCTTTCCTTTTCAAACTTTAATAGAAACCTCTATCTGAGTGTCAGTGCAGATGTCATTCAGTGGTCAAGGGATAATCCATCAAGATCTTTTGAATAGAAGTTGAATGAAATATTCCAGTCATTTCTCTCAGAAATATTGACTTCGTTCTGCTACTACGTTATGGCTACCTACATATTTTTCCTTTCAAGACTGAAATTATCCTTGTACAAATATTTCTATGACAGAAAAATTCTTGTCAACTTCAGAGTCAAAATAAAAAATATCTCTATTAAATCAGAGCAACAATCATAAGCAACTATTAATAGGAATAATTTCCTGCTGGTACACTACACAAAAATTAGCTATCCATTGGACTTCAAAATGAGTGTCCAACTTATTCATAGATGATCACAACATGTAGAAAGAAAATTACAATAGGGAGACCCAAGAGAGATGCCATGTTAGCTCTCATTTCTTATTTTGCCAAGAGGGAGTGCTCCAATTTTTCTTGAACTTGATTCATGAAACTATGAAAAAATGCTATAGAAAACTCTAGAAACACTTGACTTCAGAAAAAGAAGCAATCATTTTGTTTTTTGGTTTGTTTTTTGGTGGTTTTTTGCTGTGTGGGTTTTTTAATAGTTCTTTTAAGTTTTAGCACATCATTTTACCCCTGCTTTGCAGAGCGTTATATCTTTCCTGCTCTGATTGCTATTGTTCTCATTACAGAGTTGTTCAGGAGCTCTGGCCAGCAGTAAAGTGGTATTGCTGCCTTGCAATCTGGTGTTGAAGAGCAAGTACAAGACAGCAAAAAGTGCAATGCTGCTCCAGAGATTTTACTTTGGTCCAAGTAAATTGCTCCAAGTTATAAATGGAATATAATACAGTAAGAATATAATACAGCAATTGTATTATCCCCATTTTGTCTGTGGTGACCATAGGCATGCTCCCTTCCTCCCTTCCTGTTCCTCCCTGTGGTCCATCCCCTGGTTCCACATGGAGAGATGCAGTAATCAGCAGTTTACCTTCCACAGCAACTGGCAGGAGCCAGAGGACAATCATTTGCCAGGTCAAAAAACAAGACTAGCACAACTAAGAATCAGACCCGTATCACCTATGCCACAGTTCTATACTTCTGTGCCAATTGGCAATCCCCTAATTTCCTCTTCATAAATGAATGGATACAAGATTTCTGAAACACAACTGTTGATTCAGGAATGAGCACTTACATCAATAGAGGGTTTAAAATACAAATGTTGAATGAATATTTTAAAGAAATACGCTAAGAAAAAATGAGATGGTATTCAATCTTGTACTATTCCAATTTCTAAATTGTGCTCTCTTATCTGCAGAAAATGCATGAGGAAAAGTATGCCTTTGGAATGCACAAAACCACCCAACTACCCCTCTATGCTTCATTTAGCAAATGAAATTTCCTTTGTAATTTACACTGAAAAAAATCTGCATGAGGGTATCTTACTATGGTAACAGGGAGTTAAATGAAGAAAAACTTGCATGTTTATAGCATAACATATATTCTTTGGGGTTATCAAATCAACCTCTTAGACCACTACAGAAAGCAGAATGGAACAACCTCTTTTTGTGCTGTGCCAAAACTGCATTGTGGCTCATTGGCTGTACATGAGTAAACTTTTCTGCATCCCTGGGAATAATACTTGATACTTAAGGTAGGAATACAATTATCACCATTGCTTTGGTTCCTAAATCTTAATACGTTTTGACCTTCAGACAAAGAACTTTTTTCCTCTGGTGTATGATATATTCACTTACAATTTTCTCATGGTTCTAAGTGACAAGTAGCTTCATTTCCTGGACTTTAATAAGAAACTTCTTTTAATAAGAAACTTCTAATTATTCAAATCCTAACTGGTCATTTTGATATTATCTTGAGACATTCCACAAATCCAGGACTGCTTGGAAAGTCTCTATCTTTCTTTACAAAAACTGATTACCCCAAAGTTTGATTCACCCTTCAGAGTCTCAGCTGCACATGGCTAACAGACATCCACTCTCATGGTAAGTGCAAACATACAGTCATGCAGGCATGAATGGCTGATAAATTGATAACCAACAGCACACTTACCTACCTAGTTCTTTTTTCTTCTACATCCTTTAAGTTAATGTTGCAAAGCAGCTTAATAAAGTATCTTAAATATGGAAGGGGCAAAATGCCAAATAATGAAGCCAAATAAATATTATTTATTCCCAAATATTTGGTTTTTAAAGCAGTAATATATTTTTTGGGGACTGAGAAATCTAAAGTTTGCTCTGGAAACAAGGACAGACAGACAATTTGTTAGGAAGTTTAATTGTCCTTTTGCATACCTCATCTTCCAAAGTCACAAGTACCGATAAACTATATACTCTTAAAATTACTTCTAAATTTTTTCTGTCAGAAATTGCTGACATTATGACATTTTCTGTCAGAAATTGCTTCTGACAAAACAGAAAGAAGAAACTGCATAGCCATTCCAACTACAAGAGCAGTAGTTCTTCTGACATCAATTAAAAAATTATAGTACTAAAGCATGTGCATCCCAGCAGGGTGCCACCAGAGACAGACAAGGAAGTATTCATGAACATAAATATCTCGTGAGCACCAGGTCTATTTAGTGTTCATATCTTTTTGTTAAGCAAAGTGGAGAAGCAACACTGAAAGTAGACAAACACAACATCTCTTAGACTCACCATTTATGCAGGGGCAAAACAACATCTCGTACATAATTAATTTATTTTTAAATTGCTGTGATCAGAGCTCCAAATACAGCAATGAATATTGCACAAGTGAATTTTGAGCCTATATTAAGTTCTCACAATGCCAGTTAGGAAGTATGAAGTTTCTGCATTAAATCCTTGGTTTCATAATCAGGATTCTTATACCAGGATACTTTGATGATCCAGCATCTTATTATCATATGTGAAAAATAATTAAATGCCTCTTCAGCCCAAGGTATTCAGACTTGCAGTGAGTGCATTAAAATAAATGAAACCTAACAGTCTGTATGAGCTCATCCAAAAGATGAATCCTTAAAACCAGTCAAAACTGGTAGAAGAAGGGCACAAATATTCATTTCTGAATTGCTATTTCTGTTGTCAGCTGGCACAAAGAGATGGAAGTTTCGCAAACAAGAATTTTGCCAGAAAATTTAGCCAAGTACAACTCAGTGAACGTTTTCCAGACTCAGTGTTCTGTGATAAGTTGAAAGGATCACAATGTTCTTTATAGTCATATTAGATAAACTAATTTGCCATACTCCCAGCTGATGTGCCAGGTCTTATGCTAAACTTAAACACCTGTGAAGAGGACGCTCCAATACAGCTCATGTGTTGGCTCAGCATTCAAACTGTTCTTTATTCCAAAGTCAGAGAAATCACACAAAAGTGAACTATACTCAGATTGCACAAAACCTCTCTTTATTTTAAGCATGATCTTATAAACCAGGCAGATTTTAGCTAATCCCCTCTTAAAAGCCTCTTTTGGTGTTAATTCTATAACATTATAATGTAACCACAACAAATATTCAACCTTAAATTCCTTCAGAGCAAACCAACCACTTTCTACACAGCCCTTAACTGACAGTCAGAATTATTTATTGCTGTTAAATTTAGTAGAGAACTGCTTGTACTTGAAACATTTTCTCTTCTATATCAATTTTATCTCCTCTAGTTTAACTACTCTTCTTGCATTGTTTTTCATAAAATTATCAGTTTTTCTTCTTGGCTGCTCTTCTGATCATTCTCTAATCTATCTCCTTTGTATGAGGTGTCAAAAATGTGTCAAAAAGCCACACAACTACAGCTGAAACTTCTCAGTCACTGTCTTGGTTTGGAAAGACAGGTGTCTGCTAAGGAAGGCAGGAGCCTCCCCTGAAATGGAAAAAAGTGATCCCCCTCCCTCCAAATTGTTATAAATTTGAAATTAAGGGGAGCTCTCAGGCAAAAATATGTGAGCAGGAATAACAGTTCTTTATTAGGGAAGAAAATAAAAAGATAAAATACACAATGCAGTAAACTAAAACAACACTGACAGGGTCAGAACACAACCTGACACTGTTGGTCAGGGTGTTGGTGGCAGTCCAATCGGAATTGTGGCTGCAGTCCTCCTGGAGTGTCAGGGATGGTTCTGTTGGAGCAGAGACCCCATAGAAAGGTATAGTCTTCCTCTGAAGATCCAGTGGAAAAGGCAGCTGTTCCTCTGGGAAATCCAGTGGAGAAAGCCACGCTGGTGTCCCAGAATCTCAAGATTATATCTGGGTAGCAATGCTTGGCTCCTCCCTCTGCGCAGACCATCTCGCAGCGGGATGCTGTAGTTCTTATCAGTCATGCAGTGACATTCAATGGTCTGTTATCAGCAGATGTCTCCCCAGAGGGAGGAGCGGTTGTGGAAGAAATAAGGAAAACTGCCCACTTAACAGAAGACAACTTCCATATAGAATACAATTTGCTTGGCAATCCAGGATAGTCACCAAGCCCAAGAATTCTCGTTCAGATTTTAAATACTACATCACTTAGTGCTACCTAAATAATCTCTTTGTTTTTTCCCCAGCTGCATGGCATCAGTTTGTCTTTGTGTACAGTCTACTGCAAAAGCCTGATCCTTTCCTTCTAATTGATATTACCAATCTGTTTATACTCACACGTACCACTGACCACCAGTTGCAAAAATACCATTGTAAATTATTCACTGATTGATTGTCACTGCTTTTGTAGCCAGTCACACAGGAGTTTATTTTTCCCTTTTCCTTTATTGCTACAATATAATTTCCAAGTTGAAAGGAATAAAAATAGCCAACTTATCTGTAGCAATGAATAAACACAGCTTGGGTATACCTCGATACAACAAGGCAATGCAAGGTCAGAAAGACAAAGTTCATTTTATATAGTGCCAGCAATAGCCTTCTTGGAGCAGAAAGTGCAAGTTGGAAGTCCCTGCCAATATCGGATGCTTTTATGGGTCTTTAAATAATTATTAAAGGTATTTAGCTGTTTGGAGAATGGTATCTAACTGTAGGTAATTTTAAACTAGAGATTCACCAATTCTGTGTACGAGTGAAGTCATCTGCCTTTTAGCTAGCACATCTGATATGCACTGATAAATACTGTTCACAAATTCCCTATATTTATATTAATGGCATACCTCAGGGCCTGGTGTTGGGATCAGTGCTATTTAACATCAGTGTCAGCCATTTGGACAGCAGAATCAACCCCACCCTCAGCAATATTCCCAACAGCACCAAGCCATGTGATGCTGTCAATACACTGCAGGGACAGGATGGCATCCAGACAGACCTTTACAACCTGAGAGGTAGATTTGTTCAAACCTCATGAAGTTCAACAACTTGAAGTGCAATGTCCTGCACCAGGACTGGGATAATCCCAAATGCAAATACAGGCTTGGCAGGGAATGGAATAGAATTAGGTAGAAGAATTTTTCAGTGTTGGTGGGCAAAAATCTCAACATGATCCAGCAGTGTGCACAAGCAGCCAAGAAATCCAACCATACCTTGGGCTTAATCAAAAGCAGCATGGCCAGCAGGTAGAGGGAGGGGATTCTGCTCTAATACTTGGCCCTTGTGAGACCCCACCTGGAGTGCTGCACCCCGTTCTGTGGCGCCTAATATAAGAATGTGGACTTCTTAGAATGAGTCCAGAGGTGGGTCATGAAGATGATCAGAGGCCTAGAACATCCCTCCTATGAAAACACCCTGATGGATTGGGGTTGTTCAACCTGGAGAAGAGAAGGCTCCAGGAAGACCTTGTAGCACCTTCCAGTACTTGAAGGAGGTTATAGGAGAACTAGAGAGAGAATTTGGCAAGGGCATGCAGTAATAGTACAAGAAGAATGGCTTTAAACTGAAAGAGGATGAGTTTAGGTTAGATCTGAGGAAGAAATTCTTAGCTGTGACAATGGTAAAGCATTGAAACAGGTTGTTCAGAGAAATTATGGCTACCTTATTTTTGGAAATATTTAAGGCCAAGCTGAATGGGTATTTGAGGTTTAAAGTAAAATGTTATTGTCCACGGCAGGAGGGTTGAAACTAGATATTCTTTAAAGTCCCTACCAACCAGTCTGATTCTCTGATCCTATCTTGAGAACCCCACATAGAGCAGGACCTCCACACCAGACACAGCAAGCTGTGCAGACCCTACCTCTAGAAGAAATTCCCATAATTTGGATCATTCAAGCTATAATAGGATTTTCTTATAGGGAATTATATTCACCATCATATATTTACTCCTATTGTTAAGCAGGAAGGATGTTCACATGAGAACTTCTTGCTGCACTGTTAGAAACAGACAGGGACACACAAGTGATGTAATCACTAGTACCCAGTAGTAACTGTCTGCAGCCTTCTCCCTTTCAGTGAGCTGGCTGCATTCATCCTGAAGCCAGAAAAGTTGTGCGACTCTGCACAGCCCTGAAGCCCAGCTGTGCATTCAGCACAGCACACTTAGTCAGGGTAACTCTTACATGGCTCACTCCCTCCTCAATATGCAATGGTCTTCTGGCCAGGCTTTGGCTAGTATATGGGCCAGGTATTATAGGGTGCAGTGATGGCAAAAATAATATTTTCTTGAGATTCACAGGAAAGAAAATAACATTTTGCCATCATTGCACCCTATAATACCTGGCCTATATACTACCCTATTTGCATTTTTGCCAAAATCTCAAAAGCTTTTACAGGCTTGTAAGGTGTTGCAACACTTTATAAGCCTGTAAAATTGTCTCCATTTTTTCTCAGTAACATGTAAGAGAATGCTGACTCCTTTCCTAAACATTCTGCTACACTCTGCAGAAAGAAAAATGACATGGGGTTTTATGATGCAAATCATGAACATTAATATACCACAAAAAAGGAACAGGAAACACTATTTGACCAATCTGCAATTAGATCTGAAATTAAATAATTGATAATTAATTTCCCTAACAGCAATTAAAACATAGTGCAATTTATTCACAATGGGAATTTGAAGGTGAAGCATCCTGCCTGCTTTTCCCAGAACCCACATCCAGCCCATCATCGCAGAGCCTGAAGCACCATGGCTGAATCTGCACTAGCGCTTTGGATTGGGCAGGGAAGCAATTTCAAAGTAAATCCCCCCATTTCCAAATGCCAGGCCAGACCACAGAGCAGCCTGGGTGCTTCCTCTTGGAGGAAGCAAACCCAGAATTTCCTCTCAATGTGCACAACCCAAGTGCTCAGACCCCTTCTTAGGTGCTTGAAGGTTTCTAACAGTTTATCCCTCCCTAAGCTGTGCCAGTCACTGTACGCAGCATTTTTCCTAGGAAATCACTTAGATAGAGGCCTCCTCTATTCAAGAAAGTGAAGAGACCTCTAGTATGCTCTTGACACAGACCTGTTTGGCTAGATTTCATCTTTGTGTCAAACACTGATCGATTAAAAATGTCCACAAATTAAAAGACACTGTGTGTGGACTAGCTGATAAAGCCCTTGTGGGAAGGCAGTTACATCAGATGTAAACTTCAGCTTTGATGTCATAGAAACATCCTCCAAATTAAAATCCTGCTGATTTTAGGCAGGCTGGTTCTGCCTGCTGTTGACATATTCTTATGCAAGGCACACAATGGGGAAGGTGAAGTAGCTGCCTTATACTTCTGTGCTAGAACAGCTCCCTAACAACCAGAGTTACAAAATCAGCAGAGCAAGGGAACAACACTCCGTTGGCCTAATGGAAGGAAAAGACAGTCAACTGACGTAGCTGTAAATTAATTAATATAGAAGTTCTTCAAAGATGAGCAAGTAATTTTTTCTCACTTCAAGCCACATCTTAAAAATTTTACAGTATAAATACCTTTAAAATCTGCCGCAAAAGCTAAGCTTACCTAATGTCTTATCACACCTTTTCTCCCCTGCCTGACATTGAGGACTTTACCCCATGATAGAGGAAAGTGACAGCTGTGGCCAAAGAAAAACAGTTAGGTTCCTGTGTTACATCATCAATATGGTGTCTTGCTTTTCTGTCATTTGATTCCAGGATCAACAAAAGCTGTTAAGAGAGGCCTACAAGTAAGGTACACTTAGTTTTTCTTTTTTTTTGAGGATGTTATTTAAAAGTATTCCCACCTCTTTCAGGCTTTCCTTTTTAGTAACACTATGCCAAAAAACTAATAAAAAATTAAAGGGCTTGCAAATATTGTACTTATGAGGTAAATTAAACATTTAATGTGTGATATAATTTAACACTCATTCTTCATTTAACACTTTCATGTTACAGCTTTTAGTAGGAGTTTTCTCATTTTATTATGTCCTGTTCTACAGTAGGAGTCCTAGTAAAATATATGTATTGTAATTGTATAATTGTTAAAAGTAAAGGGGGAAATATTGTACTTGAATATCTGTATTGTACTTGAATATCTGTAAGAAAAAGAAAAGGGGGAAATATAGTATTTGAATACCTCTATATAGGCCCTGCCCTGATAAGCCCTGGTTGTTCTTGATGGGCTACAGCTGCGATGTCCTTAAATGGGTGGCAGCTGTAGCTAGTGAAGATAGCGACGAAGGCGATGAAGGCGATGAAGGCGACGAAGAAGAAGAAGAAGAAGAAGAAGAAGAAGAAGAAGAAGAAGAAGAAGAAGAAGAAGAAGAAGAAGAAGAAGAAGAAGAAGAAGAAGAAGAAGAAGAAGAAGAAGAACTGCCCCCAAGAAATATCACCGAGAAAGTATGGGACTTTAGATATATGCTTGCGACAGTATGGGACTCTAGAAATATGAAATACAACAAGATAACAACACTGTTCAGTACACAGAATAACAAAATACTTTACTCAGTGTCTTTTCTTAAATTTTTCATGAAGTTTCTGCTTTTCTCTTTTACAGCTATACACCTGAGTCAAGGTGTCGTACCAAAATGCCCTTAAAATCTCTGAGCCAGAATTATTATTTCAACCAGTTTCACAAATAAGCCTGGTTTAATTACAAATTAAGCTATGAACTAAAGCACAAAACCCTTAAATGCTGGGTTTGTTAAAAACCTGCTACATTTTCCATCATCATTTCATCTGCTACAGAATCAAGACAAACTCTTACAATTCTTGGCTTCAAACAAGTCAGAGAACAATTAAATAGAAACCTTCAAATCAAAAACTGGAATTTTAAAATTCCTTTAACTTCAGTGGGAGTTTTGTGAGCATAGTGGTTGCGGTACAGGGACTTCACTGCACATTGGTTTTCAGTATACTCTTCATGTCTGAAGTAAAGCAGTCTTTTATTAGTAACATCCAGGTCCAGAACCTCTAATACATTCTATGTCTCATTTATAAAAACAAACATCCAGCTTAGCAACACAGGTGCACAGGTAGAAAACAAAACACAATTGAACACATTTCTGCATTGCCAAATAATTTGCTACCACATAAAAACATGTTTAATATTTACACCCTTAACAGTTTATTTTCCTTAATAATTGAGTATTCCAAATGTTAATAGTTAAAAAGACAGAAGCATTTGCATTTGCCACAGAATGTGATGAACTTCTAAACAGCTAAATGCTGAGATGGTTCCCTAAAACATCATTCTCCTTTCCCAGATGCTGGTGTACACAGGGAAAGTACAAATTCTCAAACTGCAGTAGTAACAAGTGAGTTTCATTTGCAGGAATACAACTTACAAAAGAGAGGCTCATCATGTCATGGTGCAGTAGTGAAAGTTCGCAAAAATTATCACAGACTCAAATACTTTAACTGTGGTGTAAAAAGTCTTCCATGTAGGATAAAAACACTGAGCCTGACCCTCACCTTGGAAAACACTTAATGCTTCTAAACCAGTGGAGCTATTTCCTATTTACATTACATGATTAGAGATTAAAGATTAGAAGCAATCGCAGTGGAATGCAAAAATGTATTTATGATGTATTTTTTCAAGTTGACACACAAGTTATCAATCAGACAAGCCTGAATTGTTCAATAACTGATTGATATATGTAGATAACCCTGCTTTGTACTCACAGACCAGCCTGTGCCAAAATGTCAGTTTCAGGGATATATATGCAGCCCATAGTTCTCAAATTACCTCCACTTTGCCTTCTGCTCTTCCCAGCTATCCCTGCTGTCTCCAGGCTACAGTTTACAAGTTTTCTAAACTTACAAGCACATTATATATGCTCTTGCATCTTAATTTACAGAAGTCAATTAATCTCTCTTTTCACTTTATCTGGGTTGACTCAACCCTTCTGGGCTCCAAAAACTCTGACAAGCAGGAAGGAGACCATAAAATAGGGGCATGACTGTATTTTAATTTTACACTAAATCTCTCTCTGATTCAGTACATCTGCAAAAGAAACAGTCTTCTGCTGCAAAGAGATTCCTATCTATAATGAAAACTAGATGCAAAATTAAAAAATTAGATTCTAATTAGAAAATCAGAAGATTAAAAATCTAGATGATTCGAAGCTAAGAATTTTTTCTCCTGCTTTGTCATGGAGTTTCACAGCTTATTTCCAGCTATACTAGATATTTATTAGCTAGCTGATCCCTTTCTGTGGACTTCAAATTTTTTAAATGTGTCTTTCTTTGAGGTTTGAATTAAAGAAGAACCAAGCAGTCCAGCCTACAACTGGAGGCACGATTTAATTGCTGTTTATATACACTAAGTGTTACATAATGATAAGCACCCTAAAAAACATATTGGGCGTCTCAGTTCCTGGAGTCTCAACTGCCTCTGTGCTACAGTTTTATCAAATGGGGATGACAATATCCCCTCAGCTTTCAGGAATTTTGATAAGATTTGCTGGTGTTTAAGATTCACCCAAATGCTCTAAGATCTGTATTAGCATTCTTTAAACCAGCATTTGAATATTAAGCAATAATTAACTATACACTTAATATCAAAATAACTGAATAGCTGCACATGGGACATGCATTGCCCATTTTTTTCACCTGCTAAAGAGCTGAGGAAAGAAAGGAAAACAGAGCAGAAGGTTAGACTAAGGTTAGATACTCCCTGCTAGCACAAGACCAGAGGAAAAAAAAAAGAAAAAATATATAAAATCTGTAAAGATAACTTTGATCAAGCTACATTTTGAGGACCAGACTTTGCAATATCAAAAAATGTTCTTTTCATGCCATAATAAAAAGAAATTTAGCACTAAATGCTACAAAAAAAAAATTAATAAGACTATGGAGTCTAGTCATGGGGATCATGTGTCTCACTCAGATTTATTTCATATGCAGTAGAGGCCAACACACTCCTCTATGTTCAGACAGCAATTAGTATTTTTGATAATGATAACTTCTGATAACAAAGTTATCTGTTGAACTACAAAGTTATCTATTGAACAAAGTTATCTATTGAACTACTTCATCTAAGTTCAAGTTTATCATATCCAGCCTTCATGTCAGGTCACACATGCCTCTCCAGTTCACATTTTTATTCGACACATCTAACAACTGCAGGTTGCACTCACCTTGAGGAAAGATAGGGCCAAATGCCAACATCATTTCACGATAGGGAAAGATAAAAAAGTACATTTCATTTTCTCTCAATGTGTTTTTCTCTGGGCCCTTGATCTTTCCTTGTGATAAATACTGATAACACCCCATATTCTATATGTAATTATACCTATGTTGTCCTCATTAATTAATCCTGCGTAAGATTGAACCACCTTTTATCTGCTTGTGCTGGTTTCAATCGAGGTAGAGCTAATTTTCTTCCCAGGCACTAGAATGGAGTTGTATTTTGCATTTGTGCTGAGCACAGGGTTGATAACACAGAGATGTTTTTGTTGTTGCTCAGCAGGGCTTACACAGAGCCAAGGCGTTTTCTGCTGTTTGTGCTGCCACACTGGTGAGAAGTTGGGGGTTCATGAGAGGCTGGGAGGAGACACAGCTGGGACAGGTGACCCAAACTGACCAAAGGGATTTGCAGACCCTGTGACATCATGCTCAGGACATAAAGCTGAGGGGAAGAAAGACAAAGGGGGGAATGTTTGGAGTCATGGCATTTGTCTATTGAAATAAGCACTGCACATGATGGGGCCCTGCTCTCCTGGAGATGGCTGAACACCTGCCTGTCTGTGGGGAGCAGTGAAGGAATTCCTTGTTTTGCTTTGCTTTGCTTGTGTACATGGATTTGGTTTCCCCTGTTAAACTGTCCAAATCTCAACCCAAGAGTTTTCCAGCTTTCATCCTTCCAATTCTCTCCCCAGTCCTGCTGGTGAGGGATTGGGATTGAGGGAGAGATTAAATCATAAATGCCTCAGTTCTGCACTGAACTTGTTTAAACAGAGGTAGGTCACACAGAATTTTCTTTTTCTTTTAACAGGCAACATTTACTTTAAAACTGTTGAACAAAAGTGCAGATCACATGAGCTTAAAATCAGAAATAAAGACAAGAAATCTCAAAAAAGAGTCCAAATTTTGAGAGTTGAAACAAAAGCTACTCTCAACATCAACGGTCTTGTTTCTGTGAAAAACATTTATCCTCTGTGTCAGCAAAAATAGAAAAAAACAAGAGACCAATTGTCATTAGAAGTTAAGGTAGAATATTTGACATTACCTAAAGATGCTTTACACTTCATTACTTTAGCAAACATGTTACAAACACGCCTTTTGTAGTGCATATTTCAAATACAAATTGTTCCTTATTAACCTCCTTTGAGTTTCAAAGACTAACCAAAGGTCTTGTAAAAATGTGAATTTACCCAAGCTCCTTGGGGCCTTAAAATACATGATAACAAAACAGAATACAATAAATTCCAGAGAAGTGTTTCCAGTCTGAACAAAATGAGTTTCCCTCCCTCCTCCTAGGAACTGTAACTTCACCCTCCAGCAGGCTCTTTGTTAGAATGGATGACATACCCCTAGGGAAGGCAGCACACTGACAGAAATGTGAGGAAAAATCCATAGAAACACCTTCACATAAACAAGAGGTGTAAATGACTTACTGTTTAGACGTCACTTACTTTCCCATGTTTTGCATCCTGCTATCCTGAACAAATTCAGAGCAAACTTTTCCTGTCAATCCACAGCCCCACATTTAAGAAAGCTCTGGGACCAGAAGTATTTCAGAAGGAAGAGAATATAATAATCAGCAACATAATCCTGTGTGCAAAAATGGAGATTTAGCACAGATTTGACTGAGTTGAGCCTTGTGGGCACTGGTCTGCACGAGGCCTGTTCCTGTGATGTGTGGTCCCAGCCACAGCACTCAGTGCCCCGTGCCATAGAGAAGCACTTCACCAAAAAACACAGACCACCACTGATCTCTTCCTTACCCAAGCAGTGCAAAGGAAGGCCTTTCCTAACCTTCATGCTCCTCTACAGTTGAAAGATATGCCTCTTTTCTAAACAAATCTTCCTGTCACACAGTTGGTGCATTAGCTGCAAGGTACAGCTTCAAGAGAAAGAGGATTTCCCTCAGGACTGCAGAACTTACATTTTTTCACATGTTGTCCAGCTTCCGAAAGTGTTTTCTTTCATGTTTGTAACCACTGCTATCTTTAATGCACTATGTTTCAGTATACATAGAAAAGTTAAAAAAAGATTCCCACATCTTCCTGAAGCGTTTTTTTATCAGCAGCTGACAGATGTAATCCTGCTCTTTTCACAATCATCTATGAAATTCATAGATTTAAGAGCATGATATGCAAAAAATACCAAGGACTGACAAATTCTTTGATCTGCTTCTTTCCCTCTCAGCCCATATACACAAATCAGAGCATCTCTGATTTAAAAGGACATTAGGAGCATCTCTGATTAAGAAAACTCCAAGCTTCAAGGAGCCCTTCAAATACTCTTTCAGCTGCCTCTTTTCTCAATACAATTTACCTGAATGTTGAACCTCATTCTTAACTCAGTTTTCAGTTTTGGGACTGACTCAGACCCTGAGAAATGTGATCCAGTTTTGAGATGAATCTCACTTTAAAAAGTAGGCTGGACTACATAACCTTTCAAGATCTTTTCTACCCTAAATTAATCCTATGATTTTACATGCCTATCTTTAGCCTCTTCTCATCTTTCCTTTGTTTGAGATGCCAAATGTTCCATTTAATTCAAGATCCCCAGCTTGGAAGGAAACATTCACCTCTTTCACTCCAAACATAAACTGGAAATATCTGCTGAGTCTAAATGCCCCTAAAAAGCCAACCAATGAAATAAATAAATAAATAAATAAATAAATAAACAACCCAAACATTTGTAATTTTACTATCTGCCTCTAACAATTATCTATATCTAACTTTGTCTTTTGCTGGAATAGTTTTAAGGAAATAAAGCAACCCTACCACTTTTAGGAACTTTTAAGAAGTTTTTGGCTATTTGAGATGTCACCCACGTTGAAATCAAATGTAAAGGAAATTATATATTATAAATATTTATGTAAAGAGTAAGTTGTTCTCAGATGAATAGGATGGTACATAAGAGCTATCCATGCACACTTCATTCTTTGTCACAAGTAATGGTATCTTTGATACAGGCAATAACACTCTACTTTTCTTTTTCTTTTTGTTTATTCTTACCAATTCACCATATTTTAGCTAATGCTTTTAAATGCCCCATCAATGAGAGCCAACAAACAACTTTTCAGTAAAGTCAATCAAAGTATATTTTCTTAAAAAACAGTATCACTATCATTACTTTAGTCATTATACAATTCTCCTTATATTTCTAATACAAACACATCTGCAAAACCTTTTTTATTACTACACTATGACACCATAGCTATCAGTTATCCTCACTGACTTTGTCAAAAACCACTTTGGTCGTGCAAGGACTGAATTCCTTACCATAGTGGTGGAGGTTCTTAGGTCACACAAACCACCTTTATATGTCACAGAGATGTGGTTATTTTTGCTGATAGTTTATTTAAAGCCTTGATTGTGTTGAATGGTGGTTTTTAGGGAGTATAGAAAAGATGTGGGTAGGGTGAGTTTTGGTGTATAGATGATGATAATGGCTATTCAGCCGAAGTGGAAGACAAGATGATAAGGCTAGGATTTTTCAAATTTTTGTTTATTTTAGTTTTATTTGTCCCCCTAGGGCTTCTGGGCTAACAGCTATAGCAGTTGGTAGTGTTAAGTGAGATGTTAGGAAGAGAATGGTAATTGGAGGAAATTTCATGAACCAGAGATTAGAGATAACCCTTGAAGCACTTATGGGAATTGAAAGTAGAATGGTACTAGTGCTAATTTTATTGTGATTGCTATTGTTATGAGGAAGTGTGATGTGGCAAGGGTTACTTGGATAATGTCTCATTGTCCAGTAGATCATACATTAGTCCTGGTCAAGAAGAGGAATAGTGCCCTGTTAATATGGCTTCCTGGACACCAAGCCAGGTCACCTGCTTTAAAAACCCTACTCCCATTAGTATCCTCTGCCTGCAAAGTAGACACAGGCCTAGCAATACTAACTGCCTCTACATCAACCCATGGTTCTGACAACTTACATAACCTAGACATCCTATAATGGTAAAAGCCAATGCTTATATTCCTCCCCCTGTCCAAAATACTTTTGAGCTGAGACCACCTCCAATCACCACCCTCAGCCTACAATCTCTACTCCTAGCACACCATCCCCCCAAGCACTGGCATTGACTAAATCCTATCTGCGCGAGGGCGTATTTGGCCCAAGTGTCCGGCTAGCTGATGTTAGGAGGGAGGCGGCCGACACCCCCGACGCATGCACTGCCAGCCCCCCTCGGCGTCTTGGCCTCGGGCTGAGCTGGATGCGCGGTGTGGACAGAAGCACGAAGGAACGAAGGCAGAGGTGACCACAGGCTGGGGGCTAACTCCGGTTTATTGAGGGTTCGATGGCAGGAACAGGAAGGGAGGGTGCCAACCAGCAAGTGGCCCCGAATGAGGGAGGAGGTACAGTTTTAAAAACAAGGGGAGGAGGGAGGAGGGGAGCCCAACTAGCCAATCGGAGAAGGGTACAAACATAACTGACAAGGGAGACGAACCAATAAATACAACATAAAGGAGGGGCCCCGGGACCACAGCCAACCACAGCCCCCAGAGAGGAGAAGATTCTGGAAACCTGGGAGGAGTGGGGGGTGATTGACTGGGCCCGGGGAGGAGGAAAAACTTACTTATAAGGGGAATGAAGGAGGGGTAATTATATAACAGGGAAGATTGACTGTTGAGGGGGGAAGGGGGTCGCCATGGAAACTAACTGTGAAGGGACGCAGTGGCGGGAAAGTCAGGGGAGGGAGGAACCATTTTACAGAACTGGGGGGAGAATACATAAAATGGGGAAATAACTGAGGAAATTGAACAACACACAACAACACCTATCCCCTCTATTAGCACTATCCTGCCAACTACTATCTCACATAATTGTAGCAATCCAAAACCACCTGCAGCAACAACCACCAACACAAAAAACAATATTCATCAAACCTTAATTAGAGTCCAACCATTCATTATCTAAGTCTTCTTGGCCACAAAACTAAATTTACTCTTGGACCAGAAGAACCAGACTGAAGAGTGCTCCCATGACATTGAGCAGCACAAGCAAAGACATAAGAAAACAGGACCTATTCACCCATTCTGCAGTTTTTCTTTGAAAACTCCATCTTCCCACATTGACTACATTCTCATTCTCTGGATAAACACTACCCAATCCCTGCATGCCCAGCCTGAACACTCATGATGGGAGATGCAGAGAGCTAGGGCCAGAGTAAGCATCTTCCCACCATAAACAGAAAAGAGGAGACCAGGTTATAAATTTATAAGATGGCCAGGGTATCAGACCCAGCCAGCATGGATTTAGGAGGGGTAGATCATGTTTGACTAACCTGGTCACCTTTTATGACCAGGTAACCCGGCTAGTGGATGCAGGGAAGGCTGTTTACTTGGATTTCAGCAAGGCCTTTGACACTGTCTCCCATAGCTTACTCCTAGAGAAACTCGCAGGCCGTGGCTTGGACAGGAGCACTCTTTGCTGGGTTCAGAACTGGCTGCATGGCCGGGCCCAGAGAGTGGTGGTGAATGGTGCTGCATCCAGCTGGCGACCAGTCACCAGTGGTGTCCCTCAGGGGTCTGTGTTGGGGCCAGTTCTGTTTAATATTTTTATTGATGACATGGATGAGGGTTTAGAGTCCTTTATTAGCAAATTTGCAGATGACACTAAGCTGGGAACGTGTGTTGATCTGTTAGAGGGACAGAGGGCTTTGCAGAGGGACTTGGAACAGTTGGATGCATGGGCAGAATCTAATGGGATGAGGTTCAATAAGTCCAAGTGCCGAGTACTGCACTTTGGCCACAATAACCCCCTGCAACGATATAAGCTGGGGACGGTGTGGCTGGGCAGTGCTCAGGTGGAAAGGGACCTGGGGGTGCTGGTTGACAGTCAGCTGAATATGAGCCAGTACTGTGCCCAGGTGGCCAAGAAGGCCAATGGCATCCTGGCCAGTATCAGGAACGGTGTGGCCAGCAGGAGCAGGGAGGTCATCCTTCCCCTGTACTCAGCACTGGTGAGGCCTCACCTGGAGTACTGCGTCCAGTTCTGGGCCCCTCAGTTTAGGAGGGATGTTGAGATGCTTGAGCGAGTCCAAAGGAGAGCAACGAGGCTGGTGATGGGCTTGGAACACAAGCCGTATGAAGAACGTCTGAGGGAGCTGGGGTTGTTTAGCCTGGAGAAAAGGAGACTCAGAGGTGACCTTATAACCCTCTTCAACTTCCTGAAGGGTGGCTGTGGTGAGCTGGGGGTCGGTCTCTTTCTCCGGGCAACAACAGACAGAACAAGAGGACACAGTCTCAAGCTGCGCCAAGGGAGATACAGGCTAGAATTAAGGAGGAAGTTTTTCACAGAAAGAGTGGTCAAATACTGGAATCATCTACCAAGGGAGGCGGTAGAGTCACCATCCCTCGAAGAGTTTAAAAAAAGACTGGATGTGGCACTTGGTGCCATGATCTAGTTGAGGTGTTAGAACATGGGTTGGACTCGATGATCTTAAAGGTCTCTTCCAACCCAGAATTTCTGTCATTCTGTGATTCTGTGAAACACGGGGACAGACCCCGAATTAAACACTAGCAGCTTCTGCTGCTATCAGTGGGACACAAATGGGAACTGTGATCTAGGTATTCACCAGCTGTTCCTTGACATCCAAAGTACCAAACCAGCAGCAATCAACTGTGGTTAATTAACTGTGATTAAGGTACCACAGATTGCTCTTCCTCTTTTCTTCCAGTGTGATCAAGCAGACATCAGGGCCATGCCTGGCCCAGGTAACCAACAGCCATAGGCAGCTTTCTCTCCCAGTTTTAGCTAAAGCCAGTTCTGTACAATGGCCAAATTTCTCTCCACTTTCTTAATAAAATATAAGCAAATATATTAGAAGTGTGAAAAAACTCCAGATATAGCCTTAAGTTTAAGTTTACATATAAACTTAAAACCTTAGGTTAACATATGAAAACCATATTGGAAGACAAGTTAGGGAAAAACTGCTTCAAGTGACCTTCATTTATCATACTGCTAGGTTTTTTATACTCAGTATATACTCTTTACTATAGTGTATGTGAAACTGTTTAGCACATTAACGCACTGCTGCTTTATAAACAAGGAAGCAAATTAATTTTAATAGGCTAAACAATTAACCTTGAAGAACATTTCATATCTAAGCCTAGATAAATTATTGTCTACTCTTAGTTTTTGATGAAAATATATATAAAATGTCATTTTTCTGACATAAATGTTGACTCCAAATCAAAGACTGACTCTTGCTGTTGAACTTTACTGTGTCTGAAAACAGAAATTAAATATATATAAATACAGGAAATTATATACATATGAAGCCTTCTAAGTATAAGAAACTTAGTTTGAATTA
The DNA here is from genome assembly GCF_027887145.1 of Ammospiza caudacuta. Classification (NCBI taxonomy): domain Eukaryota; kingdom Metazoa; phylum Chordata; class Aves; order Passeriformes; family Passerellidae; genus Ammospiza; species Ammospiza caudacuta. The sequence goes on from NC_080632.1 coordinate 15,315,874, forward strand.
AGTTCTAGTCCTTAGAGAGAAAGAGATAAAGTTGTTACAGTGAAGACCAGCTGTCTCTTCCTAATCTTTAAGGTGCTATTCTATTCATAGCTGAATTCTGACCTCTGTTTTGAAAACTTCCTTTAGAGAAATGTGAACTTCTCATTCTGTGTGGAAGTGAACTGTAAAAAGATATTTTTGTTTTGACCTGAATTTCCTAATTACTAGAAATGGATCAATGTGGTGATATTTTAATAGGATTGCACACAATTTCAAATTTCCCAATTTTAATAATATAGTTACAAGTAGTCCACATTCTATCTTCATAATTGCAATGTGGAGCAAAACACAGGATATTGTACTCTATATCATAGAGTACATATATGATATGTAGATTTTACTCTATATCAGAAGCATAACCCTATATGCACTAAAATGTTTTATTCCTAAATTTACCTTCCAGCCTCTAGAAGTTAAAATTTCCAGACCTTTTTATCCTTTTCTGACCCGTTAAAAATTGCTGTCTGCCATTCTGAGATCATGAGTCTTACAGACACCATGACTGTTTCATGACAACAATTTTTAGTACACATTACGTTATTCTAACAGTAATAAATTTTGCAAAAATAATTAATACTTTTAATTTAGGTTGTCTTCCATTATACATATATGCCCATTTTTGGTGAGCTATTTAGGACAAGAATTAAAACCAACCTCATTACACCTATGTTATAAACTCAGAATGCAAGACCACTTAAAATAAATAATCCAGAAGCAATTTACACACGGGGCCATGGCTACAAAAGTTTGACTTAACAGGAACTCTCTCCTACAATTGCTTACTCTGTGTTTACTCAGTATTTTCTCCTGTTTCATGAGCCCCTTATTCCATCACAGCAGAAACAAATACAGACCTCCTGGTGCCGACTTAACATGTTGTCATTTTCTCTTTGGGAAGAAACCCATTATCCAAAAGAAAAATATAAGAAGAATTTTAAAATAAAACACATAGCTGATGCTGTCATCCTCCTCAGTGGATTCTCTGATGAATCTTCAATCTATGCTTGCTTTTAAATTCCATTAACTAAAGTATTTTACAGTTAAACACATCCCTTCATTTTTTATTGGATGTGAAGTTCCATATCAACTATAATCAAGTATGAAGCTTCAGGCCTGAGAAATTCCTTGTGCATCCCTAAACTTTGGACAAATCCAGACCTTGTTTTTGCTTTGAACTGTTAAGTAAACTTGTGGGCCCTACAACAATTTCTAGTTATTTGTAAATAGGCAAACAGAGATAGAGTTAACTCATGTCATCCTAGGCCAGAATGAAAAGATGAATATCCTTTCATCTTAGGGAATAGTTTGAAAATCAGATTTTTCAGGAAATTTCACATGAAAACATAACAAACTTTTAATTGATTCATAGAGTGCCCCTTCTATCCCTATTGACTCCAGGCAGAGTTTGTGAAACAAACCTTTTCTGAATTTCCAGAGTTCAGAGCAGAACATTCAGGACTGGAAGGAATACAGAGCTAGCATTTTCCGAGTTCCTCTTCAACTGGGAAAGAGAACTTGTTACACAGGGGGAGCCAGTTGCTAGTACACAAAAGCCCATCTGCCCCTTTGAATCTGTACCTGCTGTTCCTGACGTCCTCCAAGAATCAACACTAGTTTATGTATATGGGCTTATAAGGATGTAGATAGGCTGAGAATACTGAGATTGGGTTTTCTTTGAGCAGAGGAAGTTTATAAACCAGGTTATTGTGCTTCACAGATTTTTTCCTTGTATGCAGCTCAAAGAAGAGGAATCTCTTGCAACCCTGCAAAACATTTGCTCTAGCAAGAGCATTTTATCTTTGAATATTTCCTCAGTGCATAAACCAGGACGGTGGCTGTCACAGCTGCAGAACCTCCAATTTCAACCCACATCACCAACAACATGAATCCCTTTGCAAAGGGAGCCCTCTTGATGTGTCCTCTCCATTCATCAAGACCCTGTAATTTCCTGGGGAAGCACAACCCGACAATTATTTTTATTCTAACACAGCTGCAAGCCTTCAGACCCCTTTGCAGAGGCTGCATTGCAGCAGTGCCCTCTCATAAGCTTGCCATATGCCATGGATGAGTGTGTTGAATAAGGATTGTGATTTTTCATTAACATGCCATGCTTGCAGTGCTGAGGAGCCCAAAAAAGGCAGTTTCCCCACTCACTACTGCTCTCACACCACTTTCTTCTGACCTGAAATCCCAGCTTTCTATTCACTGCAGCTTGTTTTAGACAAATAGAACACATACCCCACCAGCCTCTTCCAGATTTTACACTCTGGAGCCAAAACACCACTTTCAGCATAATAAGAAGTAACGAAAAATCATCTGGGACTCCGTCCTGCATGCCGGATCTACCATGAGAAAGTCATTATGTCACTGAGAATTATCACAACCAATTAGCAGTAAATAACAAAATAAAAAAATCAGCAGGAGAAAGCTGCTATCATCGTCATCATAAAAAAAAAAAAATTCAATGCATTGACAAGAATTAATCATTATTTTTAAAATATTAATTCAAAAAGTCATTTGGACAAAGGAGGGTGTCCTATCTAGTTAGTCCCATGTCATGTGGGTAAAGCAGATGTTTATAAAGGTCCTGACTGATGTCACCTTTCAAGTACACTAAAATTCAAAAACACTGACTTAGGAGGGATTCTTTCCAGAAAGGGCAAGATATGTGACAATATGCAAAATACTATATTCAACAGCAGACTCTTTCAGCCTCTGCTTTAACAAAAAATCTGTGACTAAGCTTTTTTACTTTCACATTTCAGCACAAGACTTTCACAAATTCAATTATCTCCTTTTCTTGTGGGATCATATTATTTGGGGAAAGAGGATCCTGTGAAATGTTTAATAAGAAGCCTGGTTCTTGGAAGAAATTTTCCTTTTTCTCTTGAAGACCTGAAGTAGAGCTATTTCACAGCAGAATACAAAGCAAATGCATGACAAACAAAGGTCATTTAGCTACCAAAGATCAAAGCCCAGAGTCTGACAGGGATATTTCAAATTCTTTTGCCAGATTGAATCTTGAAAATCCATTTTTCAAATCAGAAAACACATGTGTAGCTAGAGAATTACTGAATAAACAACCTTCACTTTGAAGAAATGGAAGAAAATGCCATTATATCAAGTGAGAGAATCTAGGTGAGGGGTGTGGGCAAGAGGCTGTGGGAACATCAAATTACAGCTTCTGGCTGGAACAGAACCCATAAAAGGACATGCACATGCTCCAAGAACAACTCCCCAGGCCAGCTGGGAGTAGAAAAAAGAAGAATAAAATACTGGTTCCTAAATGTTTTATTTAATTTTGAGGAAAATACTGACATGTTACTTGAATATTACCTTGATAATATGTCAGCAATTCATCTTTGCAACAGCTCCATATTATTATTCTAATTTAAATGAAAACGAAGTAGACATAGGTGAAAATAAATGATGTGTGAAAATAAGATAAGGCCAGTGACAAAACCAGCATTAAACTTCTTACTAGCTCCAGCTTCAATATCTTTGGCATATCAGACAAAAACCTATTAAAGCATTTGCCTCTTTCATTAGTTCACTTAGGTATGATTTAAATACCATACCTTGAAACCAAACTTCAGAGTTTATACTGTCTATACCATCTTTGAAAAACACTGAACCATAAACAATCATTTCCAAAAAATTAGTCACTGTGAAATTTGAAGCAGTAAGAACAGTCTGCCTTTGAAGGGGAGTAAAAAGTCTTTAGTAACACTACAGCCTTTTTTCTTTTTTAATATAAAAATTACGTGTCTCAGGAGTAATTATAAGATTAAATTTTCATACCAAAGTTTTGTCACCACCAAAGTGCTTTAAATTAAATGTGTAACCATGGGTTTCCACAAAGGAGTTTTTGCCCTGTAGTCAAGGGCATCCAAGTTTTATTCAAGCAGCATGTAACAGTAATGCTGCAACTTGTAGGGCTAAAGGTAAATTGAGAATGAACACTTTACCCAGTCAGAATTTCACTCTGTCAGAATTTCTGCATTTTCAAATCCATTTGGGGCGTATAAATGCCACACATTTATCCCCTTCCCAAGACACAAGTAGAAGGAATTACAAATTTGTCCATCATAATTTTCTACATAAACAAGTAAAAACTGTCTTCAAAAATTGCAATTTGGAAAGCTGTCAGACTACGGAATATTTGCAGAGGTAAACAGTAGTGCAACCAACTCATGCAGTGTGGTAACAGCCCAGGATCGTGCCCATTGCAAGTTCCATGGCACCTGAGTACAACTTCAGACTTTCTCCATCCTACTTACTCTACACAATCCAGGAAGGGAAGGGTGGAGGAGGGGAGGACATGGCTGTTCAAGGGCGTTGAGTTGTTGGAGTGACACTTCCATGGACAGCAGCAACAAAAATGGCAGGAGAGAGCAGGGAGTTGGTGCTGGAATGGCCCCTCCTGTTCCCAGGGGATGACCAGGAAAAGGAACAAGGGAGAAGAAAGGCAACTACATGCACCTGCAGTGACCTGAACATCCTTGAACTTCCTGGCTACAAAAGGGTTCAAAGAGCCCCTTCTTTGGAGCCACAATGTTGTCATGCACTCTGCCACGCTCCTAACGCACACATAAGGTGTATGTGCCACAGCCATGTTCAGAGCCCAGTGCTAGGAACCTTTGATTGTTCATGCCACATTTGTCAATCTCTATATGTGTGGGTTTAGCAATTCTCTCCCTCCAAAGCAAGACTGGCCTCTGCGTGTGCCTTGTTCAAGTAATATGAATCAGAACGTTTTGGTTTTTTGTGGTGTGTTTTTAACTGCAAGTAACCATCACACGTGGATGTGTTGAGACTTTAGCCTCAATCTTAACTTCTGTATCAACACACTGTTTTTTTATTCAGTTGGGTATGCAACACAGAATAGAACAGCAAGTGTTCTTAATCATAAGCAAGCCAGGGTTAATGAGAAGGGATTTTTCTACATAGATTTGATCTGCCGAAGGTACATTCTATGAGAAGCAATCGTTCCCCACCTGCAGCTATTCTGCTCAAACTGTCCAAAAACTACATGACTACAGTTGGTGCAGCAAAGAGCCTAATTTGAGAACCCTCCTGAGAGGCAGGATATGTTTATTCAGGCTCAAGAAACTATGATTTTTGATTACCCCATCTTGCTGGCTCAGCAGTTTGGTGCCTGCACAGGCTGAAGCATATGGGAACTTTCTGCAAGTCATCTTTGTTAGCTAATGGAGCTAGTGAACTGAAGAACAAGTCACCAGTAAATAACAGAGGAGTTTGCTTTCTTGTGTAAAAATTGGTACTTCCTGCAAAATTAGACTGAAGGATCCAAAAATTACTATAATTGCAATTTCTTGCTGCTGTAGTAGATTTTACCTCATTCTCAAAAAAAAAATCTTTAATAATTCATCAAAACACTAGAAAGGAGTTAGAGAACTCTAAAAATCTGCATGCTCCTGAAGCATGTGCCACCTGCTTCCCTTTGGAATCTCAGACTTATAGTTCAGTCCTTGAGCTATGCAGATATATAAGATAATGTAAATAGAAGAGAGTTTGTTTTCACTATATTCATGAAGACCTTGCTGAGATTTTTGTTACGTTTTTGGAAAGTTCTGGAATTTTTTTTTAAACTGTATTTTTAAGATTTGGGACAGTTACATCAGGAGATATTCTTTCCATTTTCTACCTTGAATCACATGTTCTGCCCTGGAGCATGTGGCTATGCAGAACACTGAGGATTTTGGGCTACATTTACTTGAGCAACATTGGTTCAGCCTTGTATCACTTTCTTCTAGGCGTGGTGCTATCTAAGCATCCACCAGGTCAGTTCTTTGGTAGACATGATGGGAAAAAGAAAACTTTTCATTACTGCATTGAGACCAATTTTCAAAAATCACTGAGCTCAAAGACTCACCTGAGCTCAAACCTGTCTCCTTACAATTTATAGTGGAAAACTGAAATAAATACACAGTCTGTAAAGCTTTAAGTAGAGGGCATTGTTTTCTGTTTGACAGAAACTGAATGTAGTTCAAAATTAATGGCTGAATGTCATAGCCTCCTTTTCGGCTCTTGATACACTTGAAATTACTTTCATTTCTAGAGACAACTTCATAAGTGAAAATCAATCATTTTGCCTTATTTTTATTTCCACACTGTTATGGTTTGGGCCTGGCAAAGCCAGAGCCCCCATGAGTACACCTTCTCCCCGGTGTCTGCTGTGAGATGTGACCAGGAATAAGCAAAGCAGGCTCCAAACTTAAACATAAAGAAAATTTTATTAACTAAGCTACACACAAACAATTACTAAACTACACACAAAAGAGGAAAGAAAGAGGAAAAAAAAAAAAACACGAGGAAAATGAAAACCTCACAAAAAACACTCTCCCCCCCTCCTCCCCCCTAAATTCCCAATACAATACATCCTCCAAAATCACCAATTCTAGGTCCAACACCACCCTTCAGATTGCTCAGACTTTCAGCTCCTCAAGAGGAGAGGGAGTCCTTCCGTGTGTCGTGGTGGCCTCTTCCGTCCTTGTTCCGGTGCTCTCACCACCGAACAGGGATCAGGGCTGCTTCCAGGGTTGTCTTTTTTTAAGGATGCTTTGTCCAGTTCCAGAAAAACACAGTATCTCACCTTCTCACCTTTGGGACATCCGTCCCCCCCATATTTTATATACCCCCTGGGGCCGAGGGGTACCCACACTGAATCTTCTCTGGCACTGGGACATTTCTCCCCCTGGACTCAGTCTCTGTATCTCACGGAAACATAGCTCTGTCCATGGCTACACAAAAGAGTCCAGCAAAAAATGCCACTCCATCTTCTCCCTTCTTTCAACATCTCTCACTCTCTCTCTCTCTGGTCCAGACCTCCATCACTCATTCATTTCCTTCGTCCTGCTCCACTCTTATCACACGTCTAGGAAGGGTTAATGTTCTGTAGGGTTTTCATTGTCCAAAAGGGGTTAAAAACTCCTCCAGGCGGCTGGACTCCTGGCTGCACCCCCCCCCATCTCCTCAGCTGGGCTGCCTGCTGCCAGCACATATTTACTGAATTTCAAGGTAACGACACAGGCTGCACTCTCTCTCTCTCTATCTGTCTCCGGGGGGGGGGGGGGGGGGGGGGGGGGGAAAGGCCCAGGCCTACCGCATGGCTGCCCCTCCCCCGCCCAGCGGCAGCGGCTGAACGGGGGACAGCTCCGACCTCCCTCCCTCGAAGTCCCAAGAGAGCCTCCCAGAGCCGAAACTCTGCTTTTAACCCCTGGGTGTTCTCGGAGGTGTGTCCTAAAACCCACTGGCTACCCCAGGTGCCAATATCAAAATCCAAGCACCCATTGGTTTGACCACAACATCCCAGAATTCCCACTTCTTTCTGGTCAAACCACCACACACATTTTCTCATAAGAATTTTAAAAATTCAGCAGCATTTATGCAAAGTGTTATTCTTCACTTTCACAGAATCACAGGATACACTGAGCAGAAAGGGACACACAGCGATCATCAGAATCCAAGTCTTGGCCCTGCACAGCACCAGTCTCAAGAGTGACACCACACACCCAAGAGCATTCCCAAATATTTCTTGAACTTTGTCAGGCTGGTGGTGTAACCACTTCCTTGAGGAGTCTGGTCCACTGCCTGACCACCCTCTGGGTGGAGAACTTTCTTCTAATATCCAGCCTAAACATCCCCCTGACATTACTTCAGGGGGAGGTAATGTCCTGTCAGGGAAGTGTGCCCTGTCACTGTCACAGTGGTGATATCACAGTAGAGAAGAAATCAGCGCCTGCCCCTCCTCTTCCCCTCACAATGAAGCTGTAACTGCAGTGAGGTCTCCTCTCAGTCTCCTCTTCTCCAGGCTGAACCAACCAAGTGACCTCAGCCATTCATCACACAGCTTCCTCTCCAAACCTTTCACCATCCTTGTTACCCTCCTTTGACACTCTCTAACAGCTCAGTGTCTTTTTTGTGTTGTGGCACCCAGACCTGCTCCCAGCACTCGAGGTGAGGCTGCCCCAGAGCAGAGCAGAGCAGGACAATCCCCTCCCTTGCCTGGCTGTGATGCTGTGCCCGATGCCCCCCAGGACATGCTTGGCCTTCCCAGCTGCCAGGGCACTGCTGACTCATGTTCAACTTGTCATTGACCAGGACATCCAGGTCCCTTTCCTGCACTCATTTCTGCTTTCCAGCCTGTCATTCATTTGTCTGTCTGTACATCCAGGGTTGCCCCATCCCAGGTCAGAACCCAGCACTTGCCCTTGCTGAATTTCATGCAGTTGGTGCCTGCCCAGCCCTCTCATTGTCAAGATGTCTCTGCAGGGCCTTCCGGCCTTTGAGGGAGTCAGCTGCTCCTCCCAGTTTTGTATCATCTGTGGCCTTACTTAGTAACCCTTCCAGTCCTGTGTCCAAGGCATTTGTGAAGACAAAGAGCACAGAGCTGAGCATGGAGCCCTGTGGAACCCCCAGTGACAGGTCACCAGTCTGGTGTCACCCCATTCACTGTGACCCCTTCTGCCTGGCCCCTGAACCAGTTGCTCACCCCTGGCATAATGTGTTTATCCAGCCATGTGCTGAACAGTTTGTCCAGAATGCTATCCTAGGGTGACATTATGATTCTTGTATCCTAATTCTGTTCTGTTTATGCTCGATATTAATTTCTGCACCTTTAAAACTGATTCTGAGTGAAGTGGGGGGAAAAAGAAGCTCAAGTTTTTTTATCAGAAACTGCACTTGCTCCCTTGCATTCCAGACTCCCAGACTGTGTTTTCTGCAGCACAGACAACAGGAGAGAGCTCTTCTTTACCTTTAGTTAGTTTTTCCCAGCTAGCTGAGCCAGGGAAGTTCCTCTGACTGTGGCTTTTCTTTTTTTCTTGGAACTGATCAGCCTTGCTCAGGACTGAAATCCAGAAGAACACCGGGAGTTCCCACCTGTGGCCCACTGGGGCCCAGGATGTTGCATTTTCCAGCACCAGAGGGACTGATAGAGACTGAGCGAGCTGAGCCACACCCCACCAACAGGACTCTCTCTGAATTTGCCATCTCTTCAGAACAGCAAGAGGCTCCACTGTTTAATATTATTCATTTTTTCCATGTTAGTGAATACTTTGCTTGTTAAATAAACAGTTTTTCCCACTTTTCTCAAAGGAGATTTATGTCTCCTGATCTGGTGGGGGAAGGGGCCACTTGAACTTGCTTTCTAGAGGGACTCCCTCAGAGGTTTCCTCTCATATTGGTCTAAACCAGGACAGATGCTCAGACGGACAGTATTGAAAGCTTTACTGAAATCTAGAACAATTACATGCACTGGCTTCTCTTAATTGCCTAGGTGGATTGCCTGTAAATTGGTTGTAAAAGGGAATCAGGTTTGACAAGCAGGACTTGCTTGACCCTGCTGTGACCAATGACTGTATTCACCAGCTTCCCATTGGCTCAATCTCTCTGGATTCCCAAGACCACTCAAAAATCATCATGAAAGACTTTGCGATGACATTAGCTAGTGCATTAGGAATTCTTGCATGAATCTCATGAGGGCCCATAGATTTGTAAATGAAGCTGAAGCAGCTTTATGAAAAGAGGAAGGAGGATCATGATAACTTCCTCTGAAAATATATCTGGGTCTTCAAGGTGGCATACCAAGTTTCTGTGATTTGGATGCCCTGGATCCAGCCTTGACAATTTCAAACCAAAATTTTCAGGTCTGCAGCAGAATACCTGGAAGTCCATAGCTTTCAAAGCTGCTGTCTCCCAACAGAAATGTCAGGAGCCAAATGGGGTCAGGAATTCCACTCTTGCAGCGTCCAGATCTCACCTGCATAGAAAGCCAGGAAAGTTTGGTTTGGCTGGCTGTCCCAAACCTACATGCCTCCCTCTTCAGATCCAGAGTAAAACTACAAGATGGATTTTCACTGTGCTGGGAAAAGAAGAAACAACTGTCACAAAATTAGATATATTCTTTCAGAAACTCCTTTTAGCTTTGGTAAAAAATTGCTCAACAGAGCCAATTTCAAAAGAGGCTTTTTGTTGCATGAAATAATTTGCACTTTCTGATCAGAAGAATTGTAAAGGAATAAAAGGTGTCGGAACACATAAAGTGAAACAAATCTGATTGTGAAATGAATTTTCAGCACATGTTCAACTATTCTATTTCCAATATTAGTAACAATAAAGCAAACTTCTAGCACAACACAGAGTAAAGGACAGAACAGAGGCAATTTTAGAAGTAATTGGTTTTCGAATTAAACCTACACAAGCAGGATAAAGGTTCTGTCAAATACAGCCATGCACTAAACTGAAACTCACATTCTGTATATATTTTCATCTTGAAGGCCTGTTAATGGGAAGAAATGGTAAAAGTCAAGACTTGAAGTGCAAGAAGGCAGTTACCTTAAAGCCAGCTATGAATGTTTCACAGCTGAGTTTTAACTAAGCACCATTTTCCTTCCAAGTTTGAGAAGATTTGTACTCTGTCATGTTTTGTAGAGTTAGTTATTTGAGTTTTAGACTGCAGTCTGGAAATTACTACTGGAACCTTCTTAGAGACACATCTCATTTGTCAGACAAAAACGATAGAAATATGTGTCAAAGAAAAAGCTGGATCTTGAAAGTCTTATTCACTTTTGTAGTCTTTATTTTCTTTAAACTTAAATCCTTTCCAAACTTCGCCCAGGGAAAGGATTTTTCATAATTAAAACATCTGGGAATTTGACCAAACACAGGGCAGCTGGAAAGTGAAGAGGAAAAGTAGCAATAACAATAAATTACACTAAATGGGTATTTCTAAATAAAGGAAGGAGAAAAGCAGGGAAATAAATCAGGACATTATTACATAATTTCTACCTATATGTTTTTCTAACATTTTGCTATTTCCATGCATCCAGAAAAGATACAATTATCACACAATAGAAAGAAATTTTAAAAATTAATTTGTTTGCTCCTCTCTCTTTCTTGAAAGTCTTCCTGCAAAGCCATCTCAAGTGAGTTGCCACAAGTCTTCCTGCAACATTTGCATCTGTGAACAGCTGCAGAAACAAGGAATCTGCAGGAACAAGGGTGTAGCAGAACCTTAAAAACACTAGGAGAGTTAATAGGCAAAATAATCAGTGACAGGTAGAGCATACTTTGAAGAGAATGCATGAGAGAGAAACAGGACCAAGGAATACACACACTATGTGGAGGGAAGCATCCCCGCAGCACTGAGGAGAGTGGGAGCTGGTGGTGGGAGATTTCACTTCTGCAGATCCTGAGGTCAGTAACTTATGGTTGGGACATTCTCTGTGTAGAAGCAAGAAATTTTTTTTTTTAAAAGAAGTTATCACAGGACCTTGGAAAAAGTGATAAATGGGAGAGAGAGGTTTAAGAGTTAAATTTATGCCATTTTGTGTTTATGCGACTGCCACACCTCTTCTGCATGAACTGACTGACGCTACAGAAAGTCAAGGTCTGGGACTGGAACCAGATCACGTTCGCTCAGTGGTGTACTGAGGGAGGGCTGTTTTGCTTGCTCTGATGTGCCCATTCACTCTTCACAGTGGTGTCCGCAGGTTTGCTACCAATCTTTGGAATGCAAACCAGAAGATTACTCACAGTGCGTAGCTTTGGTGACTGAATGGTTAAGCTGTGAATATGTTTGCTCCCTCAACATTGCAAAGTAACACTCCAATATAACTATATCCCTCAAAAAGATATTTCATGGCAGACTTTTAGCACTGCCAAAGACCAAGAAACTGAAAGAATCTCATCATAATATCACAAATAGATTTCCCATCTAGAGGAAGACCTCATCCCTGGTCTGAATATGCCAAAGATAGCATGTATTTCACTGTCTTCAACTGTGTGTAAGTAGATCAGAAAAGTGTAAGTATCTACAGGAGTAGTGGATTAGAAAATACAAACAAAACAAAACAGAACCAAAGAAATAACAGCTAAACTAAAAACCTCAAGCAAATAAAAAATCAGCCACTTGGGAGAAGCAAAGAAGCATAGCTGCCAAAAATCATACAAGCTGACCACAGACATTTTACACTCCAGCTTCTATTTATCTCACTGTATTTGCTGATTTCTGTACATACTGTCTGCTGCTTTAATTTTACTATTCTTCACATGATGCTGTCACATACTGACAGGCTGAGGCTGTCAGGCCATGGCTCACAGAACACTTCTCCCAGTGCATTTCTTCTCCAATTGCTTTGGGAAATGACAGTGCTCTTGTTCAGAGACAGCCAGCTATGACCTGTTCTGCCCTAGAGCTTTCTTCCAGCCTTCTCAAGGATTTATTCTCACCAGATACAAAAACTTTTATAATGCTCTGGACCTGTAGCGCTTGATTTGGGCAGGTCTTACTCAGATTTCATTAGGATGATAAAAAAAGAGCTCAAATCTACGTTTGAAACTTAAAGTCTCCCTCTCTTTTTCTTTTCTCTCTCTCTCTCTCTCTCTCTCCTTCTCTCTCTCTTTTGGTGTCTCCCTCTCTTTCTCTCTGCCAATTTCATTTTTCTCCTTTTCTTACTTAGGATGCCATTAGCAGAGCTGTAAAGAGTCGCTATGTTGTTGCCAGGAAAAGATCTTTGTGCTAACCTCTGTGTTCAGAATGTGAACACTAGAGGACTGCCAGCCCTTATGCTGATTCCTGATGTCTGGCACCTTGCATTGAATAACCTCACTGTAAAGCCAATACAAAACTCTCCAGTAACAATATTTTAATCAATTTTGCATTCCACTTGCAGTCCTTTCAGTTACAACATAATTGAGATGGAAGGAGAAACTTATCTGTTTCATGGGAAATTAGTAATGTACCAAATTTTTTTTTTTAAATCTTCATGTAAACCATTATGAGCCTGTCTGAAATTCTATGTATTAGTAGCAAAACTTGAAATTACTTCAAGAAAATGACAGTAGCGAAGTGCATATTTGTAAATTTTAAATAAGAAAGCACTATAATTCAAAAATTTTTAGACTTATGTGGTATTTTGACCCTGATATGCTCCTGAAAAAAAAATAAAAAGGCATTTAGATTGTTTGCTTATCAGTCTTTAAAAGTTATATTTGTAATACTTTTGCACAAGATCCTATATCTCCATATGTTAGAGATGCACACTCCAGACAGCATGTATACTGTGTCTTTTCTAATCCAAGTACATAGGAATACTACACAGTCAGTAATTTTGCAAACTACTATTACAGCAATTTATTTTTCCTATACTACTGCAAGAAATGTGACATGACTTGTAAGATGCAAAGGCAGAGGAAAGATTACTGTCCCTGCACTAAAGATCTAACACAGCAAAGAGAAGCGATCTAATTGTGAAAATTACTGTATTCTTTTGAGTATTGCAGTCAGCACAGTCCAATACAGCCTTTCTACATTCCTACCATAAGCTCATTAATCATGCTCTCCCTAAAAGAACAGCCCACATAGAGTGTCATCTTTCATCAAATTCAAAATTACCTATTTATCCTTCCGACAATGAACAGGCAAGAACTACAAACGAAATCTAAACTTGCCAAGAGTATATTCCTAAGCTCCCAAGACAATGTTCTTGTCTGGATATGAGACTATTTGAAAAAAACAGAACTCTTAAGTGTCTCTCCCAGAGCATGAAATCTGAGATTATGATGTATTTTATCTCATGACATTAGAACATTGTCACAGTATTGCATGGGCATCATAGTGGACAACTTCAAAAGTGACAAGGTTCTTAAGGATAAAGAAAGTTCCCATGTAAGTGTTCCAAAATAACAAAAGCTGTATATCAGCATACTGATTTTGTTGAAAGAAAGACTCCAAAGCAGCTTTCAAAGGCCCACTCAGCATCTGTCTGCTACTTTAAACACCAAAATTTTGACAAAGTCTGCCCCTAGAGTTCATACTACTTTCCATTTAAATCTGAATAAGCCTACTTAAAGAAAATAGGCAAAAGGCTCCCACAAAGAACTATTTTTAGGTAGAATTCATTACGTAATCACTATTTTCCTCAAACAATATGTCAGTGGTGGCATCCTGGCAGATTGCATGAACTGCCTTTATTCTCAGTTATGACAGTATAAATCAGAAATATCTCCACTGACCTCATTGGTCAGGAGTAAAGGACTGGTGAGCTGACTTCTTGGCATTTGCTTACCATAGCTTTTATTAAACCCTCTGTGCATGTGAAAGTAACCAAGTTGTTCACAAGGACAGGAACAGAACAGGTATAATTAAATATTGCAGAAGTATTCCAGGTCACACACACAAAGTCATTCCTCATTTTTCAAACAATTGTCACAGAGTGAGTGGGAGAAATTGCAAAAAACCCCTTGTTTTCTTAAGCTGAAAGATCAAACTATTGAAGGAATAAAAAAGGTAAGGAAACTAGAAGACATATAGATGTAATAAATCATGACAAAGTCAATGTAAAATTACTGGCATACATTTAAAGAATACTGAATACTAAAAGAAAAGTTGAAGAGATCTTGCTGACACCAAATTATTGTTAGTTTAGCAATATGCGTGGATCAGCTGCTGTAAACATTTTGCCATCCAAACCCAAAATAGGGGGTGTAGAAATAGCAGTCAAGTGGTCTGAGGTGACTCAGGGCAGCCAGAGAGGATTTCCTTTAGCAGATTTACAAAGACACATCTTCATCAATGATAAGCAGACAGCTGCAGTAAATGAAACCTCTGCAAGTTTGCACCAAGGTGAGTAGTGCAGCTGACACTCCTGAGAGATAGGATGCCATCCACAAGAATGTGGACAAGTTTCAGGAGTGAGCCCATGAGAACTTCCTGAGGTACAACAAGGCCGTATGCAAGGTGTGGCACCTGGGTTGGAGCAATCCCCAATATCAGCAAAGGCTTGGGAATAAGGAGATTGACAGCAGCCCTGACATAAAGGACTTGAGGGTCCTGGTGGATGAGAACCTGGAGGTGTCTTGGCAACACACACTCACAGCTCAGAAAGTCAACCAGGCTGTGCCAAAAGCACTGCGGCCAGCAGATCAAGGGAGACAATTTTATCTCTCTGCTCTGCTCTAGCAGGACTCGGGGTGCTACACCCAGCACCCCAGAATGCTACACCCAGCTCTGGGGCCCTCAGCACAGGAAAAACCTGGAGTCCAAAGGAGGGCCATGAAGATGGTCAGAGGGCTGGAGCACCTCACTTGAGGAAAGACTGGAGAAAAGTCCAGGAAGAACTTATTGCCACAATTCAGTGCTTACAGGGGGCTTTTGAGAAAGGTGGAAACAGACTTTTTAGTAGGACCTAATGCAACAGGACAAGAATAGATTGAGTCTCCAGAGAGGTGAAACACTGGAACAGTTTGCCCAAACACACTGCAGATGTCCCATTCCTGGAAGTGTTCAAGGTCAGGTTGGATAGACCTTTGAGCAACCTGGTCTGATTGAAGACATCCCTGATAATTGCAGGAAGGTTGAACTAGATGAGTTTCAAAGGTCTGCTCTAACCCAAACTATTCCATGACTCAGTGTCAAGGGGAAAGTAATGAAGAGGATGATGATGATGATGATGATGATGATGATGATGATGATGATGATGATGATGATGGTGATGATGATTACTACTTCTCTTATTATTAATGACTGTAAAATTCATTAATAACTATTCAAAATTATTTATAAGATCATGTCACTCACTAAATGACAGTTAAAAAATAAAGGGCCACTTTTGCCCTGCATCATCTTCTGTCCTACTTCATTTTCAAATAAACCCATATTTTCTGTTGTCCTCTTATCATGTAAAGGAGGGCCAATTCTTTTGTTGTAACTAGGATTTTTCAGAATAGTAATTAGTCTCAGAACTCTGCGACCAAGATTGCCCGTGAAATTGTAACACCCATGAAAACATTTTTTCTCTTTTTTTTCAGAAATTATTTGTAAAGTTTTCAGCAACTGTCCTAATAATTCTGTTGGTGTTAGATGGGAAGAGAGAGATTACACTCATGTTTCTCTGAATTTCTGTTGCTAACAAGAATAAAGTAGAAACAAACACCAATTTCTAAAATCATAGCAAAGTATATTAATAGCTTCAGAAAAGTAATTTTTTAGCAGAAATGCCAGATTTTAATGAACTTTTCAAAGCAGACCAAGCCATCCTTTCAAATGTTGGACAAGTCTGCTTTTCAAACAGCATTTCAGAATTGTGATCTTCAGATTTGCCTCAAAATTCCAGTTTCTGCGCTTTTTCTGCAACAGGTAAAATCTTCATGTTGGAAACTACATGCTCCACACATATGTTCAATAGTTGTTGACCTTGAAAAGAGCATATTAACCCTTATAAAGTTCTAATTCCAATAAAGAGTATATTTTGAAATCATGAAAAGAAAAAATATCACCTTTGAAACTATAATCTCTTTTAAACATTACTTTAGAAACTACATTTGACCGTGCCATCGAGAATTTAATTAGGATATTTCACAGGTAATGACTTTTTATTTTCCAGTTCAACCATCCATAAAATGGAATCCTCTGTGTGATTACTGAAGCATTTGTAATTAGACTTTTCTTTACAACTAAGCAGAAGACACACAGAGTAAGAAATAACACTTTCAAATTTTTGTGTCCTCCAGCTTTAGAGAGAAAGCATTGTCATGAGGTAAGCATGGAATTGCCCATTTTTGCAGAAAGTGACTGCTCAGACAATGAAATCTGTGACTAGTGACCAGAGAAACAGTGCTTGTACTAAAGAACCTTTTCCCGTGTTGCTGGATGGGGCATGACTACCTTGTTGGACAAAGTGCTGTGAAGAAGTGTGCCTTGCCTTCAATGAGAAAAAAGGATGAGAATCCACAATAGAAAAGCCAACTCCCTGAACACAAGTTTATTCCAAAACCTGTCAGAAATGCACATATATGACAGCCTTTCTCATAGGTGAGAATGAGTGTTTTAAGCTGTTACTATTTCTTGGTTACCTGATACCTGCTCAAGGTCTGATTGGGAATATGGTTTGAAACAGTTTTACCTCTCAGAAATCTGCTGTCTTCAGCAAGTTCTTACTGATTCCCTTCGTTTAAGAGTCATACCACTGATTACTAAAGGTCCACATAGTGACAAATGTAGCCTTTATCAACAGACACTGAAAAATCAGCAAAGAGGAAGAAGAAGAAGCCAGGAATGAAAGTTTGGCAATGCATCCAATCAGCAACAGTAGATACCTGTCAAAAACAGAAACATCCAAATCCAAGAGTCCACACCCAGAACACAATGTACAGTGGGCTATCTGACCCTGATACCTGCCTCTGACACTGACCCTGACCTGGACTTATCCCACCCCCAGCCCCCCTCCTTTTCAGCAGGATCCCTGATCCATCTGCCTGGCTACTATGCCTGATATCCCACTCATCTTCCTGTATGGAGCAGTGGGCTCTCACTGCCCTCTGTCACAAAGAAGGTGGGTGAAACTGAGTGGATAATGAGCCATAAATCATGGAAATTAAAGAAGGACACACATAGACAGTGGCCAGTGAGGAGGCAATGTGATATCTTATTTTGCACCCACAAACATCCTCAAAAGACAGATATGGAAACCTTTTTCTCTTAATGCATGAAAGGAAGTTGTTGGAGGTATTTTTTCTGGTCTTAATAAGACTTCTTATGTTGTGTCTCACAACATCCTTCTGGACAAGTAACTCAACTGTGGGATGAGTAGGGTAAAGGTGTACTGGCTATAGAACTGTCTGAATAATAGCTCAAAGGACGGCAGGGAATGGAGCTACTAGTGGCTGGAGACAGCCTCTGGAGACAGAGGGGCTCCTCAGGGCTCAATTCTAGGGCCTGTGCTCTTCAATATATTTGTCAATGACCTGGATGCTGGAGTTGAATGCGCCATCAGAGAGCTTGATGATGAGTCCAAACTGGGAGGTGCCATTGACTCTCTCATGGGACAAGAGGCCTTCCAGAAGGCTCTAGATAGATTGGTGCATTGAGCAACCATCAAGAGCATGAAATTTAACAAGAACAGACACTGCACACTGCCTCTGGCATTGGGTAACTCCTAGCACAAACACGAATTGGGAGTGGCTGGAGAGCAGCCCTGCAGAAAGGGACCCGGGGTGCTGGTTGGCGGCAGGCTCAGTGTGAGGCAGCAGTGTGCCAGGGCAAACCCCAGCAAGAGCTGCATCAAACACACCACAGCAAAGCAATAGTTTTTCTGTTTCTTTATTGTTGATACACTACTCCATGTTACCTAAGTATTTTTTGTGATTGTTTTGTATTTTGTTTTTTCTTAAGCTAACGCTGTACTTCTAATATCACACTTACTTATCTGACCCACTTTTCACTTCCCATACATTTTGCTTCCTATCCTGAAGCCAATGAAATTTTGTCTTTAAAACAGGCTTTATCTTTCCTCTGCTATGGGGTGCTTTTCACATGTTCATTTTTGAATTAAAGTAGCCATGATCACTGTGAATTCAGCATTGTGTCTGTGTGTGAGTCTTATTCTGAGCACATATACCAGACAGCAATGTTCAGAAAATCTAAGAATTCTCCATCTTTTAACTGGACCTCTGTAGGGTCTGTGTTGGAGATAGGCACCAATGTGCTCGGGCACATGTGCTGGAAAAACTGCATCACAGAGTAGCAGATGCTTAGGAAGCTTCTGTACCACAGAGGATGCAAAATTGGGCTTGGTCCATTCCAGTAGTGGACGGGTACTAACCAGAAGTCTTGTGCATTCTTTTATCCTCTATAGGTGACTCAAGACTTCTTTTCCATCTGATACATGTATGGTCTCAGGAATCACAAATGCTCATTACCTTTTCCTGTTTTGAAGCACAAAGCTTTTACACTGATAGACAGGGTCTTGAAGGAATTCAATACTTCATAATTATTCTTATTTGGAAAAGTTATTTTCCTTCCAGACAAAAGATGGAAAAATTTGACCCACATAATACACAATAACCACTGTCATTGTATTACTTAAAGAAAAGGTTAGAGTATTTAGGAAAACTGTCTTATTGGTATTATATTTCTACCCTGGAAAGGAAAGGAAGTAGAGTCTTAGACTGTCTGGGATGAACTTTCCTTAAATTAGCCCTGCATGGCAAGAAAACCCATTAACCCTAGAGTACAAAAATGACTGCATCATTCATCATAGATCAAGGCTTGTAGTTTTCAAGGTTTCCATTCTAAAAATACAACAATTTAATTAGTATTATAAACTGTGCAATGCCTTACTGACATCTATTTAATATAAAAGTGTCCAGATTTTGGTATGATAAATATCCACTCGTTGTCTAATATCCAAAGGCATCCATAGCTGCTCATCTGTCTCTGTACAAACTGTGATAGAATTTATAATATAAACCATTATTATAGGGATGATTAAGTACAAGGAGATGAATCCTTCTGTCTGTGCAGGGGTGTAAATGCAGTGCAACACCATTAGCTCATATGTCATTGCCCTACAATTTAATGGGAAGGCATCATCATATTTTCAGTTACAGACACGCTAGTAGCAGAGATAAAGAGTGTTGCCTGTAACCTAATGATTTAAAGACACCCTCATCCTAAGTCCTTCTTCTTGCCCAAATGCCATATATATTAAATATAGAGTGTTGCCTGTAACCTAATGATTTAAAGACACCCTCACCCTAAGTCTGTCTTCTTGCCAAACGCCATATACAATAAATATAGAATCATCAACTCACAGAATGTTTTGGGCTGGAAACGACCTTTAAGGGTCATATAGTCCCACTTCCCTGCAATGAAAAGAGTCAACTTTCACTAGATCTGATTGTACAAATACCCAGTCCAACCTATTTTGAACACTTTCATGGATGGGGTATCCGCAGCTCCTCTGGGCAACCTGTTTTAATGTCTCACCACCCTGTTGCAATTGTTGGGTGCAGCTGCCAGTCAATTCCTTCTCCACAAAATCCTTACATCTGCAATTTAGAGGTAAGAATGTTGTGGATCTTATCAAAGGCCTTACAGAAATTCATGTAGGTGACATCCGTAATTCTTATCTGATCCAAAAATGCAGTTTATCAACATTTGTTTCCTATAGCAGCATGAGAGTATAGCTGGTTGCAATGGTTTGGCCATAATTATGAATACTGCTGTACAGTACCAAAAACTTCCAGGACATCACTGCAGAGCACATCCTATCCCAAAGATAGGTTAATGCAGGCACTTCCAAAATTTTCCTATTTGTCATTATGAAACCATTACTAGAATGAAATAAAAAAATATTCCATAAAAACTTGTTTTAGAAAATCCACATAATTACTAAATTAAAGCCTTTTTTTTGCTAGGCCTGCAATAAAATTTTATTAAATTTTGTGGAAATCATCGTTTAGCAGAAAGGAATCTGTGGACATAATAATTCTAAATATTTATGCTGGTTCTCTAACAGGTTCCAGAAAGTTTTGTTGGTTTTTGGTAACAATTAGAAGGCTTGGTAATAAATTTTTGCTTTTTTTCCATTAACAATTAGAATGCTCTGTTTGCTGTTAAGGAAAATCACCTACATACAGAGTGAGTTGGGGAATCTCAGAATGACTGAAAATTTAGGCAAAATACAGTCCGATTGAAGTAAGCAGTTCATTTTCAGTGAGCAATCCATTTTCATCATTATAGTCATATAGTTAAATCAAACAAACAGCAGAGCAGAACTTCTGCACTGAAACTACTGGAATTTTAGAAAATATTAATGAAAAAACATACCAAAAATAGCTTCAAAAATGCATTTGAAGGTAAAATTATGCAGGCGGTGTTTTCATTTATAAATCTATGTTCTTCCACCTCTAGAAATGGAGATAACTTGCATTTTTTTTGCTGTATCTCCCATCTGCAAAAATCAGGCTTCAGATTAGCACCACATAACATTGTAATTTTAAAACATGTGTTCTATAGGTGTACTGTGTGCAGAGTTAAAAGTACTGTTCATAATGTCCAAAAGAACTTCAAAAACCAGAATTCGTTACTCCTGTAAGCAAGAAGTGCAAAGCAATCTGTAACTTTTAGGTTTTGAGAAAAGTGGAGTAGTACAGTATGAATGTACTACACCACTTTTGGATATAATCTTTTCCATACAAATGATATTGTCACACAATCTGCTTCACACACAGAATGAATAAAGGAAAGTTATTGTATGCTGAACACATTTCACTTATTTACTTATGACTAAAAATGTAATTACTCTACAGATGAACAGAAAGCATGGAAGATTTTGTTATGCTGCCTTTCAAAAGGTAGGAAACAGGCAACACATCACTGTCTCAGAAATGAAGCTTTACCATCTGTATTGTTTTTTGAGGAACATTGTGTTGAGGGCTAAGCTGCTACTCTATCTCAGTTGTAATGCGCTTTAATTACTCATGGTGCAGATCCCAGACTGCTCCTCTGTATTCAACCACCACCCAGTAGAGAAAATAATGTCACTAAGTGAGGAGATGGTATTGCTTGTTGTAGTTAGCAAGTGTTCGCAAATAGATGTCTGAAAACAACAGGAAGAACTAGCATTGCTGAAAATAATGTCCAGAAAAAGAAAAAAAGAAAGAAAGAAAGATGGGGTAAATTATTGCCAGCACAATAACTACTTTGAATAACAAAGGAAAGCTGCTTCTCACGACTGCTGTGGCAATGCGAAGAGAATTCCAACTCACTTGACAACTAACAAAGACTTTGGACTGATGCCTTTACTGTCTTCCCTTGACAAAAGCTGATGTCCTGGTTTGACCTTGTGTTTTTGAAGCAGGCTAGGCTCAAATAATGCATGCCAATATTTTTGCAGAATCACTAGAGGAGGTATGAGGATAAAAAAATAAATGAACTATTATAGAGCATTTCATATCCTAATTAAAAACAATATAGCACCAGGTTTTATTCCCTAATAGACCTGAGCGTCCCCGAAGCAACAGAAGGACACTTACAGGCTTTACTGGCATTCTGAAAGGGAAACAAAACTTCTCCAGGCCCAGCTGGATTTCATGATTATCAAACCAAATTTCTGGAACAGGACGCTGCCTACAGAGTTCACCACTTTGTAAACAGATGTAAATATGAGCTATTCCTTCTGGATGTTATTGCTCAATCGTCTGAAATATGACTTGTCCTCCAACAGGTGAAAATTGTGTTCTCCAGATCAGGTGTGCCAAGTTATCCAGCTATCAGGTTGGCAGACCTGACCTGAACATTACCACCAGGGCATTATCATCTATTCTGTATCTCCTGCTTTACTAATGAGTCTTTCCACTCTTATTAAGACTATTGACTGCTTTGAAATCATTAGATCACTTTATCAAGAGAAGTGTGTTAGGCTAGACAGAGAATCTTTCACTTCAAAAACATAGTTTAGGCGTCTTCTGTGTCAGGGAAGAGAATTAGGAGCACCTTCACACCTTTTAAACATAGAAACATATTGAAGTTTCAAGTACTCATTAATGCAGAAAATGCAATCTCCTTTTATCAGCTTTTTCAATTGAACAGTTTTATACCAAATGAACTTATTTTATACCCTTTTTCCCAGGCACAGAGAGATATTTGAATAAATAGTTCATTAACCTATTTTTAAAAGTCTGCAAACCTGGAAAGAAGCCAGGAAGATTTTAATGCAGTATTTTAATTTTTATAGGATTCCAATATTTGCCAGTTTTCCATTTTGTTGCTTTATTATAACTCTTGAATTCTTACATGGCTTCAGAGCTTTAAAAAATATCAATAACAAATGCTTTTAAATCATTAATGGTTCTGAATTAGACTCATTTACAAAAGCATAATTTTATAGAGCTAGATTGAAATTGTATGGTGGTAATTTCATACAGAATTGAAATCCTTATTCTCCTAAATTTTCTTCTCAAAAGTCAACAACCTGCTTATAAGAGGTGGATGAGAATTTAGAAATAAGGATGTTTTTACTTAAAGGCCCATAAAGTGTAAGCAATACAGAAATCTATGCTGTACAATGCTACTAGAAGTAAAATGTTGTTTCTACATCTGAGGCTTAGACAACCTCTAGCAAATTCTCAGCCTTTGACAAGACTAGAAATTATGTTATCAGATTAAAAGTGCAAGTTCCAGTCAAACTATGAACTTTGAATAGGAGCTGAATGAAACAGATCACATAATCCAAACTGATATTTACCAAGGGTCAGAAATTCCTATGGCTTTCAGAAAGGAAAAGAAAACAAAAGTGTATGGACTTTGAAAGCAAGATCAGGCTACATGGGATGATTACAGAAGTGTTGTTTGACACAGTAGGGAGAAAATTCATGTGGCCTAAACTTAATTTCAATCATTCTCACTTTAGTTCATGATAATATTGTGTAGTTTATATGGGAGCTCTTGTAAAACACTTGAAAGACAATGAAGTCATCAATCAAAGCCAGGATGTGTTCCTGAAGGGCACGCCTTCTTAAGTTACTGTCTAGTGGACAAAGGGAAGGCAGTGGATGTGGGGCATTTTATTTTTAGCAGAGTTTTTAGTACAGTCTCGGACATTTTCCTTCTGGACAAAATGTCGAACATACAGGTGGACACATACACAATATAATGGTTGAAAAATTGGATGAAGGATTGTGTTCAAAGAGCTGTAGTAAAGGGGGTAACTTTTGGCCATGGCCAGACACTGGTGGTGTTTTCAGGGCTCTCAGTGCTACCTGTTTCAAATCTCCAAGTCATAACACATCTGTGAAGATCTCTTCATCCTGAAGAATCTAAGTACACAGCACAGTTAATGGGTTTCAGTTTTTTTCTTGTGTTGTCAAATTGATTGTGCAGGCATAGAAGGTGTGTCCTGGCCATTTGGACAGATGGAAGCCAGTGAGAGATTCTTGACATTCCTAGTATGTACTAAGTTCGGCCATATAATGGCTGTTTCTTCTTCTTCTGTTTTCTGATAAATGCCTACTAAATAATTTCTCCTGTACCTTACATTCATCACCTGTATTGTAAGGTTCAATATCCCACAGCTCTCAGCAGTGCTAGGAAATTATTGTTATCTGCAAACTTCTCTAAGGTTCTTGAATGTAAGATGCAATGGAAGCATGACACAGAAGTTAGAGGAGGGAAGTCCTCTGGATAAAAGTTTTACTTTAAAACATTACAGTGATTATTACTTTATCTGCCTTGCAGAAAAACAATTTAATAATTTCCATAGGAGAATGCATTGATGTGTGCGAACACTCAAAAGAGAGGAATTCCCTTTCAACTACATATTTCTGCTTATTAGTTAGTAATCCTTTAATGCTGGTGGTGTTACTACTTTGAAGAACAAGTGCCTACAGGCAGATGTCATAACTTGAAAAGAAGTGTCAAGGGACTCAGCGATTTCTGAAGACAAGTGAACTCAAAGAGGAGAAGAGAAGGATTTGATTTAGGACACACATATCAAATGTGGCTGTTCATAATTCTATTTATGTTAGTAGGACTAATGTGCTTCAGCTTGCCAGCTGTATTTAAAACTAGCAAAACACATTGCTCACTCTCAAAACATGTACATCCTTTCCCTGTGAGCTGCAGGGAAAGGGCTCCAAAAGCAGCACTTGGACAAAGAGCAGCAGACCACAGGAACAGGGAAATGAGGAACATCTGGATAAGATATAATTGCAAAGTTAAGCAGCTTCCAGTCTATTATTCTCATGCAGTGAGCAGAGAAACTGTGGTACTAGTGGTAGAAAGCTGGCATCTTTTCTGTTTGGACAGGTATCATAGTTTAACCCCAGCCAGCAACTAAGAATCACACATCCATTTGATCTCTCCCCTCTCCTCCAGAGGGAAGGGCAGCCAAAGGAAAAAAAATTAAACTTCATGGCTTCATATAAGAACATTTAATTATTGAAACAAAATAAAATTTAATAATATTCCTAATTACAAAAACAATATTAATGACAAAAATAGCAATAATACTAATACTTCTAATAACAAATAATAATGCTAATAACAAAACAATAATGCTAATGACAAAAATAGCAGAAATTACAATAATAGTAATGATAACAATAGCAACAATAATAATTTTAATGAAAAGGAGAGAGTAAAACTCAAGAGAAAGAAGTGATGCACAATACAATTGTTCACTACCCTCAATAGTGAACAAGAGTGAACAGTGGTGATGCCTAACCCAGAAAGCACTGGGCCCCTTTCCACATAACTCTCTCTCATTTATATACTGGACATGGTGTTCTATGGTATGGAATATCTTTTTGGCCAGATCAGGTCAGCTGTCCTGTCCATGGTCCCTTCCAGCTTCTTGGGCACCTGCTCACTGGCAGAGAATAGGACACTGGAAAGCTGTAGACTCAGAGTAAACACTACTCAGCAATAGCCAAAAGCATTGATGTGTTATCAACATTATTCTCATACTGATTTCAAAGCATGTGTCAGCATGTACCAGTTACTAAGATGAAAACGAAGTCCATCACAGCCAAAACAAGGATAGTATCCACCCCTGATTCCATACAATTTACTTCATACCAGGTCCAACACTTACTAATAACACATCACCTTTTTGTCTCTTGGTATTTATACACACAGATATAATTTCCTTAGTCTATGGACCATCCCCATAAAAGTCCAATTAGTTAATTTAGACCGTGACCTTGGACTCAATCTGTCAAAGCTGCCTAGGTCAGTATACAGAAGATGTTTGGGCTGTATTTCCACCCTGGGGGAGGTGATTTCAGCTGTACTAGACACCCGTCTAAGTGAAGACTGTGATCTTCACTCTGCCATCAAAGGGATTGAGAAAGATGCATCATTGATTTAAATTTTGGTACCACTGTGTTACCTTTACCTTTAGCAGTTCTTATGTTTCAGTTCCAGCATGTCTGGTATGGCCATAGTCAGTGATGGCATGAATCACAGAATCACAGAATCACGGAATCATGGAATCACAGAATCACAGAGCGGGTAGTGATGGAAGGGACCACACTAGGTCATCTGGTCCAAGGGCCTTGTGCAAGCAGGACATTTCTAGAGCACATGGCACAGGATTGTGTGCAGACAGTTCTTGAATATCTCCAGTGAGGGACACTCCACAACCTCTTTGGGTAACCAGTTCATTACGGGTCACCCACACTGTAAAGAAGCTCTTCCTTACATTCAGGTGGAACTTCCTGAACATCCTTTTCTGCCCGTTGCCTCTTGTCCTATTGCTTGGTAACACCAAGAAGAGGCTATATCCATTTTCTTGACACCCTTCCTTCAGAAACTGACAGACAATGATGTGGCCCCTCTCAGTCATCTCTTCTCAACATTGAACAGGCCCAAGGCCCAGCTTCCTCAGCCTTTCCTCATAAGAAAAATGCTCCAGTCCCTTAAATCATCTTCAGAGTTCTCTGCTGAACACACTCCAGGAGCTCCATGTTTCTCTTGTACTGAAGTACTCAGAACTGGACAGAGCACTCCAGATGTGGCTTCACTAAGGCCAAGATGAGAGGCAGGATCACCTCCCTAGACCTGCTGGCCATGCTCTTCCTAATTGCACTCCAGGTTATCACTGGCCTTGGCCACCAGGGCACTGCTGCCTCATGGAGCACTTGCTGTCCACCGGGACCCCCAGCTCCTTCTCCACAGAGCTGCTTCCCAGCAGGTCACCCCCAGGCTGTGCTGGTGCCTGGGGTTGTTCCTCCCCAGCTGCAGGACCCTGCACTTGCCTTGGCTGAATTTCAGACGGTTCCTCTGTGCCCATCTCTCCAGGCTGCTGAGGTCCCTCTGAAGGGCTGCACAGCCCTCTGGGCTATCGGCCACTGCTCCCAGCTCTGTGTTGTCAGTGAAATTGCTGAGGAGGCCTCTGCCCCTTCAACTGGGCCCAGTATCGAACCTTGAAAGATACTACCACTGACAAGCCTCCAACTAGAGCCTGTGCCACTGATTGTGACTCTGGGATCTGCTGTTCAGCCAGTTCTCAATTCACCTCCCTGTCCGTTCATCCACTCTCCCTGAGCCCCTGAACTTGCCTATGAGGACATTGTTAGAGACAGTGTCAAAAGCCTTGGAGTTGCTGCTCTCCTCTCATCCATCCATGTAGTTGTTTCATCATGGAAGGCAATGAGGTTGGTCAAGCATGATTTGCCTTTAATGAATCCGTGCTGACTACTCCTGATCACCTTCTTGTCCTCCCTTGTGATAGAAGTGGCCTCCAGAATGAGGTGCTCCATCACCTTTCCAGGGACTGAGGTGAGGCTGACTGGCTGATAGTGCCCTGCATCCTCCTTTTTACTTTATTTGAAAAATGGGGGGACATTTGCTTTCTTCAGTACTCAGGCACTAGTCCTGATCTCTATGACCTTTCAAAGTTAAGGAAGCATAGCTATGATGTCCACCAGCTGTCTCAGCACTCCTGTGTGCATCCTGCACATAGGACTTGTAGATGGCAAGTTTTCTTTGGTGTTCTCCAACCCAACCCTTCTTGACCAAGGAAAATTCTTCCAGCATTTTTTTACCCTGGTCTTCTAGGTCAGAGATTCGCTGCAGGCTGGTCTTGCTAATTGTGACTGTCTGAGACAGCCAGGACACGGCTTTGACCCAACTGGTCAAGGAAACAAAACAACCTTCACCAGTGTCCAATAACCAAATCACTTTTGATAAACAATCTCCATAACACATTCCACATGTGCAAAACAAGAGGAGCAGTGAATAGGGGTAAGAATTGTTTCCTCTTCTTCTCTGAGGTTCTCACTGCCTTCCCTAGGAAAAATCCTGGAAGAGAGAATTATGTCTCTCTCTGTTCAAAGAATGAGAATACCACAGCCAGTGAAGACCAAAACAAAGGCGTCATTCAGTAACTCTGCCTTCTCTGCATCCTGTTGCCATGGTCCCCTAGGCCCACATTATCCTTTGTTTTCCTTCTGGTATTGATGTATTTGAAAAAGCCTTTCTTGTTGTTCTTGACATCCTTGGTCAGATTTAATTCTGTGTGGGCCTTGGCCTTCCTTGTCTCATTTCTACTTAGTCTGACAGCCTCTCAACATTATTTCTAAGTGGCATGACCCTACTTCTACCTTCTGTGTGTTTTGTGCTTATACTTGAGTAATGACACGAGTTCTTTATTCATCCATGCAGATGTCCCACTCCTTTGCCTAATTTCTTGCTCATCACGATGTATCATTCTTGTGCCTGAGGAAGCCATCCTTGTATAACAAACTGTCCTGGACCTACTTTCCCCTCAAGGCCACACTAATCTTCTTTTAGTCTCCATTCTCTGTTTTACTTTTACACTTAAAGCCCCATATAGGGGATTTTACCCCTTAAAAGCCCCATATAGGGCTTTTACGAAGTAAGCAGGTCCTGTTGATCACCCCTTGGCTCTCCAGTGAGCAAACCAGCCTATGGGGGGGAACCATGGAGTCTCCATTGCAGAAATCCTCTGACTGGTGCACCTTTGTGGTAGCAATTGGCACCAGCTGTTTTTCAGCAACCCCACAACAGAAAGGTCCTTCAAGAGACTAGTCAAGGTAGACAGCTCCCTAACTTCCTTCATCTCCAGGGCAGCTATACCAAAGACCAGTTGTTATCCTTTTGGGTTCTTGAAATACCCTCTCCTGAGGTAGTTTGCTCCAAAGATGCTTCTCAGGCAATCATAATAAGGCGCTTTTTCCACTCAGTCCCAGTCAGGCTGACATCAATACAGTAGCTGCTGGGATTCCCCTGCCATTCCAGAAACACAAATGGATTCTCTCCCTGCATAGTGTGATGGTATTAAGGGTACATTGTGCGCTGGTGTCTACTAGAGATCCCCATGGGGCTGATGGGCCAGGTCATCAGATCCACAGAGTCCAGTAAACCATGTCCCACTCCTCCAACTGACAGGGGTCAGACCCCTCTAGTCCTGGTCATAGGATTCCTCACTTAGTTGTAAAAACAGACTAGAATTCCTTTCCATGTGATATTGAGGAAGATCAATCCTTCCACTTTGCCAAGGGAGCTAGTAACTGAAGACTGGACAGCAAGTTTTCTGGAAGAGCCTTCATTTGTGATTGTTTTCCCTTCCAGGTAACCATGCCTCTAGGGTTGTGGTAGATTTTCCATCCCACTTAATCATGTGTTCTCCATATACACATAGTACCCCATGGTGTGTGTTTTCTATAAACTCCCTTTTGATCAAAAGAAGTCTTCCTGTTAATAGCTTAGATACTGGTCCACACATGGTTCATGCGCACTGGACTTGGTCTGTTTCTGTGGGTAATTGCATGTTTCTTGCAAGCAGATGTGTAATCTCTAGCACAGCTAATTCCCTGAGTCATGGGATACCTCTTCCAACTGTGGTCCACTTGCCAGGGTGTCATATAACATCTTCTTTGTTGGGATACTTCACATTTAACAAGAGTCACCTTCAGAGAGTCTGAGGACTTAAGTCCCTTTTCCAATCACATTGTCAATGCCCATTTTCCTAGAAGGTGATCCAGCTACTTGACTTCCCTAACCTTTTATTTCAGGCTACTGGCCCCGCAATGCCAGTATCCAAGCAGCCAGGTAACAGTGTGCTCATACTGGACAATAGCTGAAACCTTTTCATACACAACACAGCTCACTTGGGGAGCGGGATCGAGTGGTTACCTCTTGTTCTGCCTCTTCTTTCTGCCCTTGTGGCCTCCTGCCTTTCCTGTCCATTTCTTTGTATGTACAGGGGCAACTGATACAGGCATGGGTTTGTTCTCTGGTTCAGCTGCATCACACATCCCTGGGGTATCAGTAGCTGTAGTACCTGTTGCTGGGGTTTGAGGAGATCGTGCTTGTCACGGGGGTCTGAGTACAAGCAGTGCCTGTTGCTAGAATTTGAGCAGCAGCATTACTTGTCCCATGGTTTGGAGTAGACACAAGCAGTTGCTTACCCTACACAAGATCTGAGCCACATTCATGGCTCCTAGCAGTAGCACCGTGCTGGTTTGAATTTCAAAATTCTCAAATGCTCTAGCATTTGACTTAGAGAAGAAGGAGAAAATGTGTGAAGGTGCCTTCTCCATAGGTTGGTTCTTGGAGAAAAGGTAAGATGTGCAACATTAGGTTTCCAAAAGATGGTTCCTGTAGTACAGACATGACAACAACAACACTCAGTACAATACCAGATTAATTTCAAGACCACTGATTCTGTAATATCATAAGTCAGTGTTAGAGTACAACATGTTAACTTTAGTCCAACCCTTGGAGATTATAAACAGGAGGTTATGACAAGAACATATACTGCAAGTAAGCTGTTACATAAAAGAATGCTGAGAGCAAATGCAACAACTCTGAGAGTGAAAGAGGTTAATATTGTAACCAGCTATTAAACTAATACAATTAATGCTTATAATAAATTTGTTCTAATATGTTCTGGTATGATCTGCCATTATCTCAATGCTTTGTGCCCCTCATTGGGCACAAAAAAAGAATGTGTTTGTTTAACCCTGCCAGCAACTAAGTACCTTCCATTCACTCACTCACTCACTCACTCACTCACTCACTCACTCACTCCCTGTGCCTCCCCTCTGGTGGGTTAGGGAGAATTGGTAACAGGAAAAATACATGGTTTGAAATAAGAAAAGTTTAGTAATTGAAAAGAAGTAAAATATAGTAATACTGCTATTAATACTAATATTAATATTAATATTAATACAAATAGCAATGAAAAGGAAAAATGCAGAGAGGGATAAAATCCTAGAGAAAAAAGCAATGCACAATACAAATCTTCACCACTCACTGACTGATATCCAGGCTTTCCCTAAGCAGCAATCACTTCCTTACAGCCAACTCCCTCTGGTTTATAATACTGAACGTGGCACTCTGTGTTTGGTAAGTTCAGGTCAGCTCTCCTGGCTGTTCTCCTTCCCAGTTTCTCATGCACCTACTCACTGGCAGAGCATGGGCAAACTGAGCAGTCCTTGATTTAGGGTAAGCACTACCTAGCAAGAGCCAAAACACCAGTGTTTTATCAACATCATTCTCATACTGAATCCAAACCACAGCATTGTACCAGCTACTAGGGAAAAAAAGCAAGGCTGTACTGTGGGGTCTATTGGTAATAGAATTTTTTCTCATTAATCAGAGCAGAAGGTAATTGAGACGAGTTGAAGATGTGTATCACTGTCTCCAGTGCATTTACTAGGCATAAAACAATGGGTGAAATTTTGCATCCATCACTGTGAAGTACCATAATCAAAAAAGACGAAGCTCTTTATGATATACATATACAATTACAGGTTTTAATTTAGCCATTATCTCTCAGGAAGAAGCTTAGAACATTTGGGACAGTTCCATGTAAACATAATATCAATATATAACATTACTCAAAAAGGTAAATAGAATGTTAAAAAGTGTAAGGGGAAAATTCAAGCAAAGAGCAGGAAATACCACACTGCTACTATATAGATATTTTTTGCAACTTCATCTAATTAATATAATATAATATAATATAATATAATATAATATAATAGCTCAAAAAATAGAAAAATGTATCTTCTTTTCAGAGTAATATTGCAGAAATTGAAGAGATACAGCAAAAGGTGGTATAGCTGATCAGTGTTGCAGAACAGCTCCTCAAGTAAGAAAAGATCAATAGATGAGGATTCCTTGAGCCTTGAAAGCCAACAGCTGCTGAAAAAAATTGGTACGTGAATGTCAACAAAAAAGATTAACAGGTAATCAACAGGTTTGATGAGGATACAATTTTGGGAGATACCTTCTGAAATTTAAAAGTAGGATAGAAATTTTTCTATTGAAAAGCAAGTCCTTGTTCCCCAGAACATAATTAAAATGCAGGCTATTAAGGTCATTGACTGTCATGACTGAAAAAGCAGGGAAATTCCAAAGCAAAAAAAAGAAAAAAGCATCATGTTTTTTCCACACATTGAAACATCTGATCATGTGTCAATATGAACTATTTATATGAAAGCTGATCATTGCCCAAGCATCAACATAACTCAAATCCTGAAGTACAGCACTGTTTGAAAGTAAAGAAAAACAAGTCATATTTTTTTTATTCGTCTCATAGCTTAGTTTAGGTTCCAAAGGGAAAACTCCTATTTGTGCAGGACTTCAAGAAAAGCCTCTTTTAACAAAAAAATACTTGCATTATCAGCTAAATTGACAATAATGGCTATCCCCAAGGCTCAGATTGTTTTCTCTTCACCTAGTCAGTTATTCTTCTGTAATTTGTCTTGCAACAAGCTGTTCAGACAACACAGGGGATGCACTACACTCATTCAGTTTTCTGTTACTCATTGCAAATGGATTTGCATTGCCTTCAGCACAAGGACATCATCAATCAATTTGATTTTTGCTCTGAATATCTGGAATAGGTGGCTTTCTTTCTACCATTTAGGTGTCCCTTAATTTTTTTTTACTATTGCAGTTGACGTGAGGGGATAAAGAAAAAAAATTATGATCATGGTCAGATGAGAAGGAGCCTGGCAACCAGACTGACTTGTGCTTTGCATTTGGGGTGAACATTTACTATTTTGTGGTGCTCTCCCAACTTTAGTGTGATTTAGCAGTGGTTGCAAAGTGAGATGCATCTGATTTGTACTTTTTCTGAATTTTATATCAGTAATAGATGCAGTCTCTTTGAAGTCTCTGCTAAGATTAAAGAAGAATGTATTTAAATGAATATTCTTCATTTTTATCTACTCTTAAAAGAAAGATAGTGATGGAGAAAAGATGTCCTTTTTTATTTAGCTGTACTATGGGATGGGAAGATCTTCATCTGATAAAAGAAATAATCATGATGTTGACCTACTTAGAAAAAACATATGAAACAGAATTTAAACCACCTTAACCTGTTGCCTTCTACTCATTTGTCACACTAAAAGAAAAAGTCATAGAAGCAGGGTTGGAAAATAGCTTGGAACTAGTTCCACGAGCTGCAAATTATCATGCTTGGTGTAACTTCTTTCTGTGCTGAGTCGGAAAGAAGTGGGTAATACTGAACTACTGCTCCTCGGACGTCTGTATCACATGCAATACAAAACCATGGGCCGCAGCAAATACCCCCACCACTGAGGTGTGGAGTCGCTGACAGTGCCCTTGTACTCCTAACATGTAATCAGGGTGAGCCTGTGGTCTGTAGAGTATGTTAGAATTTTCAGCCTAGAAGCCCTGGTCTCATTTAGGGCAGTTCCCCACACACATATACAGAAAGTTGTTGATATGAATTCATAAAGCACAAATGTAGCTGAGATTCTGAAATTACAGATAAGTTGTCTAGAGATGCTCAGGTCTGCAGTGAGATCCTGTCTTGTGCTGATGTAATTTTGCTGCATATATCCATTGCAGTCTCCCAGTCCACTGCTTTTCTCATCCTTATTGGTGTTACAGATTTCATCCTTCTTTACATTTATGGTGCTTTTTCTGCCAAAGCAGAAGTTTCTGCTGTTTTACCAGACACTAGGTAAATCCCCAGTAAAACAGATACCCTCGAAGAGAAGTGAAACAGCAGTTTTGGCCTCCACTGTGCACATAAAGCAAGAGGAACTGGAGGGTGTCTGTGACCATGTTCTGGGCAGGCTGAAAACTTCAGAGTATCCAAATCTTGGTAATTACCTTGTCCCCAGAGAAACAGCAAATTTTGAGACAATCTAAACCACTGTGTGGATGTTCAAGATCCTAATTTTTTGACTTTTGAACCAACATCATCTTAGCCATAGCTGAGCAAGCACATTACTATAATTCTTCTAAAAATAAAGAGCAGCTAGAGAGTACCAAGAGGCTTCAGCAGCTTGACAATCAGCTAAGAGTAAACACTCATGGATCATTAACTCTTTGGGTTTCCCAATGCCTGTTGTTGCAGTCTGATTTGTTGCCTAAGGGCCTAAGGCCCAACAGCCTTCTAGGAGCCATAGGAAAGTGAGAACATCCACTTCTTGGGAGAAAAGATCAATCTCAGGTCCCACCACTAAGGGTTAACAGATAGGACTGCAAGTACATGAAGACCATTTAGAGGTAATAGTGGAGGCCAGAGAAAGAGATGGAAACTAGTCTCAGCTGCGTGAAAGTGGACTCAAAATTAACAGTATTATTCTCAGCAGCAGTGTAAAAACCTTAGCGGGAGGACCTACAGTAGAGGCACACAAAAGCAGAAACTTAAGTGATATGCACTGGCAGGACCAACCTTTGACAATTTGCACTTGAGGAATTTCTGACACAAGCTGCTCAGAGCTGGAGGGTGCTCAGGACAATGGGACCCATGCTAAGAGAAAGACATATCTAATTGACTTTGGATGTCTTCTTGACCGCTTTTCTATGCTTGAACAATGTTTCAGAGTAATGCAGTGGAGACAAGATTAGGGGGTGTGGTTGAGGAACATAAGGGATAGAAAACGGCGGAAGTCAATTTTTACAAATGTTTGCTGTCTGTTTCCATTAGACATCCAGTATTCCCAGTGTACAAGCCTCAAATCTTGGCACAAAATACATTTATAGGCAGTTTACAGTTAGAGAGTTTTCCTAAATACAAAGTCTTTTTAGGTGGGCCTCATTTCCTGGTATCTTGATAAGTAATTTGCAGAGCAAAAGACTTCCCTTGAATTTCTGGTCCAACTTCAGCAGTAGCAGCAAAGACCCTCATCTCCATTTCAGATGCAGAAAAGTTTATCCAACTTATACTATGATAGCCAGATTCAGGTTATGAATATATTGGCAATGTAGTCTTCCACATTCAAGAAAAATTAGGCTTGCTGGGTCCCAAACCCAAGGCAGACTACTAGTATAGGGTAAAATAGTATGACCTGACGCAATGTCTAAGCCACTATTTATCTCAGGAACAGCAGAAGTGGTTCAGTTCTTATTATATCAAGGAAAAACTACTGAGAACTGAAGAATTAGCTGCCCTTATACTCTTCTCTTGAATCTTGTATCCCCTTATATCTCATCTCCTGTTGTCTTTTCTGTGTTTTTCAAAACTCAGTATTTTAAAGCCTTCTACTTTTCTTTATCATCTGTATTCTTAGCTAACATTTTTTACCCATAGCAGAGTATTGTCACTTGAAATATGAAAATTAAGGTGACATTCTGCTTTGGAGAAATAAGACCAAAAGAGTACTAAATAACACAAAGCCTAATCACATATATTTTATTAAGAGAAAGCAGAACACTTTAAGTAAAAACAGTTTGCCATAACCTAGTTACTTTTTAACTAGTAATATACTAGGCAGTAATATACTTAATTGGAAATGTAAATTGAAAACATACAGCACATAAAATAACAGATGTCAAAAAGAAGTGTCATCATTGGAGTAGGGTACAGGCATGGAAAATAAAAGACTTCTATTTTGTCCTGACAAATATGGTCGATGAGCACAGTCAGCACAACTGTTCTGTTGTGTTTCATTTAACTTCCCCATAAAAGAGGAAATTGCAGGCATAGCTTATTGCATGGTCAAGCTAATCTACTTAATATTGGTAAAGCTGAGAGGGCAGAAGGCAATATCAAACAGTGGGTTATACATTATGTCAACTAATTCAGTGCTGCTCCAATAAATCTGTCTTACTAAACGAATTTCTGTGCTTAAGCAATGTTGCTAGCAATTTGAAATTCTCGGGGAAGATGTAATATATTTGTATGGAAACCAAATCTTAGCATTGCTTCATTGCCAAGAAGAAATCAAATATATATCTATTGCAGAAAATGTATGCTAAAAAAATTGGAGAATGGAAGTAACAGCTGTGCGAAAACAAGGACTTGAAACAGCTAAAAGTATCACTTCTTTCAGTGAAGTATTTGGAGCTGCATAACCTTGAATCAAAATCTGTGCATAGCAACAGAAGTGAATTTGGCAGTCAGCTGTATTTACAGCCTGTGCTATTAGCTTTTTAAAATATAAATATCTTGCTTTTCCCACTCTTCTGGTACAAAAGTTGAGGTTTGATTCTTTTCACCCTTTGACAGAAAGGAAAGCGAGTGCTTGGCAGAAATGCAGTCATAGGAGAAGAAATTAGGTTTTACAGGAAGAAAAAGAAAAGTGAACAAGAAAGAAAATAGAGAGGAAAAGAATGAGAAAGAATCCAGTTCTCCTTTTGATGTACTGCATTTACTGGTACACTGTTTGACCCCACTGGCAGATTGGCTCCACAAAGAGGATGAAGATAGATGTCCTCATTTCTGGAATGGTCCTCTGTCACACTGTGTTTCAGCAGCTTTCAGCCACCGCACTGGTTTTTGGTCACCTGAAGGTATGAGTATCACTCCCACTGTGTACATGAAAAGCAACTAAGAAAAGCAATTCATTGCTCTGAATTTGCTTGACTGCTGTTCTCACCCCAGGTGGAAAATTTTCAAGGGCGTGCAGTGAGGATGACGCTGTACCAGAGCCCCGACTGGCACGAGAGAGCATTGCAGATGCAGAACCGCACACAGCAGCGTGAGAAGCTGGAGAAACAAGTCCCTGCTCAGACCTCGGCTGACCCCATTTCCCTGCCCCTCCACCCGAGGCTGCTTTGCAACCTGAACTGCTCTGTTGCTGCTCTGGGAGCGAGGCGGGTGAAGAAATTCTGTGTGAGCAAGAATGCAGTTGTTCCCTCCCGCCCCACATATTCAAGCTCCTCTGTTAACACACAGGTGCTGTGCAGATTCAGCCACTTTTCCTGTGGCCAGGTGGAAGCAGCCCACACAAAGCGTACGTTGACAGCACCAGGACAGTGCATCAATGCCGTGCTTAAGCCTCGGGAAACCTCCCCACTGTGGCAGTTCCAGCAGGACACTGACCTACCAAAATCTGTTTGATGAGAGAAGAGCTCCTCCACTATCATCGCCTTTTTCCCTACTTTGACCTTATCTGTCTGTCAGACAATTCCCATCTAGAGGAAAGGATGCTGTGTCCATGAGTAGTGGCCGCTTCTCCCAGACGCATTGACTGCTGTTACTCATCTCTGAGGAGAGGCTGGGGAGACCCATCCTGTCAGAAGGGCAGAGGCCACAGATAGACTGCAGGGCTTCCTGGGATTTCACCATTAGTACTGTGGTTTTCAGAGCTGAAACCTTGCAGCAATAAAGTCAGCAAAGTACTGCCAATATCATCAAAGGAATGCACACACATAGAACTCAGCAAATTCCAGAGTGGATATGCAGAACATGGAATCAGGTTTTCCTGTATTTCTTTATTAGTACCCTAGCATCAAATCTTGTATCAAGAAAATAGTTGGGGCATTAATTTAGTACACAATGGGTATTAAGATGCTCAGAATACCACGTCAGGTGAAACAGGTTAATAGTAATTTTGATTAGTCTTCTACTGTTAGCATAAGTTAAATATTTAACCTTGAATTTTTTCTCTCACTGGGGGGAAAAAAATTCCAAATAACTGGAGAGTGAAAGTCCATGTAAATCTTTTAGATTCCATACAGATTTTCCTACTAAAAGGAAAATGATAATTTCTTTTTTTTCCTCAAGAAGATAGTGTCAAGAACAAACCTATCATTAAAAATACAAGCAGCAGACTGGGGATCTCCCAAGTCAGCATCATGTGTCTTCCAGACGAGAGGAAAACTCCCTGTAAGGCAGACAGGGAGTTTGAATTATTAAAGCTGAAGGAATAATCGACTCAGACTGATCAGAGCAGGGCTCTCTTGAGAGCTGGTGGGGTTTTTCCATTGGCAGGGAGACTATGTTTTGTACGTGAGCTGCATTTAAAGCAGTTTATTTCCATATTGCTTTCTCAAGCAGAATTTCTATTGCTGCAAGTAGTTTCCAAAGAAACCTCCACCACTTCACCACCCACACACACACGAGAAACCCCTGTTGTTAGAAAAGATCAAAAATCAAATGAGAAATTAAGATTAAACTCTCTAGAAAATAAAAAGTAATTTCCCCATCACTCCACTGATTCCATGGGAAGAATTTTGGGGGAATTTTTTTGGCTGAAAATAGCTACACCTACATAATGCAGCAAAATGAAAATCAATGGGCACAGGGTTTCCCAGGCAACCTCTTATCAATTGTCTGTTTCTTGGTGATACTGTTCACTGCAATATAAAACCTTGAACAGTTTCATCTGCCGCAGACTGAAAGAAGGGGGGTGGCAGAGGGAATCACCCAAACGAGAGGCTCATGAATAAATGAGTACTTGTAAGATTATTTTGATTCCTCTGAATAATTTCCAAGCTATCCGAGTGCAAAGACGGGTTGTCAAGCAATGCATTAATATATTAAGAGAAATTATTATCCTAAACACTAAAGTATTTTCAGTCTCTCACAGAAAATATATCCTGTATTTTAAAAAATATTTCCTGGCACCCCTGTGAAATATTTCTGGCTTCTTTCATAATTCAGATCTGTCACTCACATTTATTATGACTTGCACCTCCTGAGGTTTCACAAGAAGAAATGCCAATCATGCTGCAGACATACATAAATAATCACTTTGTTGGAGTCAGCCTCAAAGAGCCAGGCATCAGGAAAAGCAATCTAATTTCATGACATTCTCTCCTCACCATGTCAGTTGCCTTGTTTATAAATTCTCCTCGAGGTGGGGAGCAGAGAGTTGCTGCATGCTGTGCTCTCACCTTGCAAATTTGTCTGGTGGTATCACAAAGGGCTGGAAGTCCCAGTACAGCTGAAAATTCCTGAAAGCTTATGTTTTGGATAGGTATTTATGTGTTACAAAGGTACCCACCTGCACTGAAAAAATTTAAAAGTGTCCAATTACTAAACACAAAAGCTTTTCAGATGATAAGAGTGGCTTTAGCCATAAGCCCACCATCCTCACTGACAAACATCTTGCATAAAAATTCTCCTGCGAGTTCCTGCAGCAGTCAGATCTTCACCTTCTCTTTCTCTCCAGCACATTTTCCTGTCCTGGCTTCTGCCTTTTCCTGCCTTTTTTTGTCTATTTGCTTTCATGAAAAACTGACATTTGGGTCAGTCCTGCCAAGGTGGGTAAAGAGTATGTGCTGGTAACCTATGGAGCCCCTAAGAAATCACAACAGTACTTCAGGAGCCACCTTTCAACTCCCATCCTGCTGCACCAATTGTAGTTCCACAAGTACAACAACAAGGCAAACTCTGCTGTCTTTTTGTCCTTTCATGTTCCCTTGAGAAGATGGTGAAAATGTGTCCCGTATCTTAGTGCATAAACACAGAGGAAAACAAATCCTTCATTTTCTTTTATTTTCTCCTCATATGGCAAAAACTCTAAAGTCTGTGGTGGGCACACAGCTTTGTGGATTCCTCCCTCATGTGATTTAGATTGGCAATATGGGGAAACACTCAGCTGGGAACCTTCAGATCACTAATAGTTAGCAGGGAAGTAAGGGAAGAAATTTATGCCAATCAAATGAGAAGGTCAAAATCCAATACTATACTTTGAATATTAAACAGACTAGCACTGCCTGGATATGTTCAATCACTTCCATATTTTTACTGCAGCTTGATTCTAAATTTTACTTTTAAATCATAAGGGTAAAGCATTGGACACAAAGGAAATGTGACCCAGCTTTGGTAACAGTAATAACCAGTAAACAGCAAGTGAAGCAGAACACACACCACTGATAGCTAACATCTCACTGAGTTGGAGTTTTTGAAACTCCCAAAGTAAAATTCAGTAATAATTACTAAATATTACAAAAGGAGATTGATTTTATTTGGTACCCGTACCAAACACTATTGCACAATTTACTGCAATTGTTAATTTTGTTGGCTATATGTAATTAGTAGAACACAGAAAAAATGTTTTGAAAATTAATTGAAGCAGAAGACAAATGAAATCTGCTAGTCTTATCTGCAAGAGTCAAGAGGGAGATATTAAGCAATACTACTTCTTGAACTTTGTTAATTCATAAAAATTTTTCTGGATTATTTAATCTACTTTGCAAGGCAGTAAAGTAATCCAGTCCCTGATCAATTATTTTTGCCACAGCAGCACCTCTACACAAGACAGCATCCTGCAAGAACTGCTTCACTATTGCTTAGTGTGGAACAGACTGGCGAGCCTCATGGAGGTAAAGCACTAGATGGAAAAGATAGGGTGGATGGTCAATACGGTTTGATCACCACAGTATCAGAGGTACCACCTCTAACTGCAAAAGATCACCTCCAGAGAATCAATTCAGTGTAGAAAGAAGCCTCACTAACATCAATATCTTGCTAGTGTCAGAAAGCAAAAGCTCTGCAGTCTTACATGGCATAGCTATGGAAGGCAGGGCAACAGCAGTTTTTCAATTTGATAGTAATATATACAAACTACTTGAGTGCTTCTCTCTGTTCCAGATCTCCAACCAAACTTATTCTACAGTAAGTAGAGATTTTGGGTATTTTAGGGACAAAAACCATCATTGCTCCTGATTTATTAATATTTTTCTCCGCAACACCTGTTGCTATGTAGGCAGGACATAGGTCTACTGATGAAAAGCCCTTCACTGTCACCTACCTTAACTCTTAGCTACTGGCCAGAGGGTAATACAGAGCTTACACTCAGAGCTTAAGAAATCAAAATTAGAAGTCTTTTTCCTCAATGAAATGGGGGTGAAAATGTGTGATAAACTCTGTGATCTAACCACACCACTTCCTCTGTGTAAAATATTTTATCATCTTATGTTGTGGTTACAGGAGAAACAGTACCAATATGGGCGTAGCCAAAGTATGCATTCCACACCCATCTGCATTATTCCTGATGACCTGATAATAGTGGGCCATTTGCAGAAGCTGTCCCATGCACATCCCACATATGAGCTGGGTATGAGGTTTTCTTTGTCTTCACATGATGATCCTTAAGTGGGATCATCTCTGCCAATGAGCCATCAAGGGCTCCCCATAATATCCTATGGCTCACAGGAGTACATAATTCCATTGTGAAAATGCCCACCCTGGGGGAGGTACCAAACATTCCCTGCCTGTATATAATCTGTGGCTCGGGACACCACCACCACTGGACATCTGGAGGGGGACCAGACTTTCCACAGGACCACGTCTTTTAACAAGGCTGCAATCATCTCTAAACAGCACCACAACGACCACTTAATTGGACTGAGACCACCACCCCGATTAACAGGGGCCACGTTGTATCCTGTGGTTTTAAGCCAGTTTTCTGTATTCTTTGCATGTATTGTAACCTTTCTATTAAAATTTAACTTCGACTTAAAGTCCCTTGCAAGGTATTTGTGCGGGGTTAACTTCTCCTGCTGGCTTACCTTCAAGCCAGCACAGCTTATTAAAAATAATACCTAAAAATCATTATCTCATTACAGCTGAGTGACCTCAACTCTTCTCCATGTATTTTTGCTATATGTCCAGATGGCCATAATCCTTAAAACCCCTCTATAATTACCTTGATTAGCTGTGCAAAACACTGTAAGTTTTTGATGTGCAGAACTCTTTCCTTTTTATCACCAGTTCCAAGTTCCGAAGTATCAAAGGACAAAGGTACCACTATCTGATCACAGTCACACAAAAAGGCATATCCATCCTGAACCCAAAGAGAGTGCCCCTCTCAAATGCAAAATCTGGCCTCTGTAAACTGTAGTACAAGGTTTCTCTTCCCAGTTAGCAAAGAGTCTATGCTACCCCCTCATTGTATTTGTGGGTTTTGACAAGTTGAAGAACTTGATGCTGATTTCACTCTCCTGCTGCTGCAGCCAGTTCTGCTTCATGCAACCAGGTATTCCAGAACACCCCTGCACACACAGGCTCCTCACAATGGCTTTGCTGGGGTTGGGACTGGCATTACTGGAATGGCTTAATGGCACAGACATCTCTAGGGGTCTTCATGAATGAAAATCTTCCAAACTAGAAAAACTAAGTAAAATAA
This sequence comes from Ammospiza caudacuta, assembly GCF_027887145.1. NCBI lineage: Eukaryota > Metazoa > Chordata > Aves > Passeriformes > Passerellidae > Ammospiza > Ammospiza caudacuta. Next base: position 15,357,535 of record NC_080632.1, read on the forward strand.
CTGTTATGCTAATTCCACTACTCACCCAGCAGGAGAAAAAGCACTTTATGACTGATTTTTGGCAGTAATTTTACTCAGTATTGCCCAAAAATACTGAAGCAAAAGCAGTTACCTGTGCACAACTCTGGCATTAGAGTGCTGTTGATAGATGTTTCCAGTTCCAGAAGTTAAATGAATGCCCAAAATCTCCTTTCACTCAAAAGCAGGATCAGTTAAATGTTGAAAGAATGGATGCCATTCTGAATTCATTACCAACAAAGTTAACAGGCTTCAGCATTTTATTACTCTGCAATATAACCCAAAGAACATTGCTGGTGGTGAGATATACCATGATTGCTTATAAGAGAAGCACAGCTATTTTACTGAGAGTACAAGCAGGAGTCTCAAAGTTTAAATTGTGGCTTTTTTCCTAATGTTCACAATAAAAGAAGTGCAGCATAATTAAATATATTAAAATTTGGCTTTTTGTCAGAGGTAAACAGAACTAACCTAAAAGATTACCATGATTACAGATTATGTGCATTTTTTCCAGATGTGGAGTTTGCAAAGTTCCTAAGTGGCAGCATTAAAAATCTATAAAACTCAAATGTTATTAGAGAATTGAGACTTTTACAGAGGAATCACAGTTTTCAAATATAAATATGAATCCTGTTTTCTCAACCAAATCCTAATATTTAATATGGAAAGCATGGTTGAATATCTATTTTTTTCAGAAAATATAACAGAATTTCCTTATGAATGATGACATTTCAAAGGTTATTAGATTTTCAAAGGACTAAATGCCAGCAGCCTGTGGATTGAAAAATGTTTTATTGCAAGAGGAATGTGCTAGAATATGCTACTTCACTGTCTTATTAAATATTTCTGGTTAAAAGAAAAAATTTGCTGGATAACCACAGACTCCTGCTACATGCTCCTCTCACCAGCAATGCTAAGGACTCATCCTCTGGACCTGATAAATCCAGGTAAGCTCATGGACAAACTTCCCCCTATCTTGATGAATACAACTTTTTACTTGACTCTAAAATGAGATCATGAAATTAAAAATATGTGTAATAAACAGAGGCATCTTTACAGTAGTCTCCTAATTTAATTTCACAGCATCCTGTTGGTTGTCCAGTAATTTCTTAAGATTCCAATATCATAGAGTGGGGATGGTTTTGTCTCTCTGACAGCACTTGTGTCTTCAAGATATGATCAAGAATAGAATCTTGGTATTTTCTGCTCTGGAAAGATTTTCCTTTTGCAGCATGATTAGATATAGCATAAAACAGACAAAAGCTTTGAGGTAGAGCAGTAAGAGCTGCAGAACTTCTTACAAGGTGCATATTTTCTGCTGTGAAAAAAGCAAGCTATCATAGTGTGGTTTGATTTTTGCCTAAAGCCCCATATCAGGGGGGTTCATCAGTATCCAGAGCAATGCTGAAATAGTCACGACACTTCTAAGGGATGAATAGAGAACTTATTAATCAGATGAAAATTTGAAGTCACTAATGTCTCTTTCATTTTTTTGTGTGTTGCCAGTAAGTAAGCAAGAACCTCCTCTAAAAGGCTTGGTCTACAGCAAAGTTAATGAAGCCCCACAGGACAGATGCAGCTTACACAGCAAGATTGCTTATGCTGACACAGCTTGATACTACTGCCACAAATGAAATAAACTGTATTGACTTGTTTGTGAGAATGAGTTGCATTTGCACCAGACATTTACTCTGCTGGTATAAAAATGCCCATTATTTTATTTTTTTACCCCACAAGCCTCAGAGACATCACTGGACTTGGAAGAGCTTTTTGCATCTACCTGTCCCAATGCCTTTCCCTCTCCCTCCTCTGTTGGAGAGGTCATTTCATAACTGACTGTGCTGTTTATGAGTTGGTGGGTAGCCATAAGTTATTTGGGCATTTGTTTTTCACTGTCCCTAAAAATGCTTGGGAGAAGAGGCAAGGGAGGAAAATTAAATTCTTATTTTTATTTAATCAGACCTCAGAAACTTGTTTTGGAATGTAATTGGCAGGAATAGGATCTGGGTGGAAAATTTTGGTTTACCATTTCACACATGAACAATTCTCAAAGACATGTAATAACTCCTAAAACAGGTTGCTGTGGACTAAGGAGACTATTTCCTTCCCCTTGTGCCTAGCCAGTCCAAAATACTGCGCTCATAGATTAAAATTCTTGGTAATCCAAAAGATTCTTATATTATTTCATAGCTTCCAGTGTGTTTCTGCTCCCTCTTAATCTACATTAAGGAGATTGCAAAGACAAACAACTTTGCAGAAGTAGGAATGGTAGTCACACTAAAGAAAGTATTTGTATTTGGAGAGTCATGCAGCAGAGAAGCACATATTAAAAGGCAGATATGACTGAATTCACTTATTTTAGCATACAGGTGCTCTGTATTGTTGCAAGTTTCATAACATAAGCTGCAAACAGCAACTGCCAGAGAGAAAAGACCTAAATATGTCTTTTCTGCTTCTTTTTAATACAGAAGTAAAGACCAAGACTTCTGTTATACATTGGAAAGGCAAATTTTACCCATCTGGTCAAAATTTTAGGAGAAAACAAGAAATTGGTATTTGGGAAAAAATGAAAGAGGTTTTAACATCTGTTTCAAAATTATGAAAAGATGATTCTTCTGAAAGTTCAAGTACCCTTTATACTATTGCCTGTGACGTAAGGAACAATTTTGCAAAACTATAAAGAAAAAACTGCAATAACTAAATATTTGTAATCTGTACATTCTCTGGCCATTTTCATTCTTTATTCATGAATCTGTAGCTCCCACATTTTAAGCTTTTCTTTGGCAGAACATCACCACCTAGTGATCATGTGTGCTTACAGGAACTTCCAGAAAGCTGATTAGAACCCAAAACCAGAAGACTGATGGGAAGAGAAAAAGAAAATTTAAGTGAAGAAAAATCCTTTTTTTATTTACGTTGGAAACAGTTCCTAAGGGAAATTGAATAGGACACTCTAAAGTAATATAAGAAGATTTTTAGAGACTGATTAATTGAATAACAGGTAAGTAACAATATTATTTCGGTAAGAAAATGTATCCTTTTAGATGACACTATCTCAGATCAATTTATTTCATTAATATCAGATAAAATTAGAATTAAATTTACATGTAAAATACTAAGAAAGAGGAAATTCAGACATTTTTAGGAAAACCTCCCAGTAGTGACAGCTATTAAGTGGAAATAGCATCTTGACTACATGTTATACCCTAAAACAAGGCTAGTACACATCATAGAATTAAAACCCATATTTACCAGCATCTCATATAGTCCAATTGGTAAGTGTCTTCAGAAATCTTTTTTTGGCTCTGAGATATTCAAGAATCAAGACGGAGGTCTCATTTGTAGATAAGCTTCTCCCAAGCAAATCACTTAGTATTGCAATCACTGTTAAAATGTTTCTTTCTGTGAGACCATACCACCACTCCAGTTATACTCTTTTCACCTTTGGAGTAATTTTAAAAGGCAGAAATATATTTTCTAAATATTAAAAAAAAAAAAAAAGGAAACATACCAAATTTTTGCAGATGTGTTCAGAGACTTATAAAATTAAGTGTCATTGCTATGTTGAGCTAAATAAAGTAAAAGATAACAAAAGATAACACACATTTAAAAGCCAGCAACATTGAACTGTTCCCTAGAATGTTTCTCAAAAGTGGACATACCTAGAGTTTTCAGCTTGTTCAAACAATGAACACAGCTATAACTAACACAGGGGAGCCACACAAATCTCTGCAAAAAGCAAGAAAGTATTTCAGACAATGAAACTACATTGCAGTCAGTTTAACAGGGAAGAATCACCTCAACAAAACAGTTTCTTTCCAGGAAGTTCATTCAGAATATTCATAAATGCTTTAAATGCTTGCTAAAGCTCGTTCTTCCAAATTCTTCTGCTTAGAAGTGCACTGGAAGGATCATATTTATGCCTTTCCTGCCAACAAAGTTCAATTCCAGGCCCCATTCTGGAGTTTTGTCCATTAATTTTCTATGGCTGTAAGTGGGAATCTCAAGCAAGAGCCGTAGCAAAGGGAAGATAACAGAGTCCATGACCTGTCCTAAGCAGGAGGTGACAAAGAACTGCCCCAAAGGGAAGGCAAGCCACACCAAGCCCAGGCGCAGAGGGACAGAGGCCAAAGCCTCACTACTCCTGCACACAGGCCCAGGCCCAGGCCTTTGGCAAGGGGCCAGTGCAGGGCTGCCAGAGGGGAGCCCATGGCCTCAGCAGGGCTCAGGCTGTCCACAGCCAGCATCCCTCCCACTTCAGGTGGGCACTCCGGGCTCTGAATGCCACTCTGCCTGCATGGGGGGATGCCCTGAGCATTGGTGGCCCACTGCCAGCACCAGGTCGGGCTCCAGAGATGCTGGCTGGCCCTGAGCCTGCTCAGCATCCCATGGGAGCAACATGGGTGGAGAATGCCAGCAGAGAAGAGGCCTGCACTGCGTTTGTGTCTCAAACACTGATAACTGCATGGCTGTGGAGTCAGCCAAGGACTCCTGCTAAAAACATGTGAGAGCTGTTGGGAGGAACCCAGCACTATTTTTAATAACTGCACATCAGAAAGAACAACTTGTGACTGGAGAAGGAGGCCATGCAGAGGTAGGACACCGCTTCTCTGGGACAAATATCCTTGTTCGAGTGCCTGGAGGTAAACACAACACAGTACAGCAAAACAGTAAGAATAAAGCCAAGAAGTGAGCATAGGCTGTAGAGCAGAGTCAAGATCATGCAAGAACCACCACAAGCAAAAAACCTGGTTTCCGAGCAGGGAAACCTATCCATAGAAAGGAAGCCCCTAAATCCTGGCAGTGCTTACAGGACCATGGACATCTATTTTATCATCTGCATCAATGACAGAACCCGGAATGACATCCCATCATCTGGGTTGATGATGGAACCAGGATTGCTGATCTCTTTTTCTCTCCCTTTTTCTTTCTCTCTCCCTCCTTCTCTTTAATCCACCTCTCCTTTTCTTCCTTCTCTTTTACCATATCCCTTTCTCCCAAACCCTCTGCCATGTGTATATAGGGTAGGCTAGGACTGACACAGCAATTTCCATGCCAAGTGTGTCATCTAGAACCGGGACTAGTGGTCTCTCATGCATATTTTTTTTCTTTCCCTCCCTCTGTTTAATTCATGTTTTATACTCTGCTTTCCCTTTCACTCTGCACTTTCTCCCAAACCCTCTGCCTCGTGTATAGGACAGGGTATGGACTAACATAAACATAGCAATTTCCATGCCAAGTGTGTAAGTTACTAACAAGACTTGGTGAGATTTTGCAGACCCTGTCACTTTTGTTGTTCCTTCTGATCACGAGCATTTATGAGTATTGGATGCTTCCTTCCCCGTAAGGGGGGATTCACAAGGGCATGGTTTCACCATGGACACACTAACGTAAGTTCTGTCTCAAGAAGTTTTCTTCCTCCCATTTCTGGGAATGTCCTGGACCAGTCCTGCAGGAGAGGACCACAGAGATGCCAATGGAGGAGAACACGATCCCCAGCTGTTGGGGCAACCACAGTGAGCAGGGCACAGCCACAAGCTCTTAGGGTTTGGGGGCTGCACTGCCCTGTACCTCATCCCATGGCATATACACAGTGCACAGGAGCCCTATTCTTGTACAAGTCGCCCGTGTGGTCTCCACTGGGATCCAGAGGCTCAGCCAGCAGTCGCCACCACACAGGACCAGGCACACAGCATGCCTGTGGCAGCTCCCATGGACAAGCAGGACCCAGAACATGGAGGAGAACCTCAGGCCCTGAGAAGTATGAGAAGGATCAGAGTCATCTCCCAGACAGAGCCTTTTCACGTGCTGAAGACCAGCAGCCAGGTAGCCGTTGTACATCCCAGGAGGTCTGCATCAAATACTGGAGCTATATCACAGAAAATATCCCTCACAAGAAACTGCCAGGATCTAAATATTTGGACTGCCTCCCAGATATTACTCCCCAGTTGGATCTGGCACCCTTTTCTACACCTGATACAATCCTGAGGAACTTTTACCACGTCTTAAGCTTTCACCAGACCTCTTTAAGGTCTGTCTGTTTTGCCTAACACATTAGGCCACTTCTCACATTACACTTCATTTAGGCCTTGGATCACCACCAAATGGTAGACAGATGATTTTTTTCTCTAATTTAAGACCTCCAGAAGTAGTGTATCAGCCAGATCTATCCCTTCTGTATTTGGTACTAATTACCTGTAATCCAGCCAAACGAAGTATAAAAGCCTGCTGCAGCAGGATTCACAGACTACAGGCAAGACAGAGACACCTATTTTAATGAACACAAGAAGCAGGAACCATTGTGTAACACAGCTTCTCTCCAGTTTGGATCTGGATCTTAGTTCCATGCTGTACTTATCCTCACTTGAAATTACAGAAGGAGGTCCTTATATCTCCCAAATCCAGTGATACTATTTTGTCTTACCTCTGTTACTCAGCACCTTCTCTCCACCAGTAGATGTGAACCAAACCCAAATTTTAATGGTTCCCTTAAACAGCAAATAGATGCATCCCAATTGCCCCACAGGCAACTGGGAATTCTCCAAGAGACTGCAGAACAACTGCAGAAGCACTTCAAGCAAGATCAATACAAAAGCTTTTATCTACAGTTTCATTACAAAATTTTTAATACAGGTTATTTGACAGCATGAAGACAATTTTAAAAACTCCAAAAACTGAAGGACAGAGAAAGGCACCAAGTCTAAAAAATCCAGTTTACGCCAAGTACTTTGTTCAATGAGAACACTGAGAAGCTGAACATCTCAGTACAGATTTTCTGCCTCCCTTCCATCAGTTTCAGATCTAGGGAAAAAACAACACATTTCAGCTTCTACTCTTACAAAGAAATAAGTTTACCTCTTAGGGTCCTTTCAATAAGGATTCCTCCAAATGCCATGTAAATGAACAGCAATGACCACTTTGACCATGTGGAGAGAAAAGGTAGCAGTCAGAGAGGACATGACAAGCATGTCCTAGACCTGTTTATGAAATTATTGCATCTTGACTGGCAGAGAGAAGTAATAACATGCCAAAAATCTGACTGTTTTCTAAGAGCAGGGTTCCTGTAGGTTATATTTACTATTTTTATATAAATTAAAGAGGGTGCTAAACAAGTAATAAATGTCTCCCTAGGAAAAAAAAAAGAGAGAGGAGATGGATTTTAAAGAACACTACTTGGTGCAAATGAGTCTTCAGCTCTGGATTCAAGATGAAAACATATTATACATATTTTTTTAAGATGTTTGTTTGTTTTTTAAATGCCTAAAGATCCCTTTTCTTTTAAATCTCTGGATACCTTTTTCATCTCACAGCCATTCATATTCTTGGCAGCTTTTTTGTTGACTGCACAAGGCCCTGCAGTAGCTTTTTCAGGTCTAACTTAAATTTCTAATGATGCTGTGCCAGAGTTAAGGAATACATGGGATAGTCTGAACTATGAGAACATCCTAAGAAGACATGAGAAACTAAGTAGAAGCTCAGAAGCAGAAAAAGCTCTCAGTTTAACTCAAGAATGAGCAACATTGCTGACAGTGAGCAGACTGAATTTGCAACAGCCTTACATTACAGTATGTTAATGACTAAAGAAAAGCCCAATAAATGAAAACAGCAGTAGTATAGAAGAAAGAAATGAACTTGAAAGACAAGGTATAGAAAGAAAGAAAAATTGAAGACTACATCGAAAGATGAAGCAACTGGTGCCAATGTACTGGCAATTATTTTTTATTTTTTATTTTTTATAAAAGGAGTAGAAATCTTATAACAATGCTCAAGTTAGTGAACTATTAGGAATACCATTTGGCCACAGGCCTCTGAAAGATTGTTTCAGCTTGTCAAAGTATGAGTATTTTTACGGGCAAAAAAATTGAAACTAGAAATACCACTGGATCAATCCACACTCAAAAAAGTCTCATGCTTCTTTCCCTTCTGTATTTAAACTAGAATTCAAAAACTAGTGTTCTCTAGCTGTCTAGTTGTTTGTAATTGACTATATCCTTCTCTCTTGTACTATGGATACAGAAGTTCATCAAACAATTACAGAATCTCCCAACATATTTGGAGACATCTATTCTCAATTTATTTATTTTAATCAAACTGCAAGAATGATTAATTAACATTAAACTGGCTTCTTTCATACATTTACTGGATTGAGAATGTTTTGAATGTAAACTGTCTGCTGGGCTATTTTAAACCCACAAACAACTTACATGCGGTGCGTTGCTTTAAACTTAGTTTTGAACTTTACCACATTTTCAAGTATCTGTAGAAAAAAATAATCAGTCAAAAAAAGACTCGTGGATAACCTTATTGACATTTTTACAAGGAAACACTGAAACAAACATAATTCCCTCTTTTTTTCCACTGCTAGCTAAGAGCTAGCATGACTAAGAGCTTCAGGAATTCGTTTGTTGTGCCACCTTCTTCCTGATCTTGGTATTGTAGGCATGCTGCTGGTTCTAGTGGTTAGAGCTGATGTTTCAATGTCAGCTAGAAAAAATCAAAAGGAAGAAAACATTTAGTTCTCTGTGTACCTGTTCTTCCAGAAGCTACAAATGACAGTACTGAAATGATATAATTTGAGACCTGCTCCTCCATCATAAAACCAGAATGCAATACATGAAATAATAACTACCTCCATCTCATTATCTGACATGCTTAATCAGTTGAGTTTTTTCATTCCAAAGGAATATGGTCCCAAAGCTGCAACAACTGCTCTCCAACTTGTGGTTCGAGCTCCTAGAAGCAATAAGGAAATTAGAAAATTTATTAGCACTTCTGCCATTGTGCATGTAAAAACTATTTATTACAAAATCCTTAGAAGAGGTTGCTGGTGGTCTTTCTGAAATAATTACTTTTGCTATTGTGACTTATATTAGAACTATCCCTACAAAAAGGGGTCAACAGCAGATTAGAAACATTCATAAGCAACCCTCACCTACCAGTTGTTTGGGGTTTTTTGTTTCAGGCAAGATGTCAGTTCTCAAAAAAGAATTCTTAATGAAGATACCATCACTAGAACAGATGCGCCATACAATTTGTGCGTTCCACAGGCCACTTCCTTATTAACTTAAGATCATTATTCTCCACATCTTTTAGGTTTAATTCCATTAAATGCAGCGGAGAATGCGGAAAGGCAGGTCACAGATAATGCAGTGGCTCTTGGTGGAATCACAGACAATAATATAAATCACTTATTTTTGGTATTGTTCAGATTCTTTAGGTCTTAAGAGCCACTTAGAGGAGATGCACTGTCAACTTCAACATGTGCTATGTTCCTTTCCTTGTTCTTACAATACTTTTCTTATTTTTCAACTGAAGAGTTTTTGGGGAAGCAGTGAGAAGACAATACAAAAAGTTTAGCTCCAGAATCTTTTATCAAGGAGATGTTTTGGGAGGGGACTGAGGAGAATGCAAAATCTGCTGCAGAGAATTCTCGTGCAAATTCTTTTCTGGCTTTTTGTAGTTGCATTTAGCTTTAACAGATTGGAGAACAGTACTAAGCTTTATTCTGCCTCAAATATCAAGAGTCTCTTGAGGCTTTACAGAAAATGCAAACCTCTAATTATGAATGGTTATTTGGGTATGACAGACTATTTTATCTCAGAGGACACATCTGAATCAAACAGGAGACAAACCTCCAGAAATTAAAAGAAAACCACCAACAACACTTCTGAAAAAATCCAGCTTTAAGTATTTTTTTTAAAAAACAACATTAAGCAAGAAACTGGTTTGATTTTAACAAATTCACTACTGCATCAGTAATTATGCATTAGCTGAAGCTACAATGCGCTCCAAGGAACTGTGATTCAGATTAATACGTACATGAACACAGTTGAGTTCAAGGCTGAACAAGCTAATAAAGAAAACACAGTTCCACCAAGTAAAGACGGCTTTAGAAGAGAATAATAACTACCTGGCCATCTCTGCTTATTTGTACTTTCTTATTGTCATTCCAAGGGTTGAGCAAATGATGTGCAAACTGGAAAGGAATGCTTTCTTTTCGGATCCACTCCACCTTAAATACACCTCCAAGTCCAGCAGATTCCCAGTCCAGACTTTTCTCACACCCTATTGATGAACACATTCTAGCAAAACCCTGGAAGAAAAATTTAAATATGAAAGAACGGACATAATGAGAGCATATCTATTTATGCTGGAATTAAATAAATGAGTGGACTTCATATGAAACTTTCAAATTAGTTTCAGTGATTGATTCAAACACACACATGAAGCTGGATCTCCCAAAATGTTTACACCTAGAAAGTCAGAAGTATAATTTGTTTTTTTCCACATCAAATATACCTTCTAGAATATGAGCATAAAGGATATCTTTCCATTAATCTTTCACAATTAACATTCAAGCGGCTTTTAAAAGAGGTTGAAAAGTTGCTGTAAAAAGTGCAAGGTATCAAGATCAATGTTCTATGCCCATTAGCTATACCTCACTACTTGTACAAAATTCTTTCAAACATCTCTTCCTTCCTTCCGTTCGTCCTTTCATCCTTCTTTCCCTTATGCCCTCTTTGTTAATAAACATTCATATACAATTAAAAATGAGGAGCTGTTCTCCAAAGAAATAAATTAAAGCTGCTTAAAGTTTCTTTTTTAATGAAGCTGAAAGAAATTCCAACAAGGCAAGTATTCAGAAATTAAATGAAAGAAACCACAAATCCAAGATTGCCTTCAATTTATTTAAGGATACCCTTTAAACACACACACCAAACAAAACAAAAATAAACCCAGACCATGCACAATGTATCAACTGTTCAGGTGAATTTACTCCAGTTATGACTTAGGAGTCCAAGAGATGCAGGGCACTGCCTAAGGTTACCAGCACACACTGCTGCTGTAAGTCATACAGTCCTAGACAGCTCTAGCCTTAAATGAAAATAAATGAAAATTAATAAAAGGAACTGGGGAAAAATACAGGTGGAAAGTAGTGACACCTGAGGCAAGAAAATATTATTAGAAATGTTAATCTCACGTTCCCATGAAGATAAGTGCATTGTCAAAACTGGAAGGGCAAGGCAACATAATCCACCTACATCCTGAGTTCAGTGTGTCCTCCCCTCCCAGCGTTCTTGTCTAAGAGCACCAGTACAACAGCCCATTTTCAGATTCAAACGGCATGCTGAAAATGACTTTCTAATATGGCATTTGCATTTGCCAAATCACTGTACACATACATACACTTCAGAACAATCCTTCATTGGTATCATCCATACCTCTATGTTTGGACTGGTTCATTAAATTTTAAGTTTAGCTGACTTCTATTAATAGTTTATAATATATAAAGAGATAAATTGAACTTTCTTTACTTGGAGCAATTGAGTTTAGCAGGCTCTACACAACAGTTAACCTGCAACTTTGTACTAGCAGGCCAAGTCTTTACCTTTAAACTGGCCACAAATACGTCAGCAAACTGCTGACAAATACCTCACTAAATGTGAACTCAAGACAGCTCTGAAAGAAACATGGCCATGACTTTCCAGCTTCCTAACTTTGAGAAACTACAGTTCCAGCAGAACAGTTTTTATTAAAACTTGCATTAAAGACACATGAGTTTCCTGGCTTTAGAAAGCTGTGACTTGTTTGTATCTTCTTTTTTACTTACAACATTTATTTTGGCATGCAGAGAAAAAGTCAGAAATTCCCTCCTTTGTATGGATTTCTTTGTTTGTTCCACTGCTGCTGTTTTAAAGCATTTATGCAGGGTAGAAACATTATTCTGACTCATTATGTTTGGAGACAACCTAGTTTTATCCTTTGAGGGAAAAATCGAGTTCATTAAAAGGGACTACTCTGGAGAAGAATGAAGTACCCTTCCTCAGCAATCAGAGACATTGGCACAGTACTAATTATGGAGTGAGAAGTCATAAGCAAAGCTCTCCATACTGTACACAGCCATTTGCTGCACTTTCTTAAACCATCAACCACTACCAACAGTTGGTATTAGCTAAGGACTCACCTGGAAGTGTCCAGACCCTTGGACGGAAAATATTAAGTAAACCATGCTGCTTTGCCAAAAGGCTCCATTCAGTTTTTGTTCATTGCTTGGCATAGTGGACCATATACCCGTCTGCTGAGAAATCTCAATGTTCTGCAAGTTGCTACTTTTCATTATAAAGTACCGAACTGGCTTATTTTTTCTTGGTGAAGGTGATTTGGGAACCTGAAAGAATTAAATTAAATTAATAAATACAATAAAATAATAATACAAAAAATAATAATACAATGACAAAAAATACAATAAAATAATAAATAAAATAAACCAAGCTTTAGCTCTGAAGTTCTACACACATGCAGACAGACGTTTCAAGGAGTTTTTCCTCTCTTCTCCAAGGTTATACAAGAAATATACTATCTATCAGCTGTTCCTGTCAGAATTGCATTGAAAGTATATTTACATCTATTTTACATTTTTAAGCATTTTTCAAAATTATAATTAATTCATGAGGGGCAGCAAACTATTATGGTAGAACAAGCCTACACAGTCTAGTGATTAATTACAATTTTTTGAAGTCTGAGACAACTTCAGACGACACAAAATTAATCACTCTAGACTGTAGCCTGCAGCACACTTGCATTTCCATTTTCAGGAAACAAATTTTCTCCCTGTAACACTGGCTGAATTTAAAAAAATACAGGAAAATTTATGAAAATAACCTCGCTACAAATGTATGCTTTAATAAATAATCATCAAAAAAACTGCTAAGCAGTCCTAATGTTGCAGATAACACAAAACTTAAAGAGAATCAGTACCAATGTATGCTATAACAGAAGCAGAGGAAGACAGAATCCACAGAATTCAGAAATGCATGTATTGTACACACTGTCACTGTTTATTATACCAAGTTTCAAAAAAAAAAAACAAAAACAACCAAACACCTCAAAATTGATTTTTTTTTCCTACTTTGAATAGCTTTTAGAACAAAGATATTTATTCATGATTTTTGATTCCAAAATAAGTATTATGTGGTTGTTAACAATGAAAATCTAAGTTAGGTTCTTAATTTATCAATACAATACCTGATAGTTTCTGAAAGATATCTGCAAGAGATTCTATTAATTTTGAAGAGTAGGGTAATATGTTTGTAAGAACTGTACCTTCCCAGACATTGGAGAAGATGGACTAGCACAGGGGCTAGGGAAGCTACTGCTGTCTGCAGATTTCACTGATGATCGATCTGACCTGTCATCTGAAGTTTGTTTGGAGTGTAAAATATTTTTTCGTTTGTACGTCTTTGGCTGATGAAGTATGGGATGTGTAGACCTCATCAGAACTCTAAAATGTAAAGGCAGATACACAACAGACCTGACTTTTTCAAGAGGCCACAGAATAATTTATACCTACATATCAGCCTACTAGATGACCATATATACTAGTCATTCCAAAACATATTAAACACTAAATAAAAAAGGATGCATTCACTCTGTAATGGTTAAACCTCTTCTGCTACTTCCCAAGGAGTACAACTCATGGACACTATTTCTGACTGCTTGCCCAAACAGCCAGCATATGTAATAAATAATTCTCAATGAAATCACAACTAACAACTCAGCACAGGGCAGTATCAAAGCTTTCAGATGTATTTATATTGTTTCTTTCTTCTTAAAGCTAGCAGAAATTCAAGTGATGTTTTTACAGATAAATAAATTACAAGCTACAGTCTCTGGAAGATCTCAACATCTTACTTTTCAGCATTAGAAGAGTCAGAGAATTCAGTTTCTGCTGCACTTCTCCTGGTGTTAGTTGACCTCCATGTAGATGGTACAAGAAAATCTTCAGAAACCACAGGTCTTGGTCTCTGACCAATTCCTGAAGGCTGCTGCAAACCTGCAGACTGTTCTTCAGCAGTTAAAACAGCTACAACTGCTCTTACAATTGCTTCATCAACTTGCGACCACGATTTAGAAGGAGCTCGCATGCGACGCAGAAATAAGCTATGCCACTTCTGTCTGAGTTGCAACAGCAAGCCAGCAGCCTGTAATGAATTGCAGTTCTGTTAAAGACTAATGAAAAATACATCAGTTAGGCAAAGGGCATCCTACGTCTTTCCTATCAGGCAGCACGTGGCATTCTGGCAAACTGAAAGGCAAGTCTAAGGGCTCAGGGGGGAAGAAAACCTTACATTTAAATTATGCTGCTATCTTTTCTCTCCTCAGGTCCAAGATAATTTCTAAACCATTTCATGCTGCACTGCACAAAACTTAAAATTCTATTGTAAACACACAGGATTTTTCATTTTTCACTTTTAAAATTTCTCTTTTCTTTAAAAGCAGTCTTTTCATGTCTAATGCCCTTCCTGCCAGTTCAGTTTGTATTTATGGGCTCTTCAGACATACTTGATGGAAAAGACCTCTGGTTACTCTACCTTCTAACACCATCAGAGCTTTGCAATAACCAGAAGACTTGTATCCTCAAAGGCTAAGGCTCTTTTCTTCTTTTTATAAAACCTGACAGCAATTTTCTTTCAGCAGCTCCAGTTTCAGGTGCTCCATTTTAGTCAAGCAACTTAAGTCATCCTCTCAGAAGAGGAAATACACAATATGACATTTTTACTATTGTCTCAACTCCTGCTCAAATTTTGTCTAACCCAGCTCAAGCCAAGGTCTTGTGTACTGGCACAACACCACACAGGCAATACAGGAGACCACAAACAGCAGAAGAGCCATTACACAGCCACTACTCCCGCACCCTGCTGCTTCCTGCAGCCATTTTCTTTTGTCTGCCAGTTTCTTTAGAATCTCCCAACTTATGGAAATGGATCAAACTGCCAAGCTGGAAATCATAAAACATCAGATACCCAAACTGCTTCCCAAGCAAATCCAACAGCAGCTGACTGCTGAGGCTCTCCTGCTTCCCAGCATGATATGTAGGACAGCCGCACCATGACAGAGGAAGAAGGATGAACACTTGCAGTTGGCTAGGTAACTAATTCTTTCCTCCTTTTTGCTCACAGGTGCAAGATTTAAGAGTTATGGGTTGCATCAATCCATAGGAAACCCTACAACTTGGATGTTGAATATGTGAATTCATGCAAATGACTAACCTGGGCAAAAGAAGATCGAGTCCATGTTTGTGTGTTTTCCATATTTCTTACTGAGCTCATGAAATAAAAGTTAACTAAAAGTTAGTGTGTTTTCCTGTAAATTTGAGAGATTTGAAGCGATCACAATAGCCATTCTTACAGCAAATTTTTGGCTATCCAACTGTTTTAAGAATCCTTTTAGGATGGTATGGCATAAATATTCTACACAAAACAAGCATGGAAGTGATAGATTACGTACTTCAGAGTCCAGTTTGAGGTGGAGCCATTCATCTAGCTTCAGTAATGATACATTAGAAGTTGTTCTGTCCTCCATCTCACTGTCACTGCTATCACTGGATACCCTGTCTCCTGAATGAAGTATAAAAAAATGCATTAACATTTCTGTGTTATTTACATTTACATAAAAAACTTGAACATCACTATATTGCCAGCAATAAGATAATTTTCCTTCTAAATTTTCACTTAAAATGTAAACATTTGTAAATATGCTTTTTCATTTCCGCATGTACATCCCAGGGAAGGCCTTTGCTTCAGTTAGAAGAACGGGTTCCCAGACCTCCTAAGAGCCCTACTACATAAACACCTATACTGATGTGATCTGACTCTTTCATGCACCTTCACCAATAACAAGCCATTATCAAAGTTTTGCCTGAAGTTGTTTGCAAAACCACATATTGCTCTATGCTTTCTATCTTAGTATAATGATTAAGAAAAAAATATAAATGCACGTGGCTATTTAGGATTCCTTTTTCAAAGTGCAATTCAATCAGCAATAACATTATTTTAAGGGTAACAGTTTTGGAGCAGTCAGGAAAGTCAGCCTGGACTCTTACTTCAAACTAGTATTTCTACAGAATTGACAACAGATAAGATGACTTTTGCTTCTATTCTTACAGCACGCCATTTAAATATGAAAAAAGGAAATTTTAATAAGTTGTCTACTACTTCTAGCTAATAATATGGCTAATTGACATTAAAAGTTATCAGCAGAAAATAATCTTTAAAATGCACGTGTCAACTGAAAGAAATATGATTATTTGCCATGTTAACTGTAACTGTATTATTCAGTTTGAAGCATCTGGTTCAAAGTATCAAATAAACTAGGCAGTAGAAAAAATATACATGCTGCACTTCTTAGCATTAGTACTGTCTTTAAACATTTTGGTTGCATTTTTTATTTTTTTGAAAACTATACTGTAATTTCTGAGATTACAGAATCGTAAGATTATGAAGATTATGAACTTACAAGGATTCACAAAACTCAAGACATTTGTTACACAGCCTATAAATTATTCCTGAACAGATACAGGAACTATATATAGCTCTGTATTTCAAAAAATAGCCAAATTATGTAGAAAATAGACTTGCAAAATAAGTTTTCCAAACCACATACTAGTATAATACGAACACAGACATTCCAAATCCAGACTCTGGTATACCTTGACAGGATGAAGATGCCTGTAAAGCATTACTTGGTAACCTAGCTGGTCCACAGAAGAGAGCCACAGTGATGGGTGTTACAACAGAACAGCACCTGATGTTTGCTATCCTGTGAGTTCTCGTCATTTCATCGTATATCAGCCAGTCTGTAGGGAGTGCCTGAACAGCTGCAGTTTGGCCATTCACTGGGGGAATCTGTGCAGGAGCAAATAAGACTAGGTTATTTTATCATCTATGTGTCATTAAAATAAATTTTAAACTTAGTTCCTATTTTATGTATGTAGAAATAAATATACAAATATTTACATACACAAGAATAAGAAAAGCACAAGTATATTCAACCAGACTTAAAAGTTATCCTATTACCTTGAAGAAAGATATTTTGCTTTAAAGAGCATCTAAAGAAGTATCAGTTTCAGAGCAGAACTTTTTCTTCGTAACAATGAGCAGAGATTGTTACCTCATCCAAATACTTCTACAACTAGCTTTTTCTTTTAATATTTTGTCTTGTTCCACTTAGCAGGACTAACTGAAATACTGGAAAAATACATCAACTCCAATTTTTCATTCTACCACCCACCAGAAAAAATATTTTCAAAAACGTTCAAAGTGTCTTTACCTTATTATACTGAGGTTGACTAAGAACAGAGGTTGGATGAAATCGCACTTTCTTCTCCTTTGGTGCAGTTAAAACCAGGCTCTGTCGGTCTACATGCACGAGATTGGGATACATCCCAGCCACTAAGGCAGCTTTAACTACAGCCCAGTTTTCAGAGTTAGCATTAACATCTCTAATATCAGCTCCTCCTCTGGCTCTAATAAAACCTGAAGAAAGAAGGAGGTCCAAACTGTGTTATATTTGCTTGTATTTAAGATCTCCTTTTTTGCTTCTCAAAAGGAATTTGAAAAACAAAAATTAAATAAACTACAAATTAGTTGCATTTTTCACAACTGCCAACATTAACAGCGCCAAGAAGAAACCCTTACACTGAACTCCTTCCTGGTAAGGGGTTTCACACTAACACAAAATAGAACTACTTTTTACAATACTTCCTAACAGAATATTAGAAATTGCGTCATTTAATTGCAACTTGCTTATGACTTAGCATGAGTTCACCCTGCTCAAAACCTAGAGTAGGTGAACTTTAAATATAGTGCAGGTGAACTGTTAGCATGAACAGCTAAGCAGAGGAAGTAAAAGATATTTTGGATGAAGGATGAGACCTCGAAAGTGGCCCAAGGCTGGCTGAAGCTGTAATATACGAGCAGGTGATGGGCTGCCCACACTGAGTTAATGGAAGACCCCAGACCATGAACTGCCATTGGATCAAGAGAAGCATGCAAGGAGCAAGCAAGGCACGTAAAGATCAGGCACACTGACAGTAAGGGATAAAGGGATTTCATTATTCAGGACACTCTCCAGGAACATCCAGCTTGACCTGAAATTAACTGACTCTGCCTCAGAACCTAGGGTCTGAACTCATTTTAACAACTGTCTGAGGAAAAAATTTACTAGAACATAAAAATCCAAGGAAACATGTCTCACACTGCAAGACAGCAGGATGTTGAACAATCAGGCTGCTTTCAGTTAGGCCAGCTACTCCCCAGCCACATTTTCTTACCCTACCATCTCCCCCATGCCCAGCATGAATATGTACTGTTCTTTTTCAACTTAGGAAGGAAAATGACAAGTAAATACTACTTTCCTTACAATTTGTAAACACTTAACTCTAAAATAACATTATAAGTTTTTCTAACCTATTTACCTGAGGCTCTAAGCTGGCCAAGCAATTGTGTTCTCATTCCTACGATGATTTGCATTGTGGCTTGAGACAGGAAGTTCTTTTCACAGAAGGCTCTCTCCCAGCCATCACTGCGTGCCTTCTGCCATGCCTGTAAAGAATAATTTTTTAACATTTGCACATTTGCCTACTAATTTAAATATCTAAAATTCAAAAATGCAGAGTTCTAAAAGCTACATTTATGTCACTAAAATTAACCAAAGTAAATGTATCGAACCTGATTTATTTAACTACTAGATTTTTTTCCCCATTCCCTCACTGAAATATAATAATTAATTTATTTTAAGTTCACTATGTTATTATAGAGATCACTATGTCAAGGTTGCTATTTTAAGTTACCCATGTAACAGGATATAAAGTGGCATCCTGCTGGAACTTACAGAATTTAATCAGGTTTGAAAAAGTCAGACAAAATGTGTCCCTCAGAATGTGAGTCCAATATAGAGGAAGGCCATAGTCTACCACTCTATGTCCAGCCTGGCTGGTAGGTCATTTACTCCGATGCATGAGCAGTCCTTGTTCTGAAAGGATACCTGAAAAGCCCTGAGAAGCACCATGTGGTCGCTGAAGGTTCCCGCAGTGAAACGCTTCCTGCACAGCATGGCCGCCCGCTTCTGAGAGGCCAGCGCGGGCAGCACGAAGGGGTCTCGATAGGCAAGAGCACAGGCAATGGTCAGGACAGGATCCAGGCACTTCAAAACAACGGCACACAACAGCATTTTACCGAGGTGTGGCTCCACTGGCAATTCAGTGAGATGATATCCAAGTTCAGTGAGATCTTCCCAAGGGTCCATGGCATCTACAGTCTGTTTGAAAAAAGAAAAAAAGGTGGGGATGTAGGGAAAATGGGAAGAAGGGGTGAGGGGGCAAAATTAATTAACAATGAAAGCACAAAAGATATTAATTACATCACCTGGATTTGCTCCCAAACACTAAAGAAGCAAGTCAAACTAGTTTCAATTCAAGATTTTACAGTAGTCCCTTCCCTTAACATGGAAAAATACATACACACACACACACAAAATGAAAACAAACAAAAATTCAAAGCATCCTTAAGTAAGTGAACAAGACTTTCAGTACAATTAAAAGTCAGCAAGATATGTTACCAAACCACAAATACTACTTAAACACAACTCCCATCTGAATTGTACTCCTCTGCTGACCTTGAGCATTTGCAGAGCATTTTTCACAATTAAAGCTGGTGGAGGATCAGGAGCTTTCATAAGAAAGTCAACAACTGAACAATTAATTGGAGCCAGAAGTTTTGTGTGTAAACAAAGCTCCTGCAAATTAAAAAGAAGAAAAATACTATTAAGGTTTGGGAAAGAGAAAATATTTACACACCTTTTTGGAGTTATTAGTATGGTCTGGTGATATACATTTTTTAGAATTTTTAACTTCTAAGTGAACACATACCTGAAGTGGCATTCTTAGAAGTTCTGGAGTCTGAAATTCCAACATATTCTCAAATCGGAGCCTACTGAAGAGACGAAAACAGACTCCAGGCTGACAGCGCCCAGCCCTGGAAAATAAAATTGGGAAGCTGTGAAAATTAGAGTTTCTTTTTTAAAAAAACCCAACCAAACAAAAAACAACCCACACAAACTTAGAATACAAATGCAGAAGGTCTAAGGGAATGGTAATTTTGTTCTTAAGAGGAAGTCCCTCATATGAATTAAAAGAGTTTTCCAGTACATTAATTATTTTTGACAGTGTGGAAATTTATGTAATTTTATTATAACAAAATACTTATAATTTTATTATAAGAAAAATCTGGACAAAAAAAGAAGCAAGACCTATCTAAATAAAGTGATATAATTTTGCTAACTTGAGATCAATCCAAATCTCAGTCATCTTGAGCCACAGGGAACCTAAGTTGGGAACTTTGTTTCTTCCTCTTCAAATTCCCCAGTTAGAAGTCTAGATGTAAATGGTAAAATGAAGACCCAAAAACATGTGAATGAAGGAACAGAGACAGCAAATGCTCACAATTCATGCTCAAAAACCTGGAGGATAATGACAACATTTTATCTCCAAACAGGCATTTGTTGCTGTCTACACACACAACTTCTCAGCCCTCACTCATTGCGCTGGGAAGAATATGATCTTGAGCATCCTGGTGAATATACAAAGTCATGAATACTCTGGAGCTGGTCAATAAAGAATCACTGCTCAGTGTCACTTCTACAAAAGGGATGCCAGGATATCAATTAAAAATGAGCAGTAGGTAGTCCTTTGCCCACAGACAAGTTACAGTGGCTGCTGGTGCTACATGGTAGAAAGAGGAATTAAGTTCACAGGGGACAACAACCTAGACCTAATATAAGTTCTGGGACATTCTTGAGTGCTGCTTCTCTGTATCTTGGGAAATTAGTCCAAGAAAATACATGACTCTTCATTTACTGCAGAGAAGAAGTATTAACCATTGTTCAACATGACACTGGACTAGCCTAGAAAAATTACCCAGTGTGGCTGCTATAGGTTTGCAATTTACTCTTAATATATGGGATGGTGAATATCTGCAAAATAAGCAGATATTAGCAATTATTACCTGCCTTTTCTCTGGATAGCACTGGCTTTTGAAATCCACACCATCTTCAGCATTGTAACACAACTCAGTGCATCAAAAGACTTCTATAAAAGCAGAGCAAGGAACATAAAACCACAATTAACCACGATATGTGAAATAAAAAGTTATTAATAAGCTTTTAACAGAAGTTCTTTGCAAAACAGAAAAAATAATTTGAACTAACATCAGCAGCTTCTGGCACAAAGGTATGCTCTGAAGTACTTCCTTTCAATTGAATTTATAATACATGTTCTACACTATCTTTGTGCCATAGTTTCCTAAATTGAAGTTTTCTTTCTAGTCTCAGGAGGTAATTTTGAATCAATAAAAGATACAGACTGTATTTTGAATTATCACAAATCGGGAAAGAAAAATGTTGTTGTATTCATTAAAGTCTTCTTTGTCTTACTTGGAAATCACATCCTTATTTTCTTACATTTGATGCAAAGTTCCAGAAAAACTGTATTACCACAGGAACTTTAGAAATTTGGCATTATCTCCTCTAGGAAATCCAACTTCATTTTCAAAGACATAGGTCTTAAACTACCTCATCATACTATATCTCCTTTCCTTCACACATAATTTGGGAATGGGCATTCAACTCATCATAAGCAATACTTAAAAACTTAATGGCTTCAATTTCCACTTGACACAATAGTAGGACAAAGGGAACGCCCAGTGTTCTCTTAAGTCTCAGAAAGTTGGTGGTCTAAACAGATGGACTTGTTTAAAACAACTAACAGAAACTATAAATTTTTACAAAGTACATTAGCATATCAATCTTCAACAGTTTTTACAAGGTTATCCAAAGCTAATTATTTACAGTATTTGTCATAAAATAAATGTCAAAACTTCTGTGATCTTTGTTGCTTGACATGCACTAGCTGTCAGCCTACTATAAGAAAACAGTCCTCTAAAATTTACCTATTATGTATTGTAGAATAACACTAGGAAGTTTACTTGTCACAGAAAGTTTTAAACAATCATACCTCTTTCACCTTGCCTGAGTCAATAACAAATACAACATCATTGACTGTTATGCTGGTTTCTGCTATATTTGTAGAAAGAATCTGCAAATAAAACAACCAAAACTGTAGTTAAAAGCAAAGACAAAAGAGATTCATACAGTATCTGATAAAGTCCTCTAAAACTTACTATTTTGCGCACACCAGGAGGTGGACTTTTAAGTACTTTCTTCTGATCCAAAGTCTGCATATTTGAATGAAGCATGAAAACCTGATATCTAGTGCAAGACAAAGAGTACACTGAAGTATTTTTAAAAGACACAATGAAAACCTCAACCATAGGAACCAGAGGCTTTACCTGTGCGCATTGTCAGCAAATCTCCTGTCATCACATAGAATACGGTCTCTCAGGCTAACTATCTCATCATATCCAGGAAGAAATATTAAAATTGCTCCTGAAAAAGAAGGGCGTTGGCAGAGTTAAGCAGTAAATTCACTTAAAATACCCATCAGTACTGTGCAGAGTAGCATTTGGAAGGTTTTACCTATTTAGTGTTTCCAAAAGAAGGGCAGGATTTACCAAAGGCTGAAAGTACAGTCATTTATTGGGAGTGTGTGTTTATACTTACCGGTCTCAGAACTGTGACAGATGTTATAAAGTAAATGCATAATAAGGTCAAGATCCACTTTTTCATCATCAAAACTGTGATGATAAGCTGTCAACAGCTCTCTGTCCTCTGCACTAAGGTCACTACCACTTGTTCGGACCAGGGAACTTTCATCCAGATTTCCAAATCCTGCTGAAGCACTAAAATAGAAAAATGCACAGACCAGAGTCAAGGCTGCTTGTTTCAGGTTTGCATTCAGCCAGCAAGTAAACTTAGATCAACACCAACAAGATTATTCCTTTCAAATTTAAATTTTAAAGAGTAGCAGAACAGCATCATCAAAATACTGTTACTGTTCACTGATTTAAGTAAAATCCAACAAAGCATGAAACTTCAATTTTTAGCATAACTTCACTTTTCTTACTCTTTATTGAAACACATCCATAAGCAAAGTGCCAGAATTCAAAGTATAAAGACACTACCTGTTTACCTGTTAAATAAAAAGTATTTAAAAGAAATGTTTCCCCAAATGTTTTCCTCACGTGAACAGGTACTATGCAAATGGAAACTACACTAAAAAGTGCTCTAAAAATACGGGTCTCTACCAAACGATAACTGAACTATAACTGTAAGGTAATCAGAAACCAATTCTTAAATGACCTAGTGTAAATGTTACTTCCATAACATTTTTTTAATATGGCTACTATATATAGACAACAATGTATAGATAAAAACACAACAGGTTTGTTTCCTAAATAAGCATCTAAATTAAAATGGTACATGGCAGAATCATTATCTCTATTTATCTAAGTCAGTATATTCATATCCTGTCTAGACATATAATCATGATAGCAATGCCCATATCAAAATGATAAAAAATAACAACATGAAAGAAGTCTACACAACTCTAACTATATTTAACCTAGGATTTGCAAACATAATCAATGAAATACACTGAATACAAACATCCTTTTTTTTTAAGAGCATCTTTTTGAAACATTCCTGGTCTCAAATAAATCCTGCTATTTAGGTCAGATTTAAAGGCATAAAAAGCTAAAAATTGTTCTGATTAGAAGACAAAATTCCAATTTCCCTTTAACATTTCCCTTCAACTGTTTCCGCAAAGTAGTTACAGCTTACCTGTAGGATTCCAACAGGTCAACAACCTCGGTCTGTCCAAAGTGCTTAGCCCAGTCCACAGCCATCCTGAAAGAATACACAAAAAATCTTTCTTAAACTTCTCACTTCAAAAGACACACAGCCTAAGACTCTGAATTAAGAACGCAATTTATAATTTCCAGAATAAAATGTGATAAACAAAAGTTAGAAAATGCTTTGAATGTCAAAATTTACTATTGCATATAGTAGTCTATTAAGTTAGCAATTAGTTTAAATGTTGAAGAAAATTCTTTCTCATTTGCATATTGACAAATGAATCTGTGTTTTGGTTTGTCTGTTTGTTTTTACCAGCCATTAGAAGATCTGCAGTGGATATTTGCTCCCATACTGATCAGCTGCTCTACTTGACTCAAAAAGCCTCTCCCTGAAGCAATCATTAGTGCAGTCGCACTGGTTTCACTGTGCCTATAATCAACTGAGAATTATAAATAAATAAATAAACAAATAAACCAGCAAACCAGATATAAACATTCTTACTTTTGCACCTAAATGAGGTATGAATGTGGCTTACATGACTTTTAAAATCTAAGCCAGAGAGAATTTGTTTTCTGACTTCATCCCAGCATTCAGTTTGCATGAATTTAACACTACTTTAGACACACTGCAACATCTGTTAATACTTCAAAACAAGTACAAACAAAAAAAAAATAACTAAACAATTAATTAATTCTGCTAATTCTATTCACTTTTCCAATAGGCATCAGAATTCAAACTTAACAACATTTTAAACTGGAGATAAAGCAGCCACGGAAATTCAAGTCATTTGTTATTGTTTTTTTCGTATGTTATAAGATGACAGACTTACCACTGACATTTTCATTTAAAATGAGATGGAACACCTGAGCAAAGGCATCAATATCTTTATGCAACCAGATGTCAGAAAGACAAGAATCCATTTCTTTTATTAACCACAGTTCAAGGCAATTCACATCTTTTTCAGTCTGAAGAGGAAAAACAGTATTGAAAGATAGGTGTCTTCCAAGATTTATCTTTATTCTCCTATATTACACATGAAAAAATTGAACAGTTGCTTTTCCAAGTAGCAATCAGAAATTCAGCATTCAGATACCAGTTAAAGCATTTGTTGTATCAAGCAAGTACTTTAAGCAATAGCAGTTCAGCTATTTAAGCTGAAGAGAAGTTGTGCACAAACCATTTTAAGTGAAAAGCAGACTTAGGCTAGAGTAGTTCTTGATAACTTCAAAAAAATCATCTACAAGATTTGTTAATACCCT
Source organism: Ammospiza caudacuta (assembly GCF_027887145.1). Classification (NCBI taxonomy): domain Eukaryota; kingdom Metazoa; phylum Chordata; class Aves; order Passeriformes; family Passerellidae; genus Ammospiza; species Ammospiza caudacuta. The sequence continues at coordinate 15,382,401 of NC_080632.1, forward strand.
TCAAAAAATTCTACAGGACTAGTAACTTTGGAAAACAGCTTTTAAACCAGATTTAAACACATTTTCCAACAAAAGAAAAAACTTACCAGTTGATTAAATACTGTGTCACCTTCATCACCCAAAAGACTACACTCTTCAGCTGCCCTTGGGACAAACCTTGGTCTCTCAGGTTCCAGCTTAGTATTATTTTCTTGAGCAGCACACCACTCAGTCAGAGTGTTTTGCTGCTTTTCTTCTGCAACATATAAAGGATTTCCATGAAAAGTTTTACAGCCATCCTAATTATCCATTAATTTCAGTTTAAAAAAATTGCAGTATCTAATGCCAAAGTTTAAACTGTTTGATCTCTTATATAATCTAGAACATTGTTACCAGTCCAATATAAATTCCATGATTAAGGGCACCTAAAGTGCACTATGGCAAAAATCTACTATAAGACAAGGTAAGAAAGACCACTTGGTTGCTTAAACCATCAAGCCTGCAACTTGCTGTATTCAAGCGAGATTCCTAAGTAGCTTCTACACAATTCTCAATTCAGATGTTCCTCCAGAAGTGAAATGCCAAAGAGCAGTGATATAACTCTTGCATGAAATAACTAATCTTTGTGTACCAGTAAAAGAAACAGTAGAAGCCATCAGTGCCCCCAACTGAGCTTTTCTACCTACTGTGATCAGAGCTGAGCATCATGATAAATATGTAGTTAGGACTGCATGATACAGCTTTGGGATTGGCCTTTTCAAAAATTTTTTAATACTCATGAAGATAATTACTTTCAGCTGTCAGAAAAATTTCTCAAATATTGTGCTCAATATACCCAAATACTTAATCAATTGAAAAGAATCTCCTATATTTGGTTCAAGAGTTACTGGAGGAGTAACCAGGAGAAACTGCTCCTTGAACTAAATACGTTAAATGCATCCATGTCTGAAGAATGCACTTAAAAAAGTTAATAGTAGAAAGCACTTTTGTGCAAGACACACAAAATCCTGCATTCTCTAATGGCCACATTTTAATTTGTGCCTAAATGTCAGCATATTGTATCTTATGTTTCTATAGTGTTCATGTGGGCAAAGCCCCACGCATTATGTAGTTCTACTTCATAATAATTAGGAAAAAATGCAAAATTTATCCACTAAAAGAAGTAAGAATATAACCACTGAAAGTAAAAATACTTTTTTCAATCACAATTTACATCAACAATGTAAACAGAGTTTTAAAGATACGTGCTGTCATCTAATTGTCTCATTTAAAAATCTGACTTTAGAATTTTAACAGAGAATCACTTTACTTGTTCAATCAATCAATCAATCAATCAAGTAAACTCATTGTCAAGACATAACAATCAATAAGTCCACCAACCTTGCTGCTTCTCTTTTTTGTACTTTACCATCTCTTTGTTTGTATACCCAGTACTTCGTAAAATGTCCTCCAAAAACATCTCTTTAACTTCAAAAGGTCTTCCTTGGACTAAAAGTAGAAATAATTCAAGAAAGATTAGATATTCCCAAGCTTTGCTTGAAGAACATTACTTCTTAAAAACAGTTTTTATAGACAGGAAAGTGAATTAAACATGATTAGGGCCAGATTTAATGAATTCTTATATTCCTTGGAAGGTCTTGTAAGAGTATCTTCACTTGAGATTATCTTCTTTAAGTGACTGGGACATAAAAAAAATTCAAAAGGGAAATATCAGGTGCATACCATGTTTTTCATTAACCTCTTCAATTCTATTAAGTGTAAATAGCAAGAGATATAAGATGGACAGTTATTTACTGCAATTTTATCAAACGAGAAGAAAATAGTCACTTTTGTTTAGGCGTACAAAGAAAAATTCACTGTGTCAGCCGCTTGAACTACTCAATATAAGAGCAATTAAAACAGTTTCAGTGTAAGATCCCACGAGCAGACTGCCATGTCTGTATTCAGACACTACCTCCTTTCATGAGAAGTATACAAGGAGATGGACTTCTCTCAATGTCCTCAATTACTGCAGCCAGTTTTGGCGTTCTTTGCTGACCACGTCCCATGGTCTTTCTCTCCTAAGAACTTACTCTGATTTCTCTTTTAACATCACTGTTTTCTAGACCTTATTTATGGATATCAAATTATGTTTCTACACAGGAAGAATTCATATCTATTTTAGGTTCCTTAGCAGACACTTACCACAACTAAGTTTAGATCACCTAGGATTTATCTCTCCTTCAGGAAGAACAAGCTACAGTTCACATATTTTCAGAAGCTGTCATAAAGGAAGTCTTCTAACACTAATCACAAATTCTGTGTTCTACAGAAACCCACAACTAAAAAATATTGGTTTCTGTGGTCAGGATTGTGTCAACTATACTGCTGAAGAATCAAAGCTTTTTCATTATATTACTGGAAAAGTTGTCTAAACCCTCTTTTCTTCATTCTTAAATTAGCAAAATTGGAAAAAGCATCTTTTCAATTGTGATTATCCTGCGAAGTCCAGTATGCGATAATAGTGTAACTAATGCAGTAAACTGAAGAAAGAGACAGTAGCCAGAATTTCCAAAATAAATCTATTAATCTAAAAGGATGAGAAGCTGCAAAAAAAGTAAACTGGAAAGCCACACAAAAATTACAGTGAGTTTTTTTTCCTCCAAAAAAAAATTGCGCAATATTAAAATCAAGTGTAACTTCCAGATTCATGCCTCCAACAAGCTGCAAGCCTTATTTTCCTAGGCAATAATTTAAACCTGAAAACCAGAAATGAAAACTTTTATGTGTAAATAAGAAAAAATAATGCTTTCTCATTCATGTCCCATAAAATTAACCAATGACTTGTGTATAAAATTCTTAAGCAAAGAATCATATAATTAAAACATGTATCCCAAATATGCCTAGGACTGCATTTCTGAAATGGACAGACTTATGTGAGTTTTATCCTCTAACTAGTAGCAATATCTGAAGCCACATCTACAGTCGACTGGAATATACTCATAGATATCACACTCCTGTAAATCCTAGGGTCTGTATCGCTATGCAGACCGGCATTTTAGAACCTTCTCCTCCTTGAACTGAATACAGATGGGACCAGGACATCCCTGCATTTACAGAATATCCATTGAATAAAACAACTCCCTCTGAGGTAGGTGCAAATAGTTAAGAAATAAAAAACATAAGTAAACAAGGAACAACCACTACTGGTAACTCTAAGCATATTTATCACCTGCCTTTACTCAGAATGGTTTGGTACAGTTCAGTTAACAGTTATCTAGCAGTCTCAGGGCAGGTATACTGAGATTTAAGAATTTACTTAAATACTTACTGTGTATTACTGGGCAACATCCAAAATACCTAATAAAGAGGTCTGCATCTAGAGCAGCACTAGAAATAATTAGTTTTAAATTAGCTTGGCTTTGCAACACATCTCTCAGTTTTATAAGCAAGAAGTCACTGAACCTATCCCTCTCATGTACTTCATCCTGTATAAAAGAAAAACAAACAAAAAAAAGAACGTCTAAACATCACAGATCCAAGATCATAACTTTTCACAAACATGGTTTTTTTAAAATCAAAACATGTAATTTGGTGGTGCATTGCAGAGGTATTAAAATGTTTAACTTAAAAATTATTTTTTTAAAAAACTTAAAAGTAAAAAAAAACTTCAAAAAGTTGTATAATGGTATCAGAGTAGATTGCACTGCAATGAACAACCCATCTCAGACCTTAATTTCAGAGATCAAAAAGAGCATCAGAAACTTCTAATTCTTGCACTTGAATCTCATTTTCAAGATAAAGCCACAAACTGCAAATCCTAAAATCTTATTTCAATAAAATTACCCTTCACAACTGATAAGAATTAAAAAAAAATATGATACCACATAATGATAAAAAAGATGGCTTTCTTAGATCCAATAAATTATGCACAAAGCCTATCATTAAGGCACATGTCTGATCAATCATCTTTGCCTATCTTCTGTTTAGTTTTATATTCTGAATGTATGAATCAAGAACAAGATTTGCAGGCTGAAGTCAAGAATGCACAAATCATTCTTCTGCTTTTTTCCTCCTTGGTAAATGGACAGCCACCTAAACTTACCATGGCTTTTTCTTTTTCAGCAGTGGAGAACTTGCAGTAAACATTCTGGTTCCACTCACTTACCAAACTCCACAATAGGAAGTTCATCTAATCATACATGAACCTAAATAATTTGCTAGAAATTAGACTACATTTTATGTTGAAAACATTGGGCAAACAAAGGGACTGCAAACTTGGTACTGCAAAATCAAGTACATGATAGCAGAAATTCTGACACACTTGTATTGAACCTTCCTAAGGCTTTTCTGCTGACTGAGGAAATTCAGAAAAATTTTGACCTCTACCCTCCACAATCACATCACAATTCCAAAATTAACTGTTGACAAAAACCTAATATAAGATGTTTTTACAAGAAAAAAACAACAAACCCCAGAAAAATATGTATGTTACAATAAAAAAAATCAGTAACTCTTTAAAGTTAATTCAGATTCTAACTTAACAGAAACACCTTAAACATCCATCAAATTAATACAGAAAACTAGGGCCTCGTCTTCCAATTAAGAAACAATACATCCTGCTCCACCTCACACGAAATACAAGATCCTTACCACAATGACATGTGTCACGGTTGACAGGGCGCTGTCTCCTGCCATCAACGTGCGAAGCAGTACGCCATTAGTGCAAAAGGTTACCAGTGTCTTTGGAGAAACCCTAGTGAACAGTGAACAAAGATGCTTCTGCTTTTTTCATCATTTAAATGCTGCTAGCTTTCCACTATTTACTGAAAATTAAAGATTGAAAGGCTCCTCACCAGAAGTGGAATCACAGTTCTGTCACACATACTTTTTGTTTATAAATTATGCCTGTTCCCTGAGAGTTCTTAAGGATTCTTAGTGCTAATGCTGAAAAGCTTCAGACAAGTGATTAATAAACAAGGAGAGATACATTTTTTCTAAATTAATAAGCAAGTGAAACAGAATCTGGAGAACCTCACCATGTTGTTTGTATTAATTTACTGGAAAATCCAGTGTGGACTGCCTTGAAAAAACAGATTACAATTCTTCCAAATACCCTCAGATATAGTCTTTGTCTACATGTGGTAGGTTGACCTTGGCTGAATGCCAGGCACTCACTCAGGCTGCTCTATCCCTCTCCTTCTCAGCTGGACAGGGGAGAAGGAATTCAACAAAAGGTTCAAGGGTCAAGGTAAGGACAGGGAGAGATCACTCACCAGTTACCACCATGGGCAAAACAGACTTGACTTGCACAACCTGGTTTAGTATATTACCAATTAAATCCAAGTAGGATAATGAGAAATAGAATCAAATGTTACAAAACCCCCTGCCACCTTGCCCTTCTTCCCAGGTTTAACTTCCATTTTTCTCTAATTCCTACCCCTCAGTACACAGGGGGACATGCAACAGAGGCCGTGGTCAATTCACATCTTGTCTCTGCTGCTCCTTCCTCCTCACAGGGGGGATTTCTCACATTCTTCACAGATTGCTCCAGTGCAGGTCCCTCCCATGTGGTGCAATCCTTCAGGAACAGACTGCTCCAGCATGGGACTGCCATGGGTTCACAAGTCCCATCAGCAAAACTGCTCCAGTGAAAACTCTGTCGGGTCACATGTCCTGCAAGGAGCCTGCTCCAGCACAGGCTTCCCACAGGGTCACAACCTCCTTTGGACAACCACCTGCTCTAGTATTAGAGTCCTCCACAGGCTGCAAGAGGACTGCTCCACTGTGGACTTCCACGGGCTGCAGGGGAACATCCTCCCACACTACAGTCTTCACCACAGGCTGGACAGAAATCTCTGCTCTGGCACCTGGAGTACCTCGTGCCACTCCTTTGGCACTGACCTTGGTGTCGGCAAAACTATTCCTCTCAAATATTCGTAATCCTCTCTTTCTACTGCTGTGCAGATTTTCTTCTCCAATACGCTGCTCCAGAGTCATGCCCACTGTTGCCGATGGGCTCAGTCTCAGCTAGAGGTGGGCAACACTTAGAGCCAACAGCCAGAGGCTTTATCAGACACATGGGAAGCTTCTTCTCACAAAAAACACCCCCCTCACTACCAAAACATTGCTATACAAACACAATACACTATACTTGACAGAATCTCAAAGATAAGCTGAACCTTTTCAAACGCTTTGATTTTTCAAGAATCTAAAGTTCTTTAAAAGTACCAACTACCTGCGGCAGTTCTAGCTGTGCAAGTAAAAAGAGCAATTACTTCCTCCAACAGTGACACTCTAAGTACTGAAAACTGTAGAGTACTAAACAAAGGAACACACATACATATGCCTCTATTTCAAGTATGTAATTCATTTTTCAATTCAAAAATACTCCTACATGTTGAATTCAGGGAACACATACCAGATGGAAGTGCTTTACTTTTTTAATCTCTTCTCTCTTTTTCATCAGCTTTCTAGAAATCACCTCTGCTGTCTAACACTAAAACATAAAAAAACAGATTTCTCTGTTACTTCAAACACTTCCATGCCACACTTTTTGCCAAGATGGAAATAGTGCCATCTCTCCCTTTTGCTCTTTCTCAAGTGAACTCTTTGGTTCTTCTGCACTGCTTTCAGTAATTCTTACAGCTTACCTATACTTTGTTTTCTTCATACAGCATAATTCTTCCACACAATAATCATCCCCCTTACTTGCAATTAACCTTTACTTGCTCTTCTAATCTTCTAATGCTCTTCTTCTAGCCTTGTGGCCTTCAGTATGCATAACAAAAATCTTCATCTTGGCTTTGCTGTTGAAGTGCATTCATTTCCATTAGAAATTTATTATCTTCATCCATATAAGCAACATCATCGGCCATACCTTTTGCCATCTTTCTCTCAATTGTATCCCAGCTGATGCCCATTCCTAAAAATCCCACTATTCACACAATTCGAAGATTTTAGAAACTCTACTATGTTTTAGGAGCAAATTCCTCAGGTCATCTAAAATTTCTGCTTTTGTTTTAAACATAAAAGACAAACAGACTAAATTTAACCCAAAGCAGATTGTTAAAGCTCAACATCATTGTTCACTTTCCATTTTGTTGTTTTCCCTCTTCTCTGCCCTATAAACTCTCCCCACATAGCTTTTGTCACAGCACGCTGCTCTTCCTAGCTATTTTCAAATCTTGCAGAACTTTTGGATTTATCAATGTTAAAAGCAGAGAGGATAAGGATATCCACACACATACTCCCTAGAAGAAATCAAGAGAAAGCACTTGCAGTTCAGTTCTATAAAACAACTCACTGCATGAAACTGTGTAATACAGAAGAAAAAACATCCTTTTCAACTCTTAAACATTCATTACCCAAAATAACACATCCTACTTATCCTACACAGTGATATTTTACTGGGCTGCAAACCAAATACACTGTAGTTTAAATAACCAAGACACAAAACACTAATACCAGATCAACTGACTTGAAAAAATGTCATCAGTACCTGCTTTCTAGTCGGATCTGATAACCAACTATTTGTCCAATCTTTTCTCTTCTTTCTGCTGCCACTCTTTCAGCCACAGCAAGTGCTGCCAAACGTCTTGGCTGAGTGCAAAATATACGGCAGGGAGTTCCATTTTTGTGACAGTCATCAAGAATAAACTGGGGGATCTGTAAAGAAGTGGTTTAAATGTATTTTTTAGTTTTTTAGACTCATAACTTTTTTATCACAATGAAACAATTTAACTACACCTCAGTTCCATACACACTGCAAAACTATTCACAATAGGATTATCATTGCAAACATATCTGAAGTGGCAAAAAAGGCCAGAAAAGTCAATTTTGTCTATTAAGTTTCATCTCCTTCAAACAAAACACAGCAACAAAAACAAGAAAACCCAACCAACCAAATGTTGAAGTTCTCTCCCCCGCTTCAGGGAAATCTATGTAAAAAACCCTTGTAGACAATCTTTCACTGTAACACAATAATACTCCAGATACCAGGAACAAGCTTTAGAAGGAAAAGGGCATACAAACTGTAGCTACTTTCCCTTTAATATTCTATGATTATTTTAAAGAATAGCTGATATCCATCAGATAATTGTGCAGAATATTTTATGCTTTAAATATGTGTCTACTGGTTTAGTACTGCAAAAGCAAAAAAGTTAACTGGAACACTAGACTTTGAACCACACAGGAAAACAAAATCCTTAGAACTAGAATAAAAAAATTCCTTATTACAAAAACATTACAGATTTGGCATCAGTTTGGTATAAATACTCTTATGTTTTTTATTTCACTAAAACGTACTTGAGTGGTTTTTCCTGATCCAGTCTCTCCTACAATCAAAACAACTTTATGGTCCTTTATTATTTTAACAATTTCTTCTTGCTTTTCAAAAACTGGTAGTGATTGCCTGAAAGAATCAAACTCTGATTCCCCTCTTCTCACAGGAACCTGGGGGATACCATCACTAAGTCGTCCACTTGTCTTAAATTCTCTTTTTTCTGTGGAAAAAAGGTCAATAAATTATAAAGGAAGGTCACTAAAACACTGTTTAAAATTGTACTTAAAAATGAACATTTCTGACTTTATTAGCATCCCTATTGATAAAGTGAGAAACCAACGAGATATTTAAAAGTGGTTTTCACGGTAACATGTCCTGTTATGGTGCTTGAAATAAATATAGTTCAAATTTTTTACTTACATAGAAATTTTAAACTGAATTATCACAGTATTAAACTGAATTATCACAGTACATTGCTCAAGTTAAAAAAAGGCATGGAAAGCTTAAAGAGAAATAGAAACTAAATCAGAGAAAAAAAGCCTTGGCCTTTGTATCTGTTTACACATTCCCATCTCAAGGATTTCTGCCTACAGAAATCCACCAGAGAGTTAAACATTTAAGTTATTCCAAACTGACAAGTGTGTTCTCCAACAAAAAGACAACTTTACTGTGATTAACATGCCTTCTTTCACATCCTTACTTGTCTTTTAAGACCTCCTTTCAGTCTGTCTTACATAACCTAATAGTCTAGTCCATAAGATTTGTCTTAACTAATTGAAACATGATGTACTGAGAGCCCAGGAGCCACAAAGCAGTGTGATGTATCAGAAAGCAATGCATAAGTAGGTAAAAAACCTGCAGTCTTCTGAGAAGGCTACTTCAACATCTGTACCTTAAATGCTACTCTACAATTCCTTAATTATTTTCCACAAGAATGAGAAGCTCACTGTCAATGCAATTATATAGGCATAATGCAATTATTTAATGCTATTAACAGATTCAAGTGTTAAATTCCAAACAGTGTTTTACCAAGACAGACACAGACTAACAGATTAAGAGAGCCCAAGACCATTCTGGAGACATAAAGAAAGATAAATTTTACACAATTCATTAATTTATGCCCTATATCCCTAAGAAATTGCTTATTGGTACTTTTATTATAGTTTCTCTCTGTTCACTAAACAATCCTATCAAACAAATTGAAAGAACTGAGAAAGAAAACTAGCAAAGGAAGCACTTAAAGAACGAACACAATTAATCAGAAGTATCTCTTTAAACAAGGCATACTGCTATGCTCTCTGTTCACTACATCCAGCTTTGTACACAGAAACACAACACAACTTTTACAAACATAACTTTAAGGCAACAACCACGTTAAAAGCATTATTTAAAAAACCTATCTTTTATCAGAAGTTTGTCTTCCAGAGGACTTTATATACTCAAGAAATTAAGAAGTTCACATAATAGCATGAGTTTACTACATAGCTCTTACAGACTGAATCTATTTTAGATGACAAAATATGAACTCCTTGTTTTATCAAGGACATGAATTCCCACAGGCACAACAGACAGTCTCATTTTTTCTTAAGGGTATTCTTACACAGAGTGATGTCTCCTTAATCTTACCTCATGGAACTTGCAGGAACCCACATTTCACAACTGTATTTTAAAATAAAAATCTGGCTAAAATTGTCTCAAAGAAATCAAAATTAACTTGATACAGGGGAGACACTGCAACGTGGGTGACATGACTGCATGAGCATCTTATGTCACTGGTTTTAAAAGATCCTACATTAACAATTACAAGACAAGGAAAATGATAAGTTTTGCTTAGAAAGAAGAGTGTCAGTTAGGACAGAAGAAGAGACAGAAAATAGAGGGGTTTGTTTTGGGGCTGGGTTGTGGGTTGTTTTTCAAGTAGTACTGATTGACAAGTCCATGTCCATATTGACAAGACACACTGAACATACCAGATTCAACAGCATATGCATTTCCTTGTTCTGTCTTTGGCAGAAGCTCTGTTCGTTCTTTATTCGTGACAGGAAAATTTCGAATTAAAGTACAAACAGCGTATTTTGTACCAGGAGTTAAGGCACAAGTCATTACTGCACGTTTGAGTTCTGATACATCCTTTTTTCTCACGGTTAGGTATCGATTTGCTCCTTTGCTGGGAGAAAGAAAAAAAGGCATTTCAGGAATAAACAAACTAGTTACCTCAATGTAATGATCTTTGACAATGATTCCTTCAAGTGACTTTCAGCTTATTTTCAAATACAATGCCATAACAAGAATCCTCCAAATAATGTCCTAGGTAGCACAATGCAACATTCACAATAATCATCATTAAAAGCAGCTTCTATTCATGTGAGGTAGTGCAGAACAGACACTGCAGACATCGGACGACTATGCCTCAGTTACCACTGCGTTTGTCTCCGAAAATACAGCAGCTCTACCAATCATTTTATCAATCAATACTGAGAGTTATGACATCAAATTGACTTTTAGACTAACTTGAAAGATTTAGAAGTTAAAAATCAACAAATAAGCAGAATAGACAAAAAAGCTCCCTGCTAGTGGCATTCCAAGCCTTAACAAAATCCAAAAAACATATCAGATCTCAGGATGTTCATTATCAAATATTTATTATGTAGAAATGGAGCCAAAACACTTAATCATAACAGTGATCTGCTTCTCAGACTGAACTCTTGACACTAAAATGCAAAAAATTGTCATAAATGTATTTGAAACTGAACTAACTTGTGTCTGGGCTGCAACTGACACATCAACGCTTTTAAAACAACTTCTTAGGGTAAGAACAGAAGGTTACACTAAGAGCCCAGTGACCTGTCCCTGGCAAGGGTGGAAGGCTGGTGTAGGTGTGCAGGTGCTGGCAAGGGCAGCCTCTGTGAGGAGAGGCACAGCCACCTCCAGCAGCCCCTGGTAAAAACTACTCTGTCCTCTTTACATCCTCATTTCAAGTACTTACACACACTGTTGAGACCCCCCTGAGCCTTGTCTTCTGCAGGCTGAAAAGTCCTAGCACTCTGGCCCTTCCTGCACAGAGGAGATGCTCCATCCCCTTCACCAGTTGTTGGTCCTTCACTGAACTCTCACCAGTCTAGGTCTCTCTCCTCCTGGTGATCCCAGCCCTGGACAGACACAACACTTGGTGTAGCCTAATCAGTGCTGAGTAGAGGCGAACTATGACTTCCCTTTGCCTGGTAGCAACACTTGAACCCTCTACTATGCTGCCCAACAGAAGCACTCTTTTGAACATGCTATTTTAAGTTGCACCTGTCAACGCAGGAGATTCTATGCAAAACCTTTGAAAACACACTAGTGCAGGGAAAAAAACACAGGAAGGATCTTTATGACAAGTCTTTCTTATGCACATGAAGTCCTCAAAACTGCATTACAACCAGTACGTCATGCATTTTTTTACTCAGACATCAAGCAAAGCACAGAGACAATTATTTTTATATTTACTTTTTAAAGTCTCTTCTCTAGTACCATTCCCCATGACACTGCAGGACAAGTTAAAAACACAAATCGTTTTAAAACACTGATAACGAAATTCCATTAACTTGCACCAGAAAAAGAAAATAATACATAAAAATAAGAGTCACACTTACCCTTTACTCTTCGAAATCAGCCCAAGAGAATGACAGCGCCGGTGAACAAATGCTCTTTCGGTTCTAGTGAAAGAAGATGGAAACTCCATTTCTGGAAAGAGAATTAAAAAATAAAAACCCGAGCACAAAAACTCAACAGGCAAAATCCCTGACGTAAGACCTCGGCGCCGCGAGTTTATCAGTCGCCAAACCCACCAGGCCTCCCGTGCACAGCGGGAGCGGTGGCAGCGCTGTCCCCGGGCCCCCACGCGGGACTCGGCCGCCCGGGGCAGCGCGGCCGCCCGAGACGCTCCTGCCGGGAGAGCCCGCGGGCCCGGCTGCGCGCCCGCCCCGCTCCGCGCGGCTCCCCCACGCACCCGTGTCCTCGCCATAGCGGAACCGCTCCAGAGCGAGGTTCACCGCGATCTCCACCTCCTCGTCCACACGGATATCCCTCAGACCTTTGCCGCCTCGGCCGCGGCCCGGCGCGGCGGGAGCGCCCGAGCCCGCTGTGCCCGCGCCGTGCTGCCGCGGCGGGACGTTCCTCGGCCGCGACATAGCTCCGGCACAGAGCGGGGGCTCCGGCACAGAGCGGGGGCTCCGCCGCACGCCGGACCGCGGGCGCTGCCCCCGACGCAGCAGCGGGGCCGGGCGGGCGCGGCGCCGTGACGTGTACCCAGCGCCGGGCGGCGGCGGAGGCGGAGCCGCCCTGCAGGCGGAAGGAAGCGCCTGGCGGGGTTTGTGGCGGCCCGGCCTCACGGAGCGTGTCCTGGGGTCGATGTTGCGCAGTAGTGCCGCAGTGGCCGTGACTGAGGGAGCGGTGCTGATACCTGTCAGGTGTCATGCGATTTCATTAAATGACGTTCAGAGTAGGTGACAATACAATATCGCAGTCCTCGGCCGTGTTTGTTTTGAATGTTTTACGGAGTCATCAAGATTTTCCTTCTTTTTTTCTCTCATTTCCGTCTTTATTTCTCTCCTTTCTTGTTACGTCTTGGCAAAGTATGGCTACCATATTCTACCCCTTGGTCTGTGCCAAAGTCTGTGGTGACGACTTGCAGGTTTTTACTTGTAGAAGTTGAGAGCTTGTTAGCCAACACTTCTGCAGTTATATAGAAGTACTAGAAGGGCTAGTTTGCTGGATTTTAGGTGACTGTATAGCAAGGGAACAAAGAATTTACAGCGACCATCACACCCCCAACCAAATGGGTCACTATATGGTCAGACAGGGAAGTTTTCTCAACAGTTTGGCAATCCAAATGGGGTCCCAGGGCACCGCCTTCACAGCCTCCCTTATTCAAACATCCAACTGCTGTGGAGTTCATGGGGAGCTACCTGAGTTTGCCTGAGATCTTTGAAGCAGAGAGGATACAAAAGATGAACGCTAAAATTCCCCAAGTATATTCAACATAAACTACAAGGCTCTCCAATTATTTTTAATAAATTTCTCTAATTACTTCAGACTTTTCCTTCCTGCAGCATTATGTGCATAGTTAGTGAAATTAGGTTAGTGCATAGAGCATGGGTCTGATCAGCAAAAGGTACACTTAAAGGGGTTTTTATGGTCTCTCCCAAGTTGCACAGAGGACTGAGGTCACCTGTAAGGTGTGCAGGGGAGATTGAAATCTCTCCTAAGGCATGTGGGAGCTGTGGTCCCCTGAAATTTGGAGTCCCTAGTAAGGCGTGCAGGGCCAGGGGTCCCTCGGAAGCCCTGCAGGGGGCTTGAGGTTGAAGGTCAGCTGTTGAACTGGGGTCAGTCAGTCCTAAACAACAGGCAAAAGCTCTTCAGAACAGGTTTGTGATCTCTGCTGCTCTTCACCAACTGGAGTGGGGAGATGAACTCAGATGCCCAAATCCAGAGTGGCACAGATGGGTGTTGTAAGGCACCCAGTGTGCTAATGTAACCTATCCCAGAGAAGCCATCAGGAGCTCCAGGGAGAGTTCTGACAGTGCCCAGTGAGTTCCCAACAGCCTGTGACCATCCAGGGGAAGGGAGAGTCCATGTCACACTATACCCATATCCACAGCAGGTCGCCAAGGTGATCCACCCATATCCTCGCATTGCTCTGTGAACATTGATGGATGATTTGAGGGATTAACTAAACTTGACATAGCAAGAGGAGATAGGTAGGAGAGTTGTTTAAGCATTTTAAAGGATTGAGTAGGAAACTATTTAAAAACCTGTGCTATATCATGTGAAAGCAGCAGTGCTTTAGTGTATGGTGATTCCTTGAACACATTTCAAGAGTTTATTTTGCAACTAACAAATAGGCAGTTAACTACATCTCTGGAAAGCACTCACACTGAAGGAGTTGTTCACTCTAGATTGCTATGTGCACGCCATCTCTTCAAAGAGGGGGACCGACAAAGATCTGATGTAGAGGTACACTAATCTTCAAACCATGTTTGTGACTATTTGATTGTTGTGGTGTAAATTTGAAATACTATGCCAAAAGGAGGTTCTTCAGAAGTTATGCTGAAGTGCTGCTTTATTTTTTGTATTTGCACAACTAGTAATTGTAATAATGGTGATAATTCTGCATATATGTCAAAACAGTAGTTACAAACCCACATTTTTCTACATGTACATTTATTTTAAGTGTGAGGATGGTAAACATGCAAATAATATTTCAAGACTTCCTCCAGAATATGGAGAACTGTTGCAGTTGTCTGGTAAGATTTGCTATTCATAAACAAAGGGCATTCTCAGTGGCCTGGTTTACCGGTGCAGTTACAGGAGCAGGAAATCTTTTTAGTATTCAAAATAATGTTATATCTATTAACTTGGAGAATTCTGTTTCATTTTCTTACAGGAGGATAATATGCAAAGAATACTGCCTGAGGAAGAAGCTGTCTCTTGCTTAGTGTTTTGTACTGCCCCTTTGATGAAAAACAAAAGGAAAAGAGGATGTTTAAAAAAAAAGGTGAATGAGAAAGTGCTTCTAACTTTAGGAGGTATGTTAGGCCCCTTGAATCTGCAGAGACTTCAGCACTTACTGCACTGCAATTAAGATAGAAAATTACTGGAATCAGCTCTTGTTGTACAGTTCATGAAAATAACTTTTCCTAAGAAAATTGTGATAAGAAAGAATGGTTGTAATACTAGATTGTGTTGCCCTAGCAGAAAGGGAACAGACTGCATCTTCATCCATGTCTCAGCTGTGTCAAAAGGAAATTTAAGTATTTAGACTGTATTTTGGGGAAGGGGCAATAAATGATAACAAAGAGAGACGATAATTAAGCTCCCACGTCTGATCACAAAAAGTAGGCTTGAGGTTTTCTAAGAGCTGTGGCATCTGACATCCACAGATTCCTAGGTTAGGGCAATTGACTAAGTCTGATTGAGACAACTGAGAACTTCAATAGCTAGTGGAGAGACAATGCAGAAATTAGGACCTCACAAGAGATCAATTGCAACTGCATACAGTTGCAGCAGGAGCACTAGCTTGTATTAACTCCGTGGCAGCAGCAGGAGGAACCCAAAATTCTAACACCACAACAGACACATAGATATCACATCTTAACATCTTTAATTCAGAAATCTAATAGCAGTACCTAATGATGGAGAAAAACATCACCAGTGTGAACAAGTGATACACATTTCAAGTAAAGCAGAATATCAATTCTGACAAAGAATATTTAGTCATTGGCTAGATGGTTTCATGATAAATCCTATAAAGGGATGCAGGTAATATTTTTCCAAGTACAAAAAATATGGCCAGCAATAGCCACTACAGGAATTTAGCTCCAGGAATTTATGCCACCACAAAAGAGAATCACAAATGGCTGCCTGACCTGACATGAGTTTTCAGGCAGTAGACTGAGTTCACAGTTAGGAGGGTGACCATGGATTGATTTCCATTCTCAGGGAATGCAAAGAGACCCTGCAGACATGCCACCTGTGGCTGGGTGGTAGTTGACCAGCTGTCAGGCAGGGCAGAAGCCTTTTTTTCCAATAAAAAAGACTTATTCAGGGGGAATAATAGATGCCTTCTTAAAGAAATCAGTGCTTATTTTATAGCAAATATGATACCAAAATTTTCCAGATAGAAACTTTCTACAAGAGTTCTGAGTATTAGAAAGCAGGCGTTCTTTATTGAAGCATGCTGATCACTCGGAGGACCCTTTCTCTATTTAATTGCCCTGAGTGTTGCATAAATAGAGGTTTTATCATACCCACTGATTTACATAATCGTTAGCTATCCCCACTTACTTGATATGTATGTTTTACTTTATTTTACATTCTCACACCCCTTATCAGAAGTCCTTATATGCTTCTTTGGAGGTCTTCTTCCATGGTCTTCAGCATCTGGTGTCCTTTTTAGGTAGCTGCTCCTCGACCCCCACTTTTGAGTAAGCACAATATTCTTTAAAACTCCTGCTTTGTCAGCCTTGCAGAGCTTAGCTGCCATCCTGCTTGTCTTGCAGGACTTCTGTTTGATTAAGTTACATCCTATTTTTATTTTTCCAAGGCTATACTGTTCTGTTCTACTGTCCTTATCAAATACAATCAATCAGCTTGCTAACAACACCAAAGTCACATACACATTCATGTATTCTCACACAATCCCCATATGAATAATTTATTTAAAAAGTTGGCCTCAGTGATCATTGTGGGTCCCTTCCAATTTAGAATATTTTCTGTGTGAACTTACATCCCAGTTAAGGCCTCTTAGATGGTGATGAATGCTTGACTTAGTATGTTAACAAGTAGAGAAGGATCAGTCTCTTGATCAGTAACTGACTTTTGAGGATGCTCTTTGGTTTCATGTCAATAAACATTTTTTGTCCTATGACATTCTTGTTGGCTTCATACTGTTAAGTTTGTTATTTGTTATAATGCTGTATGTCAATGCAGTGGTAAAATGCATTGAAATGGTTTTGTTTCCCTCTCAGTATATTAGCAGGTATGCTCAATGAATACATATGTGTTAAGATATCTAGTCAATGCAGATAGCTCCATGTGCAACTGCAGTGCCAGCTGCAGACTGGGCTCTGACTGGCAGGAACTCAAGGAAAGAGATTGTGAACTAGTGCCTTTTTATTTTGCATTTTAGTAGTTTCCTTAAAAGGGGTGAAGAAAAGTGATCCTAAAAGTTTCCCTAAGAGAAAAGCTGTCCTGGGGGTTGGAAGAGGCCAGAAGCCAGTGAATATTTCTATTCAGACAGCCCTGAGAGTTCTTGGCATCAGAAGTGGGGGAGCCTCTTGCTTTGTGACCTAACATTGTACCAGAGAGAGGACCAGCTATTTTCCAAGACAGAAGCTCGCTTCCTCCATGCCTCTCGGAGCTGGTTTTGCAGCAGACTAACTCTGGAGTGAGGATATCTCTCTCCAGTTCTTAGAAAGTGCCGGGTTTGAGTTACAAGGTTACAGATAGAGGGGCTAAAGTTATTTGCCATGCGTTGACGGGCTGGAACAGAGAGGAACAGAGACAATTCACAGAATGACTAGGTTGGAAGAGACCTTCAAGATCATCAAGTCCAACCCGTGCCCTGACACCTCAACTAAACCATGGCACCAAGTGCCATATCCAATTTTTTTTAAAACACGTCCAGGGATGGTGACTCCACCACCTCCCTGGGCAGACCATTCGAGTACTTTATCACTCTTTCTGTGGAAAACTTTTTCCTAATATCCAAACTTATATTTTTCCTAATATCCAAATTTATATTTCCCTTGGCACAGCTTGAGACTGTGTCCTTGGTTCTGTCATTTCCTGCCTGGTGAAAGAGACTGACCCCCACCTGGCTACAGCCACCTTTCATAAGTTGAAGAGAGTGATAAGGTCATCCCTGAGTCTCATTTTCTCCAGGCTAAACATCCCCAGCTCCCTCAGCCGCTCCTCACAGGGCTTGTGTTCCAAGCCCCTCACCAGCCTTGTTGCTCTCCTCTGGACACGCTCAAGTGACTCAATGTCCTTCCCAAACTGAGGGCCCAGGCCTGGACACAGCACTCAGGGTGTGGCCTCACCAGTGCTGAGTACAGGGGAAGGATGACCTCCCTGAATTTATTAAACTTCATCCTATTGAACTTTGCCCATCCATTCAACCATTCCAAGTCTCTCTGCAGAGCCCTCCTACCTTCCAACAGATCGACACATGATCCCAGCCCAGTGTCGTCCGCAAATTTACTCAACATCCTCATCCATGTCATTGATAAAGATATTGAACAGAACTGGCCACAGAACAGACCCCTGAGGGACATCACTGATGCCAGCTGGATGCAGCACCATTCACCAAGGTCACAAGGTCAGAGCCAAGACCTTTGAGGATCCCTGGAATCTCTCTAGTCATGGCAGCCCCACTCTGTCCCACCTCACCCAATCTCAGATCTTCCCATGCCCACAAGGCAACTGGCAGTAAGAGGATAAGCTCAAGTAAGGTGCTTGCCATGAATACCTCATGTGTCCATTAAATCTCTGCTCTGCTCACACCACTCCCCTGTAGACAGCAGAGCCCACCCAGGATCTTTCCTGCATTCACACCTGTCCCTTCTGTTATCCCACTGCTCCCACTGATCCTCACAGGTGACCTGGAGCAATTCCTGCTGCCTGCTCAAGTGGCAGCTGCTGAGTACTAGAGACACCAAGCTTGTCATCACCCTAGTGGCACAGCTCCCCAACACCAGTGCTGCCAGCCTGTCTACATGTCCTTCTCCCCTTGGCAGGGCTGAGCCATGTATAAATGTCAAGGGCAAGGGTGGCAGAGGGTGGCAGGGAGTCCTAAGGCATAGTCAGAGTACCACAGCCACTGGGCTGTGTCCTGCTGCGGGGCTTGGGGCCAGGCTACAGTAGGACAGCGAGGTACCCTGAGGGTTTTGGCTCACCAGTGAGCCTGACGGCTGCCTCTCGTATGGACTTCTGTGGGCTCTGCAGGTACATCGTGGACTGGCGCAGGTACCCATCTGCTCTGTCTCTGTCCTCTTCCAGCTGAAGAGAGCACAAGGTGACAGAGGGAAGGGTTGGCATTGTCTCTTCCCCTTGAACGGCAGCCTCTGCATCCAGGACTGGCATCCCTGCTTGGACACTCCTGATGGCCAGCCAACAGTTGGGTTGGAGGGTGCATAGGGTTAGTTACTCCACAGGGACCCTCAATGCTGTCCTGATGCCAAAGCACAGCTGGGCTTTGGCTCTCTTGGCAGCCTGGCTCAGGGAAGCACAGGAGTCTGGAGAGGAGCCTGCTGGGCCACATGCCAGAGGAGAGTAGTGTGTGGGGAGCAGGCTGTTGGAGGTAAGTGCAGCAGTAGGCAGGGGCCACAGCTGCCAGCCCCTCACAGTGGGTATTGAGCCAGAGGGCTTGTTCAGAGAGTCTGGGGCTTTGAGGTCACCCTTACCAGGCACTCGCCAAACCTCCACAGCTCTTCTGATTCCAGAAGCCGCACAAGATTCCATTTCTTCAGGAATATCATTGCTTGAGTTAGGGTTTCCCAGGAGGCCTGCAGAGCAGCAGAGACTGGGAGATGGCACAGCATCTCAGGGCATAGGCCCAGACAAAGGCCAGAAGGAGGCCAGAGTGCTGCAGTCTTAGCGGCATTAGAGCACAAGGCAGCTGAGCCTGCTCACAGGGGATACAAGTAGCTCAGTGTCCTCACCTCTGCCACAAACTGGTTCTCATCATACATATGGTAGAAGAGTGGGACCACGCTCTGGCACACGCAGTCCTGCAGGGCCCATTCTCCTCCTTCCCCCACCAATTCCATCACTGCTTGAAAGAGGCGAATGGAGAGCAGCTGCACATGGCTGTCATCCTAGTGAAGAGAGCAAGAAACTCAGCACTGCCGGCTCCAAGCTGACCTGGGCATGGAACTGAAAATCCACAAGGAAACAGTTTCCTGGCAGCATATAGGGGGGAGGGGGGGAGGTGAGGGGGGCAGATGAAAAGAGGTGGGCACAGAGCCTTACATTGTCAAAGAGTGGCCGGAGTGCCTCAGCCAGCTGCAGAGCAAGGGAACTGGCAATTGGCACATCTCTGTTCAGGAGCATCTCGCTGAGCACAGAGAGGGTCATCCACTCCACCTCCCTGTCTTCATCCTTCAGCACCTCTGTGAGGCCTTCAGTCAGGTTTTGCATGCTTTCAGCCTGTGTGGAACACAACACAATGTGAAGCCAGGAAAGGCTGCATTGCCACAACCACTCCAGCAGTTCAATTCCATGCTAATGTCCTAGAGCCCAGAAGCCAAAGGCTTTGGCCAGGCAAATAGGGAGTCAGGAGAGCTGAAATAAGCAGCCCATCTTCTGAAGACCAAGTGCAAGCTACTGTGTTACTCAGTCCAACACACAGCCCAGCTTCAGTAGGACAGCCTGGTTCTCACCATAGACGGTCTCTTGCAAATTACTATCAGGCATCTCAGCACCAAGAGACGCATCGCTCTGCTCTCCTTGAATAGGTAGATTTGGACAAGTTGTAGGATGCGTCCGTCCCAGTTGTCTAACTTAAGGCAAGGAAGGACCTGAAACACAGCAGTGAGAGTGTCGTGTCACCCCAGCAGCAAGGGACAAAGGGCACAGAGCAGAGCCCACTTCGGCCCCTCCTTCACTGACCGGGCTCCCCTGCAGCTGCATCTCCAAGAGAGCAGGGTGCTGGGACACAGCTCCGCAAGGCAGCGCTCACCATCAGGCTCACCTCAACAAGGAAGGCCATGGCAGCCACTTCCCAGCGTGCCTCCTCTCTGCGAAGCAGTCTGAACAGGTATCGTGCAATCCGGTAACACAAAGACTGTGAGATCCTGAGCATTGATCTGGCAGGGGGAAAAAGACATTGTTGACTCTGAGCAGGGCAGGCAAACCTCACCTGGGACTGACTCACAGAGGCCTCTTCTTTCACCACTACTTCTTGCAAGGAGGAGGATGGAGCCAAACACCAGCAGGCTCATTTCAGGAAGGAAGAGGCTGAAAAACCACCCTTTCTGCCCATGGGACAGTCCCCAGGCTGTCAGTGGCCCTCAAAGCAACCTCCCTGTTCCCAGCAGGCTGTCCTCAGTGAGGCTGCCTGCAGACAGAGCTCCTGCTCTGTGCCATCACCACAGAGACTCTGGCACTCCCCACAGGAAGAGATGCGGGCACTTTGGGTTGTGGTTTCTCCAGTGCACCCAGCCCTTCAAGAATTGTCCCTCTGCAGTACCATCCCTCAGTGACAAGTGCCTCTCACCCATGATCACAGGATTATGCAGACACTGTGGAGAAATAACAGCTGGAGTGAGGAGAATGAGGCTCTCACCTGGCCAGAAGACCCACTGTATGGTGGTGGGTGTCGGTGTTGAGGAGTGTGTCCCAGCCACATTCACGTTCCACTTCAGACACCACATCCTCATACTCAAGGTGACAGAGCAATGCTTTCATTGTCATCAATGCAAATCTGTGTGCAGAGAAAAGCCCAGGTCATGCCAGGAATACTGGCCCCAGCTCCAAGGGCACTGTGGAGATGGGATGACCAGAATGCAGCACCTGTTGGGGTTATTCGGCAGGCAGTGCTTGTACTGACATCGCTTCCAGAATGCATTGACTTCCACTGGCATATGCTCTGTGCTGGAGAAAACTTGGAAGAGCAGGGCCACAAATAGGTGGGGGAAATACAGAATTAACATCTCTGGGCCCTGGGGCAGGTGAATGATCTCCCACAATGCTCTGGTTGCCTGCAAAAACCAAAACAGTCACAGACCACACTCAGCACCAAGTCATCTGAGTGGCAGGGTCCAGCCACAGGAGGATGAAGGTCAGGTATTGCTCTGTGCCAGGGGGAGCAGCATGTGCCCTGGCTGCCTCTGCACCTGCCATGAACCAGATTTTTAGAACACCATGTGAGGCACCATGGGATACAGTGATGGATGGGTGACAAAGGATGGAGAGATGCCAGAGAGGCAATCCTTGAGGATGTGCTTGGGCCTAGCCCCGAAACTCACAGCCAGAGGAAAGACATCTGAGTTGTCCTTATCAGAGGTGGATGTGCTGTGCAGTGGCCAGTCCTCCAGCACACAGAGGAGCTCTGGCAGCACCTTCTCCACAATTCTGCTTGAGGAGATAATTGCCCTCCACATGGCCACAGCAACTCTGCAAGCCAGAACTCTGTGTCAGTGGGGTTTTGGCCACAACACAGTGGCCTGGCCAGCTGCAGGGTCCTCAGCTGGTCAGCAGCTCTGCCTCTGCCCTCTGCCCCTCTCCAGCAGCCCCAGGCCACACTGCTACTGTGAGTAGCACACAGCCAAGTGATGATGCCTCGAAGGAGCAGGGTCTCGGGCCAACATGCCATGACTGGGAAACAATGGCATGAGAGGGGCCTGAAAATCTTCCTCTTTCTGCCACCACATGTGGGGCAGTGTCGTCTACATGTTTGTGAACTCTCAAGGTGATGAATCCTGATCCCTTCATGCCAGTGGGCCTCATACCTGTCACATGATGGGGCACACCGCAGGAGGGTCACCACCACATCAAGTGGCTGTGCAAGGGTCATCTCCTGCAGGGTCTTATCTAGTCTGTGCTCAGCAGACACATCCGTGATGAATGCGAGCCATTGGTAAATGTCCCTTACAATGGTCGGCACCTGGAGGAGACATGGCAGGGAACTGGGGTGCCACTAGAGAGAGCTATTTCCCCAGCTTACCCACAAGAAGTTTTTTCCTTTGTAATACACCACGCTGGACTTAAAAAGCATTGACAAGGCTGTCTGGGGCTTTGAGTTCATCCTTACCAGGCACTTTTCAACCCTCCATTTCATTTCCAATAGGTCTTCGAACTTCCTTTCTTGCAGGAATGTGTTAACTTGAAGCAGCGTTTCCCAGGAGGCCTATAGAGCAGTAGATACCTGGAGTTTTAACCACTGCTGAGACTACAGAACCTGTATCCCTGCATGTGGGCAAGGCTTAGGGTCTTTCCCTTGGGAGATGGGAGGATGCAGCAGCTGGGAAACCAAATTCATGAGTCTGGTCAGAGTGATGGGTCTGCCCCCGCCCCAGGCACCTAGTAGTGCCAGGATAGGAGAAAAGAAGTATGCCAGAACTGCTGCTCTGTAGCTAAGTGGAGGAGGATGCAGTGGCCATTGGCTCCACCAGGCATCAGCACAGAAGGCAGCCAAGTCACAGCCAAATTGGACACCAGCATTTAAGAAGTTCTAACCTCTGCCACAAACTGGTTCTTGTCATGCAAGTGGCAGAATAGTGGGAACAGGCTCTGGCGTACAATTCTCTCTAGGGGCTTTTTTCCCTCTTCCTCTACTAACTTCATCACTGCTTGAAAGAGGCGAATGGAGAGCAGCTGCACACGGCTCATATCCTAGTGAAAAGGAAGACAGCAAGAATCTCAGAACTGACTGCTCCAGGCCCACCTGGGCATGGAACTGAAAATCCACAAGGGAACAGTTTCCAGGCAGCACCCAGCACCTGTGGTGGTGCCTGGAAAAAAAGAGCCTTACATGGTCAACGAGTGGCCGGAGTGCCTCAACCAGCTGCAGAGCAAGGGAACTGGCAATTGGCACATCTCTGTTCAGGAGCATGTCACTGAGTACAGAGAGGGTCATCCCTCTAACCTCCCTGTCTTCATCCTTCAGCACCTCTGTGAGGCTTTCCGTCAGGGCCCACATTGTGTTGGCCTGTGTGGAACACAACGCAATGTTGTGAAGCCATGAAAGGCTGCATTGCCACAACCACTCCAGCAGTTCAATCCCATGCTGCTGCCTCAGAGCCCAGAAGCCAAAGGCCCGTTCTGATAGAGTCTTGTAGATGAATGGCAAGTCATGAGAGCTGGAAGAAGCTGCCCATCTTCAGAAGCCCATCCAAGTGCAAGTTATTGTGTTACTCAGGCCCACACTGGCTGGCTGGCTGCCTGCTTCTTACCATAGAGGGTCTCTTGCAGAGTACCATGAGGCATCTGAGCACCAGGAGACGCATCACTCTGCACTCCCTCCATAGGTAGATTGGGAAAAGCTGTAGGATGCGTTCACCCCATTGCTTTATGTTAAGGCAAGGCAGGATCTGAAACACAAATCCGTGGCAGGGATACAAAGCTGATAGAACTTTATCGCTGCACAGGGCTAGGTATGGACAGTAGTAAGGGCATATGCATAATGAAAGGTAGTAGAGGCTGAAGAGCACCCCTGTGCTTCCACTGCCCTGCACAGGTTGCTCACTCTGTCCATCAGCTCTTGTCAGCCTCCAATATCTTGGCCTTGAAAAAACATGGTGGAAGAGGAGAAGCTGACACTAGAATAGCACAAACCCATAGCTGCCACCCCTGCAGCAAGGGACAAAGGGCACAGAGCAGAGCCCACTTCAGCCCCTCCTTCACTGACCGGGCTCCCCTGCAGCTGCATCTCCAAGAGAGCAGGGTGCTGGGACACAGCTCCGCAAGGCAGCGCTCACCATCAGGCTCACCTCAACAAGGAAGGCCATGGCAGCCACTTCCCAGCGTGCCTCCTCTCTGCGAAGCAGTCTGAACAGGTATCGTGCAATCCGGTAACACAAAGACTGTGAGATCCTGAGCATTGATCTGGCAGGGGGAAAAAGACATTGTTGACTCTGAGCAGGGCAGGCAAACCTCACCTGGGACTGACTCACAGAGGCCTCTTCTTTCACCACTACTTCTTGCAAGGAGGAGGATGGAGCCAAACACCAGCAGGCTCATTTCAGGAAGGAAGAGGCTGAAAAACCACCCTTTCTGCCCATGGGACAGTCCCCAGGCTGTCAGTGGCCCTCAAAGCAACCTCCCTGTTCCCAGCAGGCTGTCCTCAGTGAGGCTGCCTGCAGACAGAGCTCCTGCTCTGTGCCATCACCACAGAGACTCTGGCACTCCCCACAGGAAGAGATGCGGGCACTTTGGGTTGTGGTTTCTCCAGTGCACCCAGCCCTTCAAGAATTGTCCCTCTGCAGTACCATCCCTCAGTGACAAGTGCCTCTCACCCATGATCACAGGATTATGCAGACACTGTGGAGAAATAACAGCTGGAGTGAGGAGAATGAGGCTCTCACCTGGCCAGAAGACCCACTGTATGGTGGTGGGTGTCGGTGTTGAGGAGTGTGTCCCAGCCACATTCACGTTCCACTTCAGACACCACATCATTATACTGAAGCTCACAGAGCAATGCTTTCATGGTCATCAATGCAAATCTGTGTGCAGAGAAAAGCCCAGGTCATGCCAGGAATACTGGCCCCAGCTCCAAGGGCACTGTGGAGATGGGATGACCAGAATGCAGCACCTGTTGGGGTTATTGGGCAGGAAGTGCTTGTGCTGGCATTGAGTCCAGAATTCATTGACTTCCACTGGCATATGCTCTGTGCTGGAGAAAACTTGGAAGAGCAGGGACACAAAGAGTTGGGGGAAATACAGAATCAACATCTCTGGGCACTCGGGCAGGTGAATGATCTCCCACAATGCTCTGGTTGCCTGCAAAAACCAAAACAGTCACAGACCACACTCAGCACCAAGTCATCTGAGTGGCAGGGTCCAGCCACAGGAGGATGAAGGTCAGGTATTGCTCTGTGCCAGGGGGAGCAGCATGTGCCCTGGCTGCCTCTGCACCTGCCATGAACCAGATTTTTAGAACACCATGTGAGGCACCATGGGATACAGTGATGGATGGGTGACAAAGGATGGAGAGATGCCAGAGAGGCAATCCTTGAGGATGTGCTTGGGCCTAGCCCCGAAACTCACAGCCAGAGGAAAGACATCTGAGTTGTCCTTATCAGAGGTGGATGTGCTGTGCAGTGGCCAGTCCTCCAGCACACAGAGGAGCTCTGGCAGCACCTTCTCTGCAGTTCTACGTGAGGAGACAATTGTCCTCCACATGGTCACAGCAGCTCTGCAAGCCCAGAACTCTGTGTCAGTGGGGTTTTGGCCACAACACAGTGGCCTGGCCAGCTGCAGGGTCCTCAGCTGGTCAGCAGCTCTGCCTCTGCCCTCTGCCCCTCTCCAGCAGCCCCAGGCCACACTGCTACTGTGAGTAGCACACAGCCAAGTGATGATGCCTCGAAGGAGCAGGGTCTCGGGCCAACATGCCATGACTGGGAAACAATGGCATGAGAGGGGCCTGAAAATCTTCCTCTTTCTGCCACCACATGTGGGGCAGTGTCGTCTACATGTTTGTGAACTCTCAAGGTGATGAATCCTGATCCCTTCATGCCAGTGGGCCTCATACCTGTCACATGATGGGGCACACCGCAGGAGGGTCACCACCACATCATGTGGCTGTGCAAGGGTCATCTCCTCCATTGTCTCATCCAGGCTGTAGTCAACAGATACATCCGTGATGAATGCGAGCGTTTGGTGAATGTCCTTCACTATGGTCGGCACCTGGAGGAGACATGGCAGGGAACTGGCGTGCCACTAGAGAGAGCCATTTCCCCAGCTACCCCCAAGTAGTCCTTCCTTTTCTAGCTCACTATGCTGGCCTAAAAGTCTGTTGGATGCTCAGTAGACCTAGCTTGAGAGTGTATGTGTTTGCTTGTTGGCCAAGTCCTTGCCATAGACAACTTACTTTCTTCAGTCTGGAGGTGCTACTTCCCAGGATCACATCCAGCATGGCAGAGTCCTCTGTTTTATGGGAGTCACCATTTGCTATGTCCTCAGCAGCCATGCTGGTATTGTCTTCAGGATCAGTAAGCTTATGGCAGTTTAAAAATATCTTAAGGTGGGAAAAAGAGGGATGTCAAATCTAGTGCTCTACAGCACTGTGTTTGGCTGTGCTACAACATCAAGTCCAGCCCAGGCAGTGAATTCTGCAAGTACCTGTGCATTTCTGTGGAAGTGGCGATGGGTGTGATTCTTCTTTTTTGGCAGTTTCTCAACTGGATTTGGAAAAAAGCAAGCACAGTCATTGCTGAGGGACTGCAGGAGAGACTGGAGAACATAGCTGTGTCCTGCACTCCCTAGCAGGGGCCATCTCTCAGACAACAGCTTGTGGAGACACCAATCCCTGTCTCTCTGGCTGCAGCCTGGGGCTGAGGGTGCCCAGGGGATAGAGCAGGACTACTGGGGTAATCAGCTCCATTTCCCCTTTTTCCCTGGGGATATCCACAGTGCATGGGATGGCCCAGTTCAGCCACTTACCTGCCTGCAGCAGCTGGACTCCCTCCACTTCTTGAGGCTGCTGTGCTGGAGCAGCCCCAGGGCTTTTATCATCATCCTCATCCTCCTCCCCCTCCTCCCCTTCCCTCCTGTTCACTGAGGTCAATCTGAGCATGTTTGGGGTTCCCTCCACTGGAGGTTCTCTCTGTTTGGTCCTGCTGGAGCTTGGACTTGAGGGCTTCAGCCACAGGGATGGGAGATGTCCTGGAAAAGAAGACAGGGGTCAGTAAGACATGAGGTGGCTATGCAGGGCCTCCTTGCAGCCCTGCTCTGTTCCTTCCTGTTCTCTTGTGTCCTCCAGGATTATTTGGGTGGATGCTTTGATACCAGAGACGGGTCACAAAGTGCCCATATGGTGGTAGGTCACAAAGGGGTTCATGAGACATGACATCCACTTGGCAGTGCCTACGTCACAGTGGGTAACACAGGGTCCATGGCTTGTGTCATCCAATTGTCAGTTCCCATATCACAGTAGGTGGTTGCCATGAACATATGTTTGTTAATGTCAGAACTATGGGCATGTGTTGCTTTGAGGATGTCTCCACCAATGCTCTTTACCTAGATTTTCTGTCTGATCCTTTCTCAAGCCCCTGTGTCTTCATCCTCTAGGGTTCTTATGTTTGTCCCAGTGGGTCAGACTGCAACCTACCAAGCCTCTCATCCTACAGTCCAAAGAGAGAGGGAAACAAAACATACCATATCAAAGCCACCTCGTTTGTGCACAACAAAAGGACAGTACAAGCACAACCCAGAAGACCTTACCTCAGCAAGGTATCAACACTGGTGACTGCAGCAGTCCGTGGCCTGAGACCTAAAGTCCGGCTAGCGAGGGGGCGGCCAACAGCCCACTGCAGCGGGGGGAGTCAGTCCCGGTGGCAGGGCCCCAGGACTGGCTGCTTCAGGCACCCCTCGGCGTCAGAGGCCTTGGGCTGTGCCTGCGGGGACGAGGTCTCGGAGAGAGCTGCGAAATAAGACGAAGCAAGGAGAGCCGGACACTTCCTGGGGTCCAAACAGGTTTAATGCCTTGGCGAACCAAGAGGGAGTGGCCAACTGGGAAGGTGTCGTGGGTTGACAGCCTTTATCCCAATATCATGTGTTGTGTCTTGCAGCCGCGGCGGGGCGGGGAAGAGAGGAGGGAGGTTTTGACCAGGCCTCTTTGGCTTTTTGCTTTTGCTGCTTGGCTTGGCTAGCCGCTTTGCTTGCTTGCTTTCTGCTTTTTGCGCTGTTTTTTTTCTTTTCTCTTGTTCCCCCCTTCTTACCCTCCCCTGAAGATACTGGACCGGCTCCGGACCTGACCTGAGAGCTCCAGGACACCCGAAGCTTGCAAAGAAGAGTGGCGCCCTCTCAACACAGTCTGTTTTTTTGTTTTCTTTTCTTTTCTTGTGTTGGGGAGTGTTCTTTTGTTACTTGTAAATAAATAGGTTTTGTTTTCCACTTTGCTCCTCCGAGAAATTCCTTCCCAAACCCGGTATTGGGGGAGGGGTGGTTGGAGGTTTGTTTTGTTTTGGGGGGCTCCCTTTTGGAGATTTCCCCTAATTTGTCCTACACCAGGACAGAAGGACCAACAGGAAGTGCCAAAAAACAGTGGGAGAACAGGGATTATAAAGGCAGGTGGAAACCAAGGGAGGGATTTACAGCAAACCAATCAGGGAAGGTCGAGAGAGGAGTTTAACATAACAGACTTTGCAAAGAAACCAATGGTTACATAGTATAGGAGGGGCCCCGGGACCACAGCCAATCACGTCTCCAACAGAGGAGAACAATCTGGAACATTAGGAGGAGTAGGGAGTGATTGACTGGGCCCAGGGAGGGGAAACAACTCTACATATTAGGGAATAAAGGGAGGGGAGATTATATAACATAGCAAAACCACGACAACCAAATGGTAGGCAGAAACTGGGGCAGGGAAAACTGGGAGAACAGAACAACCTTACAGCAATGGGGGAGAAACAGATCAAACCAACAAAACACACTACAACAAGTGACAATGCCAAGAGTGTGGATAGTGGGTGCCTTTGCCACATTCTACCGCAGAACCACAGTCATGATGTGTTTCATTCCAAGACACAAAGAAGGATGCTGAGGCAGGGACGCCTTGGGAAGAAACACCCCTTTAAGTTAGGGTGACACAAAGAGTTGCTCTCCCAAGTTTCTTGCTCTTGTATGTTAATAACGCAAGTTTTCCTTTGTCATCCCTTAGGAAAGGGATGACAGTTCTAGAATGTTCCTCAGTTCTAGAATGTTCCTCACTCCTGCCTTCCCTATTGGTCCCCATTCCTCCCCTGAATCCCAGTTGGTTGCTACCCTATATTCCCACCTCTGTACTGCCCCTATTCTCTTTACCCACTGGCCCTCGGACCTGATGCTCTGCCTCCCTTGTCCCATATATAATCCTGGACCCTTCCTTGTTCTTTGCTCTTTTTCCCTGGTCCCCTTCAGTGTGCTGATAATAAAGGCCACTGGAATACCATACAAAGAGCCCCTCCTGTGCTTCTTCATCAACTCTCAGATAACAACATGTGGTGCAAGCGTCTGGTGCATGCTGACATATCCCCTTCTCGTAGAGGATGCTCTCAGGAAGGTGGTGACTTCAGCAGCTCCTGCCACATCACTGCAATGATCTGATCAGTGTCTTGGGATGGGTGGTGCCTCCAAAGTTCATAGTAGCTGCAATGTTACCAAGTTGCAACACCTACTATAGATGACTGTGACAGTAGTCACAAGGGTTTTCAGGGTGAAGAGAGAGACAAGAATGTTGATTCCATGTTCAGAAGGCTGATTTATTATTTTATGATATATATTATATTATGACTATACTACAAAGAAATAGAAGGAAAAGTTCTCAGAAGGCTAGCTAAGCTAAGAATAGAAAAGAATGAATAACAAAGATCTGTGTCCCAGCAGAAAGCGAGAACAGCTCTGCCGTGAGTGGTGAGTAAATCCAAACATCCAATCACGGATCCACCTGTTGCATTCCACAGCAGCAGATAACCACTGTTTACATTTTGTTGCTGAGGCCACAGCTTCTCAGAAGGGAGAAAAATCCCAAGAAAGGATTTTTCACAAAAGATGTCTGTGACAGATGACCACATTTCAAGCACCATTAGCGATGAACAATCAAGCAACAATAAGAACAATAAGCATGCAATAATAACCAACATCATAGGAACAATTAACAGTAGCATTGGTCCCCGTCGCAGACACCATCCCTATCCCTTCCGCTCTGAGCTCCTTCCCCAGTGGTCCCTTCACCTCCAGTTTCCACACCACCAGGACTGGAAGACATAATGACAGCGACCGGAAGGAGGCAGTATTGGCCTCCACTGCCACCAACCAGAGGGCAGATTCCAGTCCCCCAAAAAAGGCCCGCACAATCATCAGGCGCTCTCCATCCTCTTCAGAGGATGAGAACAGCAGCTCCTGAGTCTGAGCATTGCTGGGCCCGGGCACAGAGTGAAGCAACTCAGGAGAGTGACTCCGAGCTGGTCAAAAAGATCCTGGCCTTCCCCGTAATTTGCAAATGCAGTAGGAGGCTGACTGCCATCAATACCTGGGAGCCAGTCCCCTACAGGGAGTTAAAAGAACTTTGTAAGGTAGCAAATGAGCATGGTAGAGGATCCCACTTTTTCAAAAACCTACTAGAGGCTACTTTCTCCATGCATGTTCCAGTTCCACATGACATTAAAAATATTATGAACTGCCTTCTCTACCCTGCCGAATACATGTTATGGGAGAGGCACTGGAATAAACATCTAAAATCATTATCTGACAAATATGCCAAAGATGCCAACAAGCAAAATTTGTCAGTGGAACAGATTGCCAGAGAAGGTGACTTCCAAAAACCCCTAGACCAAGCAAAGTACCTTCCTGAAGATGCTCTAGCTGTCATAGCTACAGCAGCAAAGACCTCTGCTCTTCACACCTGACGATAGTGCTCCCACCCAAAGTTTTGCCAGCATAAAACAAGGAGCAACAGAAGCCTTTGTACAGTTTATTGACTGATTGAAGACCACACTCAAAAAGCAGATTGAGAGCCTGGAGGCTCAGAAAGAAATTTTAGTAAAAATGGCTGTGGTCAACACAAGCCATGTGTTTGCAGGTTGATTTTGAGAGCTCTCCCCCCGGACACAGAACCAACCATTGGCCGAGGCATCCACCAGAAAACATGGTTGCCCAAGCAGTGGCAAAACGAATAGCACAAGGAGTCTCTGGAGCTTTTGTCATCATATCATCCAGAAAAAACTCAGTATGTTTTATTTGTGGGGAGCTTGGACATGTTTTTATACACTCCCCTGAAAAGCCCTCTCTCCAGGACCGTTACCCAGATCATCGGTGGCCCCAAAGATAGCCTAGGTTCCAGCCACATTTGGGAAACTCCCAGCAGAGCGCAGGACAGCCCCATGGTCTGACACAAAATCAAATGCCGTATCGCTCTGTCCCGCCTGCGAGTTCCACCACCGACCATCAGCGGCAGGGAAATGGACCACAAGTGACACCATCACCATAGGGTATCCCTGAACACATTGCCAAGATCCAACACACGGAGCAATACAGGTGGGAACCCAGCACCAACTGGTAACCTCTCTATCAATCGACTTCACTGACGAATGCATACACCCCATTCCTACCGGGAAGTTTTGGCCATCCAATGGGTCATTCCAGCATTTTAATTATCAGAGACACTATCATGGGCCTGAACAAATTTACGTTATTCCCGAAGTCCAGACTGTCAGCCCAGGAAAAGAGATTTTTGTACAGATTTGGCCATATTGACCCTCCTTTTTATCTCTCAAAAGAGACACCAATTGCACAGGCTTTCCTCCTGCCAAGAGACAACCCAGAGTGAGCTCCCCCTCAACCCGATCATCATGTGGATGCAGACTGTGGGCACGAGCAAACACATCATTAAGTGTGGGCTGTTTTGTAAGAGGGAGGAGGTCCACCGCCCAGGGATGCTGGACACCAGAGCTGAAGTCACCATCATCACTTGCTCCCAGTGGCCAGCAAACTGGGAATTACAACCAGGCAGGGGTGATCTCAGGGATTGGAGACGTGGCTGTGCTGATGTGAAGCAAGAGAAACATCATAGTTGAAGGTCCTGATGGCAAAATTGCCACCATCCGCCCATTTGTGGTGAGGGTGCCTATTACACCCTTACCCTTACAATAGGGCAGGGACCTATTGTCCCAATGGGGAGCCTCTATCTGTCTCACCCAGGGATTTTTAATTGGGGATACTGTACACTGTGCACCCATCACCCCTCATCTCATGTGGGAACAACACCATCCAGTGTGGGTTGACCAGTGGCCCCTTTCCAGCATAAAACTCTGTGCTAGAGGCCCTTATGGAGGAGCAGCTCGCCAAGGGCTACATCACAGAAACCACCAACCCTTGGAACTACCCTGTCTTTGTCCTCAAAATACCAGGCAAGGACAGGTGGAGGCTCCTCCACGACCTTCGCAAAACCAACAAAGTCACTGAGGACAAGGGTTCCCTGCAACCTGGCCTGCCCTCATCATTGATCTAATCCCAGGACTGGAAGCTAGCTGTCATCAGCATCAAAGACTGCTTCTTCAATATCCTGCTACATCCTCAAGACACCTCAAGATTCGCTTTCTCTCTGCCCTCTCCCAACAGGCAAGCCCCACTCAAGCAGTAACACTGGCTGGTTTTGCCACAAGAAATTAAGAACTCACCATCAATCTGCCAGTGGTACATGGCTCACATTCTGTCCCCAGTGCGGAACGATCATTCTCCTTTACATGGATGATATACTTATCTGTGCTGAGACACAGATTTATCTAGACTTGACACTAACAAAAACCATCCAGACCATCAAAGCAGCAGGCTTTGAAATCCATGAAGACAAGATGCAGCACACCTGCCTACCTGGGACTCCAGATTCATGAGAGGACAGTCATGCCCAAGCAACTGACCACCCGGGATGGCCGAAGACCTTGTGAGATTTACACCAACTCTGCAGGTCCATCAACTGGGTATCCCTGCTGAGGATCATGACGGAGGTCCCTCACCACTCTTCAACCTGCTCCGCAGCAGCGAGGACCTAGATTCACCATGCATTCTCACATCAGAGGCCAAGGGATCCATTACAAAGGTTCAAGAAGCCTTGTCTTCACAGCAAGCCCACCACTTTGAACCCAGCCTGCCTTTCTAGCTTGCCATCCTGATAAGGCACTACGCTTTCACTCACTAATTTTCAATGGGACAAGATGCTGAGAGACCCACTCCTCATCACTGAGTGGGTCTTCTCACACAATCAACCTTCCAAGACTGTAACAACACCACAGGGACTAATGGCTGAATTAATTAAAAAGGCTAGGGCTCGCCTCTGCTCTATTGCAGGGAGTTCACATGCATCTACCTTCCATTGAAAACAGGAGATATGGAGCATTTGCTCCAAACCAACGAGAGCCTTCAGTTCACCCTTGATAGCTATATGAACAAAATTTCTATTCATTTATCAGGACATAAAATATTGAAATCTGAATTTAATCTGGTCCCCAAATTACTTCAGAGCAGTACACCTCTCAGGGCCCTGACAGTTTGTACTGATGGCTCAGGGAAATCCCACTAGTCAGTGATGACTTGGAGGGATCCCAGGATGCAGGAGTGGGAATCTGACATCCAGGTGATTAAAGGATCACCAAAAATTATAGAATTAGTGGCCATCGTTAGAGCCTTTGAGAAGTTTCAAGAACCTTTCAATCTGGTCACCAATTCAGCATATGTCACTGGTGTAGCTATGAGAGTTGAACATTCTTTTCTAAAAGAAGTCTCTGAGCGCGCGTGGGCGTACGTGGCCCTGAGGTCCGGCTAGCTTAGGTGAAGGCGGCCGACGCCTCCGCGCATCTGAGGTCCAGCCCCCCTTGGCGTCCTGGCCTCGGGCTGGGCTGGATTGCGGATGTGGATAGAATCACGCCTATGAGCCGAGGAAAGGAGGCGACCACTTGCTGGGGTGAAAACGTTGGTTTATTGAAGATGGACGGGACCAACCATAGGGAGGGCTCCGACCAGCAAATGGCAACGAACAGGGGGAGCAACAAGGTTTTAAAGAAGAGGGGTGGAGAAAGGAGGGACGCCCAACTAGCCAGTAACAGAAAAACATGGGAGGTACAGAACTTAATGGACATACAAGAACAACCAATAAATACAAAGTATAGGAGGGGCCCTGGGACCACAGCCAACCACAACCCCCGGAGAGAAGAAGCCTCTAGAACTGAGGGAGGAGTGGGGGTGATTGACTGGGCCCAGGGAGGAGAAAAACTTGACTTATAAGGATAGGAAGGGGGAGGAGAAATTACATAACCTAGGAGCTTAATAGCTAAGGGGGAGGGGGTAATCATGGAAACTCAACTGGCAGGAGAACAGTGGCGGGAAAACTGTGAGGGGAAGAACCATTTACAAGAACATAGGGGAGGTTACACCAAATGGGGGAGTAAACAGAAAAACTTAAAAAACACACTACAACATCTCCCCGTTTCTTAACAAATAAAAAGTGAAAGAACAAAGCAGTCCGTAGAAACTTAAAACTCAGGGACCCGCGGCTGGTCCGGCCGGTCCTCGCCTTCTTCGAGCTGGGGCCCGTCCGCCCAGGGATGGTCAGTGGGCGACGCAGTTGACCCCTCCTCTTCTGCAGCTTCTCCGGCCTCCGAGGAGAGGTCCCCCAGCTCGATGTGCTCCTCGACGGGCACAGTGGCATGGTTGATGCTTGGCGAGGTGGCCTTGGATATCAGTCTCTGGACCAGACCGCGGATCAACATAAAGAAAACTAAAAGTATAAATAAGCTCAAAACAACTTTTGAAACTGATTATATAATTGAACTGGCCCACCCGCTAAGGCCCCAACCCTTGAAAATGTCCCCCAGCCAGTCTGAAGTCTCCTTCTTGACCTGGTGGACGAGGTCCTGGAGCTTCTTGATGGAATGCCTGGCGTCCTCGGCTCGGGAGGACAGGTTCAAGCAGCAGAGGCCCTCAAACTCCTCGCAATGATGGTGATGGAGCAGCAATAGAAAATCTATTGCTGCCCTGTTCTGGAGTGTCGCCTTCCTTGTAATTTCCTCGTCTGTGAGGAGGTCGTAAAGCGCGGCTGAAGTGAAATTGGCTTGTTTAGCCACCCAACACTCTAGGCGGCCCAATTCACCTACAGCCTTTGCCACCGATACCCAAGGCAATAGACTAGTAAAGGCGACGGACTTTGAATGCGACCAATGAGTAATTTCGTCGTCACAATCTTCTGTGAGATCCTTAAGATCTCTTTTAGCTCTGCCCAATTCATATGTGACATTATTTCTCTTCCAATTAACAATTTGGGTCATGTTAGGGGTAAACAGCGTCAGCCGGCCAAAGGTACACGGCCCTCCGACCAGGCCAGAGGGGATGCCTGCCCACGCTCGGTCACCGCAAATCAAAAACACACCCCGAGGAAGGGAGTAAGAGGTCTGGCCAGTAGTGGTGGGGCCGAGGATCTTCAGAACGGCCTGACACCACTGTGTGACCTGGTATTCTTTTTTTGTCTGAAGGACCACCTCACTGCCCCTCTCTACGGGGGTGATGCCGTAATCAAACTGGAAACAAATAGAGGCATTGGCGGAGCCGAGTAGGTGTAATTCAGTGGGCTCGGAGGTTGCAGGAGCCAGCCTGAACACTTCGTCTCTCCAGGCATTTGAGGAGTCAAAACTCGGGAGGATAGTGAGGCTCCTGGCCAAAATCAGGTAAAAGGAACGTTGGAAGGTGGGAGGGAACTCGCCTGGAGAGAATGGGATCCCCACAAGGCAAGACGACATGGGGTCCTCTGCTGCACCGGTATCAAGGCAGATGCTGTCCTGCCCTAAGGATTGAGCCAAGGCACGCCAGACGTTGACTTTCGGCTGGGGGATGACCCACGACTCCGAAGGTGTCACAAGGAGTCTGTAGGTCAGGATGATTGTCAGCAGCATCTCAGGGTTGGGAACCAGCGATGTTGCAGCGGGGGCCATTGGGGAGATGTAACTGAAACGAGAGAAACCAGTAAAAGTATAACGAAATCACAAATAGGGTTCTTCCCCAAACAGCCAACTTAAATAAAACATACGTGGTAGCATAGCTGGAGCAGGAGGAGAGTATGAAGAAACATAGGATAGCAAATCAAGGGGAGGAGGAGAAGCAGGAGGTGAAGGTTCTTCCGAAAGAGGGGGGAGATCTGAAGGAGTGGACAGGAGCTGATGGGAAGCCTTCCTCCGCCGCCGCCAACACGCCTGCCGTACCTGTGACACTGCTTCTGCCTTGGTCCTCTGTTTCGGGACGAAGGGCCTGACCCACTTTGATGGTACCCACCTGGGGCCTGAGGGAGTGGACACGCAAGCGTATCCCCTTCCCCAGGTCACCAGGTCAAAGGGGCCCTCTGTCCGCCAGGTCTCCGGATCCTTAACGAGAACCGGAGGTCTGACTTTAGGCTGCAGCTGCTGGTGGCTGCCGAAATGCCGGACCACTGGAGGATTCTGGCTGTCAAAAGAGCAGTTAAGAAAGTTAAGTGTGTACAAAGCTCTTGACAGCCGGACGTGGGGGGTTTCCACCTTCATCGCCAGTTGTTGGCGGGACAGGATCTTCTTAAGGCTCTGGTGGGCCCTCTCCACCATGGCTTGGCCTGTCGGGGAATAGGGGATGCCGGTCTTATGGACTATTCCCCATTGCTGCAGGAAGCTCCGCAGCTCCTTAGAAGTGTACGCAGGGCCGTTGTCTGTTTTTAAGGCCCTAGGGATGCCCAAGACAGCGAATGCCTGAAGCAGATGCTTCTGGACATCCGCTGCCTTCTCTCCTGTGTGGGCAGAGGCATAGATGGCCCCGGAGAAGGTATCGACGGAGACATGGACGTAACACAATCGACCGAAAGACGGGATATGTGTCATGTCCATCTGCCACACCTCACAGCTCGCCAGGCCCCGGGGATTTGCCCCCAAGGCCACGGTGGGCATCTGGTCTTGTTGGCATTGGGGACATGTGGCCACGATCGCCTTGGCCTGGTCCTGCGTCAGGTTGAATTGCCGAACCAGGCCGGGCGCATTCTGGTGAAAGAGCTGGTGGCTGATCTTAGCCTGGCCGAACACATCCGGGAGGGGGCCCTGCGTTACAGCAGCCGCGGCCAAAGAATCGGCACGACGGTTGCCTTCCGCCATAAACCCAGGCAGATCAGTGTGTGATCTAACATGCATAACATAAAATGGATGCTCGCGGTGGGAGACCAGCTCGACGAGCCTATTCAGTAAATTAAATAAATTTTTGTTAGTAACCTCCTGAAGAACTGCGCACTCAGCTCTAGACACTACACCTGCGACATACGCAGAATCTGTGACCAAATTGAAAGGTCCTGGGAACCTCTGGAACGCCCTGACGACTGCGTCTAACTCAGCAATCTGTGGAGAACCCTCCACAACAGCAACATTGGTCTCCCACTGCTGAGTCTGAGGATCTTTCCAAGTCATTACTGATTTGTGGGATGCTCCTGATGCGTCAGTAAAAACTGTCACGGCATCCAGTGGTTCCCTGCTTTGGACCTGTTTAAGAGATAATTTAAACTCCGAATTGAATAATTTATGGGCCGGCCGATCTACTGCGATGCGCCCAGTGTAGCTGTCGAGTGCAAACTGAAGATATTCATTTGTTTGCAGCAATTCTTCAAAGGTTTTCAATTTTAATTGGCCCGATTCTAATTTAATTGGAATATGTATGCATGAAAAATCACACCCTGCCAACTCCCTGATCCTCGATCTCGCTTTGAGGATCAGTTCGGCTACCAACTCTTGTGGCCGTGTCATCCTTTTGGACCGATTGTGGCTGAGGAACACCCACTCTATAATTAAGAGGGGGTCGCCCTGGCCCTGGTCCTTTAGGCTTTGGTCCCACTGATGGATTATGCCATGGAGGTGTGGCAGTTTCCCCAGTACGATAAATTTGAAAGGCAGGCCCGGATGGTATCGGTGAGCCTGCCTGGCCGAAATAGCTTTTTGAATCCTCTCCAAGGCTACCTGTGCCTCTGAGGTGAGAACCCTAGGGGAACTAAGCCCCTCTTCCCCTTTCAACAAATTGAAAAGGGGGGGCTAGATCTTCGGTCGAAATGCCTAGCCAGGGTCTCACCCAATTTAACGACCCACACAGTTGATGGACATCCGCTAGGGTCTGGACTTTCGTCCGAATAGCCAATTTTTGCGGAACAATGGTCCGCTTTGTAATCTCAAGGCCCAGGTATTTCCAAGGTGGCATCCGCTGAATCTTGTCCTGCTGGAGCTCGAACCCTGCAGCAACCAACGCATTGGTTGTCAGGTCAAGCGCATGGGCAAGCAGACTGTGGTCAGGCGCACACACGAGGATGTCGTCCATGTAATGATGGATGATGACGGCATCCCCGAGGGCTGTACGTAAAGGTGACAGCAGTGAAGCGACGTACCATTGGCAGATCACAGGGCTGTTTTTCATGCCCTGAGGGAGCACTCGCCAATGGTAGCGCTTGGCTGGGGACTCACGGTTGATAGATGGAACCGTGAAGGCAAAGCGCGGGGCATCATCCGGGTGAAGGGGAATTTGGAAGAAACAATCCTTAATGTCTATTACGGCCAGATTCCAATTTTGGGGGAGCATTGATGGGGAGGGCATCCCTGGCTGGAGAGACCCCATGTCGGCTATTACTTCATTAATTTGACAGAGGTCGGTCAGGAGCCGCCACTTATCCTTATTAGGTTTCTTGATGACAAACACTGGGGAGTTCCAAGGTGACATGGTCTCCACCAGGTTGCCTTTAAGCAGCTGCTCCTGAACGAGCTCATTGAGCGCCCTTAATTTTTGTTTATTAAGTGGCCACTGCAAGACCTGTACTGGTTTATCTGAGAGCCAATTCAGTTTCCAGGTCTGGCGCTCTTCAGTGGCCACCGCCCGAAAAACCTGGAGAGCCTTTGGTAGGTCAATTCTGGCTCCCCACTGGGCTAATAGGTCTCTCCCCCAGAGAGGCTCGGTGTAATCCAAAACGAACGGGCGAATAGAAGCCAATTGCCCGTCAGGCCCCTCAATTTGAACAATGCTCCTAGATTGATTAGCCAATTGTAAACCTCCGACACCCGAAATCGTGCCTGCAGCGCTTTGCAAGCCCCAATGTGACGGCCACTCCCGAGAGGGAATGATCGTCACATCCGCGCCCATGTCCAACAGACCCCTTACGATCTTTTTGTCCCCGCCCAACGAAAGTTGACAGGTCAGGCGGGGCTTCTCCCTCCCTACTAGCTGTGCCCAGGCCACCGTCGGAGGCGATGTCTTCTCCGCGGAGTTCTTCTTCCAGTGATCCTCATCTGGCACCAGAATGGCCTGGGCAATGACCTGTCTCCTAGGGAGGAAGAGTGGGGATCGGACACAGTACAGCCCTACCACGAAACGGTCCCGGTCGGTGGTTACCAAACCCGGGACGATGTAGATGTCTCGCGGCGTGTGCTTTGTGTCCCCAACGACGGTCCACCTGCAACGTCCTAGTTTCCTCCAGCGACCCGGGTGTTGTAGGTCGACAGACACCAGCTGGATATCACTGCTAGGGAGATATAAATCCCTAGTTAGCTGCAGCCTGTATGGGGAAACAGAGGATATGGTGTTAAGCGCAGGTACAGTGCCACAGGTAGGTGATGTCACGTCTGATAGAGTGGTCAAGTCCGGTAGGGCGAAAGTTGGCGGTGGTCTCTTGTCTCCTCCCTCCCCGCTCGATGTTGCGTTGCCCACCGCATTTTTGTCCGCGCGCAGGGAGGGGCTGCGCTCAGGGCCTAGTTTTTTTGGCCCTTTTTCTCCTTCTCCCTCTGCCTCCTGAAATTAAGATAATCAAATCTCATGGGACACTGTGGCATCCAGTGCCCCATCTCTCCACATAAATGGCAGGGGTGGGTGTCGGTGGTTCTTCTGCCGGACCCTGGTGTTGGTGGCCCGGCAGCGGGGGCAGCCTCTAGATCGAATGACTCGGGCTCAGGGAGATCGGCAAAGGCTACGGAGTTTCGGCGTGGGCGCGCAGAAAGAGGAACATGAGCCACTACCGCCTCCATCATCACCTCCACCGTGGGCCAGGGAGTTCGGGGGAGAGTGCGGATGGCCTTCCTGCATTCTGCATTGGCATTATAATATGCCATTTTCCTTAACATGCACTCTCTCTCCCGGTCCCCAGACACCTGTGCTTCCACGAAACAGTAGAGGCGCTCGATGAAGGCCAGGTAGGGCTCATGCGCGCCCTGCCGCACCTCGTCTTCCTCCCATTGGGAGGTGATGACCGCGAGCCTGAAAAAGGCTCGCTCCGCAGCCTGAGCCGTCTCCACCAGATGTTGGGGAAAAAGAGCCCGAGCCTGGGCTGCCCCATTCGCCCACTGCCCCTCGCCCAACAGGTGTTCTTCCTGAACTATCAGGCCGTCCGCATCATGAGAAGTGGCAGGATTCCCCAAAGGTTTGGGAGAACCTCCAAAATCTCCCTCTTCCACTCCGCTACCCAAATCCGGAACTCCATAGGGCCGGTCAAGCTGGAGAAGAGAGCCCTAAGGTCAGCGGGCACCAGATCTCCCCATGCAAGGGCATCACGGAGCAACCCCCGGAAGTATTCAGACTCCCGGGAGTAGTCCTTCTGCGCCTTGCACAGTTCCTTGATCCGTGCTGGTGCTAAAGGCACCCACTGTGCCAGAGAACTCCCCTCTCCGCTCAGGGTGTACGAAACCGGGGCGGCTTCCAACAAGGGCGCCTGTCCCGGCCTCCGGTCATCCACTCCCCCCCCCCGGAACACAAAGCGTGGGAACCGGAAGGGAAGGCGTGGGAACCGGAAGTGGAAGAGGTTGAGGCGGGGCCTGGTAGTGAGGCGGGACGAGGGGGCGGGCA
Source organism: Ammospiza caudacuta (assembly GCF_027887145.1). Lineage (NCBI taxonomy): Eukaryota > Metazoa > Chordata > Aves > Passeriformes > Passerellidae > Ammospiza > Ammospiza caudacuta. Next base: position 15,423,181 of record NC_080632.1, read on the forward strand.
CGGCACACCACCCCTCTCCGCCCCCTGGGTGGAACACGGGGGCGGAGCCAAACATGGAGGACTGACAGGAGCAACGAGGGAGGAACTTACGGGGGGCTGGAGTGGGGAAGGAGATATGGGAGGAGCTGTGGGAGGAGCCGGATGGGTGGGAGGAGTAAGGGCGGAATTGGTAGAGGGTTGTACTGTGGGCGGGGGAACGGGAGGAGTTGAGGGAGGGGCTGAGTATGAGGGAGGAGCATGGGCCGGATTATCAAGGGGCGGCACCGAGGGCGGAAAAGTAGGAGGGACAGGAGGAGGATATGAGGGAGGGGCAACCGAAAATGAGGTTGGGTCAGGGGAAAGGAAGGGGTTGGCGTTGGGGAGGAAAGGGTTGGGAGAACACGAAGGAGCCGTGGCGGGAGCAACCACGTGGTTGCCGCCATCTTGAGCTCCATGGGAGCCATTTTGCGAATCTTCAACAAACCTAACTGACTTGGGACGCACAACTGGGGACTTGGGGACTGGGATAGAGGGTGAGGGATGAGAGGATGCCTGGCCAGGGCTCCTCGAAGGGGGAGGCCGAGCAGGTCGAGGGGGAGCAGGGGCAGGATGGACCCCTTGCTTCTTGTCGGCCTTTAAAATCCCCCTCGAGGGCTCCTGCCTGCGGGATGAGGGTAAGGGTTGAGGGACAAGGACAACGGAATGAGGGGAACGAGGGGATAAACTAGAACTTGTGGGACCCTTTCTAAGCTCCCCGGACGAGCGGAGTGTAGCATGTACTCTGCCCGCCCAATACGCCACGGTAACCAGCTTCGTCTCCCCAGAATTAATAACTTCATTTAATTTGGCCTCAGCGGCTGCCCAAAACCGTGGCTGTTTAGCAAGTTCTGGGGAGACTTCGGGGAACTTAGAAAAAACCCACTTAACTAATAACTTTACTTCCTGCTTGGGCGCCTTGTGCCCACCAGTCAGTAACAACCCTTAACGTAATAATAAACCTCTTTTTGGGATTTTCCCATGCCTGCACCCATGGCTCCCTTCTAACACAGAAATTGCTCTCGCTAGAAGGGGGGAAAATCCTCTGATGACACGCAACCACCCGCTCGGAAAAAAAGCCGCAAACTTAAACAATGAACCGCCCGCCTCCGGCCCCTGCTCCCCCCACTGCCCCCAGGTCAGGGGTTATCAGTCCGGGAGAAATAAAGGAATTGGGTGATGGGTCCGGCCCCACGTCTGGGGAAATCCGGCACCCACAGGGAAGTAAAAATAAGAAAGGAACGGGGTTTGAGGAGCGTCCTCAGGGAAAGAAGGTGGGGGGTAGGTCCCCAAGGCAGGGCATATACCCCTAGGGAAAAGGTAAAAAGGCAAGGGGGAAGCCCGGAGAGTCCCCAGGAAAGGGCCCGGACTTACCAATCCGGCGACGGCGAACAAAGAAAAACCAAGCGGGGGTCCTCAACTCTGGAGTCGTCCTTTGGGTGGAAGGAGTGTCGACTCCGATCCTTGGGGAGCGCTGCCCTTAAAACAGGGCCTGCTACCACCCGAGGTAGTATGGCGTCCACAGGCACTGTAAAGTCCACTCCGCGGGGTCCGGTCAGCGGGCGAATGTCCACCTCGTCAGGCCCCACGTTGGGCGCCACACTGCGCGCAGGCATACGTGACCCTGAGGTCCGGCTAGCTTAGGTGAAGGCAGCCGACGCCTCCGCGCATCTGAGGTCCAGCCCCCCTCGGCGTCCTGGCCTCGGGCTGGGCTGGATTGCGGACGTGGATAGAATCGCGCCTATGAGCCGAGGAAAGGAGGCGACCACTTGCTGGGGTGAAAACGTTGGTTTATTGAAGATGGACGGGACCAACCATAGGGAGGGCACCGACCAGCAAATGGCAACGAACAGGGGGAGCAACAAGGTTTTAAAGAAGAGGGGTGGAGAAAGGAGGGACGCCCAGCTAGCCAGTAACAGAAAAACATAGGAGGTACAGAACTTAATGGACATACAAGAACAACCAATAAATACAAAGTATAGGAGGGGCCCTGGGACCACAGCCAACCACAACCCCCGGAGAGAAGAAGCCTCTAGAACTGAGGGAGGAGTGGGGGTGATTGACTGGGCCCAGGGAGGAGAAAAACTTGACTTATAAGGATAGGAAGGGGGAGGAGAAATTACATAACCTAGGAGCTTAATAGCTAAGGGGGAGGGGGTAACCATGGAAACTCAACTGGCAGGAGAACAGTGGCGGGAAAACTGTGAGGGGAAGAACCATTTACAAGAACATAGGGGAGGTTACACCAAATGGGGGAGTAAACAGAAAAACTTAAAAAACACACTACAACAAGTCTCCAACGCAAATTTGTGTTAATTGCTTTCTAAACTAATATGCCTCATTTCCCACAGAAAGCAACCATATCATGTGATGCATGTGAGGTCACACACCAACGTCCCACTGCCACTGCAGAAGGTAACGAGAGAGCAGATGCATTAGCCATGCCAGCTGGGACCACCAACATCCCCAATATTTTCACAAAAGAGAAGTTACCACATTCCTTCTTTTATCAGAATGTACCAGCTCTCCTGTGGATGTTCAAGTTACCAAGGGATCAAGCTAAAGCAATTGTGGGCACCTGCCCCAATTGCCAATCATATCAAATATTGCCAATAGGATCCAGGGTTAATCCCTGGGGGCTAAGTACATGCCAAATTTGGAAGACTGATGTGACTCATATCTCGTCCTTTGGAAGGACAAAATACATTCATGTGTCCGTAGACACATTTTCAGGAGCAGTGTTTGCATTAGCCCACATGAGAGAAACTTCCAAGGACACCATCTGGCATTCCTCCTTGTATTTGCTATGCTGAGAGTCCCTGCACTGATAAAAACTAATAATGGACTTGTCTATACCTCCCACAAGTTAAGAGATTTCTTTAATCAGTGGGTGGTAAGGCACACCACAACTCACTCTTCTACAGATCCCATCAGACTCTTAAGAGAGTCCTTGATCAGCAGCAGGGAAGAACAGAGACTATGCCTCCTGTTTAGAGGCTCTGTAAGGCTGTGTAGGTTATTAATTTCCTAAATTGTTCAGCCCCAGAGCCAAATCCCCTGCCACTGCTCATCAAGGACCCAGAAGCACAACAAATATCACAGCCTTTCTCTTTGATTTCCTAGGGGAGGGAGTGTGCCTGTCTGTCCACACCATCTGGCCCCAAATGGCTCCCAGCAAAAAGCATAAAACCATACCTTGGCTCTGCAAGTACTGCTCCTGCAGCAAATAACTCAGATCATTCCGAGACCCTTACAGAGACGCCAGAGAATCAGAGAATGACTGCCTGGAAACAGAGACAACATCAAACACCCATGCACCAAAGAACAAGCCATCCCATCACCAGGTCACAGATGGGACAAGTTCCCGAACAACCCCCTGTGTTGTTGGGTTAGTCTGAGTTGCACCCCCCCACCTAGATGTCAATCTTACCCTAAGTCTTGCCCCTTGCTCTAGAATGTTCCCTGCCCCTCCTCCTACTTGACTGTCTATCTCCCCTTGTACCTGCCCCCGGCTCTGGAAATCCCCTTGGAAATCCCCTAATATTGGAAGCCCTATTGGTCTGTTTAAACTGTTCCCCTTCCCCTGTGTTACCCCATTAGTTTGAGTGTTATAAACCCCACCTCTTGTTGCTGCTCCCCAGTCCTTTCCCTAATGGCTGGAAATTTGTACCCTCCCCTGAGACCTCCCCTGTGTAAGAATCCCTGCACACGTGTTGTCCCTGGACCCTCCTTAGAATAAACCTCCTTGGAACCTATACAAAAGACCTCTCCCTTATTCTTGCCCCTCCCTTCAATGCTGAATCATCAACGCTGTAGAGCTTAAGCCCTACAGCTGTATCCTAGACTCTGCTGCTTTCTGAGAACAGCCCACTCTTGGCCTAGTGCTAGGAGCTGGTTTGGGAAAATCTAGCACCACATCAACGGCTGCTACACAAAGCTCCTTCTCTGACTCCCTTCTCCTCAACTCCTCCCACTCCCAGAACCCTCAATATTTATTTACCTGCACATCCTCATTCCTACCCTGAAGACTCTCACTTTCCTGTATTTCCCACTGTGTTGGGGACACAAACAGGACGGGACTGCTGGTTCCTTGATCTTTTATTGCAGTATCAGCTTCATTACCTAGTTGTGACAGTAGGAAGATGGCAAAGGCTTGTGTACAGTCAGCAGCAGCCAAAGATTTCTTTGTTAAGGACATTTTAAAAACTTTCTAGCCACAGTATATTGCTAAACCTCACAGACAGTTGTTCTAGCCAATTATTAAAAGTACATGTACACCCACTTCACACAGCCTGCTTGTCTTCTTTCTACACCACTATTAAGCTTAAAACCTTCTACTATCTTGCTGAGCATATTTTCTTATTTCTATCTTAGGGGCTATCTTAGCCAAGCCTAAAACTCAAGGTATTGTTTAATGGCCTTGCTTCCTATACCATTGTAACTTTTTCTACCTTAAGAGTTTGCAGCTGCAGCTAGTTCAGAATTTTCTGTTTATAAGGCCTGCTTTCCCAGTTTTCTAAAACTTTTCTTACCTTTACAGTTTCCCACGCCCACACCTCCTACAGCCTTCCCAAACCTCCCATATTCTGCCTCAATGCTGCTTCTACCAGCAACCAACTGAGCGTCCCCACTAGGTAGAATGGTTCCGCTGGCAACATCTACCTCAATAACATTCCCCAAATCCCTTTCTTTGTCCACTTTTCCCAGTTATTTTTAAAAGAGGAAATAAAGAAGGAGGAGGGAGGAAAAAGGAAAGCTTTAGAAGGGAATGACTTCCCTAAAACTAATAACCTCCCATTTAAAACTCCCAACAGAAACACTCTTAACATCACCCTACCACCAAGATGGCTGGCAGTACCCATACCAGCGAGGTCCTTCTGACTGTCCCGGTCCTCTGGATGTCCATGAGAACACCAGCGGTGGATACATGGTTAATAGCACAGCCCAAATAAAACATCTGAGTTACCCTCGCCAAAACTCTCTGCCAAGACAACATGTGCCTGTCCATGGGCAATGCCAGCAATCCACTGGCCTTGTGCCCGGTAGGGATTCTGCTAAAGCCCAAAGAATACCCCTTCACAAGGAAGGAACTCAACCTGGTAGACACTTGGGATGAGAGGATGAAGATCTTGCCCATGCAGGAGGGGTTGCCAGAGAAACCCCAGGAATTGGAACTTTTGAGGTCCTCCAAGGCCATTTATTGTGTAAAGTTTTATTACAGGCCCTCGAGTAAACCATGGTCTGCATCAGAATATCAAAAATCTATCTTCCTAAAGGATGTCTCACCTACCAACAAAATTTACAATTCAATTAATTGGTGCAATTACACCAACAACACACTATCCATGTCCTCTTGCCATCCCAGAGTTCTTCTCCAGGATGTGTTCCTGATCTGTAGAGATAGGGTGTGGGCAGGAATCCTCTCTCATCTACAGGGGGGTCCTTGCACCCTTGGCCAGCTTACCATCCTAACCCAAATCTCAACCAAAATTCACAATTCATAAAAGAAAAATTAACTGGCTGGCCAAAAAAGGGAACCTGTACAATCTGATGAAAATTATAACAGCAGAATTGTTGATTAACAGCATAAGAAGGACAATGATGTCCCTTTTTCTACCATGGGTTGCCACCACAAAGGCTCTCAGTGAGCTTTCTCACCTGGAGTGTTAGCTTGGTAAGCAGGCCAACCTAACATATGTGGTGCTAAATGATCTCCTGTCAGATGAGGAGACTACCAGGTATGCCACCCTTCAAAATTGAGCAGTCATTGATTTTCCGCTGCTGGCCCATGGACACGGCTGCAAGGAGTTCAGCGGGCTGTCCTGCTTTAACCTGTCTTCTCACAGCAAAAGCATCCATGCCCACATCCAGAAGATCCAGGACCTGATAAAAAAACTCAAGAAAAAGACCCAAAATGGTCTGAGGACCTCTTTGGCTCTGGGGACTTAAGAGATGGGTTGCCTCCCTTCTAAAAAATATTCTTTGGATCCTTTTGTTTGGTTTTAGTTTATTTTTTTGGTGGTTTTTTTTTTTTTTTTGGGCATGTTTGGTTGTTTTAAGATTTTGCTTCTAAAGTCTCTGGGGAAAGCCTTTTTGCTAATTAAAGAAGGGGGAGTTGTGGGGGCTGGAGAACCAGCCAGGGAAAGGCCTGCCACACTCCCCTGGAGAGCCAAACCCTAAGCCACAACCCTTTTGGTTGTCGCAAGTAGAAAGATCACACCAGAATCTTTTATGGTATTATGTTAATCCCTTGTACCCCTTTAGCCTATCCCCTTTTCTCCACCCCTGTGCCCTCTCCCCATTGTTTCCCAAGTTTTGTCCCACTCCTCGCTTTCCCCATGTAAACTCCTGTTTCCCCTGCCTTCTCAGAGCTCTTGTACCTGGTCTCTTTCACAGAGTGCCCTGCTCTTAATAAAGGTTAGTTCTCTGTGGAATGCCATACAAGCTCCCGTCTCTCTTTCCTCCACGTGGCCTGAAGCTAGCCAGAAGACAAAGAACCAGAATCACTGGCAAAGGTGAGGACGTGCCTGTGCCCCATGGACATCCTTGTGAGGACACTTCTTTGGGAAGCTTGCAGCGCGCCTACCACCACTCATTCACTGAGGCACCCATCCCAGGATAGGGGGCAAGGGGATTGGGAATAGGACAGAAAGATTCATCCTCTGGAGGTGACTCCTGTCGAGCATGAGAAAAAGGTATTCTCTCAAGGATGCACATGGAATGCCATGGACAAAGGTACCTGGTGCCTGAAAGAATTAGCTGTGCTGGAGGTAAACTAAAAGGATTCAAGATTTTTTAAGATGGCGGAATTAAGATGGTGAAGCCTTATGTGACGGACAAGACCGTGTCCCTGCACTGAGCTGTGCCGCGGAGCTGTGCCGCGGAGCTGGGCATCGGAGCTAGGCCGCGGAGCTGTGCCGTGGAGCTGGGCCTCGGAGCTGGGCCTCGGAGCTGTGACGCAGAGCTGTGACGCGGAGCTGTGACGCGGAGCTGTGCTTTGCTCCTCCCTTCCCCGCATTCTGCATCCCTTGCAGAGCCTCTGCTACCTCCTTAGCAGCCCTGTGGCGCCGACCTGCTGCTGGAGAATTCCTGGAACTCTGAAACCCCGGATTTCCAAATCCCTGAATTTCCAAATCTCCACATTCTTGAACCCCTGGATTCCTGTAACCCTGGATTTTGGAAACCTTGGATTTCTAAACCCTCGGATTTCTTGAATCCCCGGATTCCCGAACCTCTGGATTTTGAATCCCCTGCTGTCTGGTTGTTTCTGAGGTGTTTGTTAATAATGGTTTCTACACGGTCAAAAGCTGTGGCTGGTATAAGTGACCAAGTTGGGCCCTCCAAAAAGGACGTGAGTGTACAGACCCATCCGTGCCCAGAGTGTTTGAGCTTACTGGTGGCATCAGGGAGTGTTGTGGAGGAAACCTGCCTGTGCTGTGAACAAGTGAATGACCTCCTTTCACTGGTGGCTGAGCTTAGGGAGGAAGTTGAAAGGTTAAGGAGTATTAGGGAAAGTGAAAGGGAAATAGACCGGTGGAGTTCAGCCCTACCATCTTTAAGGGAGGTTACTAATCAAGAGACTGAGGACTTATATGCCTCCCACTCTCAGGCAACAGAAGGGCATGTGGTGGATGAAGAGGAGTGGAAACGGGTCCCTGTGCGGGGTGGTAAAAATGAAAAGACCTCCCCCCCCCCATCATCCAGCCAAGTACCACTTCAGAATAGGTATGAGATTCTGGATCTAGAGATTCAACTAGATGATTTAGGAGTGAATTGTCTGCCTAGTGAACCCCCCAATTATGATTCACCTGCAACACGAATCACTACCTCTAGCATCAAGAAGAAAAGAAGGGTAATCGTAGTAGGTGATTCCCTCCTGAAGGGAACTGAAGGCCCTATATGTCAACCAGACCCATCCCACAGGGAAGTTTTTTGCCTCCCTGGGGCCCGGGTACAAAATATCACGGAGAGACTTCCTGGGCTGATTCAGCCCTCTGATTATTACCCACTGCTGATACTCCAGGCTGGTAGTGATGAGATCGAGAAGAGGAGCGTCAAGGCAATTAGAAAGGACTTTAAGGTATTGGGTCAGGTAATTGACAGGGCAGGAGCACAGGTAGTGTTCTGCTCAGTCCCTTTGGTGGTGGAGGAAAATGATGAAAGAAACAGAAGAATCCGTATTATCAACAAGTGGCTTAAGGGTTGGTGTCATCGGCAAAATTTTGGATTCTTTGATCATGGCGAAACTTTTACAGCATCTCTCTGCTGGAACCAGATGGGGTACACCTCTCTGTTAAGGGCAAAAGGATTTTAGCTCATGAACTGGCAGACCTCTTTGAGAGAGCTTTAAACTAAGTTTGAAGGGGGAAGGGGAACCAGCTGAGCTATCTGGAAACATGCCCAAGAATTGCAAGGCTAAGAGAGGGGTGAACTCAGTTGCCCAGATGAGGTGCATGTATACCAATGCACGCAGTTTGGGCAATAAACAAGAAGAGCTGGAGGCCATGGTGCAACTGCAAAGCTATGATGTAGTTGCCATCACGGAAACGTGGTGGGATGACTCACATAACTGGAGTACTGCACTGGATGGATACAGGCTCTTCAGGAGAGATAGGAAAGGAAGAAGAGGAGGTGGGGTAGTCCTTTATATTAAGCAAACTTTTGATGCCATCGAAATTGAAACAAAGGAAGAAGGAGTTGAATGTCTATGGATAAGAATTAAGGGGAAGGCCAACAAGGCCGACACCATATTGGGAGTCTGTTATCGTCAACCCGATCAGGAAGAAGAAGTAGATGACTTATTTTATAAGCAGTTAGGCAATGTTTCAAGATCATCAACCCTTGTTCTTGTGGGTGACTTCAACCTACCAGATATCTGCTGGGAGCTTAATACAGCAGTAAAGAGGCAGTCCAGGAAATTCTTAGAATGTATGGAGGACAACTTTTTGTTGCAGCTGGTGGATGAACCCAGCAGGGGAGGGACTATGTTAGATCTGCTATTTACAAATAGAGATGGGCTGGTGGGAGATGTGGTGGTTGGAGGTCATTTGGGGCAGAGTGATCATGAAATAATAGAGTTTTCAATACTTGGTGAAGTCAGGAAGAGCACCAGTAAAACTCTTGCACTGGACTTCCGGAGGGCGGACTTTGGCCTGTTCAGGAGACTTATTCAGAGCGTCCCTTGGGAAGCAGCCCTTAAAAACAAAGGAGTTCAGGAAGAGTGGGCTTACTTCAAAACAGAGATCTTGAGGGCGCAGGAACAGACCATCCCTGTATCCCGAAAGATCAGTCAACGGGGTAAACGTCCAGCCTGTCTGGGAAAGGAGGTCTTGGAGGAACTTAAGAATAAAAAGAGGATGTATCAGCGTTGGAAGAACGGTCAGGTCTCTAAGGAAGTATTCAAGAGGGCTGCTAGAGTATGCAGAAAAAAAAATTAGGGAGGCCAAAGCTCAGTTTGAACTCAGGATGGTGACTACTGTTAAGGATAATAAAAAATGTTTTTATAAATAAATTAATGGTAGGAAGAAAGGTAAGACCAGCCTTTGTTCTTTATTGGACAAAGGTGGGAAGTTAGTATTTGCAGATGAGGAGAAGGCAGAAGTGTTTAATGCCTATTTTGCCTCAGTTTTTAATGGGAAGATGACTTGCCCTCAAGACTCCCGCCCGTCTGGGCTGGTTGATGGTTTCAGGGAGCAGAATGGTCCCCTCATTATCCAAGATGAGGCTGTCATAGAACTATTGAAATGCTTGGATATTCATAAATCTATGGGACCAGACGGGATCCACCCCAGGGTAATGAGAGAGCTGGCAAATGAGTTTGCAAAGCCACTCTCCATCATTTACCAACAGTCATGGCTTACTGGTGAGGTTCCGGATGACTGGAAGCTGGCCAATGTGATACCCATTCACAAAAAAGGTGCAAAGGAAGATCCTGGAAATTATAGACCAGTCAGCCTGACCTCTATACCTGGCAAAATAATGGAACAGTTTATATTATGCGCCATCATGCAAAATTTGCAGGATGGCCAGGGTATCAGACCCAGCCAGCATGGATTTAGGAGGGGTAGATCATGTCTGACTAACCTGGTCACCTTTTATGACCAGGTAACCCGGCTAGTGGATGCAGGGAAGGCTGTAGATGTTGTTTACTTGGATTTCAGCAAGGCCTTTGACACTGTCTCCCATAGCTTACTCCGAGACAAACTCGCAGGCCGTGGTCTGGACAGGAGCACTCTTTGCTGGGTTCAGAACTGGCTGGATGGCCAGGCCCAGAGAGTGGTGGTGAATGGTGCTGCATCCAGCTGGCGACCAGTCACCAGTGGTGTCCCTCAGGGGTCTGTGTTGGGGCCAGTTCTGTTCAATATTTTTATTGACGACATGGATGAGGGCTTAGAGTCTTTTATTAGTAAATTTGCTGATGACACTAAATTGGGAACGTGTGTAGATCTGCTAGAGGGACCTAGGGCTCTGCAGAGAGATTTGGAACGGTTGGATGCATGGGCAGAATCAAACGGGATGAACTTCAATAAGTCCAAGTGCCGAGTACTGCACTTCGGCCACAATAACCCCCTGCACCGATATAAGCTGGGGACGGTGTGGCTGGACAGTGCCCAGGTGGAAAGGGACCTGGGGGGGCTGGTTGACAGTCGATTGAATATGAGCCAGCAGTGTGCCCAGGTGGCCAAGAGGGCCAATGGCATCCTGGCCAGTATCAGGAATTGTGTGGCCAGCAGGAGCGAGAGGTCATTCTTCCCCTGTACTCGGCACTGGTGAGGCCTCACTTGGAGTATTGTATCCAGTTCTGGGCCCCTCACTTTAGGAGGGACGTTGAGATGCTTGAGCGTGTCCAGAGGAGGGCAACAAGGCTAGTAAGGGGCTTGGAGCACAAGCCATATGAAGAACGACTGAGGGAGCTGGGGTTGTTTAGCCTGGAGAAAAGGAGACTAAGGGGTGACCTCATCACTCTCTACAACTTCCTGAAGGGTGGCTGTGGTGAGCTGGGGGTTGGCCTCTTTCTCCGGGCGACAACAGATAGAACAAGAGGACACAGTCTCAAGCTGCGTCAAGGGAGATGCAAGTTAGAATTAAGAAGGAAGTATTTTACAGAAAGAGTGGTCAGATACTGGAATCATCTAGCCAGTGAGGTGGTGGAGTCATCATCCCTTGAAGAGTTCAAAAAAAGACTGGATGTGGCACTTGCTGCCATGATCTAGTTGAATAGTTAGAACATGGGTTGGACTTGATGATCTTATAGGTCTCTTCCAGCCTTGAATTTCTGTGATTCTGTGATTCTGTAAATAACAAGCAACCCCATCTAGATCTATATGATGTCCACTGTACACAATTGCCATGGTTTAGGAATAGTACTTCCCAATTCAGTGCTCAAATTGAGGCCCTAAACTACACTGCTACTCGGTCCCTTCCTGTCCCCCTTCCCATCCCTTTGTGGATGGGTGGGGAAAAGAACTGAAGGCACAAAAGATAAATATCATTTGTTGAGATAAGACCAATTTACTGGAAACAGCAATGAGATGAAGAAACAAATGGTAACAGCAACAATATTCATAACAAAAGTGTATTAAAGAGAAATTGATTCACAGGCAAAATGTTCATCACAGACCTGTGGCTGCAACACCCCAACTGCTTTCTCCAGTTTGGAACAAGCACCAAGCATACTTGACTGAAAGGAACCCTTTCTCTTCGGAAGAGACCCCTTTCCCCCATCCCTAGAAAATGATGTGAGGCGGTACAGAATCACAGAGTCTCAGCTGATGAGTTGTTGCCAACACTGCACTGTTGTAGCATCAGTACCTGTTGTTCTTTGATCTTCAGCAGTCTCATAGCAGAAGGGTCTTCTGAGAGGCTAGGCAAGGTAGTCAACTGTCTAAGTTCTTCTGTCTCCACAGCAGCTATTCTAAAAAGTCCAATCATGCACTTTTGGGTCTTCAAAATACCCACTTCTGAGCTAATCTATGCCAAGACTGCACAGGGCCTCTGGGCCAATCACAATGGGGTTGTTTTGCTACTCATTCCCAATCAAGCTCACTTCAGCTTTCAGTACAGTTCACTGTTACGATTCCCCTGTCACCTCCAAAGGAGAGAAAGATTGTGAGAGCAGTCTGCGGCCCTGGGGTGGAGGTCCGCCGGCTAGCAACACCCTTGGCAGCTGGAGAGCACGCACAAGGATGGCTGCCCCCTGATCTCTGCTGAGATTGTCCCAGGCGGCAGTGATTGCAGCGGCATGGGTGACACTGCAGGGGCTCAGCACTAGGAACCCAAAGTGAAGGAAGCAGGGAAAGGACATTTGTTTGAGTCTCCAAGGAAACTTTATTTCCCGAAGGGGCTCAGGAGCAAATGCTGAAAAAGAGGGGGTCCAGCGAGCTTTTTTAAAGAGAGGAGGGTACGAGGGGTAGATACAACTCTTAACCAATGGGGGGATCTTAGGGGAGGATAACATTACATAACTTAACCAATATGGAACACTTCAGGGAAGGAAGAAGCCTCTTAAACCAATAAATCATTGAAGCAGGGCTAACTGACAAGGAACATTCTGGAACACAAGGGGAGTGGTAACAGTAATTGACAGGAATGAGGGGCAGGGTGACTGGGATTAGCAGGGGCGTATAAGGGAATGAGGGCAGGAGCAGGAAGACTGACAGAGTGAGGGACAGACAAGTGGTGAGAAAACTTTGAGGTAAGCAACTTAGGCCTGAACCATTGGAGGGAACAGAACGGAGTACATGGGAGAAACTACTGTGACTAACTAATATAGAAACTCTAACTTTTATATTAAAACTGCATCCAAACATCAAACTACCACAAAAGATTCTCTCTCTACTCATTTTGATGGCATCAGGGTTACACAGTGCGCTGCTGTCAACTAAAACCTCCCATTCTTGTGGTTCTGATGCGCTACGCTACTATATCCACATAGTCCAATAAATCTGATCATGCCTTTCATCCACCTGGCAGGAGGCTGGGCCTCTCTAATCCTGCTCACGGTCATTGCTCATGCCCTGAAAGTATGACCTGGGGATCTCTTCAAGAGCGTTGGGCATAACATTCCTTTTATTCTGCCTTGGGGCTTGCCCACAGAAAACAAACAGCATTTATCTTCCAAGAGCTTCCTGGGGTAGTCATTCCCCCTCTCAGCTCATGTACTCTTGCTGCTAGGGAAGAGGTGAGTTTCCATCCCACCTCCTCATGTGTTCTCCATGTTCATGCAGGTAAAACCACAGGTTACCTCATGGAGTGTACCTTTTCTTCCTGTCCAGGGGGTGCCTACTCCTCATAGCAGACACTCTGGTTGTGTTGATGGGGCAAGGAAAATTTCCTTTTCGTCTCATCTACATTTTGGGTGGCCCTCTTTAATTTCCTTTCCTAAATACAGGAAATCCTTGGTCACTCTTTCCATGGATGAAATGTAGGCCCATGAAAGGGTGAAAATGGTTTCTTCTTATGTCCAGAATCTGCCAACCAAAATGCCCACCTTTTCTATTCCCTCCTTCCGTGCCACCACTGAAACCTTCTGGTCCTTGACAGATGGTTGACCAGTGGTTTCAGCGGTTGACTGGTGGTTTCCTTGAGAATCAGCTCTGGTGATTTTACAGAGAAAGACTGCTTTGTTCTGGTTGTCTGGAAATGGAACTTTAATGAAGCAAAAAACGACAAACCAGATGATGTGCACAGTACAGAGAACAAATCAGAAAAAAGCCTGGGTCCAGGGTTTAGCAGGGATATTTATATATTTATGTCTGGGAAGGGATTAAGGCGGGATCTGAGGGAAGGAACGATTAAGAATATTACAATTCTTGCAGCAAAAAGTAACTAATGGTAACAAAGAGAACTCAGAACTTTCTAATAACAATCTGCATAACTGAACAAGAGGATCATGGGTGGGAGCTCCTGCTAACCCTAACTAAAGAGGGTTTCCCGCAGCCTTAAGCCACCATCTTCTTCTTCTTTTTCTTCTTCTTCTTCTTCTTCTTCTTCTTCTTTTAAACCAACCCCAACATACCATTCCCAATGACCTGGCATACAACTCTAGTGCATTCCATATGAAACTCTGCCACATGTTTTGTGTACACTGTCTGAATTATTAGGGAACTGCATGTTATATGAAAGGATTATCTCCAGCACATCTGATAATCTCAGGTACGAGATGCCTTGCTCCAATGTGTTTAACTTGTCTTGGTGTACTGCAAGGCCTTCTTGCAAAAGTGTCTTCCCCTCACTGTTGTGTTGTGTCGGTATAAGTTGGACTGTTCCGTCCCCCCTTTCATGCAATGGTTCTGCCCTGGTTCTCTCCTCCCTCCCTTGTGCTGCCAGTTATCCCAACTCCCCCCAGCTGCCATGAAGACCAATGTATCCTATCTCAAATCCCTCCCCAGTGCCCTGTCCGTCACTCAGCGCTCCCACTCTTCTCTCTAGAAACTTCCAGCTAGAGCGTCAAGTGATTGGTTCAGGGGCTGGGGGGCTGGGGCCCTCAAGTTATCCCCAACTGTGCTCTCCCTAAGTCAAGCTTATGTATCTCACTCCCCTCTGAAATTCTGTTCACCCGAGGACAGACTCCTACCCTGTCTCTTTCCCTTCTTACAAGCTGTTGTAACCTCCCTGAATCTGTCTTCAGCTGTTGGTTCCCCTGGCACCCAATAAACCCAGATTAACCACAGCTGGAGTCTGCTCTCTTTTTCTGCTGATTGTAGCTGCAAGCCAAGCCACGTCTTTCGACAAGGCTATTGCTGCTGTCATAGCACAGGGTGGTTGCCTTAGGCGCTGTCCTGGATCACTGAAATCAGGATAGTGCTCCTCTGCTGCTACAGTGCTGGACTGCTAGCCGGGACGTTGAAAGGGACAATCCTTCTCCAGCTGCCCGCTTCACCCTCACACTTGAGAAGAGTTACCTCTGGAGCCTCAGAGTTTCTGGTCTCTTCCCAAGCCCCACACTGGATGCAAGAAATATGGTGGTTTAGAGCCCAGCTGGGAAATTAAACCTACTCAAGCTGCTCTCTTTCCCTGACCCCTTCTGATAACACAGGAACCCTAGGAAAGATTATAATCTGGAATAACAATTTACTGAAAATCACAATAACCACAATTATATTAATAACAAAAAGAGCATCAGAGAAAGAGGGTGCTTTATCCCAAAAGAGAGCATTCCTCACCAAACATCCCCCCAGGCAGTACTCAATGGGGTCTTCAACAAGGGCAATATGTCAAAAAGAGAACTTTCACCATTTAACATTCTCCCCTCCATAGACTGAAAATAATGGAAAACCACAAAGGGGAATCGCACTTCTGAAATGTCAACTCTGTGACACCTGGCAGTACTTAGGCCCCACTGGGGCTCTCCGGCCTAGTGACATAGTTCCAGTGCAGGGTGAAATAACTAGGGCAGGAGATTTTTCTGCCCTACTGCCTTTATTGAAGTCAGCTTGGGTGGGGGCCTGACAGGTCGCCGCTGCTCCCAGGAGTGGCATGGAGGAGGAGGTGTGGAGCTTTGTCCACTGGTGTGCCAGCAGAGATGGGGCTTCCATCCTTGTGAGAGCACCTGGATGTTACAGTTCTCAATTTAACATTTGAAGTCTTCTTTCTAGCTGACATCGCTGGGTTATGGTGAGAGGTTATAAAAGGTCTTAGCAGACACTAGATTCAGGTGCTTACCCTTAGATGTCACTTAGATTGTTTAATTCTGTGGTAGCTCATTGTTTTAAGGGTTTTCTTTGCTGAACTTGGCAAACTGTTTCTACATTAGCATACAAGCTCTGATGTCACTTCCTCCTCACAGTCCCAGGTGCCATTTTCCCGGAAGCAGCAGGGGTGATACCTGACGAAGGGGGATTTCTAACAATTAAACTATTAACGACAGGTAATCACAATATTAATTAAAGAATAAAACTATTAACAACAGGTAATTACAACATGAAACTATTTTAAAAAGTAATTAAAGCACTAACTTAGTAGCAATTGGTTTCACTTTTTAACTCTATAACTTTTAAAAATGGACAACTTTTTACTCCTAAAACAGGGCATTTCTCTCCAATAAGGCAGCA
Organism: Ammospiza caudacuta; assembly: GCF_027887145.1. Taxonomy (NCBI): domain Eukaryota; kingdom Metazoa; phylum Chordata; class Aves; order Passeriformes; family Passerellidae; genus Ammospiza; species Ammospiza caudacuta. The sequence continues at coordinate 15,439,248 of NC_080632.1, forward strand.
GTGGTGGCAGTGAAGCAGTGGAACTGTCCCAGATCGTCTTCTCCAGAGCCAGGCAAAACCAGCACACTTTGTTCTTTCAGCTTTGGTGTGTTCCTCTTCCTAGGACTGGTGTCTTCCTGCTGAAATCATGCCTCCAGTGATGATGTAGATGGTGTGGAATTAAACACAGAAATTCCACAGAAATTCTCTATATCCAGGTCACCTGTGTTCAAAATTGTGTGTCTCAGGTGCAATGTAAAGCATCTAGATTTTATATAAACCATTCTATCAGTATTTCCATCTTTTTGGTGTCCTTTTGGAGTGGAGAAGGAGTTATTATTTTTTCCCTGAAGTGTTACAAGAAAATATTGAATGATCTTTGGTTTCCTATCTCTTTTACATTTTTCTTTTATTTAGGGAGGATCTTGCTGTAATTTTTGTATCTTCAGGATCTCAGCTTGAGAAGGAATGCCATTTAATAAATCAAACCATAATGGCCATCAGGTTCAAAGCCCATGTAAAGACTGAAGTTTCTTTGTCTGTCTGGAAGAAGAACAAGGCCTGGAGTTCATTTGCTAAGGTGAGAATATCTCTGTTGAGTGATTGAAGTTCTCATGGATGCCATTAGCAGTGCTAGTGCTGTGACTTTATGGGGGCACTTGTTAATTTTCTTGACCTGCAAGATCTGGCCTTTTATTGGAAATATCCTCATTTTGCTGTGGATTGAGGTAACTTTCAAGAAAGAAGTCTATTGTTTTTCCTCTGTGTCACACCATGAGTTTTCTGTAGGCTCTTGGCAACAGCTCTGTCAACTTTGAGGTGCTGGGGCCTTGAAGGGATAAAATGAGGGGTATGGCACAAGCAGAATTTTCTGCTTGTTTTTGCAGATCCTGCCAGGAGTTCAGAATAATGAACATTTGCCAGTTGGTTTCCACAGTAGTAAATGCACAAGTAAATAAAGATCTTGGAGACCATGAGCTCTTTGCTTCAATTGGTTTGGTTGTGGTTTTCTCTTTTAAAATTTTGAAACATTAGAAGAATTCCTAGTTTTTAAAGGGCAGGCCTCAAATTCTGTGGTTGGAATCTGCTTTTCAGGCTATATTTCATAGTCCCCGATAGAAGTACAATTGCTTTGTGTGAAACACACACAATGACTGATCTTTACCCTGTGTTCCCTTTACTTCTTCAACCTCCATCTGCTGGCAGATGTGCTTTTCAAGCAGGGGTGATTGGCTAACAAAGCAACAAGAGAGAAAACATGAAAATGTGCAGCAGCTGCCATCTGGGCCTCTGTGTATATAGCTCTATTTTTATAAGAACATAGGTTTACTTTTATTCTTATGTACTATTTTTTTGTATATGTGTTAAGTTTTTTATATATATATATATATATATATATATATATATACACACACATATTTTGTTTCTAACATAGTTGTAGGCATATGGCTACAGAAAACTCTTGGGTTGACATATACACAGTTTAATAGGGGAAACCAAATCCATGTATACAAGTAAAGCAAAGCAAAACAAGGAATTCATTCACTGCTCCTCACAGACATCAGACATCAGCTCCTCACAGATGTTCAGCCATCTCCAGGAGAGCAGGGCCCCATCATGTGCAGTGCTTATTTCAATAGACAAATGCCATGACTCCAAACATTCCCCCCGTTCTCTTTCTTCCCCTCAGCTTTACGTACTGAGCATGATGTCACAGGGTCTGCAAATCCCTTTGGTCAGTTTGGGTCACCTGTCCCAGCTGTGTCTCGTCCCAGCCTCTCATGCACTCTCAGCTTCCTCATCAGCATGCAAGAACAAAGAGCAGAAAAGGCCTTGGCTCTGTGTAAGCCCTGCTCAGCAATAACAAAAACATCCCTGTATTTTCAGCCCTGTGCTCAGCACAAGTACAAAATACAGCTCCATACTGGCCTCTGTGAACAAGGTTAAGTCTACCTTAGCCAAAACCAGCACACAGGAGCTGAGCAGGCCAGGAGGGTTTGAGGGAGATGATGGGGAATGAGGGAACTGGGGATTCTGAGGAATGTTGGGGCTGCAGGGCTCCCAAGGGGATGGCAAGGCTGGGAGTATGGTAGGGCCAAGGGGACAGCAGGGGCCCAGCAGTGGCAGAGTGGGATCTGGGCCATCATCAGCCCTGGTGGGTGGCAAAGACTGGTGCTTTGCTAGGTTCCTGTTCCATTTCAGAGCTTCAGGGCTTGGTTTATGTGGTAAATAGGTATGATTTGTGCTGACAAAATTGAAACAGTAATCAATATTGATGCAGTAATTAATATTTGGAAATAGTAAAAAAGTTAAAAGTTGTAATGCCACCCCCCCCTGCAGATGTTCAAGCACAGGAGGAAAAAGCAAGAGATAACAGTTACTAAAAATTAACAGAAAGAAGGGGAAATCTGGTTGGGTCCCAGGAAAATGCCAGCTATAAGAGATTTATTGCTTTGATGCTTAAATGTAGTAATATGTTAGTTTTGGCTTACATTGTACTGGCTTGGTGCACATGTGTAACCCAAAGGTGAATTAAAGGACATTGAGGAAGAGGAGAGGCCTTCATCAAAAACGACCCTCAAAGACTTGTGCGACCACCAAAACAAGCGCTGGAGCATGCGCGGTAAGGGTGATGATGAGGGCGGAGGTAGAAGCATGATGAATTGAAAATGGGAGGAGATGACATTGACACATGGCATATAAGGGGAGAATCTTCACTTGGCAAGCACGTACGTGAGGTGGCAAGGGTCCAGAACCCTGAACTCCGTACCCTGCGGTTATCTTTTGCTTATGCGCTATTATTGGAAGCAAATTATCCCTTATTTTTAATCAAATTATAATGTCAATATATATTTTCTAAACTATTCAATTAAAATTGCTGCTACCTAAAATATTGTTTGGGTGGTTTTTTTTATGATGGGATAATTGGACGAACAGAACAGTTTTAGTTGCGTGCACCATAACCTGCTCTCTGGTCTGTTCCCTCTCCTGAATGCCCTTTTCTATGAGAAACAGGTGCTGACAGTGTGTTGCGGGTGTCAGAAATTATGCTCCCTTTAAAAAATATTTTAAAATGTTTATTAAAAGCCTTAACAAAATACAACAAAGGACTGAAGGAAAAATTACAGTGCCAGGAGCATGGGACTAAACTGCCATGTGCTCATCTACAAAATGGATGCTCTGCCTTCTACAGCCCTGGCCCCTCCCCAGGTCAGTCAAATCCTTCTTTGCCGTTCATTTTTGGTGGAGATCACTTTTGTACAAGTTGATTTGAGATCAGGAGTTGCCATGCTGCGCCTCCTAGTAACAAGCCTGCCCGCTCCGCAAATGCCCTGCCTACCAAGGCTTTCCAGTGACAAAAATACCAGGGGGAGGGGAAAGAGGACTATGCGGTAAACTTAGCACAGTAACAGAACTATGTATCAATAAAACTTCTCTTAACATATGCATAATATTAATCTACTAATTGTGAGAGCTAACCATCTATATCACAGGGCTCGCTGTCTGTCTATTCACTGGAGGGTTTGCCCTGAGCTTTTCCCTGGGAGGCTGACTTTTCTGCTGAGCCTCCCGGGCTGTCCAGCAGCCCTTACCTGTTGGACATTTTGCCTCTTGGGAGGGTCCAGCAGCCTGTGGCACTCTACTGGAAGACATTGAGGGGATGTGGACATTGAGGCTCTTGCCAGCACACCCTGAGGAGAAACTGTGAGATACTGGCATCTACTGGAATGAAAGAGGCTCAGGGTGGCGACAAGGAATCAAGCCCAAAATCCCAGTGAGTATTAGAAAGCACTGGAGTGCATTACCTTTGTAAGGCTGGGGGATCATCTAGCCTTGAGATCTTCGGGAGTGGCAACCAGCCAGAGCACAAGTGCCAGGAGCCTGTGAGGCCAGGAAGAAGAAAACACTGCCAATGGGAAATGTAGCTAAGGTTTCCAAAGGTGCAGCAGCTTCCAGCATCAAATGTGCACTCTTGGATCTTCACAGGAGCAGCCCCGGGAGTGGAAGCTGCCAGACAGCAGACAAGGATGGCGAGCAGGACCATCACTCCCGCCGCGTCTCGGCCTCCCACGGCGTTGGTGCAGGGCTTCTCGGGTACCCTCCCATCTCGGTCTCTTCATTAAGTGGAGTTGTTTAGGGGCTGCTTGCTTGACAGCTGTCAGTCAGTTGTCAGCTTGTCAATCAGCTTGTCAAGTTTTGCAATACTTGCACACGTACTCCTGTGTATGTGTGTGGGGGGTGCACATGTGAAATTGCCAGTGTTTCCTTTGTGCTCATTTCAAAGTTGTAATGAAACTGTCTTTAATGGGTGCCAGGATTCCAGAAATTTTGAAATTCCAAGTAAATTCAAAATCTCATTTGTTAAAAATAGGTAAGAGGCTTGACAGAAAATGATGTAGGCACTCTAGCCTGGAAATACCTCAAACCTGTGTTTTGCATTGTTCTGACAATTACTCGGTAACCAATCATACTTCTCTTGTTTAATTTAGACTTGCTCTCGTCTTTTCAAAAATTAATGCTATTGAAATAACTGCCAGCTTTCCACCTTCCTCATCCCTTGCTTCCCAGCCTTGAGCTGCATTAGCCAATTTTCCTACTTTAGGGAGAGTTTTAAACTAGCAAGGGAGAGCATTCTATCCTTGTTGGTTGAACACATCACACAGCTGGTACAGCCTGAGCCAAAAGATTCCTGAAAAGCCTGGATGACAACTGTACACAGCAGGTCCTAAGGGAACTAACTCAAAGATGCCTTCTTGCATCTGCTGCTTGTCATCAGAGGGATCTTGTGAGCAACGTGGAGATAGATGAGTGGCCACAATGATTACAGAACATTTGTTGTCAGGAGGAAAAGTGCAAAAAAGGAAAACCTCAGCACTGGACATGAAGAGAACAAACTTCAGCCTGCTCAGGGAAATAGTGAGTAAAGTCCCCTGGGAAAATGCTTTTGCCAGCGCCCAGGTCCATCAGTGCTGGTCCCTTTTCAAACCACCTAAGTCATAGGAGCAGGCAATTCCCAAATGGTGGAAGTCAAGCAAATCGCTTCCATTATGAAACAACAAATGTATGTTTACCTATCTCTAATATACACTGCACATAAGTGTGCAACACATGGCAGGAGAAGAACTTAATAATCCACAAATCATTAACAGGCTTGAGACTGCAGTAATTGGGCTTTAAAATCATTCTTTCACAAACTGTAGACACACACAACCTAATACACTGCAGAAGAGTAAGTAAAAAATTACTTAATCTTTCAACCAAATGTAGCCCACAACTAAGAGCAACAGAACAAGCATTTGACAGACCAGGAGTTCAGGGCTGTTGGAGGTGCGTAAGGTACCAAAATGAGCAGTGGCACATCAAAACAATATGCCAGCTATTCATAACCAATGGGTAAAGAAAAGCCCCAAACCAAACCAAATTCTCCACCTGTGGAATTAATACACACAGAAAACATTTGGAAAGCCACTAGGAGCTGTAAAGTATTTCAGGTCTCAGTAGTGTGTTTTCTGCTAGCACGTTACTCACTATGTTCCATTTTTAGCAACTACTCCAGCAGTAAAATATCCACAAGTACATCAGAGACCAGTCGAAATGTAACAGAATCTCCACAAAAAAATGTAGCTTTGTTCTTCTGTGAACCATATAGAAAAATGTCTCCAAAAGCCTGGGCAAATCAAGGCTTACACTTGTGATATCTGAGCATGGTGAATGCATCAAGCTCTGACACACACACACACACACCCATATTACTGCGCCTGAGTGGGTCGCTGCTGGTGAGAGAGAGATGGTGAATCTTGTTTCTTGAATCAGAAGGCTGAATTTATTATATATTATATAGAATACATTATAACTATACTAATAGGAATAAAGAGAGAGGTTTTGCAGAGCAGCTAGGCTAGGCTACGAATAGATAGAAAGAAATCCATAACAAAGTTGTGTTCAAGGACTTAGTCCCCCTAACTTGCACTGGTGATTGGCCCTTAATTATAAACATAGAAAATAAGCCAATCAAGGTGTCCCTGTTGCATTCCACAGCATCTGATAATAATTGTTTACCTTGTCTTCTGAGGCCTCTGGCCTCCAGAAGATGCAGAAATCCGAAAGAAAGGATTTCTGTGGAGCAATGTCTGCGACACATCCACACACACACACACACACACTCTGCTGGATGCGCACACATCCCTCCCACCCACACTTGGAGCCTTCTTCCTGCTGAGCTAAGGAGAAAGACCGACTGGAATATCCCAACCAGTACAGCCTCGGTAGGGATGTGACACCCTCAAAGGTACAAATCAACCACAACACAGTGCTCTTACTCTCCAGAACAAGAAGTCATAGGTGCCCCAATCTGGCACAGCCTCCTTCAGGCACTCTATGCAGGCACAGGAGCTACAAGTTGCCATCTTCATGGCACTTGTGGACAGATGGAGGGACACAGTGCCCAATTCCGTGTGACCGTCCCCCTCCCCTGCATGCACACAGGCAGCAGCATAGGCACACGCATGCACACACATACTCACATGCACATACACACACATGCACACACTTCAAAAAGTGCATTTGTTCCTAGTTAGGTCAAAAGGCAAATACCACAGTGTTTGTGCTTAAGAGCATTTATTTTTCTGAAACACTGCTTTGGAAGGTCTGGAAATAACTCAAAAGACTGCAGCATTTGATGCGTGAATGGAAAAGAAGCAAGCAGGATTCCTTCCAGCTGCTTTGGTGAGCAGTTTTGATAAATAACATAGAGAATAAAACTGTGCAGTTCTCATGAAGTTGCTGAATAGGGCTTAAAGAATAGCTGGCAGAAAAAAAGACTAAAATATGTAAAATTTGCACAGGAGATGGTAAAGATGGCTGGAACTAGTGGAAAAACAGATAAAGAAAACTACAGTGAGATTTTTGCAAATTATGGAACAAGAAGCAAGAGCACATGCCCAAAGAAAAAGTTCAAGGAGAAGTCACCTTTAATATCAAAGCATTCAGTGAATATGGCCACCAGAGACCCCTTTTAAAAACCTCCAGAACCATAAAAGGACTTCCAGTAGGAGGCAGATACATAGAAAGTAGTTCTAAGAAAGTGATGTTTATATAGTAGCTAAGAAGCACGTTTTAATGAATTTGTGTAATTCTAATAAAAAAATACCTTGTTGCAGAGTTTCACAATACACACAGAAATATGGAGGTGCTCTTCTGGGTGTCCTGTGCAGATCAAGAATATCTGCTTTCTAATGCTTCAAATTGTGTTAGAAAGTTTATTCCAGCAGATTTCAGTATCAGTACCTGTTAACAGTCTTTTTGTATAGACCACAATAAAAGACTAGATTCATTAATGAGAAGATTCTGACTGCCTTTCACATGGGGAATATCTGATCCATTGCAGAAATAGAAATGCTTCACTGAGCACTAGAAAGCACACTTCTGAAGGCTGGGGGAAGGCAGCACCACCTCTCAAAGATAAATTCAATAACCACCTATTCCAACAACTGGCATGTTGACCCTTCCTGGGGTGTTCCTTGACCCTTCTGGCAGTGTCTCAGAGGCTTTTGTCCTTTACTGATCATTCTGATGTGATTTCAAATAGGATTTGTCCTTTTATTTTGAATAGCTTGTTGGTCAGGTAAGTAGCATACTTGTCATGCTTGTTTCTTGGTAAAATCAGAAGTGTAGCCCTTTCGGTGACAGTTTACTTTAATATTGAGAGACATTGAGAGGCAGCATAAACTAAAACTATTCACAGACAACAATGAACAGTACAGCTATGAGGTGTTCTGTGGATCTCTGCTAGGTGGATGTAGCTGGGCTGGCTGCAGATCACACTAAAGCTACCAACACCCTGTCAGCCTGCATGCTTCCTTTTTTGAGGGATGACTTTAGGGAGATTCTGCATAGTTCATAGGGTATTGTAAGGGTAGTTTTGCATGTGCCAGACTGAGATCACAATTCAAATACACATACAGAGACGGACAGGTGTGGGAGAGAAGCCAACAACCCCTCTCTACATAACTCACAGTTTTACCCTATGCAACAATGCATAGGGTAATTGTGCATTGTGCATCTCCTAAATGTGTAAGAAGCAAAGCACATAATTTGTCATTGACTATTAAGAAGAAGTGGATGACCTGTCAGTGAGTTGTTATTTTCACTAAGCAGAGCTCAAGGATGTGCACCTCAGCCACTTTGTTGCATCCAGTAAGAACTTCTGTATAAAAACTGAATTATATCATCAGTAATGTAGCTCATTCTGGGCATGGGTAAAGAAATGCCCATTGCCAAAACTTCAGGCATAATCTGAAGTTTTATTTTCTTCCAAAGCAAAGATGAACTTTGTTTTCTTCCATTTTCTAAAGAAGATGATTTTCAAGGAGCAGTATACTATTCAAAGGCCATGCCCACCACCTAAAAATAAAACATAAGCTCTTGGGTGGCGGGGCACCATTTTGGGACCTACCAGTGTTCCTCATGAAGAGCTGTGGTTGTGAATTAAAAGGCCTTACCATCCCCCAAACAGACAAAATTGAGAGTATCACAAAAGAAATAGGAGCTTTGGACCATTGAGATGACTGATTGTTTATGCTTTAAGGAATTCCCGTGGAGGGCTGAGTGCTCCATAACCCACAGTTATGGAGGTACATGTGCATGCAAATGCTAGACCTTTCCTGACATGTATTTCCACAGACATCCAGGCATAGTCAGAAAATATATTGGTTAGAAGTAAAGGTCAATCTGTCATTGATCAAAGTGACAATTTTGATTTTCCAATAAATTTACCTGATTGGTCATACATTAATCAGAAACTGGAAAAAGATTCGGATTTAAAGGAACAATATCTTGCTTTACCAGTAAAATATGGAAGAAATGACAGAAATCCAAAATATGAAAGACTTGATCATCATGATATAAAGGATTTGCGACAGGCTTTGAAAGAAAGTGGATTTTCTTCTCCCTATTTTAATAGTGTGTTGAAAAATACTTTTAACTCTTATGACTTAGTTCCTGCTGATTGCAGGAATGTGGCTTCTCTGATCTTAATCAATTCACAGTACTTACTATGGGAATTACAATGGAAAAAACTACTTAACAAGTTGGTTGAAGGATATGCAAATACTGATTATGCTAATCTAGATGTTGCTCAATTAGCTGGTGATTCACCTTACAATAGGCCTGAAAATCAAGCAGCTGAACTGCCTCGGCCTGTGTTAACATGCAGCGACGTGTATCTAGCCTTCTAGAGCAGAGAGGGCCAGAGTCCGGCTAGCTGAGGTTAAGGCTGACACCCAGCTGCATGGTCTGCCAGCACCCCTTGGCGTTGTAAGGCCTCGGGCTGTGCTGGTTGCGGACTGGATCGCTGCTAAACGACGAGAAGGAAGGAGCTGAACACTCGCCAGGGGGCTAAACTTAGTTTATTGGAAAGCCCACAATGTCCCAGCGAATGACCAAGAACAAAGGGTGCTTAGGAGTTATAAAGGGAAGGAGTGGACCCGGGAGGGGTTTACAGAAGACCAATGGGGGGAGAAGAGGGGATGAGCTTAACACAAATGACATAGTGGAGAGCCCAATAGGTACCAGGTATGGGAGGGGCCCCGGGACCACAGCCAACCACAACCCCCAAAGAGGAGAAGCTTCTGGAATACTAGGTGGAGTGGGGGATGATTGACTTGGCCCAGGGAGGAGAAAAAGCATACATGTAAGGGAAAAAGGGGAGGAGGAATTATATAACCTAACAGATTGACAATAGAACTGGCAGGGCTGTGGCGGGAAAACTGAGGACGGCAGAGCCATTTTACACAACATGGGGGGGAGCAGATACATAAAATGGGAGAGGAATTAAATGAACTTAATGAACACACTACAACATTAACAGACATTAAAGATGCTGCTAGAAAGGCCTTGCTTTCACTTGAGCCTCCTGGCTCTCATTTGAATTCTTATCCACTGATCAAACAAGGTGAAACTGAATCTTATGGTTCTTTTTTGGATAGATTAACTCAAGAAGTTGAAAGGCAATGTCCAGATGAACAAGCCCGCTCTTATATCATTCAAAATCTTGCTTCTGTAAATGCTAATAATGAATGTAGAAAAATTATTTTAGCTTTGCCTGATCAGCCTCCAACAATTACACAGATGCTAACAGCTTACAGTAGACTTATGGGTTCACAAAATGCTGCAAATTCACAGGTCAATGCTTTGGAAAAAACACTGGAACATAATTTGACACAACGAATGGATAAAATTAAAAACCTTTTAGAAAAACAAGAAAAACGTTGGGAAAATTCTGTTAATGCTGTACAAGTAGATCCTAATAAAAAGCCTGTCTGCTTTGGTTGTGGTAAACTAGGGCACCTTAAAAAGGATTGTCGTGGGACATCAAATCAAATTTCTATTTGCTCTCAATGCCGAAAAGGAAGGCATCTTGCTAAATTCTGTCATTCACTATTTGACATCAATGGCAACCCACTGTCGTTAAACTTCAAAAAGAGTGCGTTCTACCACACTCAGACACAAATTGTGGTACCCACTGGCAATGGGTGAATACTGGGCTGGTCATGTCACAAAAGGATTGTCATGTGTAAAGATTCCAATCAAAGTGACTTTTTACCTGTCATAGGATGTGATATATATGAACTGCTAATGTCTTGTACAAGTTTTGTCCTCAGTTCACAGAATTTTCCAGGATTCAAGATTCTACTACTACATGGATGATCTGCTCAACGCAGACAAAGATGCAGCAAACCTGTGCTGGTGTTGGGACTGAAATCCAAAAGTGCTGGACTTGACATTTCTACAACTAAATTCCAAGGATGCAACAAAGATTCAATACTGAGACATCAGTTCTTCAAAGAAGACCATCAACTCTTCAAAGAAGACAACCTCATCACTGGACTCTGACTGTGGTTTGAGTTTTTCAGCTTTTCCCTCAATCTTTTAATTTAATTTAATGAATAGAAGGTTCAATTTTAAAGGATGTTAGTAATGAAACTTTACATCGTTGGCTTTCCTGTCTTTTTACAACTTTGCAATATAGAACTAATCCATATTTTGTTTCTCACATTAGGGTATTCATGTTTCCGTGGACAAGTTCTCTGGCGCAGTTTTTGCTTCCCTTCACACAGGTGAAACTGGTAGTCATGCCTGTCATCATTTCCTGCAAGCTTTTGCTTCATTGGGTATACCCCAAGAAGTAAAAACTGACAATGGTCCCGCATACATATCTCAAAAATTGGCCACATTTTTAAATGAATGGGGTGTTTGACACATTTTTGGTATTCCCCACTCTTCCACAAGCCAAGCAATCATTGAAAGAACACATCAAACCCTAAAATGCATATTAGATCAACAGAGAGGGGGAACAGAGATCACCCCACAGATGAGACTGAGCAAGGCTCTGTACGTTTTTAATTTTCTAAACAGTCCAAGTGAAGGTCCATTTTGGTTAATAATTTGGGGAAAGGGTATGCTTTTGTCTCCACAAGTGCTGGAATTAAATGGGTTCCTGCCAAAAACATCAAACCATCTCGCACTTCAGAACCCGTTGTCAAGCCCAGAACCAAGGAAGCAAGTACGCAGACGTGAACCAAATCGAAGGATCCCGGGTCTCGCCTGGCACCTCTTGTGCCTGACGTTCTTTGTGCATTGGTGGAACCCATGAACTCTGATTTTGTGCCAATGTTACTTATGAGTATACTAATTGAATGCTGAATGTTTGTTTAACAAAGCTAATTTTTGGTAAAAACGTAAGTTATTGTTTTTGTTTAGAAAGAATTCTGCCAAAACTTAGTTCTTGAAAGAGATGGGGCAAAATCATATGGTATACTTGTTTTGCTTGATTTTAATTATTTTTTGTCGTGCAGATTTGCCTGTGGATCAACCGAAAATGAATGTTTGGGTGACCTTAGCCAAGGCTGCCGGATTGGATACTACATGTCTGTCTAATTCGGAACCAGAAAAACCTTTTTCAACCTGTTTGGTTGGTGTGCCAGTGAAAGAGTTGCCTTTGGTCAAAAAACAATCCAATGGTAAACCAGGTGGAATTGACAATGGAAACCGTCCTTCCTTCAATTGGAACGTTTGGTCCAAAAAACTCCTTAGGGCAGCATCCGAACCTCAAGAATTGGAAATCCTTGGTTCTTTGACCATTGATTTTTGTTTTAATTTCATGACTCGTGTCTGGCGAAAAGGTGATCCCCCAAAGTTCAGTGTTACTCCTCATTATTTTGCATATAAAAATTTGAGTTTTTGGTGTAATGTTTCAAACAGTTGGGGTGTGTTTCCGGAGACAGATCAATATCCACGGCAATTGCTGAAAGGGTATTGGTTCATTTGCGGAGACAGAGCTTAGCAAAGCATTCCAGCCCACCTTGAAGGTGGCCCTTGTAGCATTGGTATGCTCACCATAATTGCCCCCACTGCCAAAGCAGTGATGTAAAAGAAACAAAGGAAAACGAGAGCTGTTCCTCATTATGATGAGAACTGTCAGAGTGATTTTATGCCTTGGAATGCTGCCAGAAGGGTTTCAGCAGGTATATTTTTACCCCAATTGGCTTCAGCAGTGGCATTGAGACAATTAGATCGAGTTGGATGTTGGCTGAGCAAACAAGCTAATGCCACATCCTCCGCAATCAGTGATATGTTGACCGATGTTGAAAGTATTAGACATGCTACTCTGCAAAACAGAGCAGCCATTGATTTTCTTTTACTGGCACAAGGACATGGTTGTGAGGAATTTGAAGGATTGTGTTGTATGAATTTGTCTGATCATTCTGAATCCATTCACAAAAGCATTCAAAAATTAAAGGATCTGACAGCCCAAATTAAAGAAGATGGAGATTCCTGGTTGGATGATTTGTTTCAAAATTGGAGTTTTGCACCTTGGCTAAGGAAACTTTGCAAGATAGGTCTTTACGTATTAGGTGTTCTAATACTGATATTGATAGTGGTACCTTGTATACTTTGTTGTGTACAGCGAATGATGAACAAAATAGTCAGAGAAGTTTTTGTCATTCAAGCAGGAGAATTAGCAAGTAGAAGCACGGAGAGTGTACGAAATCTCATGAAAGCAGTAGATGAAGGTATTGACATGAACAAAGGTTTTGAATTAAGGCCTTGGAATTGACCAGAGTTTTTTGAACGATAACTTGTGACTGTTGCCAAACGTGATTCATATCTCTTTCAGGGATTGAGTCTTCACTGCATTAAGTTGTTGTGCGATAATATAGCAATGCTTCAGTTTAGTGAAAATAGGTCTTCAACAGATAATAAGCAGAAATTTTGCAATAGAGCTATGAAACGCAAGTAGCAAGCGACAAGAAAATAAAAGCTTCTGGGTCAAACAGAGAGGGGGAAATGTTGGAATCCATAAGGTTAGAGGATTTTTTAAGAAATGGTTAAAAAAAAGTATGTAGGCCTTAGATTGGAGTTTTGTTAGCATTGCAGAAAAGTGTCCCGTGCAAGCAGAAAAGTGTCCCATGCAAGCAGAAAAGTTTCCCAAGCAGTAGACATGACAAATAACAATAGGCCTCTGTAGAATTGGCTTTAGGATGGCAACAAGGTTATTTAATGTATATCTTTAGAAGGTTAGCATGAATAGAACTTTGTTCTTTGTCTCTTATGAACTAGTCTTTGTTTTAACTATCATTGCGTGTGCTTTGTGGGATTGGATAGAACGCTTGTCAATACATGTTTTCTGTGTCTGATTGGCTGAATTCTAGTCTGAGATGATTTTATGTATTTCTGTACCAGCGCTGCTGGAGGAGACATTTTTTGGTGTGGATCAGTGAGCTGTCATGTCTCCATTTTGTATTTTGAGACTGATGTGCTGGAAATAAAAGCAAAAATCTCTTCACTGGTCTGGTTACAATGTTATCCATATTTGGATATTTTGCCGTGGCCTAGTGGGTTCCTTTTTAAGACGTGGGTTCCTGACACAATTGGACTTATACTTACCCCATCCCCCACACTTCCCCTCATGGCTCTTGGCAGCTGCTGCATCACAGCTGACTCCAGGACACTGCTCAGAGCCCTCCTCCAACACCCTCAGTAGGAGCTAGAAAAGGATGATCCTACAGACCTCTGCCAGTCTTTGCCAATGGCTGAACTGATGTGGTTATTGCCAACCATTTCCCAGCAGCCACAGCTTCCCTGGTTACTCTGCCTAAGTTGATGTGGATTTCAGTGACTCACGTTGAAGGAAAGCTCTCAGACTAGTGAGGCATCAGCAACACAGCTCCCCAAAACAGTAGCAGCATCTGTGACAGACCTTACATATCACAGAACATGGCAATCAAGGTATCATGACCATGGTTCCTTACATTTCACATTAAACTTCCTTAATGATTATTCTGCAGCGCCCTTGCAAAAGACACCAAAGTTTATTTGTTCTTCTCTCAAGTCTATTCTGTTCTCTTTCTTCATGAAAGGACAGTTGTCTAAACCAACAGATTTGAGAGCACTTGATCTTGCCAAGAGGTCTGCACATACTGGGAACCAACCTTCACCACGATGCATCTGCATGTGGAAATTTCTCTCCCATTTGCAATGCAAGCTGGGAAAAAGAAGGAACCTTGAAAACATAAGAATCTCACTTGAAAACACAGAATATGCACAATTTATTAAAGGGTGTAGGTGGGCTTTATTATGTATGTGGCATGGGAGAAAATTTCAGAGCACTTAGTAGAGAGAAACTTCCCACTGTGGAAGCAGCAGCTCCTCCGCACCCCACAAGGCTGTGAACTGCGCCTTGGGACCTCTCTCTCTGCTGACAGCAGGGAGCCTGCACAGACTCTGTGCACAAAGGGGCTGCCTTTCACAGCAGTGGCACTAAAGCACATCATGCTACCGCATATCTGACACCAAGGGAAGTTCATAGTCCCTGTGAGAATGCCCTCTGCCCATTTCCTGCATTGTAAGGGCAGGCATTCCAATTTAGGGAACTAGTTTTACTCAGAAGCATTGGTGGCCAAAGTACATTATAGTTAGCCTGACCTCCTTGAAGACAACACCAGGTGACAGCATAAATAAGACAGGAAGAGGTCTTTTACAATACGCCCTACAAGTTAAAAAGTTACATTCTTAGAACAATCCCAAGGTATCAGAGAGGAAAAACTGTTTTCAAAGTGCCCCAAAAGAAGAAAACCAGGTCACTTTTCTTACAATCCCTGGTTGATATTTTAGTTGTGTCCTTAGGAAGATGCATCAAAGAGACACATCTATGTGGCATGGTCAGATAAAACTGCCCTGTGGGCAATTCTCAGGAGGAAGCCTGCAGCTCCTCTGCTGCATGTTCCTCTAGTACCAGGAACTTTGTCACTGCTAATGCTCAGCTGGTAAATATTCTTCGAATACTGAGCATTGGCCTCAATCTGTGCACAGATTCCTGCACTCTAGGAGAGCACACCAAGGCCTTGGTGACTCTGCAGTACAACTGAGTTGCTTCTTACAACTAGTAAGAGCTGCCAGTGCAGTGCTGTCAGAGAATAACCAGTCAGGTACAGAACAGAGTCCAGTTTACTCAGTGTCTGCCATCAGCTGTTGGGACAAAAGGGGGATTGATCAACTCCTCTGTGGGTCTGAATTCGAAGACAACCCTGTTCTGAGTGGGCTCAACTGTAGCAGCGGGGGGGTGATTGCTGCTAAATATTTCCCAATAAGCATCTCCTGGGGAAAAGCCCCTTGGGTAAGCATTCAGGCAGGCAGTCAAGTCCACACACACACACCATGCTCACCCCAGCAAGCTCAGCGAACAGAGACAGAGAGGCTTTTTATGAGGTCAGTTCCAGCGAGGTTTATTTGAGCACACCAAAGGGGAACCAGAGGCAAAAGATAAGCCGTGTCCTCTGCACAAGGTTTAAGTAGGGGCGGGTATGAGAGTGGTACCAAGGGACAGGGCAAAGGGAATTGGCCCTCAGGGAAGAAGGGGCTGTCCACCAGAGGTACCATAACCATTGAGGAAACAGGGAAAAGAGAAACCAGGGAAAGGTGAGACCTATGGGGAAAGGAAGTGGGATGGATCAGTGTTATGCAGGAGTTCATGAGGAAGAGTTTTCTGTCTGCCCAGGTAGGGTGGAACTCTATTGTCTAAGTCTCCCTCCCTTCATGGGAGGGCTCTGGGGATTTCCCTGAGGGGCAAGGAATCAGAGGATTCCACAGTCAACAGCTTGTAACACAGCTGGGTCTGGCTCTGGCTTCTTCACAGTTCTTGTCAGTGTCCATTTGTGGGCTTTGCCCAGCTTTTTGTCATACCTGCCCTGCCACTGACAGCTGGTGTGACTGCAGAGGCTGCAGCCTTGCTTAGCTGTGAGGTTTCAGCTGCCTTCACCTGGACTTGTGAGAGGATCAGCACCTCCTTTGTGCAGGTGTCTGAGCCACGGCAGCGCCTGAGGAGCGGCGCTGTCCTTGTTACCCGTCTGGGCTGTGCCCTGTGGGAAGATGGGGCACGTGGCTGGTGTCCAGGGGCTGAGTGCAGTGCTAGTGACTGCTGCAGCCCAGGCTGAAGACAAGGACTTGTAGCGCTTCACTACATGAGGAACAGGCAAAGTGGTCTTCAGAACTTAGCCTGCTCATAAATTAAAAGGGTTCTATTTCTTACAGCATTGTTCCTGGATGTAGCACAGCATGAGCTGCTGTTCTCTAAAAATGTCAAGGCATTCTTTAGGCAAATTGCTGAGAAGTAGAGAAAATACCCTTCTCTCCTGGAATTCACTTTGCAATATTCTTTCTGCTCTGCAAAAAGCAGATGTTGATAAAAATTCATCCCAGATGCCAGGGTGCATTTAAACCTTGGAAGTACAAAACTTTTTGTTGACTCTCACAAGAGAGTGTTTCTTCCGAAGAAAATGAAGGGTCCTGATTTTTCAGCCCTCCTTCCTATTTGTAGATGACAACCACTTGCCTTGGTGCCTGTTCTTTTCTGGTCTCTGTCTGTACTGATGGTTTTTTCATGGGCTTAGTTTCCCTTCAAGGCAGCTCTTCAAAGGAGTGTGGAAGAATCAGACTCTGTGCAGGCCAAAGTTGTCTGTCTTGCTGAGGCTGCTGCTGTTGTTGTTCTTGTAGACGTTATTGTTAGCCAAGCGACCAGAAATTGCTCAGAGCCTCAGAGAGGGGAGCTGGGTTTCAGATCTCCTGAAAGTCAGGATCTCTGTTTTGAAGTTTGCTTCTTGCATTTTGTTACTTTCAGGGCATGTTGTGAGTGTCGGAGATCCGGAAAAGAAGTACATGGGATGGAAACGTATTGGCAGTGGGTAAGTGCAGCCAGGCTTCCTTGTACAGAGCCATGGGCCAGGAAGTTTGGTGGTGCAATATCCCATGGGAAGTCAGACAAGCTGCAAGCATCTTCAGACCCTGGCTTTAGATTGTCCCTGTCTCAGTGCTGAGGCAGTACAAGGCATCATCAAAGATTATGGGATGCTGACAATGTCTTGGCTGCCTCAAGGAGCAGGACCTGGAAGCCCTCCTGTCCCTCCAAGAGGTGCCACCAGTTTGCCTGTTTTCCCATGAGACGTGGTTTTGTATGATTCCAAGCAATATGGCCACACTCATGAAGAAAGGAAAACTTGAAAGAGCAGTTTCCCACCTGATAGCTGTCAGATAACAGCTCTCAGTAGCATTTCTTAGTAGTATTTTGCTGGAAACCATATTCAGTGGTCAGGAAAATAAGAGAGGCTGTGTGGTGTTGCCTGAATTTGGCAGGTAGGATCAAAAGAGAGTGGTGAGAAGGCCCAGCAGGATTGTGTGTTTCATTGCCTGGACAGGCACGCCACAGGCACAGACACAAGAAGGAAAAGGCAAAGAACACCCCTGCATGCATAATCTAGTGTGTACATTGGAGATTTGCAGCAGCCCTTTTTCTTCCTGTTGGACCCAGCTTTTCTCTGGGACACTCTGCATGGCATAGGGCTGCTGGGCTGCTGGGCCATTTGCTGAAGAGCAGACAAAGCCCAGTGCTTTGGAGGCACTGCAGGCAGTAGAGAGCTCCTGCCTGCACTGCCTTTTGCTGCTGAGCACTGAACAACTTCTCTGTTCTTGCGTCTGCTCTGTTTCTAGGGGTTTTGGAACTGTTTATAAGGCCTTCAATGCTGCCACAGGAGAAGCGGTAAGTGCCCATGCAGATTTTGCAGCTCTTGAGCACTTTCCCTTGGGATGTGATCTGTGGCCAGAGCCGTGAGCCGCCTGTCTAGAGGCAGGCTGCAAAATTCATTTTGGACAGACTTTGTCCTTCCTACCCACCTGAATGAATGCAAGGATGGCAGTGGTGTCTTTCTGTGAATGACACCCTAGCTTGGACCTACTGGATAAATATGCATAGATTAGCTGATGGAAGGAACCATCATTTCAGCCCAATTCTTCTTAAGCACAGGTTCAGACACAGATAGGATTTCCCATTGTTTTCCATCACGTGGTTCAGTTGGAAAATGTAATGCAAGACCTAGAGAAGGAGAGATCTTGTGTGGAGCACAGTTTTGCCTTTCAGTCCTAGGGAACCTAGTTCACATACACGCGCGCACACACACACACAGGCCCAGATCAATGAGAAGAAGTTGATGAAGAGCCTTAAATAATACAACCTTGTGTTGATTCTGCGTCAATGACATTCCACTAGAGAGATGGTATTTGTACTGAACAGACATGGCGGTGTCTTGGAGAGTCCTGCTGCACTTTGGGGCTAAAAGTTCAGAGTCCTGAATTCATGTTTTTGGCTCTCAACAAATACATTCCATCTTCCTTAATAGTACAGAATTAGATAAGGTAGTTCCTTATCCCCCTACAGTGCTGGGCTCAGGAACTGCATTTGGAGGGAGGTCTAGGAGGCATCCAAAAGGCCTAAGCCCTGTGCTTTGAACCTGGGGCGTATCCACAGTGTACCACGGAAAGGGTTATTCATTTATAAACCCACTAAATGATTACAAGTCTAAGCCATGTGCAAGATTGTTCTTCATAGTTGCGAAACGCAAACTGAAGAAGTTAGGATGTGCTAGGATTGTAACTTTACTTTGAGTCGCTTTGGAGTTCTTTTTTGGACAGCCTTTTCCCCATCACGTATGTGCGTGTTTACTTTGGCACACAATGGAAATGGCAGCCGTCCCCTAAAGGCTGGTTAAACCCCTAGAAATGCTAACATATCTCTAGTGGTTTAATTTGTCTTCACAGGAGCAAAATTATTTTTGGCTTGCAAGATGTGTGTAAGTGATATTAGTAGTACTAAACAAAGTCTATTTGAGAAGTCTGTGGGTGCAGAGAGTGCTGTTAGGACTTTGTAGTTGATGGTTTAGGGTCCCTTTTGACCGAGGTGACAAGGCATCCAGGCCCGTGAGTGCACGGAGAAAGAAGCTCTGGTGATGTCTGTCCCTCACTGCTTTCAATGTCATCGTAGGTGGCCGTAAAGCAACTTAATGTCCAGCGCCAGAGCTGTGAAGAAGAGTTAAAGGAAATCCTGGTCATGCAGGAAAATAAGAACCCCAACATTGTCACCTACTTCGAAAGGCAGGTGGTTCTGGCAGAAAACGGATCTTTCAATTAACATCAATCCACCCCTGTACGAGGCATGGGAGGAGATTGCATTTTGTCCCCATCAGTGGTTCCTGGCATAAACAGCTTGAAGATTGATCTCAGAAACCTGGCTCTCTTACTAAGCCAGCAGCCTCTATGTTCAGTGGCTGCACATTGTTTTGCTGTTTTGGGGCGTGATTTTTTCCAAGTGTTGGAGGAGAAGTGCTGAGAAAGCATCCCAGAGATGATTTCCCTTGCACTGTTCCCACTATTTTTCATTGCCTTGCATGCCAAAAGACAAGGCTAGGAGGCAGATAATTTTCCAGGTTTGAAATTGTTTTTCCTGTTTGTGACTGTCCTTTCTGCAAAGTTTTCCAAAGGGTGTTGGCAGTGCTGCACACCCACCTGCCCTGAGTAAAAGCTGTGAAAACTGTGTTGCCTTGCTGCTGGAGTTAATGGTGCAATTTGTGTATGAAGATGATGAAGCAGCTGCTGGGATGTGTCCGCTTGCAGACTTATCTTTTCCCTCACCAAACTGCCTTTTCCCCTGCTTGCCACCTAAGCTTTCCACATCTGTTTTCCACAGATGTGCCTTCCTCATTCAGGTGGCACAGATGGCAGGCACTGGATAGCCTGGGTGGAGTGTGTCTTCACTTGATTCTGTCTTCATTTCTCAGTGGCCTGGAAACAAAACTCAGCTGCAGTCTTTTCTTCCATATGGCAATTTAGCTGTGCACATTCAACTCCACGCTGTTGCTTTCATCTTGCAGCTACCTTGTCAATGAGGCTGTCCTGCTGGTGTTGGAATATATGGATGGAGGCTCCTTAGCTGATGTGGTCAGCGTGAGAAGGATGGCTGTAGGACACATAGCAACAGTGTGTTGGGAGGTAAGGGGCCCTGCTTGTGCTTGGGATGGCTTGGATGGGCTCGTCCTTTGAAAGTGATGCTAAGCGAGAGATTCCATGTTCAGAGCTTTCTTCTCTTATGCTTCAGAGAAGAAGGAGCATCTGCACTGAACTGCCTGCCAGTGTCCCTGCCCATACTGTAGTCTGTTCTTTACTCTTATCTATGGTTGTTGAACTCCCTGTCTCTTTTTCATTTTTATTTTCTGTTCTGCCCTTTTCCTCTCCAAGCCTTTGCCCAGAACCTTTCTGCATTGCCTTCTTTGCCTGTAAGCACAAAGGTGCTGGTGTGCGAGTTTTCAACCAGCAGCAAAGCCAGAGAGAGACTCACCTGTCACAGGTCTCCACTTCAAAGGATGGCATGGCACCCAGCATGGTGCTTGCTTCTGATAACTGACAAATGAGCTACTTCCAAGTCTGCTGTCGAGGCAGCCGTATAGCCCTTGTACTCCAGTCTCCTGTCCGACAGCGATCTCCTTGGTACCCAAGGCAGGAACTTCTCTTTTGGAAAACCCTTGTTTGTCCTCTGGACAGGGAGAGCGCATCTGCTGCAGCAGCAGTCATTCTGACTGCCTTTGCAGGGGACAGTCTCGAGCAATGACGGACGTTTCCCCTCAAAAGCCAATATGCCTCCTTTGGAAAGATCCTGCTCTCCACGTCTTGCAGCAGCAAGCTCTTCCTCTTGGCAGCACTCACTGCTCCTTTGAGATCCATGAATCTTCAGGAGCAGCCTCCTTCTGCATGTGATGCAATCAGATCAGGCTGACTTTTGGCCTCCTGTTTCTTTTTTCTCTCGCAGTGCCTGCAAGGCCTGGCTTTCCTTCATGCCAACCAGGTGATCCACAGAGACATCAAAAGTGACAACATCCTTCTGGGCCAGGATGGCTCTGTCAAGTTGGGTGGGTATTCCCGGTCAGGCACAGTGCTCCGGGGAGGCGGTGTGGGGCTGCTTGGGAGTCGCTGCCAGGTGGCGGTGGTGAGAGTGCAGGGAGCACTCTGCAAGCCCAGGGCGCAGCTGGAAGGTGCCGAGTGGTCTAGAGCGCAACAAGGTGTCAACAGTAACTCTGATTTGTGTGTGTTCCTTCCAAAGGGAGGGAGTTACAGTGTAAACGTCAGTGGAATGAGGAAAAGCCACGGTGGAAACAGTGGGTGGGTTGTTAAGTGGATAATTGCCCATGTCCTTGGCTGCAGCCCAGAGGAAAGGGAGCCCAGCTGGCTTTATTCAGCACTGCATTCTGAGAGTCAGAGCGAGGAGCCCTTTTCCTTGGTCTCCTACTTGAAGCAGTGTTTGTTTTTCTCCTCAGCTGATTTTGGCCTCTGTGCTCTGCTCAGCCCTGAGCAGAGTAAATGGAGGTCGACGGTCGGCACCACCTGCTGGATGGCACCCGAGGTGGTGAGAGGAGAGCCCTACGGCCCCAAAGTGGACACCTGGTCTCTTGGCAACGTGGGAATTGAAATGGCCGAAGGAGAGGCTCCTTATAGCCGGCAAACCAGTGACAGGGTAAGGTGTAAATACGCTCAGATAGCTGTGTCCTTCTGATCCCTGCCCATTAGACAAAATCCCATTCCCACAGCCTGAAGTGCTTCTAGCAAGGCCCACTTCTAAAACCACCCCTGGTGCTCATATCAGCTGTCATGGCTAGACATGGTGCAGCTTGGAATAGCTGAGGCTGCACTGGGACCTTTCTTCCTTTGGGAAAGAAGGCTCATCTCTAACCATCTGCTAAGGCAAGAAATTACCACTGCAGACTGCAGCTTAAAAGATGGGGTCAAGGTGCTCTAGGTGAGCACTGAAGGCGGTGGAAGAATCACGTAGAGTCTCGTGT
Source organism: Ammospiza caudacuta (assembly GCF_027887145.1). Taxonomy (NCBI): domain Eukaryota; kingdom Metazoa; phylum Chordata; class Aves; order Passeriformes; family Passerellidae; genus Ammospiza; species Ammospiza caudacuta. The sequence goes on from NC_080632.1 coordinate 15,461,441, forward strand.
TTCCTTTTGCTTCAGGCTAACTACCTGATAGGCAGGGAAGGGGTACCAGATCTGCACAAGCTTGGGCTACCCTTTGGCTTGTGTGAATTTCTGGGCTGCTGCCTGCAGATGGATGCGGACAGGTGAGGCTCTGGCAAGGAACTTCTGCAGGTACAAGGCAAAGGGGCTGCAGGCCAAACAGTTGTTCCCTGTCAGGGTTTGCTCCTCAGCCAAATTCCAGGCAATCAGATGGGCCCCACATAGTAATCTACACTCTGGGCGCTTTCCAAATGAAACCAAGTAGGATCCAAGACTGCTTGAGGTTAGAAGGGACCAGTAAATGTCATCTACTCCAAAGCCATGGCCCCTAGCACAGACATCAAGTAGATCAGGTTGCTCAGAGTCCCGTCCAACCTTGAATGTTGCCGGGCTTGGGGCTCCTCCCAGCTCTGTTGGCAGCCTGGGCCAGTGTTCCAGCATTCTCCTTGTGAACAGTTTCTTCCTTAGAGCCAATGTGAATTGAGTGTCTTTTAGCTTCAAACCATTGCCCCTTGTCCTCTTGCAATAGGCCCTGCTAAAAAGTATGTCCCCATTTTTCTTAGAAGCCCTGACAGCAATGGAAAGATTTCCTTGGGGCTTGTTCAGACAAGCACAACTCTCACACCTGTTCCTTAGAGGAGAATTCTCACCTTTTGGCCTTTTCTGTGGCTCTTCCTTTGCTCTCAGCTAGTGTATTCAGTTTTAGCTGGTAGCAAAGCAACTGAAGTATTGCAATGCCAGGGGTTGGGGCTTGAGGAGCATAATGAAAGCAGTCCCTGCCAAGCGGTTTTAGATTGGTCTGTGGGAAGGCGGGGGCTGTGGGGGAGTTCACTGGGAGCATCCGAGGGGACCCAGCTTGTCCCTCCTGTCCCACTCTTAGAGGTTTCTGCCAGCCAAACAGGGACAGCTGTGCAGGATTTGTGCCAGGCCCATGTGCTGCTTGGCCTGGTCAAGCAGAGGAGAATCGCTATGGCTTTGCTGCCAGGTTTTGTGGCAGACAAGGAGCTGGTGACAGGGCCAATTCCTTGGCTGTGCCTGCTGTGAAGGAAGATGCCAGCCAGCACAGGACAGGGGGGCATGCCGAGGCAGACACTGCTCTTCCTGCAAGCCAGAGCTGAGCACATCTGCGCCCTGCTGCTTGTGCCCTTGCTCCTGGCTTGCTGCTGAGAACCTGCATGTCCAGCAGTTCTGAGAGCAACATGTGGGATCAATAATTTTCAGAGCTCTTGGGAGTCTCTTGAGGAATGCCTTATGCCCCACAACTCTCTTGGACACTCACATAGCCCATGTCTGTAGCAAAGAGGATCTTGCATAAGTCTGCTGGCTTTTCTGAAAGGAGCAAAACCTTTGGACAGCAAGCAGCAATCCCACAGTGATATCAGGATCAAAATCCCAGCAAGTGACGACACCTTGAGGATTGGACTAGTGCATTTCTGGGCCATGTTTCCTGCGATAGCAGCATCCTGGACATGAAGGCAGATGTGCTGCTGGTGCCCTCAGTCCGATGTCTGTGTATTTCTGGGCTCTCGAGGAATCCAGCTTGACCCTGTTAGGAACTCAGTTTGGAAAAGAATGGCTCCTTTTTCCTCTGTCTCTTTTAATGTGGTTTGTTTTGGGTTTTTTTCCCATTGGGCAGCATCCATTTCTCCAATCAGCAGAGCCTCTCTTAAGCCTCTTCTGACAGGCTGATTGCTGTCAGCCCTGCAGCAAGGTCATGCAGGAAGCAAAGGAGATGACAAGGACAACTTCAGCACTTGGAGAACAGAGCCTCTGAGAGCAGGTAGAAATCCTGAGGAGAGAGGGACCAGGAAACAGGCAGCCATCAGAGCAGGAAAGCAATGTGGCTTCTCCTTTTCTCCCAGCTGCTGACACTCCCTCTAACTTTTGGGCTAGAACAGCATAGCTGGAGGGCACAAAGTCACTACTGATGTGCACTTTTCAGGTGGGGGGTGGTGCAAGGCATGAAGCTTCCACTGATTCTTGGGGGAGCTTAGCTGGAACTTCATGTGGAAGTGTCTTCCTCCCCTCACCAGGAGGTGAAAGGGCAGCGTTTGGAGGCACAGCAGCTGCTGGCGCAAGAGGCAAATTTCCTGTCAGAGGTACAGAAGGAGCAGGAGAAAAGGCTGCTTGAGATGAAGCAAGAGTTTGCCACCATGCAAGCTGAACAAGAAGAGGTGCGAAGCAGAGCCAGTCAAAAGGCAAAGGCTGTGAAAAGAGAGCTTGTGTGTGGTTTTGGACTCCTCTGCACTCCTTATGGGCACTGTTTCTCTGGACACTGTCTGTCTGGGTGGCACTGTCTCTTAGCTGGCCCTTGGTAACCAGTGCTGGAGAGACTTTGGTGCCAGGAGGGCAAGGACTGGTCATGTGAGAGGCTACCAGAGCGTAGGTTTGAGGAAGGCAGCAATGGTGTTGCAGGCCCAAGGAGAATGGGAAAGCCGAGCTGTGTCTCAGAAGGAGGGAGGTCCCACAGGAAGCCCCCTGCAGAACCTGGCTAGAGCTGTGGGGGCGGGCTGGCTGTCAGGCTGCTGAGGAGGTGCCTGAAGCTGCTGAGTACGTCCTGTGCATCCTTTGTCTGATTGAGGAGTGTACTGTCTGTGAGCCTCAGCATGAGCTGTAGCACATGTTCCTCCTCGCTTTGGTGTTGGACAGACATTTGGACTCCCTAGAGAAGCCGTCGTGGTTCCTGGAAGATGTCAGGAAGCACTTGGGGTGTTCCTTTTGCCATTGAGGCAAAATCTGGGCATGGGTGGGCTTTGCCTGAGCTTCCCTGTGCAGTAAACACAAAAGCAGGGATTGTTGTGCCAGCAGCAGTAGGCTGCAGCCTGGCCAATGACTCAGTGAAGGTGTGTGTGCTAGTCTGGCCAAACTGATGAGAACACTTGGCTTCTTAGATACCTTTTACACTCCTGAGTAGTGACAAGTCATTGGAGACAAAATTCTTCAGAGAAATTTCTTGGCTGTGGGGCTGATTAATGCTGGTGTTGTTGCTATGACTGTTTGTACTTCTGTTATTTCTTCTCCAGATCATATGGGCCCCACCATCAAAATCCCCACTCTAAGGGCTTTTCAATGTAAATGAAGGAAACGCGCAGCCAAGCAATTGAGGAAGCCTAAGAGATGACCAGGACCACTTCAGGATTACTTTCTGCAACAGCAGCTTAGAGCTGGACTCAAAATATTAGTCCTACACACCCTCAAGCCTGTTGGAAGATTCACTTCCTTCTCAGCCATGGAATAGGGCTCTACATTCCCTTCTGAACTGGCCATTCTTTCTTAAAGATGGAAAGTCCCTCCTAAGGGCATTCTGGTGTGGTTTGGAATTGGGAACGGTCTCCTTCCTTTATCAGCTCTGACGTACTCTGCCTTTGGAGTGCTGCCCGTTGGCCAGTTTTTGCCCAGCCGAGAACTTTGGGATGAGGAAGAAAGTGCAATTGCATTTCCAGCCAAAAGCCAGTGAAGAGCAGGGCAGCCTGTGAGAGACAGTCTGAAGTTCCCCTCATTTGCCTCATGACCATCTCAAGGACAGACATCGGGACCCTGAGTAGCCTGATCAGAATCCTGGCCTGCCGGTGCTGGATAAACGCCAAAAATGCTGAGGGCCCTGAGCAGAGTTCTGGCCTGCCAGCGATTGTTCGCAACTGTGTCTACAGTGACTGCTTCTGGCAGGGCCTGCCAGGGGGCGAGGTGCCCCATGTGTTTGCACCTGCTTGGCAACAATAGCCCAGGAATTTTCCCACCTCTGGGCCTGGTTGGACTTTTCTGGGGTAACCTTTGGTGGTCCAAAGAAGACCCCTCATCTGCTTTTCAACCACCATGACGGACAGATGGAAGAAGCCTCTCTCTCAAGGACTGAGACATGAGACCCCAATATGGAGAAGCTCCCCCCTCCCAAGGCCTGAGACTGAAACCCCCAACACGGGGAAGCTGTGTGAGGGAGCTGACCTGACCAGAGCGAGATATTTGCCTGCAAGTGTGGCCATTGGACCAGGAAACATTGGTCCTCGCCTACTGCTGAGCACATGGACTACCTGTTACATCTATTCTTTATTGTATCTTTTTCCCCCTCAGCGGTTTCAATAGACTTTCTTCATGGTCTGTTCCCCCCCCCCCCCCCCCCCAGCAATGGACCAGAACAGAATCTTGAGTTAACCAGAACCTTTGCAATCTTCCTGATGTGACTAAGCGAACTCCATCAGCTGGATCACAAGGACTTTGTCTTTCTGCATTTGCTAGCTATATCCCCTCTCTCTTTCTCTCTCCCCCTCTCTCTATCCTTTTCCTCTTCCTTAATCCCTCTATCGCATTTGCTTTGCTCATTCAATAAAGGTGCATGTGTTTGGATTAATACTGAAATCCCCACTGTGTTGCGTTTTGCACTCTGAGATCATGAAAACAAACCATCACAACTCCATGCTCGCATGAGCAGATCGTGACACAGCCAGAACATCCTGTGCAGATACAGGCTTTCAGCTGTGCCCACAGATGCTTTTGGTTCCTGCTCGGTGTAGCCAGCACGTCTCCCCTGTGACTGCTCCCGCCTCCCAGGTGGCCATGGCTAATAGGTACGAGGCTCTGCAAGTGCAACAAAGAAGGTGGGCACGTCTGCTGGCAGTACAGGAGAGCAGAGAGGAAAGTGCCTGGCAGGACCCTGGCCAGCGAGGCAGAGCAGCCGCTGCACCTGCTCTTTGTCCACAGTACAGGACTGGTGGGTGACGCCATGCTTGGGGTTGTCTGGGGCTCAGCAATCATGAAAAGTCTGTGTGCTTGAGTGGCTTTGTCCCCCTTTCTGTGCCTTCTGTTGTCCCTGTGCTCCGCGGTGTCTGCCCAGGACTGTGTAGCTGTGTGGCACAGCTAAAGTGCAGGAGAGCCTCGTTTGTCTGCCCTTTCAGGTGGCTGCTTGTCATCAAAGGAGAGAAACAGGAAGACTGACTCAGTGATCAGAATCCATTTTATTTTGCGATACAAGCACTTATATACTATTTTAGGGAGACAAGTAATGTGTACTACAATAATTAGGTTGAAATCATGTACACAAACTTATGTGTGTAACAAGGTCTCTTGCTTGCATTGTTTATTAGGATTTTCTTTTTCTGGTAAACCTTTCTAATTAAATCTTCTTGCTATCTAGATCTAATTTGCAAAGTTCTGTTTGCTTTTGCCAAGGCATTTTATCTATCAATTCTCTTATGCTAATAAGCTCCAAAGTACTCTGTCTCCTGCACCCCAATATCTCTCCCTTCTGTGTCAACCAAAACCACTCCTTTAATGGTCTTATTAATTAATCTCTGCACACATTGAAGCAAGCAAGGTATCATGATTAATATAATTATTATCAAAATTACCACATACATACCTATCCTCAAAAGAATCTTTTAGGTAAAATCTCCAGCCACTAAAATATCAGGCTTGATCTTTATAAACTAAAAACATTCCTGATGGCAGCTGCATTACTGGATTTAGAAAGTCTGCCAGAAGTGTAATTGTACTAAAATTTTAATTCTTATAGACAAATTATAAAAAAATTATAATTCTTATAGGGTGATAGGGAGAAGCATTTTTAGACTGATTCCTTCCCATGTATTTAAAATGAACACAAAAATCCAATTTCACAGAACCCAGGAATTCTAATCCTTGGGGTTCCACCAATGGTGTTTCAGGAGGTTAAGGGATCCATATTGATGTGATTTGGTCTGCTTTCAAAAAAAAAAAAATTAGTGTAAAGTTCTGGAGGATATATATTCCCCCCTATTTTTTTGTTTTTTAAGAACGTGTGTTTCTCATTATGAACATGAAGGTAACATCAAAGCAAAACAGTATGTAAGATAACAATAAACTTATACTAAGTAAAAATAAATCAGATAATAGATACAAATATAGCACATGACAAATGGAATGGTGATTTAAAACAATACATTATCAATTTCTTTAATATTGTACTATTACTTAGAGTCTGTAGTAAATGGCAAGCTTTATCTTTTTAAAGTGAGGGCTTGGAAAATCATTCTCAGGTAAGATTTCTAAGTTCACCTTAAAAGGAGGTTTAGCTGTTGTAGGTCTAAATTTGGTAAGTCAAATTTATTTGAATATTATTTTCATGCAGAAAATTTTCTCTACTAGTTAAAGCTAGGACTTGGCTAGGGTCAAAGCTTTTAACTGGAAGAGTCATTTTAATATATTTTAGAAACCTCTTAGTAATAGTAGTTAGAAAAATAATATATGTCTTATAAATAGTTATAGAACAATAAGTGAAGGTTTGAAAAGTAACTGGCTTTCTCATTTATCATTAAATAGTTAGTTAATGGTACCACAGACAAATAGCAAATGAATAAAGTAATGTTTGTTATAAAAAGACAGCAAATTCACATCACAAAATCAACAGCATAATCAGGGTTACTAAATATGCCAGTAAAAATGGTCTTACGAAATTGAAGTTATATTTCCCTAGACATACATGACCTTAAAGCAAAAAAGTAAAAGAAGGCAATAAATAACTCATAACTAATTACAGTCATAATATGGAATTGTTTCTCATTCTTCAGTATTACTTATCAAAAATAAAATAGCAAAAAGTGTTCTTATTTCTATAGCAAAATAGTGTTATCTTGTAATTTAAATGAGCAAATCTTGACAAAAATTCATTCAGACTTTATGTCATTCACTTGTATAGCAAAGGAATTATATCTCATAACTCAAACAGGTGTACTTCAACAAAACTTAAAATCAGCCTCATTGAAACTTAACCTTAATTAAGTATCTCTAAAACAACTTAAAGTTAACATTGCTGAGACTAAACAAAAATCAATCTTAACAAGAATTAACTGATTCAAACTCTATTATTACAAAAATGTTACTGAAAATTTGTCATATAACAGTTAAACATCAAAGTAAACAACATGCAAGTAAACAATTCCACTGAAATCTTTACAATAAAATTACATTGTTAGAACTATGGAGTAAAAAGCAAGCACTTAAAAAGTTGACAGTGGAATTAAATCTCAAAAAATCACTACAGATGAAGTTCAAGATTTGTCTTGAATGTGAGCTAAAGAATCTTGACTTTATGACTTACCTAATTACTCTCAGTGAACCATGCAGTTTTGCTATGTTGTTAATAGATAAAAAGACACCACCTCTATACCAACACCTTTGAATTTTTCTAGTAACAATCCTATTAAAAATCACAAATCCCAAGTTAGAAGGTGAATCTCAACACTGGCTAGTGCCAGGCAGGCGGGGCTGCACCCCTGCAGCAGCTTTTAGAGATTGCTTGTAGGATTGATTTAAGTTTGGCTTAGTAAGAGTAATGGCATATAAACATCGAAGGCTAAACTAAAAGAGATTTAGTTATATTGTTATGAGTAGAAAAAGCTGCCCATTTTTTTAAAGGTTGCAGAGTTCACAAGTTAAACCAACTGCTGCCAAGTTGGAGCTTTAACTATTTATTGTTAATAATTTCATGTTGTAATCTCCTGTTAACAGGGCCCCACCTTCCGGCGCGGCCCGCTCATGCCGGGGGTACCAGCCCGGGTCGCCGCGTCCCGCGGGAGCAGCTGCTGCCCGGCTCCCTTAGCTGCGCGTCACCCTGCTCCTTCCTGGAGGATGGCACCCAGACGGTGGAGGGGAAGGGACACCGAGTCGGCATGCAAATGACATCATTTACAGCATGCAATGGGATGGACCCCTCATGAAACCAAGCCAAAAACCCCTAAAACAACGAGCCAACACAAAATTGATGAATCAAAGTGATGACTAGAGGTGAGGAACAGAATGTAGTATCTGCCAAGGCCTTTTTACCCCTCACCCTAACCTCAAAGATGTCAGCTACACACAGGACCTCAAATGTTGACCCAAAAAAGCAGCAGATTTCTTCATGTTCTTGTGAGGATGGAACTTGCATCTCTGTCTGCAGAGCAGTGGACGAAGCTGCACTTTTCCTCCTCTGAGTCTCTCCTGGCAGCAATGGTGGCATGAAAATGGACCCAGTGGTTCTCCCCACCTGAGCTGATCAGTTGTAATAAATGCATTAAGAAGGAGGAAGATCTCCTGCCTGTGTTTATTTCAATATAGTACTAAATAGCTGTACCAAAAAATTCATAACAAACACATTGTTTAAAAAAAGGGCAAGTAACTGGAAAATTGACTTGTGCTAAGTGTCCTTCAGGGCTTCAGATCTGATGAACTGTGGCTTTTGATAGCTGGGCTGCTTCTTCCAATACTTGAAAGTGCCTGGGGCACTTCAGCTGGGGACCATTGTGGGGGTGTTGAGTGTCCCAAATGACTCCTGTACAAAATTTAAATGCCTAAAAATTCTCCACTGTGTTAAAAAAATCTTTCCCCCACAAAACCACGGAGACAGACATCACAAAAAGTTTAACTGTGGCAATCAGGCTCTGTTATTTTCACGAAGTGTTGGTTTTCCAGGCTTTCGCTCCTTCCACCCATGCTGGAGAGTCCCTGAGTCGTTAATGGCCGCTCATTGGGCTGTCAGCTCCTTGAGATAACAGTCACACCGGCTCCTGGATCTATGAGTCCTGTTAGGAGTGTCTCTGCCTTTCAGAGTCACTTTGCATTGGCATGTTGGATGCTCAGAGGTAATATGTTGTGTCCATAAAATCTGTGGGACCCCTGTAGAACTGAAACTCCCCTCCCTCTTTTCAGCTATCGGGGGTGCAGACAGGGGTGCTGCAGAAAAGGGTATATGTTGAGCTATATTGCTCCTGGCTGGGACTACACAGGACAGATGGGGGGTCCAAGCCATGATCCTTATTTCCCCAAGAGAGTCAGAGTCTATAGCCCCAGGGAGAACAAACAACCCTGTTATCAGGGTGGAAGATCTGCCTATAATCAAAACGTGCATATTCTGTCCTGGCAGTCCGAAAACTCCTGTGGGAAGCAAATGGACAGATGAATCAAGCAACATTACTGTGTTGGAGGCTGCCAGGTCCATTCCTGCGCTGCCTGGGGTGGCTGGTTGTAAGTCAACGACAGTTTTTCGGCGGGCAGGAGCAGGACCGATTGGAAGTTCACGGTTGCTCCCAGCTACTGCGTCAGCTGTGGAATTTGTGTCCTTGTGCGTCGCTGTCCTGTGCTGCGAGAGAAGTTTCCCTGCAAAGGCTGGCCATTCTGGTGGAACTTAGAGCGACCTGTATTAGCAAAGTGAGGGCCCTTCTGACAGCGAGGGCATATACCCGGAGCTTTAGGTTTTTGCATTCTTTGGCAGTCTCTCCAGATATGACCATATTCCTCACAGCCAAACCAAGCCACCTGTTTCCCAGGGGTTAATTTCATGGTGGCAAAAGCGTTCACTATGCCTTGCCTCACAGCTTGATATGTGATTGCTGTGGTGTGTTGTAGTGTCCCCAAGCAGTTGCATGCTTGTATCATTTGGAGTAATGTCGCAGACATTTTTTCACAGAAATCCTTTCTTTCAGATTTCTGTGTCTTCTGAAAGGCTGAGGCCTCAGAAGAGAACATAAACAATTATTACTAGCTGCTGGGGAATGCAACAGGGGCACCTATTGGTGATTGGCTCATTTTCTATGTTTATAATTAAGGGCCAATCACCAGTGCAAGCCAGGGGACTGAGTCCTTGGCCATAACTTTGTTTTAGATTCTTTCTATCTATTCCTAGCCTCGCCTAGCTGCTCTGCAAACCTCTCTCTATATTCTATTTAGTATAGTCTTAATGTATTATATATAATATCTTAATAAATCAGCCTTCTGATTCAAGAAATAAGATTCACCGTCTCTCTCTCACCAGCTGCGACCCACTCAGGCGCGGTAATATCTGGTGACCCGACGTGTGAGAGCAGAAATTAATCTGATAAGACCAGAGGAGCAAATTGCTGCACTGGGTAAAAATCCTGTATGTGTAGCATTTGATGGTTGCTTTGAAGTGACCACACAAGTGGATTCAAGCCAGGAACTGAAGAACTGAAGATCCTGATTTGGACAGAGTTCACAGCCAAGGTTGACCACAAAGAGAACCTTCTGGAAAACCTTCAGGAAAGATGATGGAAAAGAGCAGCAGACCTGTGGAGCTGGCCAGAGCAAGCTGGACTCTTTCAAAAGGTACTGTTCAATTTTCTATCCCTGAGGATTCAGCCCTTTGTAGTCTGTGGCTGTTCGTATAGCAGACACATGCCTTGCCAGAAGAGGTTCCTTTTACTCCTTCAGAGGAGAAGATCATTGCCCTCTGGCAACATTGGTGCAGAGAAGACGGATTTTTTTTTGAAATTACAGATCTCTATAAATTCTTTAGATGGGCAAAGCTTTTTGGGTTTTTTACCGATATCCTGTATGCTCTAAATGCTTTTGTCTGGGAGTGCATGGACTGCATTTTCCAGTTCGTCTGGAGCCAGGGACGTGTCCTGCCTTCTATCTACCCAGCATTTATAAAGCTTTTCCCAGTTTTGAAGCGCAGAGCAGCTTGTTTCCCATGGATTTCTAACTGTTATGGCCAGGCTCCGTTTCCACCCCCCTTGGCAGAAGACTTTGGGCTTCCCAGCCCCCCCTGCTTCACGGCGGGGGGGGACGAAACTGCGCCGCATGAAGAAGTTTTTTTACTTTTTCTCCGGAGCATGCTCAGAAGGAGTTTTCTCTCCACCCCCCTTCTCTCTCTCCGGGGGGATGGGAGTGGCCGCTCAAGCCACAGCTGGCCTCTCAGACTCCGCCTCCTTCAGACATGGGGGCGGCACCAGTCTCTAAGGCTTCCCCCACGCCCCTGCCACAGCCATCACTCCAGGAGATCCTGTCTCCACCTCTCCAGGTGGTCCCGTCCACGGTTTCACTGGCCTCCCTGGCCCTGCCACTGCCTGTGCCGGAGACTGCAGAAGAGACAGCACTTCCGGTCCCTGAGCTTTTGCTAGGCAAGGACGAGGATGCGTCTCCAGCTTCTGGCTCAGCATCGGAGAAGGCAGAAGAGACAGCACTTCCGGTGGTTGAGCTGTTGCTAGGCAACAGCGATGCTCCACCGCCGCTTCTCCCGCCTCCACTGTTGCCGTTATCCGCTCCGACGGAGACTGCGACTGCGCCTCCGCAGCGAACCCCAGAGTCAGCGGCGGGGGATGGCGCCGGCCCCGTGCCGTGCCTGCCGCCGCTTTCAGGGCCGGGGGACGCGGCGGCGGCGTGTTCCCACACGTCCCCGCCACCTCAAGGCGAGACAGTCCCAGAGTCAGCGGCACAAAACGGCGTTGAACCCGCAGGACCCTCGGAGCAGCCCGCAACTGATCTTACAATCAGCGTGATTCCCTCCTCAGTTCCGGCTTCCCCCCCGCTGCTTCCACCGGACGTCTGTGAAGGTCCGCCCGAAATGAACGGGTGACAAATGATTTTTGGGTGCAAAAATAACCAACACAAGGCACAGGGGTTTTGCAGTAACAAATCAACAAGGTGCAATTTTATTGATTATAACCACAGCTAAATATGCGTTTGGTTAAGGGATCCGGGGAAGAGAAGGGTAAGACAAGGAAAAAAGGAAGGAAAGGAGGTTAAGGAATGGGGTATAGCTACCAAAACGTGATGTCTTCGGGGTCCCGCCGCCGAAACTCGCTAGTACACGTCTTGGGGAGATCTCCAAGGACAGTCGGGCCGAACCTCAATATATATACTGTTCTTGGTTGGGGGAAGGTAACTGAAATTAGGTTTCCATGGAGGGGAGAAGTCCATTGTTTTCATGGCCGAATGCTCACATGTACGTTAAGTTTTCCCCCTCCCTGAGTTGGGAGGGAGTGCAGTCCCAGTCTCTGGACGGAGGTTGCCAGGGGGGTGCCATGGGGGTGACAATAGGGTGCCAGAGGGGTTCTTGGTTCCTTGATGAGGGGATTCTCATCTCAGTTGGTCTGTCACGGTGGTTGAAGACAGGCAAGAGGGGTCTTCTCATGGAGCGGGGGGGAGCCACCCCAGAGCTCAGTCTAGCCAGCTTAGGAGTTTGGAAGAAAGTCCAGTTCAATTGTCCAGAAAAGGGCAGCATGCCCCCTTTGAGTACAGCATGGCGTGTTCTGCAAGCATCACTTGTGAACACACTAGATAAGCAGGAGACTTTCTTTCCCAACCGGCTCAGCAGTTTTAACTCTTCGGTAGTCTTTTCTCATGACAATTGTGAGGCAAAAAATGAAGGATTTTCGGATGGACTTCTACAACGTCCCAGCAGCTTTGCCGTTGTCAGAGACTGCCATAGCACCAGCGGCTTATTCGAGCTCAGGCCGTCCCGGGCCAGCTGCCCCAGCAGCCGCCCCGGCAGGGGGTCTCTCCTTCAGTGGAGTGGGGGCTGCCCGCCAGCTGACTCTTGCGGCAGTCCAGCTGCCGGTTTTTAAGATCAGCGGCGGTTTGGGGGGTGGTGTTTCGGTTGCTGTCCCATGGAGGCTGCCATCTCTGCCGCCCCTTTTGTGCCCCAACGGCAAGGGGGAAGGGGCTCCCAAAAGTTCTGCCTTTGGTCCCCAGCCCAGTGGGGGTGGTGCCGTGTTGCTGTGGGAAACAAACATTTCCAGACCCCAGATGGGATTGCTGGGGAAGGCTTCTATTTCCTCACTGCTGGCATGCCTCAGTGGTTTTGGGGAAAGGAAGCATCTCACTACCCGTGCTGCCATTGTGCTGGCAGCAGGGTTCAGGCCTGTGGAAATGCAGAGCCTGCTTTATGGGTTTGGCCTGGGCCGTTGGGCTCAGGAAATTCCTGGGCTGGGCCCACTGCGTGACCTCCTGATGTTTTTGGGGACTCTGGTTTTTCCTACTGGACGTGGTCCCCCTTTGTGAGCCAGTTTTTGGGGTTCCTGGCCCAGCATGGGCCAGGGCCCCCAGGGCCTTTTCCTTCTCTGGCACTGCTCTGCTCAGCTGCTGCTCTTTTGCTTTCAATCAAAAAAAAAAAAAAAATTTAAAAATCAAATAAAAAAGATTGAAAATAGCAGGCAGCAGCTCTGAAGCGCTGAAGCACTGAAGGGCCAGAAAAGGACATTCTAAAAATTGTTCAAATTGTTTTAAATTGTTTTAAATTGTTTTAAATTGTGTTATGCTGTTTCAGGACAAAAAGGACTCTCAGATGTCCAAAAGAAACAACTTCAGCTGATGGACGGTTCCTGAAACTCAGCTGCATGGATTTGAATTTTCCTTGCATTGTTTTTTGCAATTTTCTTATATTGTAGGATTGTTTTAGTGATTTATTAGTATTCTATATTTTATAGGTGAAGAAATTTCCTATTCATTCCACATCAGCATTTTTCTTTTAATTTATACAATTTAGAAAGGTGAGATGTCGCAGACATTTTTTCACAGAAATCCTTTCTTTCAGATTTCTGTGTCTTCTGGAAGGCTGAGGCCTCAGAAGAGAACATAAACAATTATTATCAGCTGCTGGGGAATGCAACAGGGGCACCTATTTTGATTGGTGATTGGCTCATTTTCTATGTTTATAATTAAGGGCCAATCATCAGTGCAAGCCAGGGGACTGAGTCCTTGGCCACAACTTTGTTTTAGATTCTTTCTATCTATTCCTAGCCTAGCCTAGCTGCTCTGCAAACCTCTCTCTATATTCTATTTAGTATAGTCTTAATGTATTATATATAATATCTTAATAAATCAGCCTTCTGATTCAAGAAACAAGATTCACTGTCTCTCTCTCACCAACTGCAACCCCCTCAGGCGCGGTAATATCTGGTGACCCGACGTGTCAGAGCAGTAATAGAGTAAAGTGGGTTCAGGTTCAGGGGGTAAAGATTTTAAAAGCTGTTTACAGCTGTTGCTGTTCTTGACAGCCAGTCTGAGGAGTATAATCTCCCTGCTTTGCTCGCTGCTGATTTGTCTCTCCAATGTTTGTGTAAATTTGTCCACAAACTGCATGTAAGGCTCTTGTGGACCTTGTTTGATATTCATGAAGGACTGTCACGGAGTTTTGGCATCAGGAACCTTAAGGAATGCCAGGCAAGCTGCCCTAATACCCTGTAGGGCTTCTCTCAGTAAGGTGGCTTGGCCATTAGGGTCAATATGCGCCCCCTCCCCCCCAAGATGGTCAGTATTGAAGGCAGCCAGGGCTTGGTTTACATGCCCTGCATACGTTGCAATTAAATTTTCCAGTCCTTTATTCCAATGTGCCATAAATATAACATATTGTGTCAGTGTAAGCAACAGATTTGCCAAAAACTTACCATCATAAGGAGTCATGAGGTGAGTAGTAAAGGTTGCTCTTAACAATTTACTAAAGTAGGGGGACCCCAGTCCGTATTCTGCAGCGGAACAGCACAGTTCCTTAATTTCTGAACAATCTAGGGGCATCCATTGTGGATTTTCCCCCCTCGGGCCGAATTGCACGAGGGCCACAAAGATTTCTGCAGCAGTGTCAAAGTCTTTGTCCTTAAGGACTTTCCTTTTTACCATAACCAATTGTTATGGGTATCCAAAGGGAGTAAGTTCGCATTTTTTGGGGGGCCAGGGCTAAAAGAGTCTAGCTCCCCTTCACTGCTAGAGTGAGTGTCTGCTGCATAAGCGATAAGTGTGCGGCAGCTCTGGGATCACTGGCAGTGTGGCGGTGGGACCTGGGGTGGCGACTGGGCTCTATCCCTGGCCCTCACTGGGGAGGGTGTGCGGATGGGGCATGGAGAGTGCAACCTGGGCAGGTTTCAATCCGGCTGGGGCTGTCTCAGGGGAGCCTCACAGGCTGTGGCCTCACAGGCTTCCCTGCTCCCTCCCTCTTTTTTAATTGAGTCCATGACTGCCCTCCAAGCGGGAAGCATTCGGAGCTCTGGCTCATGGCCAGGCAGCGTAGAGAGGTCATAGAGCTTTATGCCGACCTTGTCCCAGAAGCAGAGAGTAAATGCAGAGGAAGGGGTACTGTCGGGCACCATGTGTGACACCCATCAAAAAAGTGACTTAAGGTCCTGCTTTGGGATGGGGGAGCCATGCCTGTCCAGAAGGGCAAGCATGGTTTCATAGATGTCTCTCTCTTTGGACATTTCCTTTCCCATTACTTTAGTTCCCCTGGCTCACCTGTCAAAGCACAGCAGACAGGGATTGCAGGCCCAAATGCGGTTCTCTCACCATCATGATCAGTTCCAGGGGCTCGCTGCCTGCTGGCCAATCGGGCCAATACATTTCCTCACACAGGGCACCAAATGCCGGCGAGAGAGATGGGGAGACTGACTTGGTGATCAGAATCCTTTTTTCTTGTGGGATACAAGCACTTACATACTATTTTAGGGAGACTAGTAATGTATACTACAATGATTAGGTTGAAATCACATACACAAACTTATGCATGTGTCCAGGTTTAGAGCAAATTTGGGGGAGAATTCCCCACAGGAGCTCCGGTGGGAAAAGCAGATCCAATCAGCCCCTCCCCCCAACTGGTCCGGGAGGGAAAAAAATACCTCCTTGGAGAAAGGTGGAAAAAACCTGTTTATTAAACAATAAAACTGAAACAATACCAAACAATAAAATCCTTTGCCACTCCAAAAGAGATGACAAACTGAGAAAGTCCCTCCCTGGGTTGCAGTTCAGCTCACTCTGTCTCTGGTGATTCCCTCTGGTGCTGGAAATATCGTAGGCCAGGCCCAGCCCGGTGGGCCACAGGTGCAGCTGCCAGTGCTCTGCTGGGTGTTCAGTCCAGAGCAAGTTTCAAGATTTCCAAAGAAAAAGAAAAAAAAAAAACAAAAAACAAAAAAAAAAGTCCAGGGAACTTCTTTACCTCAGCTAGCTAACACTAACTAAAAAGCAAAAAAGAGCTCTGTCCCGCTGTCTGTGCATCCACAGACAACACAGTTCAGGACGAGGAATGTGGAGGAGTGGAGTACAGTCTCTGAAAACAAACTGCGCGCCTTCTCTCCCCCCCTTCACTCTCTGGAACATTCTTAAAGGTGCAAAACTTATTATTCAACATAAACAGAATGAGGCTATTGGAGATAAAAGCATCATATAGTCAACCCAGGACAGCATGTAACAACACCTCTTGCTTGTGTTGTTTAATAGGATTTTCTTTTCCTGGTAAACCTGTATAATTAAATCTTCTTGCTATCTAGATCTAATTTTCAAAGTTCTGTTTTCTTTTGCCAAGGCATTTTATCTATAAATTCTCTTATGTTAATAGGGTCCAAAGTACTCTCTGTCTCATGCACCCCAATATCCCACTGCAGTTTTGGACTGTTCCAAAGGGGTCTCCTTTGCGCTCAACATCTACAGGCCATGGCAGAGCAGCGGGCCACAGGCTGCTGCCAGACCTCTGACACAACACAAGGGTGGCAGCCCAAGAATCAGCACACGGCTCTTCCGGAGGTTCTCAGACGTTAAGTTGCCAGAGAAACAGCAAGCAGGACAAGAGGAGCTTTGCATCTCCCTGGCACAAAATGAGGTCAGCCTCCAAACTGAGTCAGAGCAAAGGTCAGCATGCACCTGAGTGCTCAAGAAGTAACTGCAGCCTACAATAGTCCTGGAAATTTTTTCTCTTTGCTTCTTTTGCCCCCTAAATGTCATTGAAGAAGTTAGGCTTTTCAGAACCAGCTAGGATGCCACCTAGAAGAAGCAGACTTGCTTTCAGGCAAAGCTTTTGAGACCAGAAGTCATGTTTTCTTGGGTTCCTTGGGTGCCACTTGGCTTGGCGCATTTTCTGAGTTCCCGTGCCTTCCCCAGGCAGCCTTGAGCACTGCCTTATGGGCTGGAGGACATTTTCTGCTGCTTTATGAGTGAGGAGAACATCCCAGGTTTTTCTTTCGCATCAGCTGGACAGAGGGTTGGCTTGCTGAGCACAAGAAAGCCGCAGAGCAGCTGCTATTGTAAGCTCAAGGGAGCAGTGCCACGTCACAGTGCTGCCAGCACAGTGCTGTCCCGGTGCGCGCGAGGCCTGGTCGTCCAGAGCAGCCCTTCCGCTCGCTCCCTGCAGGAGGATCCTCGTGTGCAAGGAGTTCTCAGCAGATGGCCTGCACCCCGAGAGGAATCTTGATTTTCCCTTGGGTGGCATTCAGCGTGCAAACCCATACAGCGCTGCCAAAATGATGGGGCAAGTCTGTGCTGCGGTTTGCACCGTCTTTTCTGTCGTCTATTTGGGCTACTGCCTGACCCAGCTGACTCGTAAGTAAAGGTTTCTCCTGGGACTGGCATCACCCAGCTTCTGCTTCACTCTGCTCTTTATGCTGCACTAGTGACCCAGTTTCTTTGGGAACAAAATGGCCATGAAGATGCCACTGCTTTGGTCAATGTCCTGCCAGTGGCATCAGCTAAAAAGGGGGCAGCTGTACTGAGTGCCGGGTGCAGAGCATTTGCAGTGCAACCTGCAGCGGTTGCCTTCCCTCCCCGGGAGACTGCATGGCAGCGGAGTCTGTCATTTCCTCAGCTTGCTGCTTCAAGCAAGACAAGCTGCAAATTGCAGACTCTAAGGAGAGATCCGCAGAAGTACTTCTACCAACTCAGTGGTTCTCTCCAGGAGTGAAGGAAAGCACCTTTCGCTCCAAATTCTGCCCCTTAGAGGCCTTGGCTGCGTGACTTGACCCTTTGATGGTGTGCCAAGACTGCGATTCCCTTGGCGATGCAGCACAAACTCCAATGCAGGGAGGGTTTGCTGCTGAGCCCAGCAGCTGTCCCTGGGCTGCTTCAGCGGGGAGCTGCCACAGCAAAGGGGCCCTTGGTGGAAGCTTTTCTGCCACGGATGGGAATTAGGGCATGCAATTTAAAAGAATAGATATCTAAGATGCAGGAAAGAGAAGAAGAAAATGCTTCTTGAGCTGTTGGGCACAACAGAAGCGCAAACTTTTGAAGAGCAGCGGGCATTTCCATCACCATCTTTCTATTTCTCTCTTGGCAAAAGAGGCCCAAATGTAGCCAGAGCCTACTATCGCGTCCTTGTTGTTCTCTTGCTTGCTGTGGGAAAGAGCTCTTGCTCCTGGAGGCATGTTGACAAAGGGTAATGCTCTGTGTTGGGACTGCCTTGTGCTGTGGGAGTGGCCAGCACAGGCACTTTTCTAAGGGCCTCTGGTTCCTTTTCCCTTGCTCGCTGCAGGTCACCTGACTGATGGAGACAAGCCTGTCCTTTGGTGAGTGGCAAAGGAAGCTGTGATGTTGCTGGCGTGTGAGAATGATGCAGCAATTCTGCCAGCTCGGCCGGTTGCAGTTGAGTGGGGAGTGCCAGCATGGGAGGCTGAAAGAAAGGCCAACTGCCCGGTGGCTTCAGCAATAGCAAAGGGAGCAAATCAGCACTTGTTTGCTGATTTTCCAGCCAAGAGCCTTTCAAGAGATGAAAGGCAAATGGGACGGCTCCAAGGCGTCTTGCTGCTTGCAGCCAGCAGGGAAGCTCAAATGGACAGCAAGATGGAGTAGCACCTCATTCAGCCAGCTTCCTCAGGTTTTCGTGGGGACTCACAGTCCCATGTGTATCAAAGTCTATGATTTCCCCTACTTCTGGGTCCTTTCCCAGCTCAATAGAAAGCAGCTCCTAAGGGATTGGCTTTTGCCCTTTTCTCTCACTTCTGTCTGTCTGCAGGGCTCAACAGCAGGGTCAGCAGCTCCTCTGGCTGCCTCTGTCATCGAGGAAGAGGCTGAAGAGAAGCAAAGGAACATCAAGCCTCCAGCTGCTGTCCCTCTACAGCCTGAACTTGCAGAGCCGGTAAGTGGCAGCTGAGCTTGGCACTGCCTTTGGTGCAGGGCCAGGCTTCCCCTTTTGGAGCAGCCCTTTCTTGCTCGTGGCTGAAGATGCTGGCAGCTCTGTGCCTGCCATGACGTAGTGCTGCTTCAGGCAAGCCGGGCAGTCCTGGCCAGTGCCTTCTGAAGTTTGACATTTAAGCTAGCATGCTGAGAGGGCCCAAGAATATCTCTTGGGATCAGACAAGTGGCAGCATTCCACGATTTCCAGCGTAGGAGTCAGACCCTTATGCCCATTGTCAGTGCAGGCTGCCTGTGGTCAGCAGACAGAGCGGCCCAAAGACGCAGTTGACAGCCTTGCAGGGGATCTGGGAGACACTGGCCCCTGGAAGGGACCTGCCCGCTCCATGGACTAATTAGCTTCAGCCGGGGCTTCACTTCCAGCCGCTCAGAGCAGAGTTTGGAGAGGAGAATCCTCAGCAGCCCTGCATTGTAAAGGGTGGGTGGGTCTGGGCGGGGCTGGAAGGCGGCTCCAAAGGGCTGCTCCCTAAAGGCTGCCATAGAGAGGGGAAATCCGGGAAACAGATCAGAGAAGGGACACGCTGCAGGCTTCTGAGTAGATCGTTGCATGCCAGCTCCGGAGTGATTTCATTGCCCAGGAGAAGACAGGAGGAGGAAAGCAACAAGGCTCTGGGCCATGCTCTGATCTCTTTCTGGATCTTGGCAGCCCCAGCGATACCTTGTTGCCACTGTCTAGCAGAAAAGCTGAAAACGTGGAGCATGGAAGTCGCCAAGAGGGGCTGGATCCAAGTAGCCTTTGGACTTTTCCCAAAGCTGCCTTTGAGAAGGGGACATGGCTGATAGCATCTCCCGAAGGCCTTGCTTTTGCCATGCGCTCCGCGGGGCATCTGTGCCAGCCACCTTTCTGACAGGCAACCCTTTCTTGTCCCAGCTCAAGACCGGCTCTGCCTTTGAACCTGGTGCCGCTGGACCAGCATGGCCTGCAGCAGCCAGCTCAGCCCCCGCTGCTGGCACTTCCTGCAGCAGCGCAGCCCAGCAGCCCGAGATGAGGGAGGAGCAGGGCCTGAAGACACTGAGTACGTCCGGTGCATTTCTTGTCTGCCAGGGCAGTGTGTTGTGTGCGTGTGTGGGTGTAGGCTGCGCCAGATGCTGCCCCTTGGTCTCAGAGGCACTTAGGCCTCTGTGCAGAAGCTGTTGTTGTGCTCTGAGGCAGCACAGCAGCGCTCAGAATGTCCCTGCTGCCTGTGAGAGCGTCTGGGCCTGCCTTGGGTCTGCCTGGGCTGCCTTCTGTGCCAAAGAGAAAAGCAGAGCTTGTTTCTGCTTGAGCAGGTAACTAGGCCCCAGGGAGCTCTCTGGCCCCAGCTGTTTTATGGCTCTCCTTCTTACTCCTCGTCCAGCTCAGACACTTTGGGTCCCGCGCTGGCCCTGCCAGTGATGGTGGGTGTGAGTGCAGAGGCTGCAAAGGCCCGTGCTTACCTCTTAAGGGCCCCTTCTTAAGGGCTGGTCATTTTGGCTTATGGCATGGGATGCTGTGCTTGAAAGAAATAAAGGCCTTCTTGGAAAGGCCACCTGATGAAAGGTGGAGAAGATGGCCCTCCCACTTGTTGCTCTCAGCAGCTGGAAGCCAAGGGACCACAAAGGGCCCACAGCTGCTGGCAGTGGGGCTGCCTTTGGGATGCTCTGGGCAGCGGCGTCTCTGTGTGCGAGTGAGCGCCCTGCACTGCTCTTGTCTTTCAGGGAGCCTTGTGAGTCTGGGCTAGCCAATGAGCAAATACACGGCATTTGAAGAACTCGGATGAGGTTAAGTGTGACGTCAGCTCATTTTGCAAAAGTGTGGGCCAGGTCTTTGGCCGGTGCAATATTCTTTCCTTTCCTTTAGCTCCTTTCCTAAGCCTATAGCAGTAAAGTTAATTCAGTATGTCTTGGCACTCTGTCCTGGCTGTTTGGGACATGCTGGTCCCTCTTACCCAGACAAATGTAATTCAGGTCCAGGCTTCAGGACAAGTTATTTCAGTCCAGCTGTATTTGTCTGGCAGGTGCCTATTGCTGCTGTTCATCAGATGATGGCAGAATTTTCTGGTGGTGTAACTGCTGCTCTCTCCTACTCCCAGCTGGGTTAAGTGAAGGGAATCCAGCCCCTGAAAGCATGGTAATTGTTCTCTAGACCAAAAATTTTGGTTTGCATAGGAAAGAGAAGTATCAGGCTGGGTTGGTTTAAACCCAGTTGGTTTTTTTAAAGAATACTTCAATATACTCCATCTTGTCTTACACAGGCACAGCTCTGGCTACTCATTTCCATTCTTGTTCCTATTCCTCTTGGTAAAGACAGTACTCACCCTTCTTGGGGGTCTTTTTTTCTCTTTGGAAAAGGAGGAAAACAGCTAAGGACTCATCTCTGCCTTTTCCTCCCAGTAGCTGCTTTTTCCCTTTGTCCAGGAAAAGGTGCCTGATAATGTGGCTGTCAAGGGACTGAACCTACTCTAATGAGAGCTGTACAACACATTACATTTCAGAAGTCCACCTATTACTTAGAGAAATGGTCTGGATCCTGGAAGAGTTGATCAGAGCCCTGCACTTCTCCAGACACCAGCTCTGAGACAAACAAAAGAAAACTTAGAACTCTTCCAGCCACAGTTTTGGCAAAATCATATTTGCCCTCAGTACTTGAGGCAACTGTATAGAAAACCAGGCATTGTAAACATCTGCTTCCATTGAAAGCAAAGGCACTCTTTAGCATTAATTAATTGGAATTGATTTAATGATATATAGGTGGAGAGAAATACCATAGGAACTATTCTGTCCCCAGCCAAACCTCCTAAAAACAGAAGAAAATCTTTCAACCAGCCTGAAGTTGTGCCACCATTCCAGTGAGTGGCCCACAGGAAAAGAGTGAAATTGTGAAAGCAAGTGCTGACCTGACAAAAGGATCACTTTCATCTTTGACATTGCTGACTGCTACAGCCACTCTTAAAACAAGGACATTTGAATCCAGCTTTCACGTTGCTTGTTCTCTTCACAGATTTTTGAGAGAATATTTGACAGCCACAAGAAAGTGAAGCAGAGGGCGCTGGATGTGGCTGAAATCACAGGAGTCCTGAAAGATGCCCTGAACAAGGTGATCATTAGTTTGTTTGGTGGAGGGAATAACAAAGAATCTGAACTCAAAGGATCCCAGGGTTCATGGGACAGCTGTGAAAGCACTGGAAGAATCCATTGCTCATTTGGGTAAGGCTGAGCCCTGGCAGGGACTCTCCTCAACTTCGTCTCTGTCTCCCCTGCACAAGAGAGCGCTGAGTGCCTTGATAGCTGTTCTTGTCTGTGGAACACTGCAGCTGACACCCACCAGAGGCTGTGCAGGTGCAGTCCTTATGCACCATCCCCAACAGGCTGGAATGGGATCAGCATTTCCCAACAGTCCCAGGAGCCCTTGGCTCTGTGCTGCTTGTCTGAAGAGCAAGTCCTGGGCTACAGCTCTGCTACAGTTCAGAGGCAAAGGGGGTTTGGAGTTTGCTTGGGCCCTGTCTGACTTCCCAATGAACAGCTTTGCTGTTGGCATGAAGGGACACTGACCCATCAGAGTTTCTGCAGAGCAGCCACCTGCAAGGCTCTACATTAGAGGCATTAGCTGCCTATTTTCCACTTTTCTTCTTTGTATTTTGTGTTCAAAGGGGAACTTGTGATTCACCAAGTTCATTTCTTTATATCAAACAGGTATAAACCCAGCTGTCAATGATGCCTTGTTTCACATGTTGTTTTGCATGGGGCAAGATGGCCACAGCAATTAACGACATAGGCAAGGGCTGCTCTAAACTCCTTTGCCACACAGATTTATGTCAGCTCTGAGAATGCTGCACTGGGGGAATATGCCTGAAAAAAGGAGTGTTGAAGAGGCAGGTCTTCAAGGGGAGTTTCCACTTTCTCCTCCCCAGCTGCTCTGTGAACTCAGGAACTGCCTGACTCAGTGCCTTTATGTGTCCCAAGCATGGGGCTCTTCCTTTGTGCTCTGGGATGCAAAACCTTTTCACTGCTTCCATGTGACTGAACTCCTGAGGTTCCTGATGTGAAATGTTTTAACACAGCTCCTGCTACAGCAGACAAGTTTGGACTTACAACTGTGAGAGGAGAGCTTTTATTTTGGAATTTAAACCCTGCCAAGTAGGCTGGAAGGAAAGAAGAAAAGGATTCAAATATCCACAGAAATGTACTCTATTTTATAAAATTGAGTTGGCCCTGCCCTTTCCCTCCCCACTGTCCTTTCTCCTGTGACCAGAGAAAAGTGAGCAGAAACGTGTGTTTCCCTTGTAGTTAAAGTGTCACCGCTGAAAGGGTTCAGCTACCAATGGAATCACCTGAGTGGCCAAGCCCTGCTGGATGTCACCGAGCGTATCACAGGTATGGCCTCCCCTTCTGAGCCAAGAGCTCTTCCCAGGGAGCATTTACAGGGAATGCCTGTGAGCAGACAGCAAAGCAGCTCCTCCAAACCAGGAGGTGCTGAGCGTGTCCCTGCTGCCCCATAGCCAAGGCAGGTGGGTTTGGCAGGTTTTCCCTGGCTGCTGCAGAGCTGGGCAGTGTCTGAGATGGGGGCAGCGCTCGGCCTGGGGCTGAGCTCTCACTGGGGCATCTCAGAACCACGTCCAGCAAAGGGAGGGCTAAAAATGCCCCAGCTGCCTCCTCTCTGGGAAGCTCAGGGACATCTGTGATCTTTGAGGGGAAATGGTGGCAAATGCTGTTTCAGGGCATCAGTTTGTTTTGTCCTCAAAGAATTCCTGCTTTTCCCTTGGAAAGTTTTGAGGCTGAACCGTGCAGAGCCTGGGGGTCACAGCTTAGGCCAGAACTCAACAGAGGTATCAGAGGCACGGGTTTAGTGCAAGGCAGCCTCTGGGGCACGGGGACAGAAGCAGAGTGCTGAGGCTCCCTGCCTGTGCTGTCACAGTGGCCTTGGACTGAGCCTTTCAGGGTGTGCAAACAGTGTCTGCCTGTGTCAGCGCGGTCCAAAATGCTACAAATGCAGCTGATAATTGATTCCTCAGAGGAGCTTGCCATGCCAGAAATAGCCAAGGAATGGAAAAAGGATAATCTCAATATATAGTAGAGAAGATGATTGATAGCCATGATTCAGCTGGGGCTAAATCCACTGCTAATTATGCCAACATCTTTGAATGCAAGGTTTAATACACTTTGTGTCTTCATTAGGAATCTCAAAAGGGCATGTTCAGAGATTGGGCATGTCAAAGGCCCTTTAAAGGGCATTTGAATAAAGTAGATCTCCAGCAACAAGGAATTTAGTTTAGCAGTTCTTTTGATCTCTTTTTCACATAAAGGAATTAACCATAAATTAGGACTACTTTAGAAAAAGCAGATGTTTTCTCTGAGATTTAGTAGGAACAGACAGCTCTTCCTCACATTCAGTAGTCACTGATGTCTTTAATTGCATTTAAACTCAAATGAATTCTCATTTTAAAATGGGTACCATAACTCTTTCCTGCTTAGCAGAATTGGTTTTGGGTACTTGCAGGAGCTGTTTCAATGTTGATGACTGCTGGTGGATTAACAGCATAGAGAAAATGAAGTCTCTTCCACCACAGAATATTAAATGGCTGCTAGACAACATTTTGTCTGATCAGAAAATAAGAATGGTCTCCAGAGCATTTCAGGTTTTGATCTCTCAGGCAAATCTGCCATGCAAGAAGCCTGTTGGTAGTAAATTTTTGTCTTGTGTTTGATATAGTTCAGTTCAGAAAATGGGCAGAGAGATTTCAGAGACAATATGAGAAAACATGCATGTTTTGGTTACATTTCAGTCCCCTGTGTAGCATTTTTCTTTCTCTATGCCCATATTTCAGTGGACATTATAAGAAAAAATGTGATTAACATTGAGAGGGGAAGTGGCAGTAAAATGTGGAGATGCCCAAACGCCAGGGCAATGGGGTCTGAGTAATTCTCTCAGACACCATGAGGTTTGAAACAGCTCTTTGTTGGAAGCCCCAAAAGAATTCTGCCAAAGACCCCAGCTGGTCACTGATGTTTCTCATCCAGCGGTCAGGCAGCAGCCATCTCTGGTGGGCTGGAGTTTTGAGGTGTGTTCTAATCCTGCCCTTTGCTGTGTGCCACTGAGCACAGGGAAGAGCCAGACTAGGCATTTGGCACTTGACATCAAAGTTACAAAAATGGAATTATTCCTTTTATTAAAAATCTCTCCATTTCCTCTCTATGGTGCATTTCCAAATCTTCAGTGTGGGTTTAGACACCTTCTTAATGTAAATCAAAGGCAATTGGACATTTCATTCATTGTTCATGCAGAAAGAGATTGTGAAATAATTTATTAAAGGTAGGAAGTCTGCTACAGGGACAAGGCTCTGGTTGGAGCAATTAGTGCTGAGGGGTGGGTTGTTCTGTTTCCAAGATGATCAGCTGCTTTGCCCATTTCTGGATCAGGGGCTTCTGGTGTGGAGAGTCAGGGATCTGCGTGCGGAAGAAATCAGGCTGTACGGTCAGTCAGGACATCCGCCCCCTGCAGTCAGACGTTTGCTCCGTGCCTGGCCACACCCAACCGGATGTGAGCAGAAGGAAATGACACTGACTGCCCAAGCCATAAAAACCCCTGTGACCCCTCATTAAATGCCATTTGCTGTCCACCACGTTGGCGTCAGGAGCATATGGACCGAGTGACCCTGGGCTTTGGGCCACCGTGCCGGTCTGAGAACCAGGTCGCCACGCCTTGAAGGCAACACTGGTGCCAAAAACCCAGGACTGATCAGTGCCCGGGGTTCAGGGATCGCCTGGACGAGGGACCAGCGGCTGCACAGTTGGCCTAGTGCAGCAGGGGGCACGCCCCCGGACCAGCGAGGAGCATGGACGCTATCGCGAAGGTCATAAGTCAGATCCACGCGCAGTGGGGTATCGAGTGTAAGCTTAAGGATTTATGTCTTGCAATACCGAGACTGATTAAGCTTGGGGCTATAGAAAGCCCGGTAGACATTCTCCATCCGGAGATTTGGGATAATTGCACAAAGACTCTGGCCGAGGAAACCATGTCCTCAGGCTCAGGGAAAACCCTCAAATCATAGGGCAGAGTTATCCAGGCTCTGCAAAAAGCTCGGCAAGAGCAAGAAACCTGGAAAGCCGCGCAAACTTGTTTATTAGCCACGCCGCAGTTGGGGGTAGGGGCAGTGACGCAAACTGCGGAGGACTTTGACCCGGTTGGGCGCCGAAACCCCCTCAGCGACCGGACTCACCATCGGGGGGGGGGAGCCTGCGCGGACATTTTGGCAGGGGCTAGCAGAGGAGGCGTGGGAGGCTGCAATAATAACCGACCCTGAAGCGGTTGATAAAAACGCACCCCCGCCATATGCGTTTTAAAATGGCGCCGGAGCGCGTGACCAGGGCTGGAATGAAGACATGGGGGGCAGAAATGCAGAAGGCTCACAGAACAGCGCAAGCGTGGGCGAGTGGGGAGGAGGGGCAGCCCCCGAGAAGGAGCGTAAGACCAATTCACATTAGGTCCTCACAGGGCAAGAACCTTCCCCAGCAGGAGGCGGGGGGAGCCCAGGGGGAGGGAATGGCCCGACCCCCGCAAGAAGGGGCGGGGTCGGAGCCCGAGAAAATGGCAGAGCAGCCCAGAAACGTCCGGCCAGTCGACTTCCAGCTCGGACTCCGACTCGAGCTGGGACAGGCTTGGAAGGTGGTCAGAGGATTCCGACACGGATTCGGGTTTTAACAAAAAGAGAGCAGCGGCATACAAGACCACTAGCCACAGCGCTCCTGCGTGGGTTAAGGGGATATCAGAGAAAGATCGAACCCCGCTTACAGAGTGGCGGAAAATAAAAATGGCTTGGGTGGAGTGGGCTCTGCCTGCCACACTGGTTTTCCCTGTCCGTGTGGTGGGGGGCAGGCGGAAATCAAAGAACCTACTCCCCGGTAAACCCGAAATATGTACAGGCAATTGTTAAAGCGGTTTCAGACAGGGGGATTAATTCTGCCATGGTTTCCACACTCATTGACAGTGTTTTTGGAAGCGATGATATGCTTCCCTCTGATATCAAACAGACTTGCAGGCTGATATTCGATGGGGCGGGGATGATCGTTTTTAAACAGAAATGGGAGGACAATTGTGTAAAGCAGCTAGCCTTAGTAACCAGGGCAGACCATCCACTGCACAGCTCCAGCATACAGAGGCTAATGGGCACAGACCCCACTATGATCACCCCCCAGGCGCAGGCTGAGGGCCTGCGGGCCCATGAAGTTATGACAACAACCCGTGCTGCCCGAGAAGCCATCCATGTTTCTTCCAAAGTAATAGCCAGACCATTGCCATGGTCAACTATAAAGCAGAATGAGAGCTTCACTCAGTTTGTGGACCGCCTTCAGGCAGCATCAGATTCCTCTGCATTATCCTCAGAGGCGAAGGGTCCTGTTCTAGCAGACTGCCTACGCCAGCAATGCAACTCAGCCACCAAAGACATCTTTAGATCACTGCCACCAGGGTCCAATGTTGCTGCCATGATCAGACACATTGCAAAGGAAGAACACCTAGCTCCCATTCAAGCAGCAGTTCACACTGCAATAACCAGTGTGATGGCATGCTTTAAGTGTGGCCAGGCAGGCCACGTGGCAGTAAACTGCCCCCAGTCAGGACGCCCACCAGCAGCTGCTCCACCACGCATGGGGAAACTTAGGGGACCATGCTGGGCATTTGGAAGGAAGGGGCATTTAGCTAAGGAATGCAGATCCAGGCCTCAGGGAAACGGGAGAGGGAGGGGGCAGCCAGGCCGTACCCAGCCTCCTCCCACCTGGAACATGAAGCGGCCCAGCTACAGCAACCCTCAATGGGGCACAGGGCTTCCATGCCCACAACCCCCTCAAGGAATGACCAACTTTGTCGCCCAACCAATGGCTCAATCAAACCCATTTGCACCTCAGAAATACCAAGAGCAGCTCTGTGGGGGCGAGACCCCTTGGTGGCTTTGGCCATGAAAGCAGGGGAACGAGACCCATGGGTGGCCTTCGCCACAAAGGTGGGCAAGCACCCACTAATCATGTGGGCAGTGTGTCGTCTCCACAACAGTTCCAACGACTCGGCCATCTGCCTTCCCTTTTGGGTGGACACAGGATCAGATGTCACTGTCATCCCAGACATACACTGGTCTCTACCATGGAAGCTAGAAGAAGCCCCCATGGTGGGCGGAGTTGGAGGGCTGTCCTGAGCCCACAAAAGCACCCAACCAGTAGCAATAACCCTCTGCACCGAGAGAGGACCAGGAAGAACTATCACCCTCACTACATATGTTATATCAGATTGCCCACCCTTGTTGGGGAGGGATGCCCTAGCCCTGCTGGACGTTAGGGTGACAAATTTATTCTAAGGGCCACTGTCGCATACCCGCCATTGCCCATCAAGCTGACTTAGAAATCAGTCGATCTGGTGTGGATCAAGCAGTGGCCCTTGTCAACGTCTCAAATGACTGCTCTCCTTGAGCTAGTTAGCCGTGAGTTACACAAGAATCATATAGAACTCTCCACAAGCCCATGGAACACCCCGATCTTCGTAATACCTAAGCGGTCTGGTGAAGGCTTTTGTCTCCTGCACGACCTGCGGGAAATTAACAAGAGAATCCAGCCTATGGGCCCCGTACAATCTTCGCTGCCCATGAACTCGATGATACCGAGAGGACAACCCTGTGCAGTGCTCGACATCAAAGACTGCTTCTTTTCTATTCCCCCGCACAAAGATGACAAGGAGCGTTCGCCTTTTCCATCGCCTTTCCGAACAGCCAGCAGCCCAACCTACGCTTTTAGTGGAGAATGTTACCCCAAAGAATGGTCAACTCTCCCATCATCTGCCAGATCACAGTAGACCGAGTGCTAGCACCAGTCTGGCAGAGCAATCCGACTGTGACCATCATGCAGTACATGGACGACATCCTGATCGCCGCACCATCTACGAGACAAGTAGACCAGCTGGTATCAACCATCTCCGGGACCTTAAAGACAAATGGCTTCGAGGTAGCGACTGTGAAAATAAAAAAGGGACCATGCGTGACCTTCCTAGGAGTGGGAATCACAAGCTCCTACGTAACTCCTCCCCAGATGAAAATCCTCCGAGACATCAAGACGCTCCACGACATGCAGCAGCTGGTAGAGTCCTTACAGTGGCTCCGCAACATCGTCCTGATTCCTCCCGAGGTCATGGACCCTCTAAATGACCTCTTGAAAGGAAAGAACCCATGGGAGCAGAAAACCCTGTCACTGAAAGCGATAAGCTCGCTCGACTTCATCAAACGCCAGATGTCAGAGAGCATGCTCACCAGATGGTATTCAAGTGCACCAGTTGATCTGTATGTCCACTTTACAAAAAAGGGGGGAGTGGGAGCCTTAGCCCAAGGACCCCCCGACAAAGCCCAACCAATACTATGGGTGGTCTTGGGGAAACCGTCACATTCCTTTTCCCCGGGAGTCGAGTGCCTCAGCAGCCTCATCATGAAAGGCAGGAAACTCGCCCTAAGACATCTGGGCATCGAACCTTCCAAGATATACTTGCCCTTCCGCAAACAGCTCTCCGTGCAGTCAACAATAATATCGGAATATCTAGCCATGGCCCTTGCAGGCTTTGGAGGAGAGATTCGCTACGTGGCAAAACCCCCTTGGACTCGGCTGCTCATGGTCATCAACATGGACCTCCCACCAAAGGTAATCGACCGACCGCGGGCAGGACCAACCATCTTCATGGACGCATCATCGCAGACCTCCACCGCAGTGGCAGTATGGCAGTCAGGAGAACAGTGGCAATGTGTCAAGACAACCGACCCCATGCTTTCAGCCCAAAAGCTTGAAGCAGCAGCCGTAGTGCTAGCGTGCGGACTGTTCCCAGAAGAACACCTTAACATTGTGACTGATTCCATATTTGTAGCCAAGCTCTGCCTAGCCATGTCCGGATCAGGTGTGTCACTGTCCACAGTGGCAACGATGCTGGAGGAAGCACTCTATTCAAGGAAAGGCACCGTATCAGTCATGCACATCAACAGCCATGACCCGATCAAAGGATTCTACCAAATTGGCAACGACAAGGCTGATACTGCCGCAAAAGGCGTATGGACACTGAAAGAAGCTCGTCAGTTGCACGAGTCCCTTCACATCGGAGCTAAAGCACTTGCGAAAAAGTGCGGGATTTCTACCACGGACGCAAAGCACGTCGTCGCCACCACCCCCCACTGCCAGAAGTCGCCGCTGTGGTCAAGTGGCGTCAACCCCAGAGGCCTCAAAGCCTCAGAAATATGGCAAACAGACTTTACACAATGCCAGCTGTTGAGACCCCAAGCGTGGCTTGCAGTTACTGTAGATACGTACAGCGGCATGATTGTAGCCACACGGCATCTCAAGACCGATTCCAAAGCGACCATTCAACATTGGCTAACAGCCATGGCATGGCTTGGAGTTCCAAAACAAATCAAAACAGACAACGGCTCAAACTTCATCTCAAAGACGGTCTAAGCATTCATCTCGAAATGGAAAATCGCCTTGGTACATGGCATCCCATACAACAGCACCGGACAAGCCATCGTCGAAAGAGCAAACCAGACTCTGAAAACTAAGCTGGAAGTACTAGCAAAGACAGAAGTCTTCACCAATACCATTTTCCCGAGTGACCAGGCGTGCATACAAGCAACTGCGCTGCTAGTGTTAAATCAATTCCCTAGGGGGGATGAAACAAACAGTCCTGCCCAGAGATATTGGGCCACTCAAGCACTAGAGAAAGGCCCACGGGTTGTGATCAAAAATGAACTAGGGGAGTGGGAACAAGGTTGGAGACTAGTGCTCACGGGGCGGGGACATTAAATGGTGTCCACTCATATCTATTAAACCAGACCTTCAGAGTGAAACTCATGAGAATTGTGAGATGTTGTTTGCAGGACTGGATCATTGGACGCCCCCGCAACCCATACGCCCCACTTTCATACCGGGAAAGAGAGAAAGACCACCGAGCAACCTGACATCGCCTGAGAAGCTCGCACCATCAAAATCAAACCAGCAACGGTCTCTCTGTGTGATCTTGTTTCTAGGGTTAGCAGGCGGAGGACAGGCAGACACAAAACATTATCCTCAGCAGCCATTCAGGTGGGTTCTATGCCATCTCTCAGGTGAGGGGGTCATCAAAGAAATTGTTACAGTAGACACCCCATCTTTCGAGTTCAGGCTAAAAGACATTTTTCCCTCACATACAGGGCACCCCAAATTTCAGGAGACGACATTGTTTCAGACCTACTGGTGCCCTGCTTCCAACTCAGGAAAAAGTTACTGTAATTACCCAGGGTATGGATATTGTGGATATTGGGGGTGCAAAACTATTGTGACAAGCAATAGATGGAAACCACAGCAGCCTGATAAGTTCCTGCAAATTAAGTGTGCTCCCCATGGCTGTCTCCAACTAAATTTGATATGAAGGGGTATGTGCTTTCACCCCAAGGCTGGAAACAGCACACCTGCACAGGCTATATAATGACAATCCTGCAGCCGACCCATGATGGCTGGGCCACGGACAAAGTGTGGACAGCGTTTGTTTATCTCTCTCGCCAAATCTGGGCGAACATACAAATTATCAGACTCCCACCTCCAATATCTCAATCAGTCGGACCCAATCTGGTTCTAGCAATGAGTAGACCCAGGAAGGGGATCGCAGCTAACGATAGTTTTAGCCACAAAACACAGATGCCAAAACTTACCTCCCCATCTGATCTTTTAGCCAAACCAATCCTCTCCAGTCCATTCTTAAGCATGTTAAATGCTACCTTCTTGTCGTTAAACCAATCCAACCTGAACCTCACAGAGTCATGCTGGTTATGCTAAGATGCACAACCCCCTTTTTACAAAGGTGTTGCCCTCGATTTCCCATTCATCTTCTCAAAGTCAGACAATCCACGCCAATGCAGATGGGACACCCCCCGGAGAGGCATTACCCTAAGTCAGGTTACGGGCCAAGGCAAATGCTTTGGCAATGCAACCTTGGCAAAGCAGATGGGCAACATCTGCCAGGAATTTGTCAAACTTAAGGAGGGAAGTTCCAGTGTGTGATCCCAGCTGCATCAGGAATGTGGGTCTGTCAACGATCTGGAGTAAGCCCATGTGTACTCCTTGACAAATTCGATCATTCTACTGACTTTTGTGTCCATGTTTTAATTGTCCCCAGAGTCCTGTATCGCCAGGAAGAAGAGGTGTACCACTTGTTCAAGGACCCCAACCAGCTCCACAAATGAGAAGTGATAACAGGCATCACCACCGCAATGCTCCTCCGTTTAGGAGCTACCGGCGCTGCCACAGGCATCTCGGCCCTTGCAACACAACATCAAGGACTGGCACAACTGCAGATGACAGTCAACGAGGACTTGCAGAAGATCAAGAAATCCATCTCTTCCCTAGAAAAATCCCTTTCCTTGCTCTCAGAGGTTGTACTCCAAAACAGGTGAGGACTGGACCTCTTGTTCATGCAGCAAGGAGGGCTGTGTGCCGCCTTGAAAGAGGAATGCTGCTTTTATGCAGACCACACCACAGTCATAAGAGACTCCATGGCCGAACTGAGAAACCGGCTAAACCTAAGAAAAATGGACAAAGAAGCTCAACAGGCCTGGTTCAAGTCGTGGTTCAATCAGTCCCTGTGGCTCACCACCCTGATTTCTACCCTAATAGGCCCACTCACTATAATCTTACTAACCCTGATCTTCGGGCCTTGCATATTAAACAAACTGGTGCTATTTGTTAAAAAGCATTTAGAAACGGTTAACATTATGTTTGTCGAGCGCCGACAATTACTTTAAGGTGTGCCAGTTACTAACACACTTACAATTTTATACTAATTTTACTAACCCATGAAATTTTGTAACCCTACATTTTATAACTTTATATGATTTTACTAATCATGAGGGAGGGGGGAAATGTGGAGAGTTAAGGATATGCGTGCAGCAGGAAATTGGGCAGTACAGTCAGTCAGGACATCATCCCCCCTGCAGTCAGACTTTTGCTCTGTACCTGGCTGCACCCAGCTGGACGTGAGCAGAAGGAAATGGCACCGACTGCCCAAGCTATAAAAACCCTTGTAACCTCTCAATAAACGCCATTTGCTGTCCACCACGTTGGCGTCAGGAGCATATGGACCGAGTGACCCTGGGCTTTGGGCCACCGTGCCGGACTAAGAACCAGGTCGCCACGCCTTGAAGGCAACAACATCCCCTGGCAATCATGAAGAATTTGGATTTTGCTTGAATATTTGTGATAAGTTGCATTGTTGTGTGGAGAGATTTATTAATAATTGGTTAGCTGAGAAAGGCCACGCTGAAATAATGCCGCTGGTTAAGCTGAAGGAGAAAAGCCAGCAGTCAGCAAGCTAAAAGGAAAGGTCAGCAGTGACCTTGCTGCAACATGAGGAAAGGGAGTAGAGATTAGTCCTGAATATATCCTGAGAATATGTGAAAAGTATCAAAAGTAGAACCATAGGAATGCAGAAGTAGGCGTAGGTGCTGATATGTAACTGACCAATCCTGAGCTCAACTTTTGCAATATGTATGAAGCTCATTATGAACTGTATTTAACCTGCCGTACTGATCAATAAAATTGGGCCTGTGATGATCAAATTGATGTCTGGGTCTCCTTCCATCGACATTGTTGTTGTTACAGACTGGTAATTAAAATTTTTAAATTGTTAATTATTCTTCCTGCTAGCTTTTTCATTCCCTTACAATCTGGTGTTCTGGTTAGTTATGCTTGCAAGCCATTGAATTATATCTATATTACTTACATTTTCCCTTCTCCTCTACCCCCCACAGGCAAAACTATTACAGGCTCAAGTTTCCTGGCAAACTTGTTCTGTTTCCTTGCCCAAATCAAGGGCAGAATTAACAGAAAGAGAAGATAAAGGAACCCAAACCATTGGACTTTTTTACCCATCCAGCAAACTGCTGGTAAAGAAGGAGCTTGAGCTGATTTCACAAAAAGAAAAGGTGGAAAAGATGAGCAATCATAAGCCTCTCCTGAAAGCCATAAGTCCTGGAAAAGATTAGAAGTTCTGATTTTGTGATTTCTAAACAATTTATGACCTTGCTTTTTTGCTTGAAAATATTAGTGTATGGAATGTGGCATCAGTAGGACACTGAGTCACATCTTTACAAGTCAGTATTTCTACCAGTCACCTGTAAATACATTGCCTTAGAAATCAATCACTGATCTCCACCAATAGCTAAAATAAAGCTATCAGCAATATCAAAATTGGGCTTACTGAGCCCTGTGCAGCCTTACTAAATTGGTAGCACTTTGATTTGTTCAGATCCTAGAGGATAGGAGGCAGGTGTCCTGTATGGGAATTGGAAACCACTGAATACTCCCACTTCCCAGCAGCCTCCCATGTGAACTTCAGGCAGAGCTGTGATGGCACCTGCAGGGATATTGATAAACAAAACTCTGAGACACAGGGGATCAGAGCTCTGAAAATATGATGAAGCTCATCTACACGAGCAACTTGTTTGGAGTACTATTGTGGAATAAATGATAGAAGCTTCAGAAGTAAAGAGAACTAAACTAGAGGAAGGGATTCTTAACAGGATTACAAAAACATTACTCATTGAAGAGTCTTTCCTCTCACAGACTACAGCAGGAGCAGTATCAGTAGTACAGAGAACTTTCATTCACAGTGAGTTTTGTGGTCAATTTGTGTTGTCATCTTATTGCAAATCTCCCATACCTTCTTGGTGATGTCTCATGGACAGCTCCTCACAACACTAACTCTTCCTTCTTCACAGCACAGCCAACAAACTCCAGCTCTCTCCTCAGCCAGCTAACTCACTCTTTCGTAGCACTCATCATTATTGGACACAGCTGTGGCCTATTAAGGGCAGGCCTGTTCCTAATCTTTGGTGATTAGTACAGCTGCAACTCCTCAGGTGTGAGACTGCCTTCTGCACTATTCTCTTACATTCTATCCCTCCACAACTTTGTTCTTTGTGGAATCACTTGGCTGCTTGCTGTCATTAAATGCTTTGCCATTTTTAGAGGTTTTAGTTTTACGATCCTGAGAAATCTTCAGCTTTCTGGAACCCAAACCCTTGAAGACAGTCCATCAGTATTAATTAGGGACCTGATAAATGGCTCAGTGGGCAAAATTGTCTTTAACCTCAATCCAGCTGGGCATTCCATAGGATGACTTAATTTTAAATCATTACAGCACCAAACCCTGGTTTAGAGGAGCAGTTACTCTTTTGGATCCACTTTCTCATCTAGCTCTCTTCAGCAATCAGATGACCAACGCATCAGGCTGTTACCAGAATTAATTTGCTATTGAGTAGTAAAAGTTGTTAATTGATATTAGAAATTCCTCTTTTGACTCTGTCTGTATTCAGATGGACTCTGATTCTTAAAATAATCACTGGGGAAATCTGTTTTCCTCCTCCCTTCCTCTGAAATGTGACATGTTCTCTTAGGCATCACTGTAGGAAATACTTGACTCAATATGCCAGGGAGCCTAATTTAGTCAGAGATAAAACAGGATTGGCCCCTAATAGTGCCAAGAAAAAAGCAAAGTCACACTGAATATTTGTATATCTTTGTCAGAAGTACAGCTCTTGACCTGTGAGTGAGAACTGCTGTCACTGAGAAAAGCTGGGCAGAAATTCTGAGCTGTTTTGAATTCTTTTCACTTTTATCCCCTTAGCAGAGGTAACTTTGTTGAAGTTGCACTGTGTAATGCATTCTGCTTTAGATCCTGCCAAGGACTGAGGAACTTATTTCATTCCATAAATCAATAAATGTCTCTTACAGTCAGTTCATGCTGAGTAGTATACATGGCTTGAAACTATCTATATCAACAAGACCATGCACTATCACCCAGGAAAATCTTATTTATTTATTCCAAATGGTTAATATGACCATTAATTCTTCAATCAAAATAGGATCAGACATTTGATATTCAAGTTTTTAAATGCAAGTGATTAAATAAAATGGTGGAGGTTATTATTTCTTGACCATATCAACTATTAACTAACCTTCTTTTCATGTGTGAAGATTAAAAAAAAATTAGAGTTAAGAAAGGGGCAAACAACAGAAGTACCAAAACACCAATCCTCTGGTGTATACTGTATTTCTTTTATTGCTGTACTTTCAGTCTGTTTTGAACAGGAACCAAGATATTTACCAGGTAAACTTTACAAAGAACTTCCCTTTTCTACTCTAACAAAGGCTAAATCAGTGTGATATAGGTATAATGAGATCTAATAGAACATCAACCATGCAAGAATATGTTCCTGACCATCTGCTTTCAGCTTGTGTTAGTTTTTGGGAACAATTTATGTTGTTCTGTGGTTCCTTCTTTTTCTATTCATTTAAAGCTGCTTAACAAGTAAGATTTGTTGGTTTAGTTTGCCATAGCATCATTTGTCAACCTTGAGTCTTCCAAGAACAAAACTCCTTGTGCTCTTGCTTTGTCTTGTAAAAGCCAGAGCAGCACTTTCCTTCTGGCTTGGTCTCTTTGCACTGTTTTAAGCTTCATTTAACATGAGGGAAAGGATAAGGTCAGAGCAGCTGCATTGTGTAAGTTAAATGAGGTTACCAAACCTACACAGTTTATTTACAACAAAATGAATCACACTCTGTATTTACCATGAGGATGCTAAAAAAGAAAATCAGCCAGATCCTGAAAACAAACAGTTAAAAATGAGAACAAGTCCATTTGTTTTTTTCTCTGATGAAAACAAAATGTAGCTCTGGAATTGCCTGGACAGGAGGTGCCAAAGCTCTAAATGGCTTAAGATGAGTTTTTAATCCAGGCACATTCATCCCCTCATGTTTTGTGCCCTCTATCAGGATAAAGGAATGCTGACTCTCTCCCAGCAATCCTGACAGGCAAAAGAGCAGGAATGCTTAAGCTTTTAATATGATCTTACATATAGAATTGAAAGGAATTCATTTGGAGGATAATTGACTCCTAAGGATCATTCCATGGCTTTGTTGTGAATAGAGGGTCCATAAGGATGAATTATAACTACAGATAAAACAGTGTTCCACCTGGCTTTTTAGGGCAAAACTTCCTTCTAATTTTCATGATTAGATGAATTTTCAACAGATTATCTTTTTATTTCAATGAAACTGTGCTATCTTTTAAATCTTCCATCACTTGACTAGTAGGAGTGTTAATTACATTTTAAGGATTTTTCTCCCTGTGAACAGGTTACTGGAGAAAACAGCTGGATCATGTTTGTGCTCATGTAAGAAGCTATGCCCAGAACAACCCTGAATTCAGAACACTGATTGGAGAACCTCAAATGGGAAAGGTAGGAAGGAGCTTGAGAGTAATATCTTCCTATGGAGGGTCATGAAAAGATTATTGTGGCTGCCACATAAACACTGGAAAAGTAAATGTCTCCCTTTTCTTTAGATGTTGACCTGTGTGTCATGTCTTGTTTGGCTGTTCCATGTCTTGGTCAGTCTTCTGAAGACTGTTTCCGCTTTTTTTTCCAATGGTAATTCCCATTCTGTCACCTAAGAGCTGTAAGGGGAGTGAGAAATCCTTTGCTCAGCTGCTTTTATATATTAAGAAGGTAGTCCCTGAGACACAAAGCCACAGAGCAAGATGGTCCTCAAGATCTTCATGGTCGTCTTTGAGAACGCAATGCAGAACCATGATCTTCTTCAGACTACTTTGTATTTCCTAATTCTATCTGGAAAGGAGGAGCTTGCTAAGGCCTGCCTGTGTGTGCCTTCTCTGGGGGTGCCCGTAGGGAAATGAGTTTCTTGCCTTGGTCAGCTGCCCACACGCATCCTCTCAGGGCCATACTGGAGTTTGCTAGACTCCAATGAAATAAGATGATGGAGAGACACCTAAACAAACAGTATGACTACAGACAAGCTTTTCCAAGGGAAAGGGCTTTAATTCCATTCATAAAGACATATATTTCTTTTCTTTCAAAGTCCAGCTAACTCATAACATTAAGAACATTGAAAATTTTCACAGTCATGAAACAGACAGAAATGTGCATGGATGTTTGGGCGCACAAACCTTGCCTGGGCAGGTTTTCCTTTCCACTGCCACTGGGTTTTGTACTGGTGATGATGGACACTGGCTACATTAAAACATACTTTGTGTCCCTTTCTCTTCTGTTACTAAAATGAAGACTTTGTGTCCCTTTTCTCTTCTCTTACAAAATGAAGACTCCACTTAGGCAATTACTGCTATAGTCAGGTGGCCAGCAGGTACACAGAACATTAAGGACAGAGAAGTCACATTTGGTGTGTACCTCTCTGTGGGCTGGATGTAAAAGGACCATACCAATGGACGTGAGCTGTAGTTAAAGTGCCCAGCCTGGCCTTTGGTCTGTGCAGCTTTCTGTTCATCTGCACTGAATGTCAGGCAGAGAGAGAAGCTGCTACATCGTGGAAAAAGGCAAGAGCCACTACCAGAGAAAGTGTTTGGGGTTGTATTTTTTAATTCTTGGTTATTTCTATTTATTCTTTGCTATGTGAGCCTAGGTGCTTCCAGGAACTAGATCTGGGCCACCTCTGCCCTCTCCTCCTCCCTCCAAGCTGCAAGCAGACTGCTTCTACAAATCAGCATTTCAAACATCCCTGCTGACTTCTGCTCTAGGTTTCTGCCAGCAGGAGGAGGTGGGTGCTGGAGCCTGTGAGGCTGCTCTGAGGCTAGAGGTGTGCCCAAGGGCTGATCTGCAGCCCAACAACCACAGAGAGGTGGAAGGATTCCAAAGAGCTGATCTGGCAGCTGTGGTGCCCTGCCTTGCCTAGACACAAACCCACTTGACACCGTTCCTGAACAAAAAACACTGCGTGCTACAAGAACCACACTGAGCATGGGGCAAGGAGGGCAAGGGAAGGGGCAAAACAAAGGTGTCTCCTCTGAGCCTTGCACTTGGGATAACAGGAATCCACAAACTCTTCAGTATTTCTGAAACATGGTTCCAGGATTACGGTTTTGGTATGGGCAGAACTTTCCTAAGGTTAACATCCAGCTAGAGGCACCAATACCTTATTTCCCCTCACAGACTCGAGACAGTTCCTAACAAAGCAATCAAACCACAGAAACACTGAATGGCTTAAGTTTAGGTGTTCATTTTTGCTAATAAACAAAAACGGAGACAAAAGACCTGCAACATTTTTTGGACAGGTTTCAAAACTTGAAATCCATGGGGCCCCTCTGAAGTGAGAAACACTTTTTTGTTTGGTATTTTTGTTTGCTAATGAGGCTCTCCAAAGTAACAGTGGCAGGAAAATTCCCCAATAAGGAATTTCAATTTTCCAGTGGTTTCAGTGTACCCTAGTTGGCATTTCCAGGCCTCTCCCCTTGGAGCACAGGAATCAATCCTTTTGGATTGCATTTTTCCACACATTGCTGACATCCAAAGTCCTAGGGATAAACACACCAGCGTATTGCAGCTCTCCTGTGGCAGCCAACATCCTCCACCAAAAGCTGGTGGAGGTTTTTTGGATGGATTGGGCTTTTCCCCAGAGCTCCCCCGAGTTCAGCACCGCAGCCTGAGGAAGAAGGCATGCTTGCACTCCTTGCTGTCCAAGGGCTAATACTTGTCATGAAAATCCAAAATGTACTCCTCTGTCTTAAATCCAAACTTCTGGTAGAGCAGCATAGCAGGGTTGCTTGCAGAGACGTGAAGGGTGACGTCCTTGCCCATGCAGGTCTGCCAAGGGAGGGGGAGAAGAACAAAAAGGAGATATCACTGCAAGGGAATGAGACAGCCTCTGGGGGAATGTGGAGGTGAGCACACTCATCAGCTCAGGGATCCAAGGTACTGAGGAAATGTGAGAAAAGTCACAGGAGTTACCACACATAGCAACAGCAAAGGGAGGGCTGCTGCTGCTCCTCCGAGCCCTTGTTTCTGGGAAACATGGATTCTCTGACAATGAAAGGTTTGGGATTATAATTTGTCATCTGCCCATTGTAAATTACTAAAATAATTGTTAATTAAAAATAATCTTGGTGTACAGCCCTGATCTCAAATACAATGGCCTGAAGAAAAGACAAAACATGCCAGAGGATCAGGCTCTGCACTCCTCCCTGTCAGCAAACAGAGCTGAGTTCTCTGGGACTGCCTGAGCACCTCTGTGCTGTCATGCTGGAATTCCTGCCTATCCCACCCAGCTCCTCTCCCATCCTTCAGGGCACAGCACTCTCCTCCTGAGAAGGCAGGAAATTTAGTTCAGACAGCAAATAATAGCATGGCTGAAGTTACCTTGAAGATCCTAAATTATTCTAACCAGCAATACTCTGATTAAGATGCTAAAATAATTTATTTTCTGCTTTCATCAAATGATTTAATAGCAGTCCATGTATATTGAGTGTATGGTAACACTAAAGTGGGAACAGTAATACCCTCTAGGAAATCTCCAAGATAGTACATTCAAGGGGAAAACTCTCAGGAATTTAAGGAGGGAAGGAAAAAAAGAAATAATTGGAAGCTGTTTTGGGGAAAAGAAAATTTGAATGAGATCATTAAGAAAATGTAGTTTATTCCTCTGGGACAGATGCATGAGAGGATAAATTTTGCCAGCAAAACCAGCCACCACTATTTGCATCAAACCATTTTCCTGTTAAGTTATGCTGTTCCCAAGAATTCTGTCCCAAACTCAGCACACTGATCCCAAAGTCAGTGACCTATCTTAATCCAAGCAGAGCATCAAAGTGTCTCAAGCTACAGAGAGGAGGCTCCAAGCCCAAGCAGGCTGCAGAGCAGCACCTACAGCTTGGAGACTGAGGAACAGGAGGTCACAACCACCACTGTTCACAGGACTAAACCCCTTCTACCACTGCCAGAAATTCAGCAATGGCAAAACAAACCTCATGTGAGCCAAACATACAGTGCTGATCTCTCATTGCTAGCATGCCTAATCTCTGAAATCTGCTTGGCTTCTCTCAACAGGGAATTTCATGCAAGCAGGATGAGGTTAATTGATGTGATACATCCTACAGAAAGGTGTGAGGATTTTCTGTGGCTGACTTGCCAACTCCAGCATCCCAGCACTGCTGGAGAGGGAAGTCTCTGAGAGTCCACCTGCTGGATCCCTGCAAACCTTGGCTCCTGTTCCCACTGGGTGTTGACATCTCACATCAGCACACTGAGCTGAGGGCAATTTCCTTCAACACTTGACACAGAGCTGCCTGGGATATGCAAGGGCTGAGTTTAAAGAATATTGATGAGAGGCCTGTGTCAGCACTGCAGAGAGCTGTGCAGGTAGCAGAGTTACCCTCAGAGAGCCCAGGACCACAAAGTGCTTTTCCAAAGCAGGGATCACTTTCCCCAAGGCTCTGCCAGCACTCCCTACCTTGCTTTAGCCAAGAAAGAAAGAGGATAAAACAGTTTCCAATGGTGAGTTTTTGTTAGGGAAGCTCATCTTGACTACAACAATGTTTCCCATCAGCAGCTCTGCCAAGAGTGCTCAGGGAGTGGTAAAACTGTGGAGTTGGGCTCTGTAAAGAACATGTATCTTACTCATCTTTACTCACAATTAAGCTGCTTTTCTTGCAATTTAATTCAAGAAAGTCAGTGAAATTAAGGCCACTTGAATAACAGTATTCATTCAGAGATTTAATGAAGTTTAACTCCTTTAGTATCACCCATTTAGTTAGCTGAGATTAATTTCCCCAAGTATCCCTGTGGAACAAGGCCCAGTACAAGCCAGTTTAAACAATGAGGTTGCAAACACTTCATCATGAACTCAGCTGTACTTGAACCAGAGGATAAAAGTGAAAATGAGTGATTGAGATCAGTAAGTGATTTAATGCATGGAATATACCTCCAGGTGTAGTCAAGAAAGTTGCAATGATTCTAGCTGACCCTGCCCCACTCTTACCTTATTTCCTCCTTAAACCCCCATTTGCAGTATCCCTTGTACACAACCTACTGACCACTGAAGAACACAGAGCTAACCCAATAACAGCTGAAGTGTGCAGCATCCCTCTAATTCTAAGGACATCACAAGGATGGTTGTTTATCTAAACACATTGTGACTTCCAAAGCAGGAGCTATTCCCTCCCA
This sequence comes from Ammospiza caudacuta, assembly GCF_027887145.1. Taxonomy (NCBI): domain Eukaryota; kingdom Metazoa; phylum Chordata; class Aves; order Passeriformes; family Passerellidae; genus Ammospiza; species Ammospiza caudacuta. The sequence continues at coordinate 15,503,059 of NC_080632.1, forward strand.
TAAACACTCAAAAAAAAGGGTTCTTACTCTCCAATACCTGCAGGTGTGCACACAAGGAAGAAGTGAGAGCTGGTTCTTTGGCAGATTCAAGGGATGATTTCATTTCATTACCTGGATAAGATGGTAAATCACGAAGGTTGCAATCCCTCTTCTCCACTCAGGGTGCACCAAGAGAAAAGATATGTAAGCCTTGTTGTACTTCACATCTGGCACCATAAAGCCAAAGGCAATGATAACTTTCTTGTAGAGGACAACAACACTGAAGTCTGGATACTGCAGGCACTCTGACAAATCAATTCCTAGGGAGAAAGAGAGAAACAGCAGTTGGAAGCACTGCAAACCAAAATAAAAGTGTGGTTCAAATCCAGGAGTTTAAGGCTTTTTAGAAACACTCAATCCTTCCTTTTTACCTTTATTTCAAATTTGTGCTAGCAAGAGACCACAGCATCATAGAATAGTCCAAGATTCCTGTTAGAGCAGTCTTCTGTTACTACAAATTATGCAGCCAAATTTCCCACATTTTGGGAAATCCCAGGGGTCAGGACATCCAGAATGCAGGGGATGAACCCTGCCTTGGGAAAAGCAGCTGCCTGATCCTGGTACCTCCCCTGCCAGGTGAGTATGCAAGGGAAAAGGTGATAAAACAAAACAGACAAAACAGTATCTGCCCAGCAGGGAAGCTTGCATGGAAATACGAACAAAGCTGGCTTCCTTTCAAATTACTCAAAGATGAAACTGAAACTTAACTCTCTTCAGAAGCAGCACACATGAAACTGGGGTTCAGCTTTGGTAGCATAGTCTGCTGTGGTTTCTGTCTGTTTCCCCCACCTTGCAGCTCTTATTGCTGTCTCTTGTGCACTCTCAGCTGGTTATGGAGCTGCACTGTGAGCCTGGCCACAGCTTCCAACACTATCCAAACACTTGCTTTTAGCATGCAAATTCTCTAATCTGGGGATGAAGTAGCCTCTCAGGCAGTGCTGTTTCTGTGAGTCAGAGGCTGGACTCAGACTGGGAGTTTGTTACCGTGCCTAACACCCTGCTGCTGCAGTCCTAGAGCACCCACACAGCCTGTCAGCACCCAGCAGTGCAGCTCGAAGCACTGAAGACTGACTGCTCAATAATTTGTCTGGACAGACCCTAGATGAGATGCAAGACACAGAGGACATGTGCCAGAAACATTTGCTTCAGCCTCAAGTTGGCAATTGCAATGTATTTGGAACACAGGGTAACAAAATAGCAGAGTGTGTTTTACAGTAATCACTCTGATGAGAGGCAAGACTTCAGAAGCAGCAGGCACAGAGAAGTGAGTGAGTTATTTCTTGCTCCAGAGTGAGCTGGGTGGAGTGAGACGTGGGAGGGATGGATTGGCAATAGGGAGCTGTGTTAATTAAGGCAAGGCTGCCCTGCATGTGGAGTGCCTTGCAGCGTGTCTGGACAGAACACTCACTGTCCCAGGCACTGGTGTCTCTTCAGGAGTGCAGTTTTTCCTGTAGGAGATGCTCAGCTCAGGATGGTTCACCACTGGAGACACTCCCTGCCAGGAAGAGGTTTCCCATTAGGGCACCAAGGCACTGACACAAACAACACCTGGGAATCTCTCTACCTGGAAACCTAGCTCTGCTTTGGGAGAGGCAAGAACAGCTCTGAAAGGAAGGATCTGGAGGCACAGAAGAACTAAGTGCTGGCTTAATGATGCTCATCCAGTTGCATACCTCTGCCTCCCACCAAGCTGTACCAGCTAAACTCTTTGCACCCAGGCTTTACATCCTTATCACTTCCCTCTCCTGCTAAACAGAACCAAGGTGCAACAATCATATCCCAGCATCAGAATTTTATCACTATGGAAAAGATTTGGATTCCTGTTTGGAGACTGACAGGGGTGTCAGCTTTCTGATTTAAGGATGAACAGTTCACAGTTGGGTGGAACACACCCATGCTCCTTATGTTAAATAAAACAGGGTGAGTCCTGAAGAACTTAATGAAGGTGCAAGCCAACTTGGCCAGACCTTCAAATGCATTATCAGGACAGGAGAGACTATGACAAAGCGGTTCAGCCTCTGCTGGGATTGCAAGAGTCTCTCACAAACTCTTAAACAGCTCGTGAAAGGAAAGGTGTGCCAGGTCATTTCCCCCCACACAGTGCAATTTGCATAATGAGAAGCAAAAAGAGCTCCCATCCTGACTGGGGCACATGGGCACTGCTGAATCACCACCAGCAAATCAAAACACAAAGCCAGCAGTTACCTGGAATAAAGGTGTGTTCTGTTTGCACTGGCCTTTTCTAAATTAGCCTGCTGTGTTGTTTGCTGATCAGAAGCTGATGCATGCAGCAGATGAACATCCCTGTTATTATTGCAGAAGAACTAAAGAGGGCAGCCTTGTAACCACCCCCAGAAAGGGTGCCAGTTCCAGAAAGGACAGAAAAATACAAACCTAACCTTTCCCACTGAGGCTTGAAGAAATAAAGGACATCACAGCTGTAAAAGCAATTCACTGAATCACAGAATAAGCTGAGTTGGAAGGGACCCTCAAGGATCAGAGCCCAACACAGGACAACTGCAAGGATCACACCATGTGCCTGAGATCATGGTCCAGGCTCTTCCAGGGCAGGCTTGGAGCTGTGACCACTGCCCTGGGAAGCCTGTTCCAGTGCCCAACCACCCTCTGGGTGAAGAACCTTTTCCTAAGCCCCAACCTAAACCTCCCCTAACAGTTTCAGAACCATTCCATTGGGTCCTGTCATCACAGAGAAGAGGTTAGTGCCTGCCCCTCTGCTCCCCCTCCTGAGGGAGCTGCACCCCACAATGAGGTCTCCCCTCGGTCTCCTCCTCTCCAGGCTGAACAGACCTCAGCCACTCCTCCTACGACCTCCCAACTTTCACTCTGACATATGCAGCTCATGGCTGCTAGGAAGAAACCTTCTCACAAAGGTAAGGAACAGTAATCTCTGGTATAAAACTATTTATTTCAACCCCTGATTCTTGCAAAACATTTCACTGGATGCTTAAGTTTAGTTAACTACTAACCTACCTACTACTCCTATTAGCACCTATTTTTGTAAGTGCTGTGCTAATTAGGGCCTAATTGCCCAGTTTTATACAATCTCAAGAGACAAAGACACCAAAGCCACGCCTCCACCTCAAATACATTCCTGTAACATCAGATAATGGGTTTCTAAGAACCAGCCAGACACCAACTGAAATAAAATTTGCCCCAAGAACATATTTTTTCACTTCTTTCTTGGAAACCCAAGCACTGGAGGAATCTTACCAGGCCAGAAGAATTCGTGGCACATGGAGTTGATAGTGGGGATGTGATTAGGGTGAACGTAGCAGTAATCAATGGGTGCTTCTGGCTCAGCCTTCCAGTTGAGATTGTAGATTTTCATGTTTTTCTCCCGGCTGATTTATGTCCGGAGATAGCTCAGGGATGCCACTTGTAAGTTCTCTGGTGCTGTTTAGGTGGCCTGGAAAGGCCCAGGGATGGCCTTGAAGAGCCCGGCGCTTCAAAGGACGAGGAGAGACTTCTGATCTTGTCTCGGTCTCGGTGTTTATTAATTGTTTATCTAAAAGATTTTCTTTCAGCCCGACAGAGGTCTGCACAGCAAGTCAGCCATGGGCACACTCCACAAGCCCCTGGGCGGTCACTTATCTTTATACCCTAAGTTACGTGTACAATATTTATCATTTTTCCCCAATACCCTCTACCCTTATTAACCGGTGCACTTTTAGTAATAACCAATCCCAAAGTGCCACCACCACCACAGAAGATGGAGGCCAAGAAGAAGAAGAAGAAGAAGAACAGGACACGCCCCAATTCCTCCATCTTACTTCTTTAGACCCCCCTGTACCAAAATCCTAAACCCTGTGTTTTACACTTTAACTAACTTATCCCTTCACCATTCACCCAGTGAAACCTTCCCAGTCCTCATACAGGCGTCGTCTCCTGTGTCGGATCAAAGTCCAGCCACCAGACAATTCTGGCAACATTCCAGGACTCCCGAGCCTCCCAAGGGTGTTCTCGGCCACTCTGCACCTCCATCCTGAGGTGCTGAGATCCCACATCTCCCCCTTCTGTTTGCACTAGGAAGACCTCTTTTGCTATCCGATTCATAGCGTGTTTCAAACATGCAAATATGCATGGGACGACAAGTATGAGGACTAGGAGAACTATTAAAACATAGAACCCTACTCTTAAAATTCCTCTCCAAATGGGAGAGATGTCAAAGAACTCTATCCTTAAAATTCCTCTCCAAATGGGAGAGATGTCAAAGAATTCTACCATACATTTTGCTTTGGTTGACTAATAGGTAAATTACCCCCATTGCTTATTGCAATGAATGAAAGAATGATGCGCATAAGCATCATGAAACTCATAGCTTCACTTCTGTGTGACATCATTGCTTTGCTTTTCATTCAGGACCTTAACAGAGAATTCCCCCAAAGTCCTTAGTTCCTTTTTATTTCTCTTCCGAGTCGTCTTGGCAATCCGAGTCTCGACTCCTGTCTGAGTACTCGTCTCTTTGTTTTTTGGATCTTTGTTTCTGGGATCCGTGTTTTTATGTTCTCGCACTCGAAATGGTTTCACGTGTCGTGCCGACACCCACGTCTCGATCTGTAGAGATACAAGCGAAAGCCTTGCCCCCCACTAGGTGGCGCTGTCACCAGCCTCCCCAGCTCGGATGACAGCATGAGCTCGACTGCCCCTCGTCCTGTCGACTGCCGTGTTCGTGATCTCATTTGAGACTGTGTCTGCCTGGCTTTTAATTCAGCTGAAAATGGAGCTTGAACACCAGAACATCTCCCTTGAAGGGATGAGTCTGGAACTCCAAGGGTTTCATCCAGAGGTACTAAGTCCAAAGAGGGTGTGGAGCCGCTGGGATATAGGATCCTGAGCACGGCCCCTCCTCGCCCGAGATGTCACAGGGGATCGGGCCCGCCCCCGCCCGCGCTCTACTCCCTGCGCATGGGTGCTCTCTGGGCCGCTCCCTGTCTCTCCCGAGCTGATGTCACTCTCCCCCCCTTGTTCCACCTCCGAGGTCTCCTCCCCTCGGTCTGTCCCTGACTCTGTCTCTTCCCCCTCTGACGTTGTGTCCACTCCCCCCGCCGGTGTGTACCGCCCACCCCCCGCCGGCCCCCGGGTCCGCTCCGCGATCTGAGCCGACCTCCGCACCGGGTCTGACGTCACAATCATGCGCCTCCCGCGTCTCACTACGGTGGCCCTTTGGGGCTGCGCAATTTCCCCCATTTCGCCGCCCATGTTTACCGCCTCCACACTGGTTTGTGACTTTTCCCCCGGTTCTTGCGAGTTTTGCCCGCCGCGCGTGTTTCCGCTAATCTGCCGGCCGGGGCGGTCGCCACCTCCAGCGCTGTGCTGACAAAAGCCGCGTCTGCACTCGTGTCTCCCTTCTCTGTCTCTTCACCCCCGCTCCCCGCCGGCTCCGTCGCTGCCGCGCCGTGCCCCCCACGAGGAAGCGCCTCCCCCCCCAATCCCTTCTCTCCCCCCTTCACCCCCCCTTCCGACCCTGACTCCCCTGTACTCTCCGGAGTTTCAGGAAGCTTTAGGAGCTTCCTGGGGTCTCTGGGTTTTGGGACCGGGGGCTTTAATATTATTTCCTGCTCTCTTTCCTCGAGAGCCCTTTCCCCTTGGCTTCTTGAGGCCAGAGCTAATTTTTTCTTAGAGCTTTGCTCCCCCCCTCTTTCTGAGGGTGCCGCAACTTTTCGTTGCTCTTCCAGTCTTTTCGACTGCTCCGATATGCCTTCCAGCATTATCCTTGCTGGCGAGAGCAGCTTTAACGCTGTCTCGTCCTTTTTTGTTGCTAAGAAATATAAGTGCCTATTGATTTCCTGCCAAAACCCCACTTCGAATAGCAGGCATGTTTCGGCCAGTGGGTAATTAAGCCTTGCCCACAACAACAGCTGTTTTAATTCTTTCTTTGGGATACCTTCTGTATATGCTTGAGCCACGCCTTGTAAGGCGGACAAAATTTCTTTCTGCTCCTGGGAGAGTGTAGCCCCCATATTCTTATTTTTTGACCTTCTCACCGAATCTGTCGTCAGAGCTGTCCGGAGGCTCCTGATCTCCGCCCAGCAGGTCACAGGAGAAGGATCCAGAGGCGCCTTCCGGTTACGATCCGGGCTGCTCTGCTACGAACTGTCTTCAGCAGAAGCTGAGAGATGGAATTCTCAGTGACTGCTGTTTTTTTGCAGACTCTTCTGGCCGTTTTTTTTGGGTTTTTTGTTTTTGTTTTTTTTTTCTTCTTTCTTCTTTTCCTTTTTTCTTCAGGCTTCTCTCCTCAGGAGCTGCCCTCTCGGCTCTTCAGCTCTTCAGCTCTTCAGCTCTTCAGCTCTTCAGGGCTGATCCCCCCCCGAAAGGGTTGGTGGGGGGTGCCCACGCAGCGAACGCCACTTGTTGATTTTCAATGTTTCTCTTTTGCGGATTTATGACCGGAGATAGCTCAGGGATGCCACTTGTAAGTTCTCTGGTGCTGTTTAGGTGGCCTGGAAAGGCCCAGGGATGGCCTTGAAGAGCCCGGCGCTTCAAAGGACGAGGAGAGACTTCTGATCTTGTCTCGGTCTCGGTGTTTATTAATTGTTTATCTAAAAGATTTTCTTTCAGCCCGACAGAGGTCTGCACAGCAAGTCAGCCATGGGCACACTCCACAAGCCCCTGGGCGGTCACTTATCTTTATACCCGAAGTTACGTATACAATATTTATCATTTTTCCCCAATACCCTCTACCCTTATTAACCGGTGCACTTTTAGTAATAACCAATCCCAAAGTGCCACCACCACCACAGAAGATGGAGGCCAAGAAGAAGAAGAAGAAGAACAGGACACACCCCAATTCCTCCATCTTACTTCTTTAGACCCCCCTGTACCAAAATCCTAAACCCTGTGTTTTACACTTTAACTAACTTATCCCTTCACCATTCACCCAGTGAAACCTTCCCAGTCCTCATACAGGCGTCGTCTCCTGTGTCGGATCAAAGTCCAGCCACCAGACACTTCTGGCAACATTCCAGGACTCCCGAGCCTCCCAAGGGTGTTCTCGGCCACTCTGCACCTCCATCCTGAGGTGCTGAGATCCCACAGAGATCATTCCTGTGTGGATTGGCCCAGATTTCTGCCAGCAGCCTGAGTTTTGGAGGCTTTGTCTCATAATCATGTCTGCCAGGAATGTGAAAAGGAAACACAAAAAGCAAGTGAGCAACAAGAACCACCACTGCAGCTAAATGGGTACTGCCCATGAAATATCTTCTGACATGCTCAACTTTAGGAAAATAAAGAAGTCTTCCATTTACATGGGGAAGCAGCCCCAGCTCAGCCAAAACACCCTTGTGCCAGAAGCCAGGACACTTTCCAGACCCACAGCATGTCCAGCCAGTCTTTCCTTACAGCATGAGCAAGGAAATCACAGCTCTGACCCAAGAGCAGGTGCAACTTGCATTGAATGGTTACAGCAATGCCCTCTCTGCCCTTGCCCCCTCTTGGAGATTCCCCTTCCCAATGCAATCCATTTCACCACTCAGCTAAATCCAACGCTATCCCTCCAGGGTTGTGGGATCTCAGCACCTCAGGATGGAGGTGCAGAGAGGCCGAGACCACCCTTGGGGGGCTCGGGAATCCTGGAATGTTGCCAGAAGTGTCTGGTGGCAGGATTTTGATCCTACACAGGAGATGAGACCTGTATGAGGACTGGGAGGATTCCACTGGGTGAATGGTGAAGGGATAAGTTAGTTAAAGTGTAAAACACAGGGTTTAGGATTTTGGTACAGGGGGGTCTAAAGAAGTAAGATGGAGGAATTGGGGCGTGTCCTGTTCTTCTTCTTCTTCTTCTTGGCCTCCATCTTCTGTGGTGGTGGTGGCACTTGGGGATTGGTTATTACTAAAAGTGCACCGGTTAATAAGAGTAGAAAGTATTGGAGAAAAATGATAAATATTGTACACGTAACTTCGGGTATAAAGATAAGTGACCGCCCGGGGGCTTGGGCAGTGTGCCCATGGCTGACTTGCTGTGCAGACCTCCGTCGGGCTGAAAGAAAATCTTTTAGATAAACAATTAATAAACACCAAGACCGAGACAAGATCAGAAGTCTCTCCTCGTCCTTTGAAGCGTCGGCTCTCCAAGGCCATCCCTGGGCCTTTCCAGGCCACCAGAACAGCAACCTAGAAAACCTTACACAGGGTCACCATGGTGCACTGGGTTGTACTGTGAGGAGGAGTGAGGAGCACTGCCCAAGAAAGGTGTCCTCTCCGTGGGCTAGTGGTGCACAAGCCAAGAGCAAGCTCAGACCCTCTGTACCTGATGTAAGGCTTAAGGACACGGGAGGTGTAAGGGCTGACAATACTGTGGTCTGCCAGCAGCTCCTCCGAGCCTACCAGGCAGTACAGGAACTTGCTTGTCTGCTGGTGGTATCCCTTCGTGGCGGGCAGCATCGTCTGCATGCACAAAAAATACACAACAATTGCAGGGAGGTCAGGCAGAGATTGTACACATGGAGGGAGAGTAAGGAGCTCTCAGTGTGACAGGGTGGACTGGACAACGGTGGTGCCACCTCTGGACTCTGCTGAGCACTCCTAAATTCGGTGCCCAAATCTATGAGTGCTGCAGGTAATCTCCCTCCTACACATGTGAAAGAGCACCCACCTGTCTGGGTACTTCCAGACTTCCAGCATTTGGACAGGGCTGGAGTACAAACGAAGTGACATTTATGGTGCTGATACTGAAAGACAGCAGTGCTGAACCAGCATGTCCCAAGAAAAAAAGGATTTAGGGGAGCATTGGTGAGGACACAGCCCCAAGCCAAACCGATTCTTGTTCACATGATCCTTTTCACTTTAGGGGTTAGATAACCTCAATGTGACACTCCTGGCTGCAGCAAAAGCTTTAAAATAACCAGTGCCAAAAGCTAACTTAGATTTGGGGACACCCACCTGGTATCTGTCCAAGATCCTGAAGTCCTGGCTAGTAGTTCTGTATGTTGCTTGCCCTACTGGGGACCTGGAGACAGCACCTTCTTTGGCTCCATAAATCCCATCAACCAGGAGCAGTGCAGCATTCACAACCTGGTCCAGGTCAAAGAGTGGGAGCCCTCTCCCTCTTGGCCTGCCTCACCAGCAGCTTGCGCCTCAGCCTGTGGGCCTCTGGGGTCATGCTCAAAGCATTGGGACAGGCTTCCAGTCTCTTCAGCAGCAGCTTCTCCTCATAGATGCTAACTGAGGTGTGCTTGGGAACTCTGGGCTTAGCATCCTTCTCCAGCTGTGACTTGCCCTTGTCCTCTCACCTGCAAGGGTGTGTTTGACTCTTAGGGACCTTCAATGTCACCTTCCATCCGCTCTGTTTTTTCTTCTTCACTCTCCACCTCTTTTTCGATCTGCTCAGCTGTCTTCACTTTTTTCCTGCTGGCTATCATGGTGCCAGCACCAGCTGTCCCACTGGGAGGGGGCACATACTCTATTCCTGGGTCTATGACTCCATCTCCTTCCATCTCCTCATCATCTGTGGAACAGATCAAAATAATTCGAGGGAAAGAAAAAATAATTTACATAAAGTCCCATTTCAAAAAAGGTTATCACAGCATTTTCCTGCTAAGGAACAATAATGTAGGTTTACCCAACACATTTCATTTTCTGTGTACTCCCAGATCTCCTGATTTTGGATGGGAGATGCTGAAAAGAGTCCAATGTCAGGACACAGAATCAATCTTTCTCCTAAAGTGTTTTGTAGTTCAGCATCTGGAAACAGTGCCCCTCCTGAGCTGCAATCACACGTTCTTTGAGAAACCTTAAGCTGCTGAAACTTCCCAAAGTCTGGGAAATGAAAAAGTCAAGCTGGTGAGCTGTATCTTAGCTAGCACACCCTCACTTTTCTTCCTGTCACCCAGAAGACTGGCTCCTTAAGGAACTAAGAGAATTCAGCCTGCATCACTGCTCTGCAATCTCACTGAAATTTAGCATCCATTAATCAGCACAATCAAATTTATAAAATACTGAGATATTACCATGGGAATAAAATTTCTCCCATTAAAAAACATTTGAGACAAAACCAGACTTGCTACATAACAGTGTTATCTGTGTTGCAGTGAAATGCTTATGCTGAGAGGTCCAGCAGTTGCTGTGTGAATTCTACCCACTGTTCATTCAGGATCTCTCAGAAAACAACAATGGGGGTTTCTTCTGGCCTTAGAAGCTGGTGATAAAACTATGGAAAACTGATGCAGTGATAAAACTATGGAAAACTGATGCAGTTCTCCCTGAGCTGTATGTTCACAAGTAGCAGCAGGCAGGCAAGGAGACTCCACACAGCTCCTGAGGGTGCTAATGAGATGAGGGTTTATTGGGGGTCCCACACCCGGGAGCAGTATGGTTTCTGAGGGAAAAGGGGGGAAGGGGGAGGGAGAGAAGGAGAGCCTAAAGGGAAAAGGGGCCAAGAGAGAGCAAAGGGCTAAGAGGCTTCTAATCTCCCTCACACAGCTTAACAGGGAGATTCAAAGTGGGCACGGAATAAGACTTGGGCTGTCACCGCTGGGGTGTCACACACAGGGGAACACTGGGGCTGCCCCGCTCCTGCCCTGTCCCCAACAGCTCTGCCAGCACCTCGAGGAGACACAAAGGCTGAGCCAAAGGGTGAGAAAGGCTGAGGCACACAAAGGCAAACAAAGGCTGAGCCAAAGGGTGAGAATTGCAGGAGGGGCTGAGCTGGGAGTGACCCATTGTGATCATCGAGTCACAGAATCACAGAATTACTGGGTTGGAAGAGACCTTCAAGATCATCGAGTCCAACCCAGTCCCAACACCAACTCAACTAGACCATGGCACCCAGTGCCACTTCCAATCTTTTTTTAAACACATCCAGGGATGGTGACTCTACCATCTCCCTAGGCAAACCAATCTAATACTTTATCATCCTTTGTGTTGAAAACTTTTTCCTAATATCCAACATAAATTTCCGTTGGCACAACTTAAAACTCTGTCCTCTGGTTCTGTCAGTTGTTACCCGGAGAAAGAGACCGACTGCCACCTGGCTACAGCCACCTTTCAGAAAGTTGTAGAGAGGGATAAGGTCACCTCTGAGTCTCCTTTACTCCAGGCTAATAAACCCCAGCTCCCCCAGCCACTCCTCACAGGACTTGTGCTCCAGACCCCTCACCAGCTTTGTTGCCCTTCTCTAGACATGCTCCAGCTCCTCAGTGTCCTTCCCAAATTGGGGGGCCCAGAACTGGACACAGCACTCAAGATACAGTGCAGGGGAAGAATGCCAGGTACACCAGTTCCAAGTGCAAGGGAAGAATGACCTCACTGTTCCGGCTGGCCACACCATTCCTGATCCAGGCCAGGAGCCATTGGCCTTCTTGGCCACAAGGGCACACTGCTGGCTCATGTTCAGCTCTGTCGACCAGTACCCCCAGGTTCCTTTCTGCCTGGACACTGTCCAGCCACACAGGCCCCAGCCTATAGCACTGCAGGGGGTTATTGTAGCCAAAATGCAGGACTGGACACTTGGACTGATTAAACTTCATCTTATTGGACTCTGCCCATCCATCCAACCGTTCCAGGTCTCCCTGAAGAGCCCTCCTATCTTCCAGCAGATGGACACATGCTCTCAGCTTGGTGTCATCTGCAGATTTACTAATAAAAGGCTCAATCCCCTCATCCATGGTATCAATGAAAATATTGAACAGAGCTGGCCCCAGACCAGAGCCCTGCCAGCAGGATGCAGCACTGCTCACCACCACTATCTAGGCCCATCCAGCCAGGTCTGAACCCAGCACAGAGTGCTCCTGTCCCAGCCCTGGGCTGCAGCTTTTCCAGGAATGTGCTGTGAGACAGAGTGCCAAAGGCCTTGCTGGAGTCCAAACAGACACATCCACAGCCTTTCCTGCACTCACCAGGAGGGTCACCTGGTCATAAAAGGAGACCAGGTTGGTCAAACACAACCTTCCCCTCCTAAACCCCTGCTGGCTGGATCTGATACCCTCAGCCATCCTGTAAGTGCTGTGTGATAGCCCTCAGTATAAACTGCTCAATTTCCTCATTGGGTACTGAGGTTAGACTGACTGGCCTATAATTACCAGGATCCTCCTTCCCACTCATTTTGTGAATGGGTGTCACATTGGGCAGCTTCCAGGCATCTGGAACCTCCCCAGTGAGCCAGGACTTCTGGTAAATGATGGAGAGCAGCTTAGCAAGTTCATCTGCCAGCTCCCTCATCATTCGTAGGTGGATCCCATCTGGTCCCATAGATTTATGAACGTCCAAGCAGCTTAGCAGTTCTCTGACTGCCTCCTCCTGGATAACAGGGGGCCCATTCTGCTCCCTGACCCCATCTACCAGCCCAGGAGCACAGCTGTCCTGAGCCATCCTCCCACTAAAAACTGAGACAAAGAAGGTGTTAAGCATCGCTGCCTTCTGCTCATCTGCAGTTACTAAGTTCCCTCCCTCATCCAACAGAGAACAAAGGCTGGCCTTACTCTTCCTTTTACCTGTAGTATATTTATAAAAACATTTTTTATTATCCTTTATAAAAGTCACCATTCTAAGTTTAAACTGAGCTTTAGCCACCCTAATTTTTTTCCTACATACTCTAGCAGCCCTCTTAAATACTTCCTGAGAGATCTGACCCTCCTTCCAAAGATGATACATCCTTTTTTTTTCCCGAGTTCGTCCAAAACCTCCTTGCCCATCCAGGCTGGACGTTTGCCTTGTTGATTCACCTTTTGTCACACAGGGACAGTCGGTTCCTGTGCTTCAAGATCTTTGTTTTGTAGCATGTCCACTTTTCCTGAACTCCTTTGTTTAAACAGGCCAAAGTCTGCCCTATAGAAGTCCAATGTAAAAATCTTCTTAATGTTCCTCTTGACTTCACCAAATATTGAGAACTCTATAATTTCATGATCACTGTTCCCCAGGCAGCCTCCAACCACCGCATCTCCCACCCGACTATCTCTATTTACAAACAACAGATCTAACACTGTCCCTCCCCTGCTGGGCTCACTCACCAACTATGACTAAAAGTTATCCTCCAAAAACTCTAAAAATTTCCTGGACTGCCTTTTTTCAGCTGTATTGAGCTCCCAGCAAATGTCCAGCAGGTTGAAATAACCTACAAGAACAAGAGCTGATGAACCTGAAACATTCTGTAGCTGCTTATAGAATGAGTTGTCCACCTCTTCTTCCTGGTTGGGTGGTTGATAACAGACTCTCAGTAGGATGTCAGCCTTGTTGGCCTTCCCTTAATTCTCACCCATAGGAATTCAACTTCATCATCATTAGTTTCAATGCCTATGGTGTTCAAAGCCTTTCTCCAATATAAAGGGCCATCCCTCCACCTTTTCTCCCTTTCCTGTCTCTCCTGAAGAGCTTGTAGCCATCCAGTGCAGCACTCCAGCCATGTGAATCATCCCACCACGTTTCCCTGATGGCAATTACATCACAGCTCTGCTGTTGGACCATGGCCTCCAGCTCTTCTTGTTTGTTACCCATGCTGCATGCACTAGTATAGGTGCACCTCAGTTGGGCTGCTGATTTCACCCCTAACTCAGGCTTACCACCTTGGGCCTGCTTCCAGACAGCCCAGCCGCATCCCCTTCCCCCTTCAAACCTAGTTTAAAGCTCTCTCAACAAGTTCTGCCAGTTCACGAGCTAAAAACCTTCTGCCCTTAACAGAGAGATGGAGCCCATCAGGTTCCAGCAGGCCAGATGCTGTAAAAGTTGCCCTGGGATCAATGAATTCAAAATTCTGTCAATGACATCAACACTTGAGCAACTGTCTTAGAGTGGAAATGAGTGTGTGTGTTCTATTCCTATCTGTGGAGCAGTTATCTTCTGTTAATTGGGCAGTTTTCTTCATCTCTTCCACAACCAATCTTCCATCTGGGGAGATATCTTCTGTGAGTGGGCCATTGAGTGTCACTGCATGACTGATAAAATTATATCATCCCATTGTGAGAGGCTCCTCCCTCTGGGAGGAGCCAAGCATTCCTAACTGGATATAATCTGAGATTTCAAACACCACAGGGAGCCTTTTCTTACTGGATTCCCAGAGGAGCAGCTTTCTTATCCACTGGATTCCAAGACCAGGAAGACCAGGCCCATCTACACTGCCACTGGACCTTCAGAGGAAAACTAGACCCTTCTACAAGATCACTGCTCCAACTGAACCACACCTGTCACTGCAGGAGAAATGCAGCCATCACTCAATGGGACTGCTGCCAACACCCTGACCAACAGAGTGTCAGGTCATATTCTGGCACTGTCAGCGGGGTTTTTTTGTACTATTGCATTTGTATTTTTAATTTTCCTAGTTAAGAACTGTTATTCCAATTGCCATATCTTTGTGTAAAAGTACCTCAATTTTAAAATTATAATAATTCAGAGGGAGGGGGTTCACATTTTCCATTTCAAGGGACTCTCCTGCCTTCCTTAGCAGACATCTGTCTTTCAAACTGAGACAATGCCCTGGAAAACTCAGTCAGGTGAGGAGGAAGTCAGTACCCCTTTCCCCCTCTCTCCTGCTCCATCTCCCAGCCCTGCACAGCCGCTGGCTGAAGGACAACCCTGCTGCCAACGCTGTCCTGCCGGAGATGCACTGGGGGGATCTCCTTCCCCTTCCCCCTGGCACAGAGGCAAATCCCGTCCTCTCCTTGTCCTTCCTCCCCCAGACAAGGAGCTGAGGATGGAGACCAGGGAGGACAAATCCCCACGGCAGAACCTCGTGGAAGAGGCCGTTTTGAGCAGCTCCAGGGCACCGGAATCCAATGGGGAGGAAAAGCCTGGGAGATCCTGCGAAACCAGCCCAGGGTGCTCTGAGGAGGAAAGACCCACCCTGAGCCAGGAAGGTGGACAGAGCTTCAGTCAGATCTCGGAGCTGGTGATCCATGAGCAGCTTCATGATAGGGAGAAGTCCTACAAGTTTTTGGAGTGTGGGAAGAGCTTCAGCAGAGCAGGATCCTGATCAGCCATGAGATGATCCACACCAGGGAATGGCCCTATGAGTGTGGGGAATGTGGGAAGAGTTTCAGGCAGAAGTCCCATTTGACCCACCACCGGAGGATCCACATTGGGGAAAGGCCATACAAGTGTGGGGAATGTGAGATGAACTTAAGTCAGAGGTGCCAGCTGATCATCCAGCAACGCATCCACACTGGGGAGAGGCCCTACAAGTGCACCCAGTGTGGGAACAGGTTTCAGATCTGCTCCCATCTCCTCCAGCACCAGCAGATTCACACAGATGAGAGGCCTTTCCACTGCCCTGACTGTGGGAAAGGCTTCAAGCACAACTCCACCCTCATCACCCACCGGTGCATCCACACTGGGGAGAGGCCCTACGAGTGTCCCCAGTGTGGGAAGAGCTTCACCCAGAGCTCTCACTTGACCAAACACCAACAGAGGCACCAGTAAGGGAAGCCCTGGAAATTCTCCAGTTGCAGGAAGACCTTCATGCACCACTCCAGCTTCATCCCCCATGGGAGGATCTACGTTGGGCAGAGCTCTGGTGACCCACATTCAGTGATCTGTGCTGGGAGGACACCTGGCTGGTTATCCTTTTGCTTTGGCTCCAATTTCCTCTTGATATTTCTTTATCACTTAAAAACACCTGAAATAGGACTAAAAAGAAAGAAATTTATCAAAGATGTGTAAAGTTCCATCAGTTAACAGTTACTTGACCAGGAATTTCTCCATATCCTTGCACTCCAGAATTCAAGAGAGATTGGTATGTCACCTCAAAATGATTCAATCCCATTGAAAACATCTCAATTTTACCCCCAAATTGCTCAATCCATGTCAAAATGCCTTATTCCCACCTAAGAAAAACTCAGTCCCATGCCAAATCTACTTGATTCCACAATCTCCAGGGTGAAATGGGATTGGAAGGAGATTGGGAGAAGTGGGATCCAAATTTGAGGGTGTGGGATTGAGATTGGGTAGGTCTGGGTGTGTGTGATCTATTTTGATAGCAAATAAAACTTTCAGAACTATTGATTTCTGTCCCGTTCCTTTTCAGGCAGTTCTGGTCTGTTTTTCAGAGTGCCATCTTCTCAGCTTATTGTGTTTGTGTCCTCCTTTCTCTCCAGCCTCTCTTTGCTTGCTCTGTTTCTCTTTCAGTGACTCTCTTGAGCCAGGGCAGCTCCCACCAAAGATCCTGCCCTGATTTAATTCCCACTCCAGGAGCTACAACAACCATGGGGGAAGGTAAGAAGGCTGGCAGTGAAATGTCGCTCTAAGATCTTGCTCCACTTGGCTTTTGGCTCCTTCTTAAAAGCTTTTCCTTTCAGGGCAGGAACATATTTTCCTGGCCGGGAACTGCAATTCCAGCCCCTGGGAGTGTGTGCCATGCGTGCCAGAGGGGCATTCCCCAGGCTCCCAGGGTGCTGCTTCTGCTGTGCCTCCTAAGGAGATTTGCAGGGCCAGGGCACAAGGTCCAGGAGCTCTGTTGGTTCTGCAGTGCCACCAGGGCCCTGGTTCCATGAGTTTCCCTACTGCCAACAGCAGTTCCTTGGTTCCCATGATGCCCTGCTGTGTCACCATGGATATTTGGTGCCATGAAGTTCTTCAGTGTCACAATGGCCTCCCTCACTCCATGAGCTGCCCATGGATGGGCAGTGTCACCATGGACCATTGGCTCCATGCAGCCCCGCTGGGTCACCATGGACTCCTTGGTTCCATGAAGTTCTTGGGGTGTTTCCATGGTCTCCTTTGATCCACCGTGTCACAATGGACCACTGGATCCACATGGCCCTGCTGTGTCACCATGGCCCCTTGGTTCCATGGGACCCCAGGGTCACAACTGACTCCTTCCTTCCACGTCATCCCCTCACTGCCAAAATGGCCCCTTCATTCCATGAGGAACACAAAAGTTTTGTAGGAACATTGAGAAAATCCCAGCTCAACACAGCTGGGAACATCTGTTTGCATTCCAAAGAGAGGTTAAAGGTGAGGATGGCAATAGCAGCTTCCATATGCAACAGAGATCCAGGGAAAGGACAGAGACAGAAAATTCAGCTGGGAGACTCAGAGAATTCTGCTCCCAGAGATCATTTCTGCTCACATTGTCCCTTGCAGAAAGGTGACAGCACTCCAGGCAGCCTGGACTGAGCAGGTGGTTTCTGAGGTGGGTTTGTTTTTCAGGAAACCCACTCAAGGTTTTCATTTGTTCTGGTTTGAAAGCAAAACCAGAGAGAGACTCCAAGTCAGAAGTACAATCTATTAGGAAAAGGAAAAATAACCAAAATGCATGCAATAATACAAAAGAAAAAACATTGATAAAGTCAGAATATAACCTGTCACTCTGTTGTCAGGGTGTTGGTAGCAGTCCAGTTGAAATGGTGGCTGCAGTCCTCCTGGAGTGGCAGATGTGGTTTTGTTGGAGCAGTGATTCTGTAGAAGGGTGTAGTCTTCCTCTGAAAATCCAGTGGAAAAGGCAGCTGTTGCTCTGGGAAATTCAGTGGAAAGGCAGCTTCTTTTGTCCCAAACCCCAGATAATATCCAGGTGGGGATGCTTAGCTCCTTTCCCCTTGGCAAAGCATCTCACACTGGACTGATAGCATTCTAGGAGTCATAAGGTGGGTCCATTAAACAGAAATGGCTCCTGGAGGGAGTTATCTCTTAATCATGGATAAAAAAGCATTGATGGGCCTATTAACAGGAGATAAGGAATAAAACAATGCCCCTCCTGCTTTCAACAGCTCTTGAGGATGGGAATATATCTTTATATTGTAACCTAGGACCTCTATCACTGATGGAAGGGTGGGACGAAATAACTTCATATTTGGTGTCATTTTGTGCTCTGCTGGGAGTTTCCTGAAGGCTGGTAGTGCTGTTCACTTCAGGAACAGTTTGGGCAATGGCTGTGGGACTGAGGGCTTGGTGGAAAATGAGAACAGTTGTTATTCTTGAATTTACAGTCTTTTGCTACATGTCCAGTTTTCCTGCAGTTATAACAGTTTCCACTGCCTTTATTACATTTTGTATTGTGAAGAAGCACATTTGCTGCAACCAGCACTTCCATTGCACTCTGGCCGGTGGCCTTGGCTAGGCTGGAGTCACAGTCTGAGACCGCTCGGCAAATGCAAGCATCAACCATCTGAGCGATGGTCAACTCAGGGTCAAGGGGGAGGGCTGTGCAGAACCTTTCTGCAGTCAATACTTGCATTACAGAAAGCTAATTTGCTAATAAGATAATCCTGGACCTTTTGATTGTCGAACTGTTCTTCCAGCACTTTCATAAGGTGATCGACAAACTTGATATAGCTCTTGTCCAGGCATTGGTGAATGTCAGTGAAGTCAGTGTGGGGTGTAGAAACATCAGGTGTTTGGAGGAGGGTGGACTATGCAGCACCTTTGAGATCTTCCAGTATTGACTGGGGGAGGACTTCAGCCTGATATTGCAGTCTAGTACAGTCTCCTTCCCTGGTAATGTCCATTGTGAGGTGTTGCCGCCCTTCTTCCTCAACATAACCTTCTGGCAACTTTATTTATCCAAACTCCTTTCCACAAAATAAATTTGTCAGGTGACAATACAATTTTCATACACTGTTTTAAATTTTATGGTACCATCATGTGGGCAGTAAATGGCATGTCCAGCAAATTGTTAAAATAGGGAGAATCCCTCCCATAATCCTTTACAGCCTTTACTAAATCCTTCATTTCCCTATGGGAATAGATTCCCATTGAGGTTTTGGCCCCTGCTTATACTGCACAGGTGCCACCTGAATCTTGGATACCACCTCCCAGTCCCCCTCCTTTGCAGCTTTTCTCCACATCCTCTGCCAAGAATTCTTGGGCTCCTCCTCACTCTTGGATAAGCTATCACTCTTTTCCTCTGTAGAGGAGGCAGGTCTGCTGGCAGAGGCGCAGGCCTTTCTGCTGACCGGCAATGCCTGGTGTCGAAAGTCTTTGTTACCTAAAATGGCTTCCTTCCAGTTGGCCCCATGTTTGGTTCCAGTGACATGGGAACTGGAAGAGGGTGGACTGGAGAAGGGGCCCAGAAGTGGAGAGGTGGAGCCTGTGCTGGGGAGGAGCTTTCTGATGACAGGAGAGGGACCTGACATGGGGGCGGAACTTGACGTCAAGGTGGGGCCCGTCACAGGGGAGGCACCCAGAGCAAAGGCGGAAAATGGGAATGAAGGCGGGAGGGAATCTTCTCTCTCACAGGAGCATTGCCATCTTGTGATTTATAGGAAGGGGGATTAGGATCAGAGGATGAAGGAATGTGGGCAAGGGAATATCTCAGGGCAGCATGGCCACTACCACCCTGAGGAGAGGACAGAAAAGGGGTGGAGATGGCAGGCAGCAGATGGCTTGTCTGTGCCAAAGGGTGGGCTCCATCTCCTGTCCTGTTCTCAGGGAACGTGGGTTCAGGAACGTGGGAGGCGGGTTGAATAAACCAGGACAAAGGGTTGGAAACATGAACTCAATAAATGATCCTATAAATTAAAGGAAACAACAGATAAAATTTCCCAACTTTTAAAACCCCTTGTGTTTGTAAAATATAAAGCTTTTCCCAACAGCATCCCAAAACGGTAACTGATAGATAGAATCAACAGACATATCAGGAAGCTCCTCCATGAACAATACCTTTTAAACTCGTCTCAGAAAATGAACTCCCCTCTAAATTTAAAACTCTCATAAACTGAACAAAAACATCCTTTTCGGCTTAGGACTGATTATTTCCCATAGCTGCCCCCAATGGAAGAGGGTATTCCCACGCACAGGAACAGAAAATCAAAAGCCTGAACCCCTGGGAGCTCTCTGCCACTCAGTCACTCACTCTCAGTCTCACAGGCACGATCTTCAGCCAAAGTGGGTCTTGTGGGGCTCTCACTGAAGTTGGTCCCATGGATGTTGAAGGGATTGTAAACCTTCACTTCAGTGAGATTCAATAAAACTTGAGTCTCACTTCAGTGTTGTGGCTGCCCTGAAGGCGTACAGCGTCCAGCGACATTTAGCTGGCAGGATCACCACTGGAGACGCTCACAGGAACCTCAATGAATCTGGTCCCTGTTCGGGCACCATGTGTAGCATCATGACTCTACTGAGGCCCCAGGAGCATCCAGCACTCATGAGCCCAAACCTCACTGCTACCTTAGAAAGCTGACAGAATGAGCAGGATGGGTCTTCATACGATCTCCAGCAAACTGGGTTTATTGGTACAGGAACAGGGTACACAGCTGAACAGGGTCCAGGGACAAAGACAGGGTGTAGGCTGAGGGAACAGGGCCTTATATGGGGTAGTGAGGGTGGAGCTGAGGATCAGGGTCCAATGGATATGGGGGAAAATGGTGCAGAGGAGGGGTCAGATCTCAGGTCAGCCAATAGGGAAACAAGGGTGGAGGAATACAGCAAACTAGGGCCAATGGAGGGACAGAGAGAGAACATTCTAGGGCCAAACAAACGTGGGCAATAGGAGTTGAACTAGGGTAATTAGGCCAATGGGCCAATGGGCCAATGAGGTAACCTAACATAACAAAAATCAGCATGTGTCTGCAAAGATCAATATGAGAAGAAAGCATCTCACCCTAACCTGAAAGCCTATTCCTCTTATCTGGAACCAGTCCTCCATGTCTAGGGGATTGAGACTCTGATTGTAGGCCTCTGGGCCTCCACACATCCTCACAGCTGGCCCAGGGCAAGTCTGGAGTGCTCTTAGTGGCAGCTTGGGCTTGGCACACACTTGAGGAGGGTGTCTGTTTTCAACAGGGAGCTTAGGATTTTTAGAGTGCTAAAAGAAAAAAAAAAAAACCTCTTTGCCTGAGAGCAGCCAGTTCTCCAAGCTAAGCTGATGCCAGGTGAGTGAGGAGAGACAGGATGGGGTTTGGAAATGTGGAGTAAGGCTCTCCACACTGTGTCAGATCTCAAGACGCAGCTTCTCAGAGCAGGCCAGAGCTCCTTAGCAAAGTCCCTGGGTCAATATCAGTCACAGAATGCTGCTATCATTTCTTCTCTAAATAGAACCATACACCCTTAAAACAGGAATGTGGATTTATTAGAAGCTCTTTGAAATATTTCTCCATAACAATAGAAAAAACTTCCTAGTGAGCTGCACTACAGTAGAGGGAAATCAAGGCAAAACCATGGTTTGTCAGGACTTGCTTGATTCTAATGAGCCCTGTGGTGCATTTGGAGCTGGGCCCTGGAACCTCAGGGCCTGAGAGGAGATTGCACAAACCTTGCCAGGAGTAAAAGACAGAAGAAAACCCCAAAATGTCTCAAAGCATGAATGGGCCCCACTGAGGTCCATCCCCAAAACATGCTCCTTATGACTCCTTGGAGGAGAGAATTGGAGGCCAGATGGCACAAAAACCTCTCAGAAGCCTCACTGAAGAAAGGAAATTCCAAAGCACCTTAAAACCCATTATTATCTCAAAGTATCAATGAGTTCCACTGAGTGTCAATACAAAGCTCTCAAGGGACTCGTTAAAGCAGATAATTGAGGCCATGATTGCACAAACCTCTCCCAGAGTCTGTATCCAAAGGGAAACACCAAGTACCTTAAAATAACCGAAGTACCTGGAAGCATTAATGAGCTCCACTGCGGGTTGTTACTGACAAAGCCTCTCCAGGGACAAATTACAGCAGATAATTGGAGGCCATGATTGCACAAAGCTCTCAGAGACTGCAAGGCCAAAGCAAAACCCAAAGTCCTTTGAAAAGCCTGAAGTCCCTGCAGGGAGCATTCAGGAGCCCCAGGGCCATTCCTGAGCAAGGGTCCCCAGGGACTCCTTCCAGGAGATCCTTGAGGCCACTGGGATGTGGGCTAGGGGGGATGCTGAGGGCAGGACAAGGGGCTGACAGTGTCCAGCCTGGCTGGGGCTGTGCCAGGAGGCCCCAGGGCCTCAGGACAAGGTGTCTCCTCCCAGCCCTTGGTGGCACAGACCCTGCTGTGCTCCAGGGCACCAAGACTTGGCTTCTCTTTGTCCCCACCTGTCATCACTACCACCAGTTCTCTGCTCTGCCTGGGGCCTGGGGACACTTTCTCAGTCATGTCCCTCAGTGAGAGCCATTAAAAGTCAAAGAAACTTTGGAGTTGGATTCTGACTTGGAGTTCTGGAGAAGTTTCTTCAGCTCCCTCTCAGGGACTGATGTTCACGGCCTAAGCACAAAGCCCCAGAGGCTCATTAAAATCCTTGTGCTGTGTCTGTGCTGCTGAGCTGGGCTGGGCTCCTGGCCCAGAGGCAGCTCCTGGCAAGGGCAGCGCTGCAGAGAGACAGCTCTGGCCAGGAGCAGCTCCTGTGCACAGTCCAGCAGGGCTGGGGCACTGCCTTCAGCCACCCCAGGCACAGCACATAGGCACAGAGAGCTTCAATCAGTCAGGCAGGGCTGGGAAGGGGCTTAGAAGTGCCTGGGGCAGAATCACTGCCAACCCTTCGCACAGGAACCTCTGGCTGCAGGACAATGCAGCTGCAGCTCCTGCAGTGATCTCCTAAAGCTGCAACATCCCAATGTCTGCAGACTCTGTGAGTACATCTCTGAGTATTTCTGCTGCAGGGAAGGTAAAATAATCAAGAAGCTCTGATATGCTGAGGGCTTCTGATCTGTCCCAGAAGATTTCCAGACAAGGATTTTGATAAAAATGAGGACATTTCCTAAGACTTTGTATTCAGTTTCCTAATAATGGAGAATGGCATGGAGGGGCGATAGATATTAAAGGATGATTATGAATTTTGACAAGTGCCTGAGACATCTGAACTCTTACTTTTAGTGACCAGTAGGTTCACAGGAGATCCCTGATGTGCCTTCAGCCACTCTGCCTATGGAAAGCAGCAGCAGCACCTTTGCTGGAGTCATCAGGCTCAGTCTGAGCTGTCCTTTCTCCAAGCTGCAAACAGAACCTGCCCCCAGCCAGTGCCCTGCAAACAGGCAGGGTTCTGTAGGGCCAAGGAGAGTGCACAGAGATTTGGGGTCTGTGAGTGCTGGCAAGGAGAGATCAGGCACAGGGAAACCCCTGCAGGAGGAAAATCTGCAGGAAGCAGAGAGAAGATCAGGCAAGGAGAGAAAACAAAACCCAGCAATGTTGTGGCAGGGAGAGTTGAGAGATGCCCACAGGATCCCCTCCAGTGCAGCCCCTCCCTCTGAACAAGCCCCCTCCCTCCTGTGCCCCAGCCAAGCCTCTGCCCTCAGGGCCAGGGCTCCAAGGCATGCAGCCCCTCCTGTGCAGGCAGAGCTGCAGCAGAGCTGTGGGGCAGCTCTGCAGCCCCGGGCCCAGTTCCCTCTGGGAGCAGCTGCCCGGCACTGGGGGCTCTGGCAGGGGGCACAGCTGGCTCAGGGTGACACTGTCCCCAGTTCCCGGCTCTGGGCAATGCTGTCAGGGCAACCAGGGAAGGAGCTGCCTCTCCCTTCATTCAGTGCCAGCATAAGGACACTTGGAAGTCCCTCTGAGATTTCAGTCTAGGCTGGGAGCTTCAATCCAGGATGCAAACCTGTCCTAGAGCATCTCTGAGTGATAAGATCCATGGGGAAAGGCAGAGGTGTTCTGACACTGATAATGCTGCTGGTTTGGTGAAATGAGCAATGTGAGTCCTTGGCTACAAATGTGGAGCTGGGCTGTGGTGAATCCATCTGCTTTCAGCAGTGCCTGGTCACATTTTAGGGGAAGCATGGGAAGGTGATCACCCTCTACCTGAGAAATGTTAAAGCCCAGATAAACTCTGAATAGATCAGAACGACAGACCACTTTCCCTCAGTCTCCACTCATCGCTCTGCCGCACAAAACTTGCTCTGTTCTCTCTGAGGCCAGCAGAAATGCTGAGGGATTCTGATATCCAAGAATACCAAGAGAGACATGGGGGGAGCTGAAGAAGAAAACCTCAGAACTCTTAAGCAAAATAGCATGTCTGTGTGTATTACAGAGCAGGACGGTGTATGGGAAATGGCTTTGATTTTGGTTACAGGTATCTTCTCTAAGTCTTCACTATCCTTTTTCTCCATGAACAGGTGCCCAAGTGCAGCCACAGCAAATGTCCAACAGCAGCTCCATCAGCCACTTCCTCCTGCTGGCATTGGCAGACACGCGGCAGCTGCAGCGCCTGCACTTCTGCTTCTTGCTGGGCATCTCCCTGGCTGCCCTCTGGGGCAACAGCCTCATCATCAGTGCTGTGGCCTGCAGCCACCACCTGCACATGCCCATGTTCTTCTTCCTGCTCAACCTGGCCCTCAGCGACCTGGGCTCCATCTACACCACTGTCCCCAAAGCCATGCACAATTCTCTCTGGGACACCAAAAACATCTACAAAAGATGTGCTGCTCAGCTCTTTTTCTTTCTGTTCTTTATCACAGCAGGGTATTACCTCCTGACCATCATGTGCTATGACCACTATGTGTCCATCTGCAAACCCCTGCACCACAGGACCCTCCTGGGCAGCAGAGCTTGTGCCCACATGGCAGCAGCTGCCTGGGCCAGTGCCTTTTTCCATGCTCTCATGCACCCAGCCAATACATTTTCCCTGCCCCTGTGCCAGGCCTATGCCCTGGGCCAGTCCTTCTGTGAAATCCCCCAGATCCTCAGGCTCTCTTGCTCACACTCCAACACTCTCAGGGAAGCTGGACTCATCACAGTTAGTGCCTCTTTGGTATTTGTTTGGTTTGTGTTCATTGTTTTCTCCTATGTGCAGATCTTCAGGGCTGTGCTGAGGATCCCCTCTGAGCAGGGACAGCACAAAGCCTTTTCCACCTGCCTCCCTCACCTGGCCGTGCTCTCCCTGTTTATCAGCACTGGCATATTTTCTCAGTTGAAGCCCCCCTCCATCTCCTCCCCATCCCTGGATCTGGCCCTGTCAGTTCTGTACTCAGTGGTGCCTCCTGCCCTGAACCCCCTCATCTACAGCCTGAGGAACCAGGAGCTTAAGGCTGCAGTGCGGACATTGATGTCTGGATGCTTTCATGAACATTAATCTGCTTGCCAATTTCTGCAAATCACTTGTAATAAAAGTCATCTTTAGTACTTCTTGTTGGTTTCAATTTGGTGGTTCTTTTTTCTTTGCTTTAGTTTTTTTTCATATTGTCCACAAATAAATGTCATTGTTTGTGCCATTTCTCCTCATTGTGTTTCTCTCCGTCTTCCCTTTGGCACCAGACTGTGTCAATGAGCTCTTGGTGCCTTTAAAGGAACTAAAGGATCTCCCAGCAAAGTTTTCACTGAAGATGCCTTCTCTGGAGCTGCAGCAGCAATGTCTGTGTGCAGAGCTGGGGGCAGATCAGTGCTGGCACAGCAGCTGTGCCCAGCAGCAGCACTTGGTGTTGCCAGTGCTGCTGCTGTGGCCCTGCCCGCCTGCTCTGGTGGCCCTGGTGTTGCTGCAGGGCCTCAGTGCTCTTGGGGCTGGGCACAGCCCTGGGGGTGGCAGTGCGGGGCTGCAGCAGGGACAGGCCATGGGCACTGCTGGGGCAGTGCTGATGCCTCAGGCCAGGGCCTGGGGGCTCCAGGCTCCTTGCCCAGGCTCTCTCAAGAACACAGCCAAGCCAATGCTCAGCACAGAAAAGCCACTGGAGCAGCCCCAGGCTGGCCGTGGGCAGGCTGGGGCAAACAGCATGGCTGGGGCTCTGCAAGAGCCATGGGAGAGACGGGAAGGAGCGGCAGAGCAGGGGCTGATCCATCCCCAGTGCACTGGACAGCCCAGGGCAGCATCCCACAGCGTCCTCATGGAGCTGCCAACAACATCCCCTCTCTGCAGCCCTGGCCTCTCCCACAGCTCCCACAGGTGCCCCATTCTTGCAGGCACAGACAGGGCAGCACTGGCTCAGCAGCCCCTGTTTGCATTGCACACAGCAGGTGGGAGCACCCCCATGATGTTGGTGTGGGGACATGAACCTGAGGGAGCACAAATGCCATCAGCCCCTGGGGCCAGCAAGGGCTGGGGGACACCAGGGAAACCACTCAGCTTTGTCCTGGCCTCTGCAGTCAGCCAGAAAGTTTGTTCCCATCAGCTGGGAGTTTCCTGTCCCACTGCAGACGCTGTTGCTCAGAGCCAGGGCTGCCTGGCAGCCACCCCCAAACTGCCCTGAGCATTTCCTTGGCTTCACCTTTGCTTTCTTTCCTCTTCCTGCTACAAATTTCTTCCTGTTGCCCACCCCTGTTCCCTCCCCTGCAAACAGCCCATCCCTTTGCCCTTCCCTCTCTGGCCCCACTTCCCTTTGCAGTTCCTGACTTGGCACCATGGGAACATCCCTTGGGCAGCAGGATCATCCTGCAAGTGCTGCAGGAATTGTCTGCAGGCTCCTGCAGTGCCTGGTGCTGCTCCCTTGCCAGAGGCACCCCAGGCCAGGGGGGCACATCTGAGCTGCTGTGTCTAGCTCTGGGGCTCCCTGTTCTGGACAGTGAGGAGGAGCTGAAGAGGCTCTGCAGGACTGACAGGATGGGCTTTAGGGCTGGCAAGAGAAGCTGAGGGACCTGGGCTGCTGGAGCTGCTGAAGAGGAGGCCCAGGGCTCATCCTGCAATTGCTCCAAGCGTGCTTACAGAGAATCCCAGAATCAGCAAGGTTGGAAAAGACCTTGGAGATCATCAAGTCCAACCTGTGCCCTGACACCACCTTATCTCCCCTGGGCCTCCTCTTCTCCAGGATAAACAACCCCAGCTCCCTCAGCCGCTATTTACAGGTCTTGTGCTCCAGATCCATCACCAGCCTTGTTGCCCTTCTCTGGACACGCTCCAGCCCCTCTATGTCCTTCCTAAATTGAGGGCCCCAGAACTGGACACAGCACTTGAGGTGCTGCCCAAGCATTGCTTAGCACAAGGGAAGAATCCCTGCCCTGCTCCTGCTGGCCACACCATTCCTGATCCAGGCCAGGAGCCATTGGCCTTCTTGGCCACCTGGGCACACTGCTGGCTCATGTTCAGCCTGCTGTCCCTCAGTGCCTGCAGGTCCCTTTCTGCCTGGCTGCTGTCCAGCCCCTCTGTCCCCAGCCTGTAGAGCTGCAGGGGTTGTTGTGGCCAAAGTGCAGGACTCGGCACTTGGACTTGTTAAACCTCACCTTGTTGGCTTTGGGCCCTGGATCCAGCCTGTCCAGGTCCCTCTGCAGCGCCCTCCTACCCTGCAGCAGATCCACACTCACACCCAGCTTGGTGTCATCTGCAAATATGGTGATTTTCTATTCTTTTTCACATATGTGATAATCCTTTCCCCAAAATCATTAACATATTTCTCCTCTCCTTTACCCATGTGTTCTTCTGTCCTGGTGGTGTCTCTGGTGATCCCTGGTGCTCGTGGACCCCAATATTCTGGTGGGCCTGGCTGAGCTGGCATGACACTGAGGCTGGTGAATTTCCAGTTCCCCTTCTCATACAATGGGCATTGTGTGGTTTCTACAGGCCTGGGGTTGTGGAGAACAAGCTCCAGGTGTCAGCTCACCTGGTGGAGACAATTTATCATCTGGTAACCTGAGGTCACAGAGTGGGTTATAACATCACAGAGTGGGCTATGTGAGGTCATTGAGCAGCTATGACATCATAGGCCATCTCTGTCACATCAGAGATCCAGCTGTGTGACATTGGAGAATGGTCTATGACATCACAGAGCAGGCTGTGACACCAAAGGGCAGAGGTCTGACATCATAGACCAGACTGAGAACAGAGAGCAGAATATGACATCAGAGACCAGCTGTGTGACATTAGAGAATGGGCTGTGACATCACAGAGGGGCTGTGTCACATCCCAGCAGGGCTGTGTGAGGTCACTGGGTTGGTCACTCTGCCCCAGCTCCCCCTCACAGTTTCTCCCAACAAGTCCAGTGCTGTTCATGCCCAGCAGGGTCCCTGTCCCCCAGGATCCCCCCAGCCCACCTGGAGCCACAGCCTCCACCAAAGGATGTTCCACAAGATCAACCCCAGAGCCTGACATAGGGACAAGGGGCCAGGGCTGTGTGACCAGGACATCAAGGATGGGGATTATCCAGGTCACTGTGGCCTGGTTTGGGTTCCCCCGGGCAGGAAAGATGTCTGGCAGCTGGAGCAGGGTCTGGGAAGGGCCTCCAAGGTGCGGCTGGAGCACTTGGGCTGTGAGCAGAGGCTGAGGGAGCTGGGCTGGTCCAGCCCAGAGCAGGGAAGGCTGAGGGGCTCCTCATCCCAGCCTGGCAGTGCCAGCCAGGAGGGGATGGAGAACACAGAGCCAGGCTCTTCACCGAGGGGCTGGTGGGAGACAAAATCAAATGGGTAGAAGGGGAAAGAGGGGAGATCAGCCAGGACAGGAGGAGTTGAAATGAGTCAGGCTGGTTTCATCATTTCCTCAACACCAAATGCAGCCTGACATACCTTCTCCATCCACCACTGACAGCTTTGCAAATCAGGAATTGTTTGAGCTGTTTTGCACCCACTCCAGGATGAGCATTCTGATACAAGAACTGAATGCTGTTTATATCTATCAAAGAACAATGAATGTCTAAATTAATTTTAGTATGGAAATCATTTGTGGGTGGTGTACTCATCAGACACTGCTGGGACATTGCACATGGCTCAGGGAAGAGTGTGATTGTTATTAAATTGTGTCCTGTTCAACTGTGGTCTCTTGGCCGTGAAGAGAAACTTTCTCTGCCTCTGAGTCTCACCAGTTCCTGACCCTCAAAGGACACAAACCTGATGAGTTGTGGTTCCCACTCCAGTGGTGGCACTTGGACCTCCCTCCATCCCCAGAGCAGAGCTCCCTTTTCCCAGAAAGTCCCTGACAATGCAGGGATGAAGGAAGCAGGACAGGCTGTGGGGATCAGGGGCAGGGCACGGCCAAGGATTTGGGGTGGTTTTGAGCCCAGGAAAGGACCTGGTCCTTGGCCTTGGTGAACCTCATCCCATTGTCCTGGGCCCATGGCTCAGCCTGTCCAGATCCCTCTGCAGAGGTTCCTGTCCCCCAGCACAGCCACACTGCCACCCAGCTTGGCCTTACCTGGGAACTGACTGAGGGTGCCCTCGATGGCCTCATCCAGATCAGCAATAAAGAGATTTCACTGACCTGGCCCCAGTCCTGAGCCCTGGGGACACCCCTGGATGTGACTCCATTCCTCAGCTGCTCTGAGTGCCAGGGGTTGGATGATGGAAATGGTGGGGTGGGGGTAGGGACAAAGTGTGATTGATTGTCAGCCATGAAGGGTCTTAATTTTCATATCTGCTCATACTGCATTAGGAGATGCTGGGGATCAATATCAACTGAGGATTGCTGATATCAATCTATAAAGAAGAAAACAGGAAAACACAGTTCTCTCTGCATTGTTTTCAATATGGTACATTCACTTTGAATAGACTTCTGAAATCTGTCTAATTAACCACAGAAGGATTGAAAATTTCAGTTATTCCCAGGGCCTTCTCTTGTTCAGGTGAATAAGAGAACAAATTTTTGAACAAATGTTTATGAGCTTTTCTCACTTAATTCCTGAACTGAAGAGCTCAAGAAAGAAGAGGCCCCTGGAGTAGAAAAATTCATCAGCAACCTCCAAGTGGCTGATGATCCATCCCCATCAGAGCAGCAAAGAACAGAAATGGGCACAGCTTTGTGGCTGCCCCAGCTTTGGCATGGGCCCTGGGCCTGGAGCAGGAGCAGCTCTTGAGGGCCCCAAGGCTGCGGCTCTTGTGCTGCCCTGGGCAGATGGGATGGCAGCAGGGGCTGCAGAGCTCTCAGAACCTCAGCCCAAGGGGAGCGGGGCAGCCAGGGAGCCTCCTTTGGCCTTGGCCAAGCACCTTCCCCCATGGCTGGGGCTGAGTTCTGCGGCAGCTGCAGCTGCTGCTGTGCCCTTGCCAGGGGCTGAGGCCGTCGGGCCAGTGGCCAGAGCAGCCTGGCCTGAGCAGAGCTGTGGGGCCAGAGCTGGCTGGGCTGGGCTGGGCTGGAGAGAGGCCCTTGGTGCTGCCCAGAGCTCAGGGCAGCAGGCAGAGCTTGCAGGGAGCTGGGCTGGGTTCAGAGAGCCTGGCCCAGAAACCATCAATGTCCACCTCAGCCTGGCAGGACTCAGGCCAGGCTTTGTGGGGCAGGGCCAGTGCCTGTGCGAGGCATTGCGAACAGGCAAGTGGCCCAGAGACAAGGCTGCTCTGTGCCCTTGGTGGCATGGACAGAGCAGGGAGGGGGCCCAGGACATATGTCAGCGCCAGCCTCTGTCCCCATGCATTGGCAGCCCTGGCTGCTGAGCCCAGCTTTGGCCTGGGCTGAGTTTGGCTGTGGCCCAGCTCCATCCTCCTGCAGGGCTCAGGGCCTGTTCCCAATCATGGCCAGCCCTGGCTGCCTCTCTGCTGGCCCAGAGGCCGGCAGAGCTAGGGACAGGGCTGTCTGTGCAGCCCCACAGGTGCCACGGGCTCTGCAGGAGCTGGCAGAGGCTGCCCAGCAGGGAGGCCATGGGACACAGAGCCCCAAGGCTGCCATGGGCACCACGGCACAGGGGCTGTTCCCAGCCAATGCTCCTGGCCTGGGTTGGGCCTGCACAGGGGCTGGGCCACTATGGCTGGGCCAGCACAGGGCCACAACGGGGCCACGCAGCCGCTGCCGGGGCTGAATGCAAGGCCAGGCACACACAAGCAATTGCTGAGCATGGCCTGCGCTGGCCAGGCCTGACTGTGCCAAAGGCAGAGCTCAGCTGCCCTTGGGGGCTGCAGCAACAGTCCAGAGCCCAAAGAGCCTCCGTGGCTGTGCTGGAGACCAAGGCTGCAGGAGGGAAATGCAGGGCTGCTGCGGGATGGGGAGGGCATTGAATTCCAGCACACACCTCAGCTCTCTGATGATCCCAGCACCATGCTGGGCCCTGTTTCAGACTGGAGAAGAGCAGATGTTGATGGGACAGGAGCCCTGTGGGGCTGGCAGGGACCTGCAGCTTGCAAGGTGCTCTGCTCTCCCTCAGGTGCTCTTGGAGAGATCCAATCCCAGCTGAGCACCTCAGGGCACAAGTGGCACTGTCTGTTCATGGGCACACAGCTGATGTCTGCCTGGAAAGTGGCACAGGTGTTAATACCTGTTAGTTTCACGGAATCACAGAATCACAGAATTTTTAGGTTGGAAGAGACCTTTAAGATCATCGAGTCCAACCCATGTTCTAACACCTCAACTAGATCATGGCACCAAGTGCCACATCCAGTCTTCCCTTAAACACATCGAGGGATGGTGACTCCACCACCTCCCTGGGTAGATGATTCCAGTATTTGACCACTCTTTCTGTGAAAAACTTGCTCCTTAATTCTAGCCTATATCTCCCTTGGCACAGCTTGAGACTGTGTCCTCTTGTTCTGTCTGTTGTTGCCTGGAGAAAGAGACCAACCCCCAGCTCACCACAGCCACCCTTCAGGAAGTTGAAGAGGGTTATAAGATCACCTCTGAGTCTCCTTTTCTCCAGGCTGAACAACCCCAGCTCCCTCAGTTGTTCTTCATATGGCTTGTGTTCCAAGCCCCTCACCAGCCTCGTTGCTCTCCTTTGGACTCGCTCAAGCATCTCAACATCCCTCCTAAACTGAGGGGCCCAGAACTGGACGTAGTACTCAAGGTGTGTGTCGCTGACGGACACAAAAGAACACAAGCACACCACCTCTCTCAAGGTGAAGGAAAAAAGGGAAGTTTTATTCTCTGACTCCAATATTTATAGTTTTACAAAAGTGACAGTGGATTGGAAGGTGACAGTAACACCTCTGCAATGACACAGGTCAAACCAACAGTCCATCAACTCTCTCCTCCTCCATAAAGGAATGAAAAACAATGAGTTATTTACAGAAAGTGTGTGAGAAAGTTCACTACAAGAATGTCAACATCAGAAGGCTTAGAAAATCTCAAAAAACCAGGGCGACATCTCACCCTTTTCCGTTTTAAAAGAAAAAAAGAAAATGAACAATGTGAAGAGGAAAATAGGAACAACACTCAGTGCCCACTTGTAGAGGAATCATCGGAGTGATCACTCTCAACGTCTGTATCTGAATCATCACTCAATGATTCCCCTGCTTGATGCCTTTCAGGTTGGTCACGGTTTCCATCCTGCTCATCAGCTGGATTCTGTCTCTGGGGTCGCAGATCAGGGCGAACACATTTGGAAGGTACCCAGCGTACCCCAGTATCTGTGGATACACAAGCATACCCGCGCCCTGAAGCGATAAGGTCATAGGGGCCTTCCCACTGTTTGGTGACTAAATTCCGCACCCGAACCTTCGCTCGAGGCTGATGTGCCTCGTCTGCCGCCTGCAATGAGAAATGGTGATTCAAAATGACAGGGTTATTTGAGTTCTGCGGCACAGTGAGATGACTGATTGTACACAAAGCTTTTGCCAACCGACTGTGCGGGGTTTCACCCTGCATTCCCCGTTTTTGTTTTTGAAGAACCTGCTTCAGAGTACCATGAGCGCGTTCTACAATAGCTTGACCAGTCGGAGAATGAGGGATACCAAACTTGTGCGAGACACCCCACAACTGCAGGAACTGCCGCACCTTTTGTGATGCATAAGCAGGACCATTGTCGGTTTTCACAGCAGAAGGTATGCCCAGAACGGCAAAGGCCTGCCTCCAGTGGGCAAGGACATCACGGGCCTTCTCCCCAGTGTGAGCCGAAGCCCACATCGCAGAAGAGAACGTGTCCACAGTGACATGCACATACTTGAACCGGCCAAACTCGGCAACCTGGGTGACATCGGTCTGCCAAAGCTCCAAGGCCCTAAGGCCTCTGGGATTTACCCCTGCTGGTAGAGGCGGAGCAAGTGCGTGGCAGTCATCACATGACTCGACAATGTCACGAGCCTCAGTTGGCGTCAGCTGAAACTGCTTCTGCAAGGTATGTGCGTTCTGGTGGAAAAACCCATGCAATGCCTTGGCCTGTGCGAGTGTATCAGGCTGAGGCGCTACCCATGCTGGGTTGGCCAACTTGTCAGCCCTCGCATTACCTTCCACTATAAAACCTGGCAAATCAGTGTGACTCCTCACATGCAGAACATAAAATGGATGAACTCGGGCCTGAATGGCGCACCACAAGGTCTTCAGTAACTGAAACAAGGCAGGATTACTGACCTCCTTCAAAACCGAATGACCCAACCGCTGTGCGATATCAGCCACATAGGCGGAATCCGTGACCAAGTTGAAAGGTTCCTGGGAAAATTTCTCAAATGCCATGACAGCAGCCCTCAGTTCAACCAATTGAGCTGACCCAGTCTCATGGCCTTCCAGAACCTGCCACTCAGATCCATCCCTCCAGGTAACAATGGCCTTTCCTGTTCTCCCTGAACCGTCAGTGAAGACGGTGGGTCCTTGCACGGGTTCCTGACTGTTCTTGGGCCGCAAAGAAATTTGTGTAGATTTCGCCATATGCAACAGCCTATGGCTGGGCAGATGATAAGTGATCTGCCCTGAAAAATTTTCCAGAGCACTCTGCAGAGACACACTGTTTGCAAAGCTCCAGTCAAAATCCTCCCGTTGCACCGGGAGTATGATCTTTGCAGGATCTGCACCCATCAATTGCAAACACCGTTGTCGGCATTTGATTATCAAGCGAGCAATCAGCTCAAGCAATGTAGTTGCCGTCTTCTGCGGCTGATGGGGCAGGAAAACCCATTCCAGAACGTGCAAGGAATCAGACCATTTGTCACTCCATTGGCCAATGATACCTGTGGGATGCGAATCTGGAGTGGTAATGAATACAGTGACATCAACGGAGGGATCAATGCGATAAACCTGACAAGCCGAAACAGCTTGCTGAACCACCTCCAACGCCTTACGCGCCTCAGGGGTCAGTGTGCGAGGCGACTTCAGATCAGAGTCTCCTTTCAACAAATCATACAGAGGAGACAGCTGTGCGTTGGTTAATCCCAAATAAGGACGTAACCAAGTGATGACACCTATCAATTTCTGAGCATCATTCAGTGTCTTCACAGAATGCACAAATTGCACCTCCTGGTGACAGATTGTCCGTTCCAAAATTTTGACCCCCAAGTACTTCCAGGGTGGTTTTTGTTGAACCTTTTCTGGAGCCACCTGCAGTCCATGATCATGCAAAGCATCGAGCAACCGAGGCTGAATCCTCAGCAGCTCATCCTGGGTGGACGCGGCCACCAAAATGTCGTCCATATAATGATACAGACGCGCATCAGGAAACTGCTTGCAAACTCCAGACAAGGCACGGGCCACATACCACTGGCATATGGCAAGAGAATTGCGCATGCCCTGAGGCAATGTCCTCCATTGATATCTCTGTGCGGGCTCAGCCTCGTTAATCGCTGGCACCGAGAAAGCAAACTTCGGTCTGTCATCGGGATGCAAAGGAATCGTAAAGAAACAATCCTTCAGATCCACCATGAGGACCGGCCAACCTGCGGGAAGCATGGTAGGCGATGGCATGCCCGCCTGCAATGGTCCCATGCTTTCCATCACGGCATTGACCTTCCGGAGGTCTTGCAACAACCTCCATTTCCCAGATTTCTTCTTGATACAGAAGACAGGAGTGTTCCAAGGACTGTTAGAAGGCTCCAGATGGCCCTGGTCCAACTGCTCCTGCCCCAGATTCCGAAGGGCGACTAATTTATCATCAGGGAGGGACCACTGCTTCTCCCAAACGGGTTTGTCCACCAGCCACCGTATAGGAGGCGTAGGACACTCTGCGCCCTTCACTGCAGTGGCCCCCATTAAAAATCCGTCCCGATACGCACCCCCCAGGCAGACAGAACATCCCTTCCCCAAAGGTTGGCAGGAGTAGAAGTAACATGAGGCCTAACCCAGGCCATCTGTCCCTCCGGGTTGGTGACCAGCACGGGCTGCTGGGCCACATAGCATTGTGCCGTCCCTCCCAGGCCCGCGACAGATGTCCCCACCGGATCCAGGGGCCACTCCGAGGGCCAGGCAGCAAGGGAGAGAACAGTGATGTCAGCACCGCTGTCGAGAAGCCCGCGGAGGTGGATTTCCGACGGTGTCGCACCAGGAACAGACAGGGTACACAGCATCTCGGGACGGTCCTTGGTCAGGACAGCAGTCCAGTGAACCTGAGGCGGCCCAGTGGATCCAAAGCCACCAGCTCCACGTGACCGGTCAGCTGTCCTGCAAACAGAAGACTTAAAAGGCACAAGTTGAGCAAGCCGTGTCCCTTTTGGGATTGTGACAGGGGGAGTAAGTGTGGAAACCATGGCACAAATCTGCCCTGTAAAATCTGCATCAATGAGCCCCAGGTGCACAATGATGCCCTGAAGGGTGGCACTAGACCTCCCCATAAGGAGAGCACTCATGCCCCCACCCAAGGGACCAAAGGCATCCAGGGGAACCTTGCGTATCTCAGACGAATCTAAGACAACTGTTGCTGCGGTGCAGACGTCCACGCCTGCTGATCCACGGGTGCTGGCTGCAAGCCGGCAAAGGAGACCTCCATCGGCACCTGGGTCTGGAGGGAAGCTTGTGTCTGAGCGCGCCCCTCCTGCTGCGCGCTCCGCTTTACGTTTCCCGAACCTGGCAACGCCTGGCCATTAGCATGAACAGTTGCCTTACAAACGTTAGCCATGTGATTCGGCCTACCACACCGACCGCACAAGAACATGGGGAATTTGACCTTCTGATCCTTCTTCCCCCGCTTCCTGCTAGTCTGTGCATTCGCCTGCTGCGTCCGCCCGCCCTGCGGTGCTGCCCAGACCGGCTGCACAGCGGCAGCCACAGCGGCCAACTTCCGACGTGAGGGAATGACGTTCGCACAGGCTTCTGCCATCTCCCAGATACTAGGATCACCAGGCATAGCCGCTATAATCTTATTACAAGCGTCATTACAATTGCACTTGACAAGGTTTGCAATTGTAACGTCCCTCGCCACAGGATCAGGCACCTGCCTCTCCACAGATGCAATCAACCTCACCGCAAATACCATAAAAGGCTCATCATCCCCCTGGACAACAGTTGAGAACGGCTGCTTCGGAGCAGCCATTTCCAGGGTCTGCACAATTGCTCCCATGCCCAGAGTGTTGCATTGCTGAAGCACAAGGGGATCATATCCAACCTGCCCCTGAACATTCTCATAACGCCCTGTCCCCAACAGCATATCCACAACAACTGCACGCCTGGGGTCCTCCGGCGCCAGCGCAGCATTCCGCCTCACTGCTTGGGCTGCCAGACGAGCCCACTTGGTCTCAAAAACACCAAATTGCACAGGGTCAAAAAGAGAATGTGCCACACAACGGACATCGTGAGGTGTCAGCACATCCTGATCAAGCCTCCGAAGAATGTGCATAACCTCAGCAGACCCCAAACCATGCTGAGCAACCGCTTCACGGAGTTCCTTCTCCAGCTTATACACAAGGGGTTCATAAGTATTATGAGTGATGCCCCTGAGCACAGGGAAAGCCTGAGGACCCCCTGGCAAAGCCACCGCACCTGCCGTGCCCCGATCCTTGGGCCCCCCAGAGACAGGAGGGATTGATTGACTGGGAGCCGGGGCAACACCACTCATCCCTGCGCCCCCTGCAGCACCGGCAGAGCCAAAGGAATCCACCCCCCGACCCTGCAGATGCCGTGAGGAGAGATGTTCATTCATCTCGTCAGTCTTGGTTTTTGCCTCTGGCCAAAAACGTTCAGGGTGCCTCGGACGCACGGTCACCTGGCACGCAGGAAGCGTCCAAAGACCTGACGAGAAAGGGCCATGGCCCCGGGCACCCGCCGGCCTCCCGCCGGTCGCGTCAGCAGTTGCACTAAAGGTAAACACCCCAGTCCCCTGCTGCGCTGCAGCTCTGGCAGGAGCCGCCTCGGCGGCCGCAGCTGCCGGCACGGCCCGCACCTCTGGCACAGCGCCAGACACAGCCGGCGCGGGGCCCCCATCCCCCGCTACGGGGGCGGGGTGGAATGCCGAGGGAGGCGCGGCCCGCGGAGCCGCGTCACTGCGGGGCGGCACAAGGGAGCCGGGAAGGCCCCCTATGAGAGCCCGCCCCAATCTGCAAGATCCCGTAGCGGGCACGGCCCCCACCGAATGGAGAGGGACGGGCCGCCCGCCCACCGGAGCGGGGCCGGGCGGAGCACCGACCGACACCCCGCCCCCGGCTGCCTTCACCGGCTGCGCAGACACAGAGGCGGGCAACGCCCCGCCCCCGGCCGCCTTCACCGGCTGCGCAGACCCAGAGGCGGGCAACGTCCCGCCCCCGACTGCCTGCACCGACTGCGCAGACTCGGAGGAGGGCGAAATCGCTCCCCCCGCTGAGGAACCCGATTCAGAGGTGGGAGAACCCACCCCCCCCTCGCTCAGGGGAAACGTGGTGGACACACCGCAATTCGGACAACAGGTAGTCACCGCAGCAGCCTCAAATCGGGGCGAAGGCTGACCCTTAAAGGCCGGGAAGGCACACAGAGAGGGCAACCCGTCCCCCGCCCCGCCACCCGCATAGGACGAGGCGGGGCGAGGACGGCCCGCCGAATCCAGAGAACCCCCCGGACTCGGGACCAGCTGGCTGTGAGCCCAATCCACCCCAGGCGGATAATGGCCACTCCCCAGCACACCGTCATGAGGCGGGGAGGGAGGGTCCATATCACACAGGAGGTCAATCTCCTCCTCATCCACATCTGAAATAGAAGGGCTGCCCTGGGAGCTCTGAGGGGTACAAGAACCGGACCCCCGCCAAAGCTCCTCACATTGCCTCCACTGCAGCAGCAGCGGTCCCACATCCACAGTGCAATCATCAAAGAGGGCCTCCATAAGGTGGTCCCCCAAGCGAGACCACTCCTGCCTATCGAACGCCTTCGGAATGTTCGAAAAAAAACCTCGCTCTCGGGCCCACAGAATCAATCTCTCCAAACCATCCCAGGAAACAGAGACCTGTTTCCACTCCAGAACCACCCTCCAGAGATCCAAAATGAGGGAATCGTCCCGGAAAGCCACAGAGGTTTCCATTGCCCTAGAACAGCAGGCAAAGCACCAAAAGGAGGAGGGGAAAACCTCACCGCAATCCGCTGTCCGTGTTTCAGCCTAGGCTGCAATACACTTCGGCGGTCACCAGATGTCGCTGACGGACACAAAAGAACACAAGCACACCACCTCTCTCAAGGTGAAGGAAAAAAGGGAAGTTTTATTCTCTGACTCCAATATTTATAGTTTTACAAAAGTGACAGTGGATTGGAAGGTGACAGTAACACCTCTGCAATGACACAGGTCAAACCAACAGTCCATCAACTCTCTCCTCCTCCATAAAGGAATGAAAAACAATGAGTTATTTACAGAAAGTGTGTGAGAAAGTTCACTACAAGAATGTCAACATCAGAAGGCTTAGAAAATCTCAAAAAACCAGGGCGACAGGTGTGGCCTCGCCAGTGCTGTGTACAGGGGAAGAAGGCCACACTATTCCTGATACTAGCCAGGAGGTCATTGGCCTTCCTGGCCACCTGGGCACAGTGCTGGCTCATACTCAGCCGACTGTCAACCAGCACCCCCAGGTCCCTTTCCACCTGAGCACTGCCCAGCCACATCATCCTCAGCCTATAAAGTTGCAGGGGGTTATTGTGGCCAAAGTGCAGGACTCAGCACTTGGACTTATTGAACCTCATCCCATTAGATTCTGCCTATGCATCCAACTGTTCCAAGTCCCTCTGCAAAGCCCTCTGTCCCTCTAACAGATCAACACACGTTCCCAGCTTAGTGTCATCTGCAAATTTGCTAATGAAAGACTTCATTTTCATGACATACAAACAAATCTTTATTATCTGGGTCATTTGAGTACTTTTAAGAAATGGCAGAGTTTTCCCACCAGGAAGGGGAATTTCCTGGAGGTGTACTGAAGGCAGGAGGAAAAATACTGATCTTCCCTTCTACTGGTGTCACCAATATCCTGTTTATTACTTCATCTCCCTTTTCCTTCAGGTGTTTTCAGCTCTTCTGTTTAAATGACCATGTCTAAGGACATCTCTTCTTTTACAGCAGGTGGATCTATGTACTTCTACTGCTTTCTGATTTCCTCCTCTAGATGCTCTCTAGTCATTCAAGGGCCTCTCAAGTGACTGGCTTCATGCTTTGAGCTGGAAGAAATTTCCCAATATTTCTGAAGTTCAAATAAATATATAATAAATATAATTTTAATTGTGTTTTTATCTATCACAGAATTACCTTACGTCTTTGTCTAAAACTGTTCATGTACAGAAATCCCTGAGGGATGGGGGGCATGACAGATGCTGCTGAAACATCCCAGAGAGCTGATGGAAGAGCTGTGATGGTTATTAAACTGTTCAAATGTTCAACTTGTGTTTGTTGGCAAGAAACGTTTCTGTGCCTCTGAGTGTCACCAAGCCCTGAGCCCAAAGACACAAATCTGATGAGTTGTGGTTCCCCCTGCAGGGGCTGCACTTGGACCTTGGCTCTGCACAGGAGAGCTCTTCATCCCCTTTCTCTCTTTTCCTCCCTCTGGGCATGGAGGGAGCGCCTGACTTCAGCATGTGCCTCGTGTGTGCAAAGAGCAAATCTGGGCAGAATCAGGGCAGGGAAGTTTGAGGCGACCTTGGGATCTGTGCTGGGCACAGAAGGTGTTTTCCATTGCTCTGAGACTGTCTGATGTGGAAAGTGGATTTAATATCCAGCAGAGGAATGACTTTTGCCTTTGATGGAGCTGTGCCTCCCCTTGGCTTTGTTGGCTGACAAGAAATGAACATCCCTCTGTGTCTCGGACAGCTCCTTCTCCAAGGAAAGCAGGTGGGAGTTGGAGCCAAGGAGCTGAAAGCTGCAGGTGCAGCCTGGGCTGGAGGGAGCTCAGATTTGCACAAGGCTGCTCTGAGTGCCAGGGCTTAGATGGGGAAATGGTGGGGTGGGAGCAGGGACAGAGTCTGCTTGATTGTCAGCCATGAAGGGTCTTGATTTTCATTTCTATGCCAACTGCATGAGGAGCTACTTGATTCAGTGTTAATTGGAGATTGCTATTAACAGGGGATAAGGAAAACCTAAACAGGAGCTAAAAAAACCTTTTCTAACTGTCTTTTAAAATATAATACATTCACTTTCAATACACTTCTGAAATCTCTCTTATTAACCACACAAGATTTGGAAACTGCATTCATTTATTCCCAGAGGCTTGGCTTGTTAAGGTGTTCTGAACGTTAATGAGCCCTGGGACACTGAATTCCTGCACTGAAGAGCTGAAGGCTGAACAAGCCTCTGGAGCAGGAAAATTCAGCAGCAGCCTCCAAGGTGCTGAGGATGTCAGCAGCCCCCACTGAGGCCATCCCTGCCCAGAGACCGTGGGGTATGGGCAGACAAGGAGGGCGTCCCTGGGGCTGGGGCAGCACAACTCAGAGGCACCAGCGGCTCCAGCTGGGAAATGGAGTGTGGAATGTGGCTGGGAAAGCCCTGCCTGGGCTGGTCCAAGCAGGACACACAAGCCCTGACTCCCAAACGGCAAACAACTCTCTCAAGGAGACATATAAAAGGAATTACAATTGTTTGTGTACTCTGAGTTGGACTCCCTGGAAAATACCAACAAGAGATTCTCAGGCACTCAAAACAACCAAACAGCCTTTACTGGGTACTTTAGATAGTCAGAGAAACTTTGGCAAAAGGTTTATTATGACATTGTAGTGGTTTTGGTTTGTTAATTCAAGATTTTTCTAATTGTGAGATTTCCTAATTATTGTATTGATCAGTGTGGTGGGTTTTAGTGTCATTTAATTATTTATGTATTTATTTTGTTGTGAGATTGGATTATGAGAAAGGTAAAGTAGGCTGAAAAATTTAAAAGGATTTAAAGGAAAATTTTATTAAAAATATTAATTTATTTAACAGCAAAAGATGGTAAGAATTAAAATAAACTCTTTAGGACAATTTTTTTCTTTACAACTTTTTACTGACAATATGAAGAAACTAAACTTAAAATTTCTAGTTAGTTTACTATTTCTAAAATAGTCTTTTTTTAGTTTTCTTTGGGAGAGAAGTTTTTCTTGTTAAGGTTATGGAGATTTTTTTACAAGAGGAAAAAATAGGTTTTTTGTGGTTCTTAATTTTGTCATGGATAACAATTTTCTGGGGAATTTTGTTATTGTGAAGTTGGTTTTATTACCTGAAGCTTTTTTACAGCTTGTTGATGGGTCATGTCAATTTATGGGGTATTGTTTTAAAGATGAGTTTTTTAAAGGTAAAATTTTTTATTATTTACTTTTAAAATTATTTTTAACTCTGGAAATAGAGATCTTATCTTAGGGTATAGTGCATTTTTTTTCCCTGTTTAAACTTTTGATGATATTACGGTTATTTTAACATTTTTTTACTTTAGTATGGAGGTTTTTGTTTTATATTAATTTGAATTTTTTAAACAGTTTTTGTGTTTTAAAGCAAAAGAGTTTTTTCTTTATAGTTTATAAGTGGATTTTAGTTTTAACATTAAGGTAATTTTTCTTTTTTTTTGGGATTTAATTTCTTCTTTACTGACTTTGATGGTTTTTTATTGTTTTTTATATGCTTGTATTTTGGTTTTTTCTTATACTCAAGGGGGGATTGAAGTGTTGAAAGGACTAACACCTGACCTGCCAGTAACTTGTGGGGGAAGTTGTGGTTGGGTTGTTTAAAGATTGGTTTAATGGTTTGTTTTTGACTTTTTGTGTGTTTTTTAGAATTTGAGCTATTTTGTATGGGTTGTAGGTTGCAGGGGTTTTTGTTTTGAATTGTGTTGGGGGGAGTGGACTTGATGGTAAGATTTTAATAGCTGTGGCTGGCTTTGTTCTGTTTGGGGTTTTGTAGCCTCTTTTGTTTTCCTGTTTGGTAGTTGTTGTGGTTTGGTTTGGTTAGAATGGGGCTGTGTCAGGATCCGTCCTAGTGGACAGATGACCTGATGGTTCATAGGAATAATCTCAGAGTGCAAAAACCAACACGGTACAAGGGGGTTTGCAATGATAATCAAAACAAATGCAGTTTTATTGAAATAACCACAGCAAATATGCGATAGAGGGATTAAGGGAGAGAAAAAAGATAAAGAGAGAGGAGAGAGAGAGAGGGAGGGAGAGGGGAGTCCTTTGGTCCAGTCTAGTCAAGGATCTGCCTGCTACACTGGGGAGATCTCAAAGGCTCTAGCTAACTCAGAGGTTTTTATTACTAAAAATTGTGAGGGAGGGGGAAACAGATACAATAGGGAACAGATGTAACAAGTAGTCTATTGTGATAAATAGGTATGATTCGTGCTGATAAAAATTGAAACAGTAATCAATATTGATACAGTAATTAATATTTGGGAATAATAAAATAGTTAAAAATCTGTAATGCCAAAGAAGAGAGGGAGAGGAGGGGCTCCACCCCCCCTTCTGAGCAGATGGCAGATGTTCTCAAGGACCACAGGAAAGAAGCTGAAGATACAGTTGCTAAAAATGACCAAGAACCTGGTTCAGTCCCAGAAAATGCTAATTATAAGGCATTTATTGCCTTGATATGTAGGTGCAGTGATACGTTAGTCTTGGCTTACATTGTACTGGCTTGATGCGCATGTGTAACCCAAAGGTGACTTAAAGGACAACGAAGAAGACTACAGGGCCTTCATCAGTGATGACCCCCAAAGACTTGTGCGACCACCAAACCGAGTGGTGGCGCATGCGTGGTAAAGGTGGTGAGGAAGGCGGAGACAGAAAAGTGACGAGCCGAAAATGGGAGGAGATGGTATTGACACATGGCATATAAGGGGTGGTTTTCACTTGGCAAGCTTGTACGTGAAGTGGCAAGAGTCAAGAACTCTGCCCTCCATACCCCGCGGTATCTTTTGCTTATGTGCTGTTATTGGAACCAAATTATCCCTTATTTTAATTGAATTATATTGTATCAAATTTTATTTCTTTTTTAATTTTAACTATTCAATTAAAATTGTTACTACTTTTAATATTGTTTGGCTTTTTTTTTTATGATGGGATAATTGGGCAAACATAACATCTATGTTCTCAGCAGTAAATGAGAGCCATTGTTTTCTTGCTCCAGTCGTCACAACCTGTGGGCAAACATCTTGCTTTGGTCAGCTTGCCTCCCCACATACCTACCCCGGGCTGGGGGTTTCAGTCCCAGTCCTTGGAAGGAGCAGAGGGGCCTTTTAGGAGTTTCGTGTCTCAGTCTTTGATGGAGAGGCTTCTTACATCTCAGTCTGTCTGTTATGGTGCTGTAAAACAGGTGAGGGTCTTACGTGGGAGACCACCTGGAACTCAGGAGAAGTCCAGCCAGGCCGAGAGGTGGGACAGCTTCCAGAGCTGCTATTGTTGCAAACGGGCACAGTGCCCGCTTCTTAGCATACAGCAAACGAACCTGTGAAAACAATAGCTTAACACTGAGCTTTCAGGTCTCAGGGCCCATGGAGTGTGACTTTTCTCCTTCAGAGCCAGATATAGACAGGGGGGGTCTTCTCTTCAGTGGTCTCCCAAGAATGATCATGAGGCAGATGAGGGAAAATTCAGACAGACTCTCACAGGCTGATGGTGAGGGGGCAGTCTGGGGAGAAGGGAAGAGGCTCACCTCACAGCAGGGTTGCTTGGTTTGGTTTGGTTTGGTTTGGTTTGGTTTGGTTTGGTTTGGTTTGGTTTGGTTTGGTTGAGATGGGGGCCAGGGCCAGGGCTGCTGCTTCTTTTTGACTGGAAAAGAAAGAGGAGGTTCCTGGGTTTTTCATCTTTAACATATGTGTTTCACAGAGACGTGTTCAATGTCGGAGTGGTTTAACAGTTTAACAGTTTAACAGTCACACAAAAAGTTTTGTATTACTATTTAAAATTCTTCTCATGTCAAACTACAACAGATATACAATCAACAAAAAACACTTCTCAAAATATTGACTTGGCCCATTCAACTTCACAAACTCTAAGCCTGTTCAATTTAATGTTAATCAAAAATTGCAGGAGCACAGAAACAGAAGAAGACACAGAAAGTGAGAAAAACTTAAAATATTTAGAGAAGCACACACAGAGCTACCAACTCCTGGATTCCAGCACTGTTCAGATGGAAATTCCAAGAGGACGTAGGGTCAAGATGTGTGCTTGCGTTGTGGTCAGCCTTCAATACCCCTTGGTCTTCCTGCGCCCTTCCACCAGGTGGGACTTGGGCTCATTTGGTCCCTCAGGACCTGGGCTGGGGGCTGCAGAGGTGGCTGTGGAGCATTGCCTGTGCTGTGCCAGGGACTGGCAGACACTGCTGGGCTGGGATAGAGGCTCTGGGGGGATTGGGGTTCCAGGACAGGGCAGGGCTAGGGTTCCAGGACAGGGCAAGGCTGGACCTGCCCCTTCCTCCCCCTCACATGAAATGTTTTCAGCCAACAATCTCCTCCAGTCTTTCACAATGGGGAATGCTGGAGGTGGAAATCCCAATTCTGGCCATGGGCACCTGGGCGAGAAGGACAGTTCTGTTCCATAGGACAGAGCCCCAGTTTTTGGAAGGCAGGTGAAAGCCTCACTAGGTCAAGATCAGGCAGACTTGTCAGTAATTATACATTTCATCAGGGAGCATTTTTTGGATTTATGGAATTTTGGAGCTGGAAGCCCAGTCTTGGCCATGGGCATTTGGAGAAGCAGGACAGTTCTTTCCCATAGGAAGGAGAGCATGGAGCCTTCCCCAGTGTTTTTGGGACAGAGGAAGTGAACCTTGTGAAACCACTGCAAGACAGACTTGTCCTGGCAATAGTCCTATTGGAACAATTGCTGGATATAAGGAAATTTGGAGATGAAATCCCAATTCTGGCCATGGATGCCTGGAGGAGAAAGACAGTTCTTTCCCATACGAAGGAAAG
The DNA here is from genome assembly GCF_027887145.1 of Ammospiza caudacuta. Taxonomy (NCBI): domain Eukaryota; kingdom Metazoa; phylum Chordata; class Aves; order Passeriformes; family Passerellidae; genus Ammospiza; species Ammospiza caudacuta. The sequence goes on from NC_080632.1 coordinate 15,547,652, forward strand.
CACAGAGTCCCAGTGTTTCAGCAGCAGATGAGAAGAGATCCTCAACATGCCAAGGTCGGCCTGACCAGTCAGGTGGTCCCTGGGAGGCCAAACCAGCCAGAACTGTTCCGTGTTCTCTTGGATTTATGGGGCCCCACAGTGTCACAATGACGCCTTGGATCCAGGAGACCCCACAGTGCCATAATGGTGACTTGTTTCCATGGGGTCCAGCAGTGTCACAATGGTCCCTTGATTACAAGAAGACGTGCAGTGTCACAATGGCCCCTAGGCTCCACAAGGCCCTACAGTGTCACAATGGTCCCAGCAATTCCATGAGACTTTGCAGTGTCACAATGGTCTCTGTGGTTCCTCAGGCCCCACAATGTCACGAGACTCCTGTGTTCCATGAGCCCTGCAATGTCACAATGGACTTCTGGACCTCTGGGTTTTGCAGCCTCACAATGGTCTCCTTTGGTTGGCCAGAATCACAGTGGTCTGCTGCTGACACTCTGCCCTGCAATGTCACAATGGCCCTTTGGTTCCATGCAGCCCTGCAGTGTCACAAAGGCCTCTTGGTTTCACAAGGCCCCACAGTATCACAATTGTTCTCTTGATTCTGTGGGGACCCCCAGGGTCACAATGGTCTCACTGGTTCCATGAGGCCTCACGGTGTCACAATGTTTTGCTTATTCCATGGGGCCTCACAGTGTCACAATGGTCTCCATGATTCCATGAGTCCCCTCAGTATCACAATGGCCCCTTGGTTCCATGAGGCTGTGAAATGTCTTAATGGTCTCTTCATCATTCCATGAGGCCCTGAAATGCCACAATGGACCTTTGGCGCCATGGGATCTTGCAGTATCAGAGTGGCCCCTTGATTCCATGACACCCCAAAGTGTCCTAATGGTTTCCCTGGTTCCATGAGGCCCCGTGATGTCACAATGGATACTTGGTTTGACGGGGCCTCTCAGTGACACAGTGATTCCTACATTCCATGGAGCCACACAGCTTCAGTACACTCCCCTTGGTTCCATGAGGCCCAGCAATGTCACAGTGTTCTCCATGATTCAATGAGTCCCCACAGTGTCACCATGGTCCCTTGGTGACACAGGCCCCCATAGTGTCACCATGGTCCCTTGGTTCCATGGGCCCTCTGCTGCTGCATTACCCCCTTCCCTTCTCAGGCTGCCCTGCCAGCTGAGAAATGCTCCTTGGGGCTCGGCCTTGGCCAACAGCCCCTGGGCTCAGCTCCTCTGCAGCTCATCACAAACACTGTCTGCTCCAGGCACTGCTGCTGCCCAACCAGCTCCTGCCTTTTGTAGGAGCAGCCCTGGGAGCTGTTTCTGTTCCCTCTGTGGCACAACATCCCTGTTCTCAAACTGCCAAAGAAAGCTGCTGATGCCAAGTGCGGCCAGGATGAACCATTGCTGGGACTGAAGCCCCTCTCTTGAGGCCCTGCAAACAGCGCTCCAAAAGGAGCCCTTGGAGCTCTCCTGTGCCAGCGACTCCCTCTGAGTGGGGCCTCTCCCAGCTGGGAACTCTCCCGTTTGCTGCACTCCGGGATCCCCAACAACCACAGAGCCTGGGCCAATCCCCCCACTACTCCAGGCTCAACCCTTCACCCACTGGGGAGATGCCAAAGGATCCACAGGGAGCATTTCCTGCCCTCAGGGGAATTTCTCACAGGTGCTTGCACTGACTCTTTGTGTCTGTGTGTACACAGGAGTGCCTGTGCTGGGGAAAGGTGGCAGAAATGCTGCTCTCTGAGGGGTTGGAGTGCCTTGGATAGCTCAGTCAGTCAGATATCCAGGTATCAGTAAGTAAGTCACGTCAAAAGGTCTAAGCAAAGTTAGATGCTGCTAAGAGTTGTTCTTTTGCTAGGTTGTTAAGTTTGAGTTATTGGCTAAGTTAAATATTGTTAAGTGTTATTCCTTTTTTGAATTGCTAAGTCATAGTTTTTAAGTTAGGTTAAATAGTGTTAAGTGCTGTTCTTTTGCTAAATTGTGAAGTTTAAGGTACCAGTTAAGGTGTAAGTTAACTCCTGTTAAGTTTGACCTCTGTAAGCTGTTAGGCCATATTCCTTTTATCCTTGCCCTCACTGTCCTTGTGTCATACACACACACATACAGGGACAGTTCTCTGTTCATTTCTGTTTTGATTGCCTGGATTTGGTTTGGTTTTGTTGTTGCTACGTTTCCTTGGTGTGCCTGAAGTGTCCAGTCAGGACTAGAGTGACTCTTGCCAAGGAATTTTGTGGTGCTGCCCCTTAATATTACATCTGGTTTTTGCTGGGGACTTTTTCAGCACTCTCAAGCCCTCGTTTGTAACGAGGTGTTAAGGAGCCCTGGCTCTGGCCCTGGGGGACATGGGGACGCTGCCAGGGGGTCCTGTCCCCCTGTGCCACCCTCAGGGCCCCGGCCCCTCCCGTCCCTGTGTCAGGCTTTGGGGTCGATCTCGTGGAACATCCTCTGGGGGAGGCTGCGGGGCCGGAGGCGGGGGGACCTGGGGGGACAGGGGACCCCGCTGTGCACGAGTAGGGTTGGACTGCTCTGGGGGGAACTGTGAGGGGGGCCGGGGCAGAGTGATCTCCCCAGTGACCTCACACACCCTGTGATGTCACACAGTCCCATGTGTGGTCACACAGCCATCTCTGATGTCACATACACACTGTGATGTCATACAACTGTCTGTGATGTCACACAGCCTTCCTGTGATGTCACATAGTCATCTGAGACATCACCTTGTGATGTGATACAGCCATCTCTGTGATGTCACAGACAACACTGTGATGTCATAAAGTCACCATGTGATGTCACTGTCTTTTCTGTGATGTCACAGTCTGTTCTGTGATGTCACAGCCTGATCTATGATGTTACACACCCATCTGGTGATGTCACAAACCAATATTTGATGCCACAGATTCACACTTTATGATGGCAGAGTCTAGTCTATTGCCTCACATCCTACTCTGTGATGTCACAGCCAGCTCTGTGATGTCCCAACTCCCCCAGTGAGGTCACAAAACACTCAAGAACTCAGTTACATTGAAATGCTGAAGTTTCTTGCACTTTGAAGAGATCCCTGTCAGGGACACCACTGGGAAATTGTCCCCAGGTTCCCGTTAGAGCAGAACACGGGAGGCAGTGATGGCATCCTGGGACAAGCAAGGCAAAGGTGTCTCTGGAGCTGAGCAAACCTGGATGTGTTTGAGGAATGCAAAGGGCCAAGGCCTGAGCCCCAGCCCCTGGCCAGGCAGATCCTGTCCCTCCCTCCTTGCTCAGGGCTCTTCCCGGGATGGGCACTGGCATGTGGGGATGTGCAAAGTCAAGGGCAGGAGCATGGGGCAGCTCCTGCCAGGCTGCTGAGCAGGGACAAGGAGGCAATGAGGCCCCAGCCCTGCAAGGGTCACTTGTCCCCTTGTGGCTTTAGGCCCAGGGCCAGCAGCCATGGCCAAAGTGCTGCCCAAGCTGGCTCTGGCAGGGCTGTCTTGCAGCTGCCGCACATGCCTGTGCCCTGTGCAGCCCAGGCTGTCCTACGGTGTCCCTGCCCTGCGCCTCTGTCCCTGCAGGCTGTTGTCCCTGGCACAGCACAGGCAATGCTCCACGGCCACCTCTACAGCCCCCAGCCCAGCTCCTGAGGGACCAAATGACACCAAGTCTCACCTGGGAGAAGGGCCCAGGGAGACCAAGGGGTATTGAAAGCTGACCACAACGCAAGCACACATCTTGACCCTACGTCCTCTTGGAATTTCCATCTGAACACCACTGAAATCCAGGAGTTGGTAGCTCTGTGTGTGCCTCTCTATATCTTTTTTGTCTTTCTCTCTTTCTGTGTCTTCTGTTTCTGTGCTCCTGCAATTTTTGATTAACATTAAATTGAACAGGCTTAGAGTTTGTGAAGTCGAATGGGCCAAGTCAATGCTTTGAGAAGTGTTTTTTTTTGATTGAAAGTCTGTCATAGTTTACATGAGAACAATTTTAAAAAGCAATTCAAAACCTTTTGTGCAACTGACAATCTGTTAAACCACTAAGATACTGAACATGCTCTGGGAAACACATTTGTTAAAGATGAAAAAACCCAGGAACCTCCTCTTTCTTTTACAGTCAACAAAGCAGATGCGGGCCCTGGCCCTGGCCCCCATCTCAGCCAAACCAAACCAAACCAAACCAAACCAAACCAAACCAAACCCAACCAAACCAAACCAACCAAGCCTGCCATAGGCTGAGCCCCTTCGCCCCAGCCCCCCAGGCTGCCCCCCCCATTGGCCCCATTCTAACCAAACCAAACCCCAACAACTACCAAACAGGAAAAAGAAAGGTTCTACAAAACCCAAACCACAACAAAGGTAGCCACACCTATTAAAACTTACCATCAAGTCCCCTTCCCCCAACACCATTCAAATCATAAACTTCTACAATCTGCAACCCATACGAAATACCCCTACAACTAAAATTAAACACAAAAAACCCCAAAGAACAAACCATAAAACCAATCCTAACAGAGTCCAACCACAACTTCCGCCACAAGTTACTGGCAAGTGAGGTATTAGTCCTTCCAATACTTCAATCTTCCCTTGAGTATTAAAAAAACCCCAAAATACAAGCATATAAAAGGCAATATAAAACTATCAAAGTCAGTAAAGAAGAAATTAAATCCCAAATAAAAAAGAAGAAAAAAATACCTTAATCTTAAAACTAAAATCCTCTTATAAATTATAAAGAAAAGAATCTTTTCCTTTATTACACATAAAACTAAAAACAAAAATTCAAATTAATGTCAAGCAAAACCAAATACTAAAGTAAACAAATGTTAAAATAACTGTAATTTCATCAAATGATTAAGCAGGGGAAAAAAGTAATCCAGTATCCCCAAGAGAAGATCTCTATTCCCAGAGATAAAAAAATAATTTTAGAAGCAAAAAATAAAAACTATTACCTTTAAACAACTCATCTTTACAACATTTTAGAATTAAATTTATAAAAAAAAGTATTCTACAAACAGGAAATTAAGTAGAAATTTTAAGTTTAGTTTCTTCATATTGTCAGTAAAAAGTTGTAAAGAAAAAAAATTGTCCTAAAGAGTTTATTTTAATTCTTACCACCTTTTGCTGTTAAATAAATTAATATTTTTAATAAAATTTTCCTTTAAATCCTTTTAAATTTTTCAGCCTACTTTACCTTTCTCATAATCCAATCTCACAACAAAATAAATACATAAATAATTAAATGACACTAAAACCCACCACACTGATCAATACAATAATTAGGAAATCTCACAATTAGAAAAATCTTGAATTAACAAACCAAAACCACTACAATGTCATAATAAACCTTTTGCCAAAGTTTCTCTGACTATCTAAAGTACCCAGTAAAGGCTGTTTGGTTGTTTTGAGCGCCTGAGAATCTCTTGTTGGTATTTTCCAGGGAGTCCAACTCAGAGTACACAAACAATTGTAATTCCTTTTATATGTCTCCTTGAGAGAGTTGTTTGCCGTTTGGGAGTCAGGGCTTGTGTGTCCTGCTTGGACCAGCCCAGGCAGGGCTTTCCCAGCCACATTCCACACTCCATTTCCCAGCTGGAGCCGCTGGTGCCTCTGAGTTGTGCTGCCCCAGCCCCAGGGACGCCCTCCTTGTCTGCCCATACCCCACGGTCTCTGGGCAGGGATGGCCTCAGTGGGGGCTGCTGACATCCTCAGCACCTTGGAGGCTGCTGCTGAATTTTCCTGCTCCAGAGGCTTGTTCAGCCTTCAGCTCTTCAGTGCAGGAATTCAGTGTCCCAGGGCTCATTGACATTCAGAACCCCTTAACAAGCCAAGCTCTGGGAATAATCGGATTTTAATTGTCAAATCATTTGTGGTTAAGATCTCAGTAGTGTATTGACAGTGAATACATGATATTTAAAAAGACATCGAGAAGAAATTTTTTAGATCCTGTTTAGGTTTGTTTTCCTGTTAATTCATTGATATGTACAGCCTCCAACTGACACTGAATCCAAGTAGCTCCTCATGCAGTTTGAATAGACATGAAAATCAAGACCCTTTGTTATGGATATGAAAGAGGCCAAACTTTCTCCAGAGAAAGAGGTTCTCGTTTATTAAAATAGCTACAAGGAACAGAGTGCCCAGGATAAGCCCAGGCACCCACACAGTGAGCCAAAAACGAAAACAGTGCGCTCACCCCAAGTGCACTGGGTTCTCCCAAACAACAAGTACCCCAAAAGAAGAAGAACCCCGACCCAAATGAACTCCCCACATTTATAGTCCCCCTGGAGTCCAGGATTGGTGCATTTTGGATCCTCATGATGATTGGTCCATTTCCAGGCTTCTCATTGGTCTTTACCACCGTTCATTCTGGACCAATCGTTTCTGCAGGGCTTCGAATGATTGGTCAGATGTTTCATCCAATCTCTCTTTGACCTTGCCTTGCCCCATCAGACCCCTGTTTCACCAAACCCTGGACCCTTCTAGCACATTCTAATAAGCCCCTCCCCTTTAACATAATACAAATAATAGAACATAATTAATACAATATAATTGAACTATATCCTATTTTAAATTAACTTTTACCTATAACAACTCCCCCCTCTAAAACTTTGATCGGGCTTTAGCCCACATCAATCTCTTGACAGTTATTCAATTACTCTCTTGATCAGTCTTTTAATCAGTTTGTTAACATGTTTCCTCTTCAGTCATGTATAGTTTTCTCAATGTCTGGTAAATCTGTTTCATAAGCCACATGAATTACTTCTCCTTTAATTGATTTCCATTCTGATCCATTTTTCTTTCATAGGGCATTCCCCCAACAAGTTCTGTTTAAAAATTCCCTATATTTTCGAATTGCCAATACACTCTGCCATCCTCTATACAGGTGGTTAATGATAAAAAGTTAATACAATTGGGGCTTGGATTCGAGTGTGTTCTGAGGACGGCTGTCCGAGACTCTCCTGCATACAGAGGATGATAGCACTTTTCACACGGTTTTATCTCCCCTTATTCATGCTGATAAGTAGGAGGATCAATAGAACTGGGGGTCCAGTACAGGCTACTCTCCCATTCATGTCTCCTCTCCGTAGAGGATCAGCGACTCTTGTTGTAAGAGTATATCCTGATCCGGTCTTGCCCCCCCCTTCTCTTCTCTTCTCTTCTCTTCTCTTCTCTTCTCTTCTCTTCTCTTCTCTTCTCTTCTCTTCTCTTCTCTTCTCTTCTCTTCTCTTCTCTTCTCTTCTCTTCTCTTCCCTTCCCTTCCCTTCCCTTCCCTTCCCTTCCCTTCCCTTCCCTTCCCTTCCCTTCCCTTCCCTTCCCTTCCCTTCCCTTCCCTTCCCTTCCCTTCCCTTCCCTTCCCTTCCCTTCCCTTCCCTTCCCTTCCCTTCCCTTCCCTTCCCTTCCCTTCCCTTCCCTTCCCTTCCCTTCCCTTCCCTTCCCTTCCCTTCCCTTCCCTTCCCTTCCCTTCCCTTCCCTTCCCTTCCCTTCCCTTCCCTTCCTTCCCTTCCCTTCCCTTCCCTTCCCTTCCCTTCCCTTCCCTTCCCTTCCCTTCCCTTCCCTTCCCTTCCCTTCCCTTCCCTTCCCTTCCTTCCCTTCCCTTCCCTTCCCTTCCCTTCCCTTCCCTTCCCTTCCCTTCCCTTCCCTTCCCTTCCCTTCCCTTCCCTTCCCTTCCCTTCCCTTCCCTTCCCTTCCCTTCCCTTCCCTTCCCTTCCCTTCCCTTCCCTTCCCTTCCCTTCCCTTCCCTTCCCTTCCCTTCCCTTCCCTTCCCTTCCCTTCCCTTCCTTCCCTTCCCTTCCCTTCCCTTCCCTTCCCTTCCCTTCCCTTCCCTTCCCTTCCCTTCCCTTCCCTTCCCTTCCCTTCCCTTCCCTTCCCTTCCCTTCCCTTCCCTTCCCTTCCCTTCCCTTCCCTTCCCTTCCCTTCCCTTCCCTTCCCTTCCCTTCCCTTCCCTTCCCTTCCCTTCCCTTCCCTTCCCTTCCTTCCCTTCCCTTCCCTTCCCTTCCCTTCCCTTCCCTTCCCTTCCCTTCCCTTCCCTTCCCTTCCCTTCCCTTCCCTTCCCTTCCCTTCCCTTCCCTTCCCTTCCCTTCCCTTCCTTCCCTTCCCTTCCCTTCCCTTCCCTTCCCTTCCCTTCCCTTCCCTTCCCTTCCTACTTTTGCTGTTCTTACTGGTTACTGTTGCAGGAGTCTACTTCCCCTTTTGTATCAACCTGTTCTTTCTTTCTTTTGGAGCCAGATTTCTAGGTGCATGGGAGAATGCTCTATCGCTTCTCAGATCATATGATCAGTAGCAGGGAATATCAGAGATTAAGACATGGTTTTAATAATTCATATAATATCACTTCATGTATAAATACCATATTCTTGAGTTAAAAGAATGTTAAAAACTTCAATTGAATATCTTATAATAAATCTAACAGAGTTCTTATTATAACTTATAGTTTATGTGGTTCTTATGGAATTCCTGATGTCTTCTTTAACTTATCTGTAATGGAAATAAATGTAATGATCAACCCTCAGGAGCAGAAAGTGGCCCTTTTACTCTGGTGACATGTGTCCATCCTCGTTCTTGCGTCCTAATGGCTGTTTCCGTGATGAGCAAAACTTGAAATGGACCTTCCCATTTTGGAGTTAGTGGTTGTACTTTCCAGGTCTTAATTAATACCCAGTCACCAGGCTGGAATTTGTGGATTTTAAAATCAATAGAAGTAGTTTGAGGAAGGTATCCCTTGCTCCTTAATTCCTCTAAAGTGCAGGTTATGGTCTTTATATATTTTCTCACACCTAATTCTCCTTCTTCATAGGTTCCCATATTACCTGGAGTAGTTAAGAAAGGTAAAACAAACATCATCTCATATGGAGAAATTCCTATATCTGCCCTTGGTTTTGTCCTTATTCTCAATAATGCCAGAGGGAGACATCTTAACCAATTCATTTTTTTTTTTCTTCTGTTAATTTTGTGAGAGTTATCTTAAGAGTCTGGTTCATTCTCTCTACTCTTCCGGAACTTTGAGGTCTCCATGGGGTATGAAATCTCCAGATGATATTCAAGGCCTCTGTTATTTGTTGTAATATCTTGGCGGTAAAATGAGGACCTCTATCAGAGTCAATAGTATTAATCATTCCATATCGGGGTATGATTTGTTCTAATAAAGTTTTACTTACAGTCTCGGCTGTTGCTCTTGTGGTTGGGTACGCTTCCACCCAATGAGTTAGATGACCTATTATCACCAGTAAATACTTATATCTCTGTACTTGTGGTAATTCTGTAAAGTCTATCTGTACACATTGAAATGGCCTTTTCGCTAATTCTCTACCTCCTTGAGGTAATTTTCTCCTTACTTTTCTATTTATCTTTTGACATACTATGCATTCTTGAGTTATTATCTTGGCAATTTCCCACACCCCATACACACATAAGTTCTCATAAGGTGATCGTGTAAAGCTTGAGTACCCCAATGGGTTGAGGCATGTAGGTCCTCTAATATCTTTCTGGTTAATGCCTTGTTTAATACTTGTCTACCGTCTGGCATCCTCCATTCTCCTTTTCCATTTTGGACTGCACCATGTTTTAGTAATTCCTCTTGTTCTTTTTCATTAAATATAGGGATCTCCTCCTTTTCTTGATCTTTCTCATTCCCATCTCCTACTTCATTTAACCTGAAGATCTTTTCAGAATCTTCTAGAGCAGCCCTTTTTGCAGTTACGTCTGCCAAGTTGTTCCCTTTTATTTCTCTAGTATCGCCTTTTTGATGTCCCTTTATATGTACCACTGCAATTTCTTTTGGTCTTTTCAAGGCTTCTAACACTGCCTTTATGAGGCCTTCATGAATTAGGGTTTTCCCCTTTGAGTTGACAAATCCTCTCTCTGCCCAGATCTTCCCAAAAGTATGTACTACCCCATAGGCATATTTAGAGTCAGTGAATATGGTACCATTTCTTTGATCAAGCCATTTTAGCCCTTTTAATAATGCATATAGTTCACAGCATTGTGCAGACCAACTATTGGGAAGCTTTCCTTTTTCTATGACTGTCATCGTATGTCCATTTGCAATAGCACACCCTGATACTCGCTTACCATCTACTACCCGTGATGAACCATCTATAAACAGTATATCTCCTTCAGGCAAAGGTAGTTCTAATAAATCTTCTCTAACTTTTAGCTGCAAATCTATGGTTTCAAGGCAGTGATGTTCCAATTCTTCTTTTGGTTCTCCATACAAAAATTGTGCAGGATTTTGGATCCTTGTTGTTGTCAATTCTATATTTTCACTTCTGTTTAATATCAATTCATATTTTAAAAGTCTGCTATCTGAAATCCATTGGCAGGCTTTCTTACTTAGTATACTTTTTATATCATGGGGAGTATACACCTTGATCTTGTTTCCTAGTGTTAACTTGCTACCTTCCTCCACAAGAGTCACAGTTCCAGCCACTGCCTGGAGACAAGTGGGCCAGCTTCTAACTACCGGATCCAGCAACTTGGAGAGATAATCAATGGGTTTTCGCACCCCACACCATTCTTGTACAATAACTCCATAAGCTATTCCTCCTTCTACATTGACGAATAGTTCAAACAGTCTATTTAAATCTGGCAAACTTAGCACTGGAGCATTTGCCAACTTTTCTTTTAGGTCTTCTAACTTTTTCTCATCATTTTCATCCCAACTTATGGGCTCATTTTCAACTAATTTATCATATAGAAACTTGACTAATTTTGTGTATCCATCTATCCATAATTTACAATACCCAATTAATCCTAGTAATTTTCTCACATATGTTTTTGTTTTTGGTGCTGGCAATGATAGTATTCCCTGAATTCGGTCAGCATCTAATCTCTTATATCCTTTCCCAATTATATGGCCTAGATACTTTACTTCTGGTTCCACAAATTGTAACTTTCTTTTAGATACTTTTAACCCCTTTCCCCTAGGAAATTCAGTAAATTAACAGTTGTTGTTTGTACCTCTTCTTTCTGTTCCCCAGAAATTAACAGATCATCTACATACTGTAGGATTTGAGATCCTTCTTCAGGCATCAACTGTTTCATTAGTTCTTCTAGAGTTTGGCCGAATAGGTTTGGTGACTCTGTGAATCCCTGAGGTAACCATGTCCATTGTAATTGTTGTTTTCTCCTGGTTTCCTCATCTTCCCATTCAAACGCAAACCATTTTCTACTTTCTTTCTCAAGCGGACAGGACCAAAAAGCATCTTTTAAATCTATAACACTAAATCATGCATGTCTTGATGGTACTTTGCTCAATAAATTATAGGGGTTGGCTACTACTGGATATCGAGTAACAGTTTGCTTATTTACTTCTCGTAAATCTTGGACTAATCGATATGTACCATCGGGTTTCTTTATGGGTAATATTGGGGTGTTATGTGGAGACATGCATGGTTCTAAAATTCCTTCTTTAATTAAGTCTTTAATCACAGGTGTTAATCCCCGTTTCTCTTCTACAGAAATTGGATATTGTTTAACTCTTACTGGGGGAATGTCAGGTTTCATTTTGATTTCTATGGGTGGAATTTCCAACAGTCCATGACCCCCTCCTTCTGCCCACACTCTCGGATCCATCTCTCTCTCATCTTCTTTTAAAACCATCATTTTTACTACCATACGTTTACTTTCAGGGACTACCCCTATTCTTAACTGCACTTGTAAATCCCGGCCTAAGAGGTTAGAGTCTAATTCAGGCATATACAGCAGGTCAGCACAGCCTTCTCTGAAACTTCCTTTTATAGGTACTTCTTCAATAATGGGTACTTCAAAAGGGTTATTCTCAGCACCTTTAACTTTACAGGTTTGGTTACTTAATTTGCATCCCTTGGGAATCTTTGAAATACTTGAACGGTCTGCTCCGGTATCCACTAAAAATTCCATTTCCTCGCTCTGAGGGCCTATTTCTAGGTTTACCAGGGGCTCCTTTTGATGTCCAACATCATCCCTCAGAGCGTAGAGCCCCTGACACCCCCAGTCCTCTCCTTCCAGGCTTCTCCCTAAGGTGTCTTGTTCCTGAGCAATAGCCTCATCCATCTTTCTTTTTCTACAGAAATTTCTGGTATGTCCTTTCTTACCACAATAAAAGCACATGACTTCTGCCCAAGGTGGTCTTTTTTTGGGCCAAGGGGACTTATTATCTCTGTCTGGCTCATACCTTCTACTTGGCTGATCTTTAAACCCACTTATTCTTGGACCTGTGTACTCGCTTTTTCCATCATCTGGTGACTCACTATTCCCAAATCGAGCACTCTCTCTAGCCACTGCTACCATAATTTTTGCTTTTGTCTTGTTCTTCTCCTCATCCCTCCTTAGATATACTTTTTGCGCCTCTCTTAATAACTCGTTCATTCCTCTTTCATGCCAGTCATCTAACTTGTCCAATTTCCTTCGTATATCCACCCAGGCCTTAGTTACAAATTGAATTTTAACTAAAGCTTGTCCTTTTGGACTATCTGGATCCACACTTGAGTACAACCAAAAGTTTCGTTTTAATCTTTCTGACCAGGTGCTTGGTGATTCATCTCGCTCCTGGTGACTATCAAATGCCAATCTTGCATTATTTGTTCTTGGGACTGCCTCTCTTATCCCTCTTACAATTAGCGTCCTATATTGTCTCATGCTCGCTCTTCCCTCTTCCTGGTTTGGATCCCAATTAGGTGGGTTAACAGGCATTTTATCTTCTCCTCTAGGACCTCCTCTATTTTCTCTTTCCCAAATCCTCATACCTGCAGTACGAACCATTTGTATTTCTTCGGAAGAGAACAGTATTTCTAGGATAGAATTTAATTCCTCCCACGTAAAGATGTTAGGCCCTAAAAATTGGTCTAATTGTTGGGAGATACCTATTGGGTCTTCTAATAAAGTCTTAATTTCTTTCTTAAAATTTCTAACTTGAGAGGCGGTTAATGGGGCATTCACAAAACAAATACCACCTCTGCCCCCCCCCCCATAGGCACTTCTCTCAGAGGAAACAACTTTTCAGTTCTCCCACATTCACCTTGAATTTTCTTTGCTTGGAATCTTGTATTATACTGATGGCTTGCTACAAGCTCATCTGGTTCAATTAATTTATTTTCGTCTGTATCTTTACAACAACAGGCCTTTTTCACTCCCTGACCTTTTGTTTGCAAACTTTCCTCCTGCTTGTGACTCTCAGTATGTTGGGGTACAGGGGATAAATAAAAAGGAATGTTTTGTGATGTTCTAGGAATAAGAATAGGGGAAGAGGTACTTTGGGTTATGGGCTGAAATATGGGGGAAAAATAAAAAGGAGTATTTTGGAAAGTTTTGGGAGCCAAGACTGGGGTATGGACACTCTGAATGGTACTAGAGACCAGTGTCTGGGTACTTGAGGAACTGGAGGGAATCTGCAAAACTGAAAGAGTACTAGAATGGGCAGGTTCTGGTATATTTGGGAAAGGAGATGATACAGAAGAGGGGATGCTGGGAGCAGGACAACTTGAATTAGAAGGTTGAGGCAATTTTAAAACTCCTGTGGAAGTAGATACTGAAATTGCATCCACCTCGTGAGATGGTACTGAGGGGTACAAGGTTGGAGGGGGAGGAGTAAGGTGGTCTATAGGAGGAGTCGGTTGAGGAGGTAACAGGAGGTCATCTAAGGGATCAGGAGAGGGAGGTGGAGGAAGATGGTCTAAAGGATCCCACCTCCGTTCTGGTAGCTTAGTTTCTTCTTTTTCTTTTTCTCTGGATATTTTCTATAATTTTATTTCCTCTTCCTGTTTGTCCCTTTCTAACCAACATTTAGCATATCTGATTTCTTCGTCACAAGGTTCTATTCTGGTATTGACATATCTAATTAATGCTATACATAGCCATCTTTCTTTTGTCCCGTACCAGGGCCAATAAATAGGTCCTTCAGCAATACTCTCTTTAGGCCATATTTCTGTACAGTGTCTTATCATTTTTCTCTTATCTAGATCCTTCATTCCCTCATTAGTATCCCAATTTATTAAAAGTTCACCTAAAGGACTACTAGGAGGTATTTTCTTAAAAACATCCTTCCCTTTTCTCTTCCTGCTGGCACTTTTTCCAGCACACTGTCCCATCTTTAACTAGCAATTGGTATCCAAATATAATTTTTTTTCTTTTTATTTTTTTTTTCCAATAAGGGATATGTATTAGTTACAAATGAGGAAGAGAAAATAAATATTAATTATTGTGAAAAATGTAATAATAATGGTTACTAAAAAAAAGTTCCTTATCATAAGAGACAAGACACTTTAAAGAAATATTTGATGCGGGAAACGAAATAAATATGGCGGCTTTGGTGGGAAACAAAACAAAAAGGTGGCCCAAAGAAATATTTAGTGTGGGAAACAAAATAAATATGATGGTTTAACAAGGATTTTACAATAATAATGTTAATTCAAATGAACACTTATAACCTAAGAAGAAATATAATATCTATCGTTTTAGTGGGAAAACTAAACAATAGTGATGGCTATTTCAAGAAATTAAACAACTTACAACCACCTGCTCAACTAAATATAAAATAGATGCAGCAAGCTACTTACTCTACACAAGTGGCTTCTGCACACCACACTCAACCACGTACAAATTGGCTTCAATGAGCCGCTTTCTCAAAATGCCACTTCACACCACACACAAAAATCAAAATGGCCACTTCTCGGCCCACTGTATAGAAAACTCAAAATGGCCGCTTCTTGGCCTGCCTCACAACAAACTCAAAATGGCCGCTTCTCGGCCCACCTCACAACAAACACAAAATGGCCACTTCTAGGCCCGCCTGACAACAGACTCAAAATGGCCACTTCTCAGCCCACCTCACAGCAAATTCAAAAATTCCTAAGGAATGGTCGAAGGACTTTTGGCCTGCCCTCACCTCTGAACCTCATTCTTAGGGGCCCCGACTCTTAACATACAAACAAAAAAAAAATTTCTTCCTAACGTGAGCCGGTTCTAACCTCCCCCTCAGCCCTAGTGACTGAAAGGGCCCTTCCACAGCTGGTGGCCCACCTCCCCCCCTGTGGGTCACCGTCCCTGTGAAGTATTTTTCAGCCACCCCTACGACCCCCTTTAGCTGGGATCCTAGCTCAGGGTGAGCCTACTTCCCCTCTATGAACCCCTTTCCACTGGGGTCCTAGTTCAAGGGGACCCTACTCCCCTTGGGTTGGGCACCCTCCCCTTCCCCGGCCTCAGAAAAGGGGCACTCCCCTACACCGTGGCCACTTTATTCAGTGGTCTCCGTATAGGAGTATTTTCTCCCAACCCCAAGGTCCTAGTTCCTCAGAGAGTAGACTCCCCTGGTCTATCCCTGAGGAACAGCCCTCCAGGTGGTTTGAGCTAGTGGTCGGAGCTCTACCCCTCACTGGGCAAGTCCGCCCCACTAACCCCCCTCAGGTACTCCTATGACCCCCCTCAATGGGATCCTCGTTCAGGGTACCGAGTGTGTCCCCCTCTATGACCCCCCAATGGGGGGTACAACTTGGGCCAATGGCTCAAACCACCCCTAGGAGCCTCCAATCACTGGAGGAATGGGAGCCTGAGCAGGTAAGGGCGGCTATAGGTGGGTACTCCCCGTCTCCCCTACTCCTGGGGGTCCATAGGGGTACACACACTCCACAACAACACTCGCTTCCCTCCGTTACTGGGAGGACTGCACTCGCTTTGGGGGTCTGAACTCACAGCCCCCGTCTCATTCACTCACATGCACTTTGCACCCCCTATTGCCTTCAACCCCACTCACGTTGCTCTGAGGCAATGTGAGCCTCACTCCCTCTTGGAGGGCTCTCACCTTTTGGGTCGCTGTGTTCCTTGCAGCCTTGCAGGGTATAGGCGCAAACCCTTCTGCAGTCCGACGTAGTCCAGTCTCTGGCAGCCAAAAAGGTGGCTGGACGCGTCTCCCAGGTCCTGGGCTACCCCGGACTGTTTCATGGCGTGGCCTATCCCGGACGAGTCCCCAAAAAAAGGATGTTACAGATATGAACGAGGCCAAACTTTCTCCAGAGAAAGAGGTTCTCGTTTATTAAAATAGCTACAAGGAACGGAGTGCCCAGGATAAGCCCAGGCACCCACACAGTGAGCCAAAAATGAAAACAGTGCGCTCACCCCAAGTGCACTGGGTTCTCCCAAACAACAAGTACCCCAAAAGAAGAAGAACCCCGACCCAAATGAACTCCCCACATTTATAGTCCCCCTGGAGTCCAGGATTGGTGCATTTTGGATCCTCATGATTGGTCCATTTCCAGGCTTCTCATTGGTCTTTACCACCATTCATTCTGGACCAATCGTTTCTGCAGGGCTTCGAATGATTGGTCAGATGTTTCATCCAATCTCTCTATGACCTTGCCTTGCCCCATCAGACCCCTGTTTCACCAAACCCTGGACCCTTCTAGCACATTCTAATAAGCGCCTCCCCTTTAACATAATACAAATAATAGAACATAATTATTACAATATAATTGAACTATATCCTATTTTAAATTAACTTAACTTTTACTTATAACACCTTCATGGCTGACAATCAATCAGACTCTGTCCCTGCTCCCACCCCACCATTTCCCCCATCCAAGCCCTGGCACTCAGAGCAGCCTTGTGCAAATCTGAGCTCCCTCCAGCCCAGGCTGCACCTGCAGCTTTCAGCTCCTTGGCTCCAACTCCCACCTGCTTTCCTTGGAGAAGGAGCTGTCCAAGACACAGAGGGATGTTCATTTCTTGTCAGCCAAAAAAGCTAAGGGAAGGCACAGCTCCATCAAAGGCAAAAGTCATTCCTCTGCTGGATATTAAATCCACTTTCCACATCAGACAGTCTCAGAGCAATGGAAAACACCTTCTGTGCCCAGCACAGATCCCAAGGTCCCCCCAAACCCTCCCTGCCCTGATTCTGCCTAGGTTTGCTCTTTGCACACAGGAGTCAAAGGCTTAAGTCAGGAGCTCCCTCCATGCCCAGGGCGGGGAAAAGAGAGAAAGGGGATGAAGAGCTCTCCTGTGTAGAGCCAAAGATCCTAGTGCCCCTGCAGGGGGAAGCACAACTCATCAGGTTTGTGTGTTTTGGGGTCAGGGGCTGGTGACACTCAGAGGCACAGAAAGGTTTCTTGCCAACAAACACAAGTTGAACATTTGAACAGTTTAATAACCATCACAGCTCTTCCCTCAGCTCTCTGGGATGTCCCAGCAGCATCTGTCATGTCCCCCATCCCCAAGGGATTTCTGTACAAGAATAGTTTTAGAAAAACACATAAGATAATTCTGTGATAGATATAAACACAATTAAAATTATGATTAATTATATATTTATTTGAACTTCAGAATTATTAGGCAACTTCCTGCAGCTCAAAGCATGAAAGCAGTCAGGTGAGAGGCCCTTGAATGACCAGAGAGCATCTGGAGGAAGATATCTGGGAGCATTAGGAAGTACATAGGTCCACCTTCTTTAAATGAAGAGATGTCCTTTGACATTGCTATTTAAACACGAGAGCTGCAAACACTTGAAAGAATAGGGAAAGAAAATATTAAATAGAATATTGATGACATCGGTAGAAGACAAGATCAGGATTTCTCCTCCTGCCATCAGTACACCTCCAGGAAATTCCTGTTCCTTGTGGGAAGACTTTGCAATTTCTTAAAAGAAATCAAGTGACCCAGATAATAAAGATTTGATGTATATTATGAAACTAGCAGCTATTAAAACCTCTTCCCCTTTCCAGGCAGACATCAGCTGTATGCCCATGAACAGACAGTGCCACTTGTGCCCTGATGTGCCCAGCTGGGATTGGATCTCTCCAAGAGCACCTGAGGGAGAGCAGAGCACCTTGCAAGCTGCAGGTCCCTGCCAGCCCCACAGGGCTCCTGTCCCATCAACATCTGCTCTTCTCCAGTCTGAAACGGGGCCCAGCATGGTGCCGAGTTCATCAGAGAGCTGAGGTGTGTGCTGGAATTCAATGCCCTCCCCATCCCGCAGCAGCCCTGCATTTCCCTCCTGCAGCCTTGGTCTCCAGCACAGCCATGGAGGCTCTTTGGGCTCTGGACTGTTGCTGCAGCCCCCAAGGGCAGCTGAGCTCTGCCTTTGGCACAGTCAGGCCTGGCCAGTGCAGGCCATGCTCAGCAATTGCTTGTGTGTGCCTGGCCTTGCCATCAGCCCCAGCAGCGGCTGCGTGGCCCCGTTGTGGCCCTGTGCTGGCCCAGCCATGGAGGCCCAGCCCCTGTGCAGGCCCAGCCCAGGCCAGGAGCATTGGCTGGGAACAACCCCTGTGCCGTGGTGCCCACAGCAGCCTTGGGGCTCTGTGTCCCATGGCCTCCCTGCTGGGTAGCCTCTGCCAGCTCCTGCAGAGCCCATGGCACCTGTTTTGCTGCACAGACAGCCCTGTCCCTAGCTCTGCCGGCCTCTGGGCCAGCAGAGAGGCAGCCAGGGCTGGCCATGATTGGGAACAGGCCCTGAGCCCTGCAGGAGGATGGAGCTGGGCCACAGCCAAACTCAGCCCAGGCCAAAGCTGGGCTCAGCAGCCAGGGCTGCCAATGCATGGGGACAGAGGCTGGCGCTGACATATGTCCTGGGCTCCCTCCCTGCTCTGTCCATGCCACCAAGGGCACAGAGTAGCCTCCTGTCTCGGCCACTTGCCTGTTCGCAATGCCTCGCACAGGCACTGGCCCTGCCCCACAAGGCCTGGCCTGAGTCCTGCCCCTGCACACTCAGCCAGGCTGAGATGGACATTGATGGTTTCTGGGCCAGGCTCTCTGAACCCAGCCCAGCTCCCTGCAAGCTCTGCCTGCTGCCCTGAGCTCTGGGCAGCACCAAGGGCCTCTCTCCAGCCCAGCCCAGCCCAGCCAGCTCTGGCCCCACAGCTCTGCTCAGGCCAGGCTGCTCTGGCCACTGGCCCAACGGCCTCAGCCCCTGGCAAGGGCACAGCAGCAGCTGCAGCTGCCACAGAACTCAGCCCCAGCCATGGGGGAAGGTGCTTGCCAAGGCCAAAGGAGGCTCCCTGGCTGCCCCGCTCCCCTTGGGCTGAGGTTCTGAGAGCTCTGCAGCCCCTGCTGCCATCCCATCTGCCCAGGGCAGCACAAGAGCCGCGGCCTTGGGGCCCTCAAGAGCTGCTCCTGCTCCAGGCCCAGGGCCCATGCCAAAGCTGGGGCAGCCACAAAGCTGTGCCCATTTCTGTTCTTTGCTGCTCTGATGGGGATGGATCCTCAACCACTTGTGTTGGTATTGGCAGGAGAAATGTGGCACGCAATATGAGTGAACAGCAAATCTCAAACTTTATTCATAGGTACACATCTTTATATCAGTGTTAATGAGGCTCATACATATTGCAAAGGCAAGCTCGCTATTGGTTAGTTACTTATCAGCCAACTACACCTACTTCTGCATTCTTGTGGATATTTTATTGAAACTATTCTTCATATTTCTCCCAAAGATGTTCTCCCCTATCCTGTTGTTGCACCAAGGGCACAGTGTCCTTGCCTGTTATTTGACACTGACTACTGACTCCTATACTTGTCCCCTTCAAGCTTAACCAGCGGCATTATGTCAACATGACCTTTCTCAGCTTAGCAACTGTGCACAAAACTCTCCACACTTCCCCTGTTTTTCTGTTGAACAAGCATAGTCTGATTAAATGCAGCAGATACCATCCTTTGCACCATGTTCTGTAAGCACATGCAAAAACACGGCAAAATTAGCACTACTAACAGAGCTATAATGCCCACTATAATGCTAACTTTAACAACAGAACATAACGATGATCCCAGGCCTAACGATGAGAGCCATCCATCAATACTGAAACCTGATTCTACCTGTAAGTTTCCAGTTAACCTTCGCAATTCAGCGAGCTGGGCATGGATGGACTGCGAATGGTCAGAAAGGTTCATGCAACACATGCCCTCAAATTCTTCACAGCCATGGCCTTGTGCAAGTAAAAGAAAGTCAATCGCAGCTCTATTTTGAAGCGTTGCATGGCGAATAGAATCAACCAAAAGGCTAGAAAGTGCCAAAGAGGTGTCATTGGTTTGCTTTGCAAGCCAGCATCCCAACTTATTTAGGGCACCATGGGCACCTGCAGCTGCCACCCCTGGAGTCAGAAAGAATGCTGCAGTTATGGCCCCTGGGGACCAAAATTTTACATCATCCTTACAGTCAGCAGTAAATGCATGGATCATTCTCTTATGTCGACAACGGCGGCAGCTCATGTTTAATATCATGGATGTATTGGGTGTAAGCAGAGACAGCCGTCCAATTGTACATGACCCCCTGTGCAGCATTGATGGGACACCAGGCCAAGCACGGTCCCCACATATTAAAAAGTAACCTGCTGGCAGTTGAATAGGGTCATTTGATGAGATTGACACTCTTCTTGTGGTATAATTGCACCAAGCTGTTGCATTACGATACAGAGCCATGCTGGAAGTTACAATATTGGAATGGTTTTTTGCTGAAAGCTGGCTTCTATGGTTAAAATTAATGCATGCATCTGCCATCACTGAACCTAACAGCTCCAATGCTTGGGGTTCCTGTGGTGCTATGGGGAAGTGAGAAAACCATTGGTCCCAATTATCTACACTTGTCCTGGGATTGTCAGTTTTGCAGGTGGGTACACCTGAGGGACATGGCCAGGGATCTGCTGGTAGCCCTACCAAGCAAGTTGTAAATGGATTACCGGGAGAAGATAACGACAGGCAAATAGCCTCCTGGTTAGTTAAGTTTGCCAGGGTGATCCAAATGTTAGTCTTAGGCTGAGGTGGGGCCCATGCATGATGAGCTTTCACTTCTCCGGCAGCATCTGCACTGTCTGCTAAGAGCGTGAGCATTAGTAAGGTAACAGCATAAATGTGCCACATCACCCTGGTCTCCCCAGGCACTGCTTTGAACCACCCAGACATTTGGGAGATAAACATGTTTCCCACAAGTTGTTAAGAATGTCTCTTCTTTCCTTTCCCCTTCTTTCTCCTTGATCTGCCCAGATTTAACCTCTTTAGGTCTCTCGGACAATTGTCCCACGCTTGGTTGGGATCTTGATCTGCAGAAATTGGACCTATTACACTTGTTTGTGAAAGGGGAATACCCCTACCACACTTAGCCTGTAAAATATGCAACTTGGACTGTCCCAAAGCACATTTAACTAAATGCTGGGTTTCCCACCTAAACCATGCAATAATTTTCTGTTCTGGTGACTCATACAACTGTAACCCTTGGTAGCCAGGTAATCCTGTAAAGGTTTGAAGTTCTGCTTACCAGGAGCCCAACTGCCAATAAAATTCACAGCTCCTGCACCACAAGTCAGGTAATTGAGTCTGATGTACCCACTTAGTTCGCTGACAACCCCCGCAAAAAAAAAAATACCCATGCAGCACACTGTCTATTATGACAATCAATACAAGCTAGGTTCCTAAGCCCTCTCAATTCAAATGTAGAAAGCGCTTGAAGCAGGCTTAGTATATAATCTAAGGATTTACACCGATCAATCGCTCGGTCAGTAGCCAAACTACACTGTCCTTTCAGCTTAAGAAGTATTGGTCGAAGGATGATCAACAGCTTCGTCTCCACTTGCTGACGGTCTTCTGTACTCAATTGATGGAGTTCTGGTTGTTCCATCTAACACAGCTGCTCGGGTCCATTTAGCAGGTACCCATAAGGATCCTGTAGGGGTAGAAACACAAAGATATCTGTGGCCCCAATATAACACCTTAGCAGGACCTTGCCATTGTCCTGTTTTGGGATCTCTGTATTTTACCCATACGTCTTGCTTTACACTTTCTTTCTCCTGTACATAGTGGCAAATTACACCAGGAACCGTGCTTTCCCCAAAAACACACAAGTGATTTAAAACAAATAAACACCTTAACAATCTTTCTTGCACTTCTCTAATATCTTTGTATTTACCTAGATATCTTTTCAAGGTACCATTAGCTCTCTCTATGATCGCTTGCCCTGTCAGGGAATTAGGAATGCCTGTCATGTGTTCTATCCCCCACATTTGCATAAACTGCTTTATTCTTTTGCTGCAATAGGCAGGCCCGTTATCTGTGTTAATACACTCTGGCACTCCCATTACTGCAAAGCAGCTGCTGAGATGCCTCTCCACTTGCCCAGCTTTCTCACCAGTCTGTGCTGTGGCCCATATAAAATGACTATAGGTGTCTATAGTAACATGCACATACTTCATCCTTCCAAACTCAGCAACATGTGTGACATCCATTTGCCAGGTCTCATTTGTACTCAACCCTCTTGGGTTAACTCCCAGACCTAACCCGCAGCTCCCATTATGATGACTACATATGGGACAGGCTTTGACTATTGCCCGTGCCTCTTCCATAGATACCTGAAATTCTCCATGGAGGCCCTTTGCATTTTGGTGAAACTTGGAATGTGACTCTCTGGCCATAGTCTGCCTGGGAATTGGAGTCATTTGTGTGATTGAGACTAGCTTATCTGCTCGTGCATTACCCTCTCCTAGACCAATATCCCATTTGTGACTTCTGATATGGATAACAGAAAAAGGATGTTTTCTCAGCTTAATCACCCTTTGTAACTGAATAAACAGCTCATGTAACCTCCTGTTTTGAACCTCTTTTATAGAGGCATCCTCTATTCGCTCACACACTCCTGCAACATACAAAGAATCTGTCACTATGTTGAGGGGCCCTGAAAAATGCATCATGGCCCATACAACAGCCAATAGCTCCATCGTTTGTAAAGTATCTGACTCGGAAGCCTGGAGAATTTGATGGTGCCATTGTCCCTTTTCCTGCCAGGTCACTGCAGCAGTTCTTGATTTTCTTCCTGCATCCGTGTAGGCTGTTATAGCATCCAACAGGGGCTTCTGTGATCTTTTTGGGCATTGAATCCAACCCCACTGCCCTACCCAGTTCAACGGTATATTGGGAATATCACCAGTGGCAATCACGCTTCCAGCTCCCAGCAGCACCTCTTGTAATTCCATACCTGTTTATCAGGTACCAGGTCAATGTGTCTTTCTTCATTGGTATCCGTATCTAATCAGGCTTCATTGGTATCCGTATCTAATCAGGCTCCTTTCCCATAATCTGTAATGCCCGTTCACGACCCTTCATAAGCAAGTCAGCCAAAATTTCGATTTTTTGAAGAAGGGTTTTATGCTGTTGAAGTGGAGGAGATATCCATTCTAAGGCCCATGCCTCCTCCCCCATTTTTCTGTTTTGCTGAATAAGTTCACCTAGTAAAAATTTAGTTCCACATCAAACTGTCAGCTGTATGGGGAGATTAAGATCTCGTCTCCAGACACTGCCTGTGTCACACAGTCCAATATCTGTTGAAGTGTCTTAACCTGCTCAAAGGTTATATGGACAGGTTGTGCTGGGTCAGTCCCTTTTAGTAAAGGTCGAAGTTCATCTAACAACTCATTTGGGATGCGTACAATAGGGTGCAGCCATTGCAGATCACTAAGTCACTTTTGAGCATCATACAATGTATGTATTTTAATATTCAATTGCAATTTCTGGAGGGGTAACAACCTGATCTGTAAGTGTCCATCCCAAATATTTCCAGGGTGCAGATAATTGAATATTTTCAGGAGCTACAACCAATCCATGTAGTTCCAGGGCCTTATGTATTTCTTGAATTTGTTGACCTGAAAAAGGTTGCAGCTGCGCAAATAAAATATCATCCATGTAATGATAAATTGTTGCTTTGGCCCAGGCTTGTCACAAGGTTGCAAAGCAATGTCAACATACAGCTGACACAAGGGGGCGCTGTTGCACATTCCCCGTGGGAGAGTAAGCCATTCAGATCTCTTGTCTGGTTCTTCCCTATTTGAAGCCGGTAAGGTAAAGGCAAACCTCTGAGTGTCTCGAGGGTGAAGACCAATGGTAAAAAAGCAGTCCTTAAGATCCACAATTAACAGTGGCCAGTCCTTTGGCAACATGGCTGGGTTAGGCAAACCTGGTTGTAAGGCTCCCATAGGCTCCATTTGTTCATTTACAGCCCGTAAATCCTGTAGCAAACGATGCTTTCCCGACTTCTTCTTAATAACAAAAATAGGGGTATTCCATGGGCTTACTGACAACTGTAAATGACTCTGCTCATATTGTTCTTGTACTAGTACATGTGCTTGTTCCAGACTTTCCCTTTTTAATGGCCATTGCTTAACCCACACTGATGTGTCCGTGTTCCAAATGAGTGGGATTGGGAAAGTCCACGCAATGGCCATTAGCCCAAAGGGTACTCATTTGTCAGCACTACCCCCATTTGATCCAAAATGTCCCAACCAATGAGGCACTGCACAGTAGGGGGCAAAGGCGCAACAGAGAAAACACTCCATAAAATTTTTCCATCGATAGTTACTGATAACATGGGTGATTTTCTTGTAAGCGTTAAACCTCCAACCCCTGTAACTGCTACTGTAGTTGGCTGTAACGGCCAGTTGTGGGGCCAGCAATCCGGGCTGATAATGCTGGAGTCTGCGCCAGAATCTAATAAACCTTCCAAGGTTTGCCTGTCACCCTGATCCTCTATCAATACAGCACGTTTTGGCCAATTGTTTAAGTTCATTGTTAACAGACTAGGTCGTCCAGTGGAGCCAAAGCCCCGTTCCCCCCTGGACTGTGATTGATGAGGGGGTAATGTTTTAGTCATTTGTTCCAATGGAACTAATTGAGCTATCCTCTGTCCTTTCTCGATTTGTATCGGTGGAAAAGGAGTATGTACCATAACACAAATTTCCCCAGTAAAATCAGCGTCTATTACCCCAGTTAAAACAAATAATCCCATCATGGTAGCTGAAGATCACCCCAGAAGCAAAGCTTCCATATGTTGTCCATCAATGATGATTGGTCCCTTTATTCCAGTCGGGACCTTTTCCGGTTGGGTGGTCATCAGTGTTACTGCTACTGAGGCTGCCATGTCCAGCCCGAGGCTCCCAGCGGTGGCTGGTTGAAGGGGGGCTGGGCTAAGGTGTTGACAGCTGCTACTTGTGTCTGGGCGCGGCGGCTGTTGGGCACGCTGGGCCTCTCGTTTCCCAAGCTGGGTCGGCAAGCTTCAGTGTTGTGGGTATCCGAGCAACAGCTGTGACACCAGATGGTAGCTTCTTGGCAGGCTCGCCGGGTATGTCCCATGCCTCCGCACTGGTAACATTTAAATCGGCCAGTAGTTGGAGATCGTGGACTATTTGTTGCTGCTGCCTGTAGGGGCGCAAGAGTGGCAAGGACTTGGCTCTGTGATGCTGCTGCCTGCTCCTTCAATCCTGCCCCTAGCTCTTTAATAGCTTCTACTAACATCACCTGACTCCCTACGGGCACACTTGCCATGCGTTCTAAAGATTCTTCTATAGTCCAATTAGGTCCTAGGGTATTTAACACATTTTTTGTAGCCTGGTTGCTATTTTGAATGGCACACTGTTTGAGAAGGGCCCCTTTCATGAAACCTCTCACGCCAGCTCGCTCGATAGCAGCAGCCACCTTATCTATAAAAGATCCAAACTATTCATCCCTTCCTTGCTTTATACCCATGTACAAGGGAACCCCGCCTGGTTCTTTTATCCTGTCTATAGCCAGCCTCACCAGTCACATAGCCTCTCGACATTTATCAGGACCGATTAACACTTGTGCTTCTGTTTGAGCAAAAACCCCTATACCAAATAATTCATCTAAGGTTACCCCATGTAAAGGGTCACCTAGTTGCCGTACCACTGCTATGCACTCCTGGCAGAGTGCTTGCCAATGTGCATTAAACAGAAGCTGCTGATGTTGAGTAAAAATAAACTTCGCAAGTCCTCTACAATCGGCTGGCAATAACAACTGGGTCCCCCAAATATAGTCAAGCATTTGCTTTGTGGGCTCACCGGTCACCCCAAACCGACTAACTGTGGACCGTAACTCCAACAACAGTTTCCAATCTAGAGCAGTAATTGCTGCCTGTAAGCCACCCCCATCCAGAGGAGTATACACCACCGGGCAAGCCACTTCCATAGCTGCTGCCATAGCCTCACTATCCCCCGAATCCATGATCTCTTTTGCTACCGCTGCCCATGCCTTCCTCCGCTCTTGTGCAATGGCCCCTGCTAGGTCACTCTCTGCCCCAGGGACCGGCTCAGTGCTAGGAGGAAGAGAGGGAGGGTCTGGCCAGGGCACAGGCGGTGCGGATGGTGCTGCTATGGTGGGTGAGTTGCTGCTTGAAGCAGGAGCCGATGTTGGTGGCAAGATAACTGTGGATGTGGCAGGAGGTAATGGGCAATCTGACCAATCCCCATAACTTTTATTCTTACCATGAGCTGCAGTAGCTTGCTGTGCAGCCTTCTTTTCTACCTGATATTGTACTAACTCATTATGCACCACTCACCATAACTTCCCTAACTTCTTTGCAGATTTATCATCATCTAAAACAGCCTCCCACAGCTTATCTCCAAACTTATGCCACTCACTTAATTCATGGACTGTATGAGGATTTTGAAAAAATCCCTGTGCATACCCGTAAGCTAATAACCCATGAAGCTCTTTCTGCAAATCTATGCCCTTAACCTGTCGCTTTTTAAAAAAGCAAGTAAATAAATTATATGCTGCTTGCCTTTCCATTTTAAAAATGTCAGTGCTGTTGCAGCCCCACAAGGTCACGGCAGCACATATCGGCCAGGCCTTCCTTTGAAGTCACCCAGGGCGCGGCAGCTCCAGTTTTCAGCGGTGCCTTTTCACCGTCCTTGCTGGGACAGGACCCGAACTCCTTCACCAATCCCCTGTGGTCGCCATTACCGATATCACGTCATGGGGGTCACCATGTTGTTAGGACCGGCGGGAGAAATGCGGCATGCAATATGAGTGAACAGCAAATCTCAAACTTTATTGATAGGCACACATCTTTATGTCAGTGTTAATTAGGCTCATACATATTGCAAAGGCGAGTTCACTATTGGTTAGTTACTTATCAGCCAACTACGCCTACTTCTGTATTCTTGTGGATATTTTATAGAAACTTTTCTTTGTATTTCTGCTAAAGATACTCTCCTCTATCCTACTGTTGCACCGAGGGCACAATGTCCTTGCCTGTTATTGGACACTGACTACTGGCTTCTATTCTTGTCCCCTTCAAGCTTAACCAGCAGCATTATGTCAACGTGACCTTTCTCAGCTAACCAACTGTCCACAAAGCTCTCAACAGAACAGTGCCACCTGCTGGGCATGGGAGAGATTGTTCAGACCCTGGAAAGGGCTGCTCCAAGGCAGCCATTTGCAACCAGTGTCCAGGGGGTTGATTTGATGAGTCTTTCATGGCATTTATGGAAAGGCTGACTGCATCTGTGGAGAGGCAGGGGCCCGATCCTGTGGCAAGGAGGGCTGTGATTGCAAACCTTGTGAGGTGTAATTGCAATGATGCTTGTAGGAGGGTCATAGTGGCTCTGCCTGGTTTTCCTACTGTCTCCCAAGTGGAGGCCTGCACGGACATCATCCCCTCAGGTCAGAAGTTGGCTGCCGTGGCTGCAGCTGTGCAGCCAGTCTGGGCGGCACCGCAGGGCAGGCGGCCACAGCAGGGGACTGCACAGGCTGGGAAGAAGCAGGGGAAGAAAGCACAGAAGGTCAGATTTCCCATGTTCTTGTGTGGTCGGTGTGGTAGGCTGAATCACATGTCCAATGTCTGCAAGGCGACTGTTCATGTTAATGGCCAGGCTTTACCAGGCTTGGGAAACGTAAAGCGGAGCGCGCAGCAGGGACACACCCAGACACAAGCTTCTCTCCATACCCAGGAGCCGATGGAGGTCTCCTTTGCCGGCTTGCAGCCAGCACCCACGGATCAGCTGGTGTGGATGTCTGCACCGCAGTAACAGTTGTCATAGAATCTTGTAAAATACACAAGGTTCCCCTGGATGCCTTTGATCCCTTGGGTGGGGGCATGAGTGCTCTCCTGATGGGGAGGTCTAGTGCCACCCTTCAGGGCATCATTGTGCCCCTGAGGCTCATTGATGCAGATTTCACAGGGCAGATTTGTGAAATGGTCTCCACACCCACACCCTCCCGTCACGATCCCTAAAGGGACGCGACTTGCTCAACTTGTGCCTTTTAAGTCCTCTGTTGGCAGGACAGCTGACCAGTTGTGTGGAGTTGGTGGCTTTGGATCCGCTGGGCTGCCTCAAGTTCACTGGAGTGCTATCTTGACCAAGGATTGTCCCGAGATGCTGTGTACCCTGTTCCTGGTGCAACGCCATTGGAGATCCACCTCCGTGGGCTTCTTGACAGTGGTGCTGACATCACGGTTCTCTCCCTGGCTGCCTGGCCCTCGGAGTGGCCCCTGGATCCAGTGGAGACATCTGTTGTGGGCCTGGGAGGGACGGCACAGTGCTGGTCACAAACCCAGAGGGACAGACGGCCTGGGTTAGGCCTCATGTTACTTCTACTCCTCCCAACCTCTGGGGGAGGGATGTTCTGTCCATCTGGGGGGTGCGCATTGGGACGGATTTTTGATGGGGGCTACTGCCATGAAGGGCGCAGAGTGTCCTATGCCGCCTATACGGTGGCTGGTGGACAAACCCATTTGGGAAAAACAGTGGCCCCTCCCTCAAGAGAAATTGGTCCCCCTTAGGAATCTGGGGCAGAGCAGTTGGACCAGGGTCATCTGGAGCCTTCTACCATTCCCTGGAACACTCTGTTCTTCTGCATCAAAAAGAAATGGAGGTTGTTGCAAGACCTCCGAAAGGTTAATGCCATGATGGAAAGCATGGGAAAATTGCAGGAGGGCATGCCATCACCTACCATGCTTCCCGCAGACTGGCCGGTCCTCATTGTGGATCTGAAGGATTGTTTCTTTACGATTCCTTTGCATCCTGATGACAGACCGAAGTTTGCCTTCTCAGTGCCAGCGATTCATGAGGCTGAGCCTGCACAGAGATATCAATAGAGGACATTGCCCCAGGGCATGCAGAATTCTCCTGCCTTGTCTGGAGTTCACAAGCAGTTTCCTGATGCACATCTGTATCATTATATGGACGACATTTTAGTGGCCACGTGCACCCAGGATGAGCTGCTGAGGATTCAGCCTCGGTTACTGGATGCTTTGCATTCTCATGGATTGCAGGTGGCTCCAGAAAAGGTTCAACAACAACCACCTTGGAAGTACTTGGGTGTCAAAATTCTGGAACGGACAATCCATCACCAGGAGGTGCAATTTGTGCATTCTGTGAAGACACTGAATGATACTCAGAAATTTGTAGGTGTCATCACTTGGTTACCTCCGTACTTGGGACTAACCGACGCACAGCTGTCTCCTCTGTGTGATTTGTTGGAAGGAGACTCTGATCTAAAGTCACCTCGCACACTGACCCCTGAGGCGTGTAAGGCATTGGAGGTGGTTCAGCAAGCTGTTTCGGCTTGTAAGGTTTATCACATTGATCCCTCCGTTGATGTCACTGTGTTCATCACCACTCCAGATTTGCATCCCAGAGGTATCATTGGCCAATGGAGTGACAAATGGTCTGATTCCTTGCACGTTCTGGAATGGGTTTTTCTGCCCCATCAGCCCGTTTTGCAGAGAAAAGAAGAAACTTCACAACTTCGTAAAAGTTGTAAAGCTTGGTATGCTTTATTTACGACGCGCGCTGGACGCAAGTCTCTTAACAAGGCATGCGTGCCTCTGAAGACCTCGGGTCTTCTTTTATCTCTCTTCTAAATGCATATGCATACAGTTTCACAATAAGTTCATACATATTCATTCTGTGTGACATTTAGCACCAGTTTTTCTTTATCAAAGGAATTTCTAAGTCGGGGGCAAATCAACTTTGTGATTTTTTCTGTTTTTCTTTCTCTGTCTCTTTGCTGTCTCGGCATGCGAGTTTTTCGTTCAGCTTTGGCTTCACAGACTTTTCACTTCTCTTAGACACTTCACTTAATTTAGAATGGATCTTTACTCTGTCTCATTCCCCCCTTTCCTAGGAAATAAGTAAATTCTTTTACTTAATGAAAACTTTCACAACAGTAAGTGTCTTTTAGTGCTTCACTATGTGCTTTTGACAAAGATGTTAGTACAGCTATTTGTTGTAGTATACAGCAGTACAAACAGTTCTCAAGCATACTTCTTTTTCTAGTATATACGAGCACAGTTTTTTGGTTAGTGACTGGATGAATTTTGAAGCGACAAATACTCTGCTCAGTGTTTAAACACACACCTTGAGCGTTAATAGTATTGCTTTCACAAATGAATTTTATCTGTTCTCTAGCAGTGCAGGATTCTAAGTTTCATGGTTTAATTTTAGAGCAACGATGGGATGGATAACATAAATAGTGGCATTATGTATGATAAGTACAAAGGCAGTTGCTACATTAGAAACAGGATCATAGGTGAAATTCACTATAGTTTGCTAGGTTTGAAACTTCTTTTCAACATCAATTGCATTATCTCACACAATTTCTTGAATTGGAAAATTACTTTCACCCCTTTCCCATATGATCAGAGTTGCTGTTGCTTGTATCTATAACTGTGCTAGTATACAACTGAAAGCTAAAGGCACATTATTTTGTACTATACTAAGTGTTTCTACTATCAACTTGTAGTCTTGGTCTCTGACTTTTTCATACTTCTTTACTTTGGCAGTACTTTTGAAATCTGTCACTGGCTAGTTTCTAATGCTAATAGAGGTTACTATAAAGGCTGCTTTAATTTTGTTAGGCTACTTGCTGCAGTGGCCAGTTTATTTACTAGTATTTCTGAATCAATTCTATTTAAAACTCTTAATCTTGTCTCTAATATGCTAGTTAGATGTTTGTTATGGGGAACAGGAACTGCTTTCTGTTTATGACCATCCCTCTCTGCTAGAGGGATGTGCTGGGCTCACACTGCAAATTCAGACACACTTCACAAGTGTATCTGACAGAGGTTTAGGTCATATTTGAGGCAGATGTTTGTTCTGAAATGTAGAGACTTCAGGAATCTCCTTCCCCCTCCAGAGCACTTGATTTTTCAGATGTGTGGCAAGCAGGAATATCTCTCTTGGTCTATGAAACTTCACTCACTTTGCTCTTAGCTTCAGGTCTAAGCTTCAAGTAAATAATGAAGGGGAAGTCTAAGAGAAGAGCTTAAATTTATTTGCAGTGCTTCAGAAGAAACTGGGACTAGTTTTCTGCTACTTGAAACACTCAGCACAAAAGTGATGCTCAAAATCTTACAGCTTGCTGCTGAGCTCTGAGGGGGAGTCTTTCTCTACTTCTTTTAAGCAGAATCTAACTGCTTCAGACTGGGACAATCACTGATCTAAATCTCAGTAGGAAAAGGGATAGCTATAAATAAAGAAAATCACTTTTCTTGCTTGGGTTAATTTACTACCTGCAGTTCAGCACTTTTTACTAGCTATTGCTTGAGTGTTCAGCTAACTGGCTTGGAAAATGACCTAAGGAGCTGTTGTTCAGTCACATTCTTTACTACGTTAGGTTCAAGTTTGGAGTTTGGGTAGAGTTTGAACTAGTATGGGGTGTATAAAGCTCTGCTGTGGTAAAAAGTGCAGAGTCTACTTTGAATTCAAATGAAAATCTGATAATAATTCAAGCTCAAAGGCAGGTCACTTCTACAGGCTGTATCAAGGTGAAATTACACTAACAGTCTGATTCACTTAGGTTATCACAGACTTCTTGGTGTTTATATACACTGGGGGAGGTTCAGACACTAATTACGTCTGGTTTCTCATAAGCTACTCTATTGATGACTTGGCACTCTACTTTGATTTCTTCTCTTCTGATTCTTTGAAGAGTCTACAGTTCTTGTTCTTGCCATTCTTGCTCTTCACATATCTGATTCTCGTGGATAACTACAGTAGATATGTTTAAATCTTTTATCTCAGAAGGTTTTCTTATGATCTAGTATACTGATTAAATGCTAGGGACTAAGGCTATTTAGCATTACTTTGAATAGAGGTACTCCCAAGTTCTGAAACTTCAGTTATGATTACACACAATACAATTCTACAAACTAAAATATGAGCTACTCTCGACTGCAATATACTTATTTTGCTTGAGTAAGTTTTAATCTCAGTTCATTGTCTCATGGCGTCACTCTTTAAGGGGTTTCTGGGTCTTCTTCACTTGAGAGTGATGGATCTAGGCATTTTGCTCTTTGATTTTGATTGCAGTGAAGGTGGTGAGAAGTACTCGCAGTGGTTTGTCTCACTGTGGTTCTGAAGTCTTCTCTGTAAGAGACTTAACATATACATTATCTTCAGGCTATCTAACTCTCTGCTCCGAGTTCCAGCCACATGTTTCTCAATTACTCTGAGCTGTTTGCTTAATGCTACTATGTAGGTGGACATTCTGGACATTTTCTTTGTATTCTATATGGTCTTCTATAAGGCATTCTAAAAGGACTCAGCATTCCTTTAGCTCAAGGTTTAGTTTGAATTTGCAATATTGCTAGTGGAAGAGCTTGGGCTAGGGTAGATTAACTTCTTGCTTCAGTCTTATTCATTCTCTTCACCTGGCTGCTTGATTGGGGGTGGTATGGGGTGTGAAGTTCTTGATCTGTGTTCAGATGGCTACTAATCTGGTGCACTATTTTGGAAATGAAATGTGATTCTTTATTTGAGGATATAGTAGCTGGAACTCTGAAGCGTGGTATTATTTCTTGTAAAAATAATCTGGTCACTTCTTGAGTTTTGACAGTTCTGGTGGGGAATGTTTCTGGCTACCTTGAAAATGTATCTATTAATACTAGTAAATACTGATACCCCCCTTTCCTTGGGAGTTCTGAAAAGTTAATTTGCCACTGCTGTACAGGCTCATGGCCTCTCTTAGTCTGACTGAGTTTTGGCCGGGGGCGTATTTTGGGGTTAGTCTGGAGGCAAGAATCACATTGTCGGCTTACTTGCGTGATAGTGGCATATAAATTCTTGACAACGATACAACGATTGTTTCAATCAGATGTGAGTTCTAGAAAGCCTGTGGAAATTACTGCTTCAAAGTCAACACTTCATTTCAATGCACTCTGTATCACTCGCAGCTTTGGTCATTTCGAAAAGGAGCTACACTCTATAAAAGGCTTCTAAGTAGTTAGGCCTTAGTGTGTTTTCTAGTGCCCTTCTTTCACTAGTAACTACGAAAATGGGAAGGGATTACTAGCTCTCTTTCAATGGTAGCCCACCCTTTGCAGTTGTACGTCTCTTTTGGTTAGTATTATTGTATTATGGCTTACTTTCGAGGAAAATCTGTACTTCACTCTTTGCTGCTTTCTTTGCTTCTCTATCTGCCAGCTCATTTTTTTTTCTCAGGTAGCTGAACTGCTTCTAGCAGCTGGATTGTTTCTTCTTTCTCTGTGAGGTCAGCAGTCTCTTCTCTTTCTAGATGGCTCTGTGTGCATGTGTGACTCTAAATGCATTCCTTGGGTCTGTGTAGATGGTTATTCTCTTCTCTTTTGCCCTTTCTAGGGCACGGGTCAGGGCAATTATCTCAGCCTTCTGCGCAGAGGTACTTGTTGGTAAGGGTCTAGACTCGATTACTTCTCTGCAGGTAGTCACTGTGAACTTTGCAATGTCGCTTTCTCGTCAGTGAACCAGGTCTCTGCATAGTCTGGAGGAGTGTCTCTTAAGTCTGGGTGGCGGGAGTACGTAGTTTCGGTGGTCTCTAGGCAACTATGGTGTCTACTGAGAAAAGAAGCTGGGTTGACAATATTAGTCACCACTATCTCTACATCGTAAACTTCTGTGGTGAGAGCCAGTGGCCACTCTTTACTTCTAGTGTTGCGGACGCTGTGTGGGACACTAGCACAGTCATTTTTGTCTCAGGGTAAACTTGCATGCCTCTTGAATATTCAGCACGACTGTTGCTACAGCTCTGAGGCAACTTGGCTATCTTTTGGCTGTTGCATTTAGTTGCTTAGAGAAGTAAGCAATTGCCTTTTAGTAAGAGTCTAAGTCTTGAGTCAGTATTTTCTGGGCAATTCTTTGCGTGGGAAAAATAGAAAGAATGGTTTACTTACATCTGGAAGTTTCAAAGCTGGAACTGACATGAGGGCACTCTCTCTAGCTGGCGAAAGGCTTATGTGGTGTCTTGTGTCTACTGGAGATCTCTGTTTCTATTGGCAATAAAAGCATAGAGGGGTCTGGCAAGCAGTCTACAATTATAAACTCACAGCTGGCACTACTCTACCATGCCTAAGAAGGTTCGGAGTTTTTTCATTGTTTGGGGTTTCAGGGTTTGGCATAGGGCTTCTCTGCTTTAAAGTCTGCTGCTCAGCACTCACTTCTTACTCTAGGTAGATCACTTTTTGTTTCACTACTTGTGCTTTTTCTTTGAGACTCTGCGTCTTTGGAGTCTTAGGAAATTCAAAAGGCTTACTGTCTAGGCTTCTCTCGCTTTCTTCATCTGAGTGGCTACTAGAAGATCGTCTACGTACTGCAACAGCTTCCTTTCTTCTTGTGGAGCTTCTTGGGACTCTGGGTCTTTGCAAGCTGTTCTCTAATCGGAGTGGGGAATCTTGAAGCTTTCAGGCACATGGACTATGTGAGCTTGTGTTTGAATGCAAAAATTTTCTGGCTGGCTTCGTGGATAGGGAGGCAAAAGAAGGCACCTCTTAGGCCTAAAACAGTGAACCAGGTTAGCTCAGGTGTTAAACAAGTTAGTAAGGTATATGGATTTGCTACTACAGGGTATAAAATCTGTGTTATCTTATTGACAGTTCTTAGTCTAGTACTATCAATTATTGGGTTGATTCTTTCTTTATCTTCTTTTTGAGGGTACTACTCAGTTCTCACTAGTTGTGTTCTTTTTTTAAACTTGATGCTCATGGGGGAGCATCTTTCACTCTCTTTGGTACAGCAGAGGCCCATACCCTTGAAAACACTTATTTACTTATTCTAATATCTCTTTACTAATGTCTTTCTTAATTTCAGTGTCTGTTAATGTTAAGCTTAACATCTTTATATCATTTGCTTCTAGAGTAACTTTTCTCATTTGAGAATGTTTAGCAAATTGAGCGAATTGTACAAAAGCTTTTAGGTACACATAGTACACATATTACTTTAAATGTTTGCACAAGTATGCTTTCTCAAACTGGCTAGTTGTTCATTCTTTACACTACAACATAAACATTCTCTGTAAAGTTTTCTGTGTTCTTCTTTTCTCTTTGCTGGGCTGATTTATTACCGGAGATAGTTAGCTCAGGGAATGCCATTTTTGCTCTGTTTCTCGGCTGTTTAGGCTGTTTAGGTTTTCTGCTGTTTTAGGTGTGCTGGAATTCTCAAGGATGTCCTTGGAGAGCCGACGCTTCAAAGAACGAGGAGAGACTTCTGATCTTGTCTCGGTCTCGGTGTTTATTAATTGTTTATCTAAAAGATTTTCTTTCAGCCCGACAGAGGTCTGCACAGCAAGTCAGCCATGGGCACACTGCAAGCCCCCTGGGCGGTCACTTATCTTTATACTCAAAGTTGCGTATACAATATTTACTATTTCTCCCCAATACCTTCTACTCTTATTAACCGGTGCACTTTTAATAATGACCAATCCCAAAGTGCCACCACCACCACAGAAGATGGAGGCCAAGAAGAAGAAGAAGAAGGACAGGACACGCCCCAATTCCTCCATCTTACTTCTTTAGACCCCCCTGTACCAAAATCCTAAACCCTGTGTTCTACACTTTAACTAACTTATCCCTTCACCATTCACCCAGTGAATTCCTCCCAGCCCTCATACAGGTCTCATCTCCTGTGTAGGATCAAAATCCTGCCACCAGACACTTCTGGCAACATTCCAGGATTCCCGAGCCCCCCAAGGGTGGTCTCGGCCTCTCTGCACCTCCATCCTGAGGTGCTGAGATCCCACAATTCTCTACAGGTACTAAAGTTTTATTTAAAACTGAATATATGGCTCTTGTGTCAACAAAAATTCTTCTCTTTTGGGGAGGTCATCTTTACTCTTCTTCTCTTACCTTGGGAGGAGCTTTTAGCAAATCATATGTACTCATTTTGTGAACTGTGATTGCTTTGCATTTCAGTACGATAATCTTTGCCTGATTTCATACATTGCTATTTTATGCTGCATGCTGAACAACATGTTTGATTTGCTTTCTCTTTGCCTTGCTTTCTCTTTTCAAGAAATCTGGGTGATTCCTTAAAACACAAAGACATTTCAGCATACAAAACTCTATCTCGTTTATCTTCTTATTTTAAAACAGTACTAAAAGCAATGAAGTATTATAAATCTTTTTATTTTCTGAGCTGCTCTTACTGGCAGCTTTCTCCCAGTGAGCCCCTCCCAAAAGGGGCTAATTTAGGAACTTCTTTGCTCTGGTCAGTTCTCATTATTTATTTCTCTTTGCTTTGTCTCGCTTCTACTCAAACCTTTTTACAGACCTTCACAGTAGTTTCTTAACTTTCTTCTTATACACACAGCTCTAGGTGGCAGGTATCAGATGTGGTTCTCACACACTAGTTCTAAGACTTTAGGTTCTGAATTTGCTTGACTAGAAACTTCTAATTTACATGTGCTCTGACATTTATTAGAACAGCAAAACCAGTGTTTCTCATAAACACTGCACTGCAATAATACTTGCACATCAGCTTTTGCTCACAGGTTATTCTCGTGTTCTCTGGGGAGACGGGGCAGCCAGAGCTGTCCCTGTGCCTAGGGGACAGCCACTGTCACTTCACACAGCATGCTAATCAAAAACGTGATATAGACACTATATTTTGATCAAACAAAATATCAGTCTTTTCTAGTTCTCTTCTTGCACAATCTAATTAAGCCTTGTGTCTACTTACACTTGTTTTACTGCTTTGCAAAAAGGCTGTGCTAGTCACAGCCAAAACTCTGATATGCTCACACACACAAACACTCACACTCGCACCTCTCCTTTATCTCAAATTCGCTACAGCTAAGGCTTGAATTGCTGTGAGGGGGGGGAATTCTTGGAATTCTTTTAACTCTATCATAATTAAGCATAAATCACTGTACTATAGTTCTCTTATGTAAAATGCTACTCTTGTTGCAACAAAATCTTAAAATTTCTACAAACACTACTATACAATCTGAGAATCAAATTACTATAATGCAGCGGAAGAAAATCACTACACAAAACTACTGGGAAAGGGCATATCTCTCAAAGTGCTGAATACATGGCCCTTGTGTCGACTAAAATTCTTCCCTTTTGGGGAGGTCATCTTTATCCTTCCTCCCTTACCTTGGGAGGAGCCTTTAACAAATCATATGTACTCATTTTGAGAACTGTGATTGCTTTGCGTTTCAGCATGATAATCTTTGCTTGACTTCATACGTTGCTATATTATGCTGCATGCTGATCAACACGTTTGATTTGCTTTCTCTTTGCCTTGTTTTCCTTTTCAAGGGCCAAGATCAGAGGGCGGTCTGATCTCACAGTCTCTTTGCCATTCTGGGTGATTTCTTAAAACAAAAAGACGTATCAGCATACAAAACCCCATCCCATTAACCTTCCTATTTTAAAACAGTATTAACTGCAATGAAGTATTATAAATCTTTTTATTTTCTGAGCTGCTCTACTGGCAGCCTTCTCCCAGTGAGCCCCTCCTAAAAGGGGCTAATTAAGGAATCTCTTTGCTCTGCTCTGTTCTTATTATCTCTCTCTCCTTGCCCTATGTCACTTCCACCCAAACTTCTCTTTGCAAAGCTTCACAGTAGTTTCTCAGTCTTCCTCCTACACAGCCACACACAGCTCCAGGTGGCAGGTATCAGATGTGATTTCCCACACATGAGCTTTAAGATCATAGGTTGTGAATCAGCTTGATCAGAAAACTTTAATTTACACTGGGGGCATGTGCCTGGACGCTCATTAGAACAGCAATACCAGTGTTTCTCACAAACACCACATTGCAATAATACTAACGCAGCCTGCCAGCCTCTTGATGCACTAAAAGCTCCCCAAAAACTCATTCATCTCTTCTATCTAAACTCTGTTTTACAAAATATCAGTCTTTTCTAGTTCTCTTCTTGCAGAATCTAATTGAGCACTGTGTCTACTTACAGTCATTTCACTGCCTTGCAAAAAGGCTGCGCTTGTCACAGCAAAAACTCTGATATGCCCAGAGACACAGACACACGCACCCCCCCACACTTTATCTCAAATTCACTAGATCCAAGGCTTGAATTGCTATGGGGGGGCGAATTCTTGGAATTCCTTTAATTTGCTTTACCATAGTTAAACATAAATCACCATACCATAGTTCTTCTGTGTAAAATGCAACTCTTGTTGCAAAGAAAATCCTAAAATCTCCACAAACACTACTATACAATCCGAGAATCAAATTACCACAATGCAGTGGAAGAAAATCACCACACAAAATCACTGGGAAAGGGCATATCTCTCAAAGTGCCCACTTTTCTCAACACAACACAGCATACCATAATTCAGCATTTACTCACATCAGTTTTCCCTGGACACAATCAAAATAACAGCACACAGTCCAGACATCCAGGACAAAGGAACTCTCTGAGCTCGTACTCATGGTTAAAATGTACCAGAT
Organism: Ammospiza caudacuta; assembly: GCF_027887145.1. Classification (NCBI taxonomy): domain Eukaryota; kingdom Metazoa; phylum Chordata; class Aves; order Passeriformes; family Passerellidae; genus Ammospiza; species Ammospiza caudacuta. The sequence continues at coordinate 15,586,010 of NC_080632.1, forward strand.
CTACACAAATCACTACATTTAAACACAATAAATGACATCACTGAAGGTTCTCCACTCGTTCCGCTTCTCTGTGGGACACTTCTCTCCCTGCCCCCACAGCCTGCTGCAGCCGGCACCTCAGGCCTCACTGGGCTGCTTCAAACATGGGTAGTACTCACCCCCCCCAGCACCATGGATGAACTCACTTGTTCGCTTTCTCTTTCATAGACCACACACTCGCACGATTACAGACACATTCACATTAATCACGCAATGCATTAACCATACAATGATACAATGTCTGACACACACACGCATAGAGATTCACTCGACCCACCCCCAGGGTCGCTAGCGGTCCGCCCTATCAGAACGATGAACCCCGTCTCTAGTACAGCTGCTCCATCAGCTACACCCAGACATCTCTGAGTGATTTACTCCCTAGCTCTCTTTTCCCCTGGGGGCCCCTCAGTACATACCGTATTCTCCTCTGCAGGCCAGCAGGTCCTTGTCTGTCCTCGCAGGAGGCAAGTCGAGACGAACGGAGCCCCACCAGGAAAAAAATCTTAGGGCACACCTTGGAGGTCCGTGTATACCCCCTGCCCCTGCAGGGACAGAGAACTCCTGGCTTGGCTCGCCGTAATGTTTTGTGAAGAAAAGAACTCCACAACTTTGTAGAAGTTGTAAAGCTGCCATGTTTGTTTATTGCAGTGCTGGACGCATGCGGAGATTTTTCTCCCTAAAAGGCATGCGTACCTCTGAGAACTTCAGGTCTGTTTTTATCTCTCATTCAAATACATATCCATACAGTTTCACAATAGGTTCATACATATTCATTTTTATGGGTTTCGTGTGACATTTACCGCTAGTTCCTTTTTATCAGAAAAAATCCCGAGGTCAGGTTGACTTGTCCTTACAGCAGTCCCTGTCACTCTCTATCATCTTCTGTGTCCCCCCCCTTTATCTCTGTCCTTCACTGAACTAACATCACTGAGCTTAGGCCTTGCAGTCTGGCTAAATAACTATGGTTTCTAACCACAGACTCAATTCAAAAATGTACATTTCACCAAATTAAAATGGATTTCTATCCTGGAAATTTTTCACTTTGCCTTGTTAGGACTCTGCTCTAGCAGGATGTTGATGACAGCTTCTTCTCTGCCTGGCATGCCTTCACAAAGATAAAGCTATGCTTATGGCCATATGGGCCATTCATTTGTCAAAAATATCCAGTTAAAACATCATTGACAGGTGTAAATATGTGCTTCTTCACTGGTACCTACACAGAATTGTTTCTCCCCCTCCTGAAGCACGTGTGTATACTGGGTGAGCACGATATACCAGTGACTGCACTGAGATGGTTCCAGCACTGGCACGTAGGAAGTATCTATCTATCGCTGAGCTGAAGAAAGTGAGGAATGCCAAAGGCCTTATGGCTGGGCTGCTCAAAAACATATGGCCCAACCACCTTTGTTAGAAAGAAAGCAAATTAGGAGTGGAGGAGTACCAGAAGCTTTTGAACCTTCATGTCTTTCAGTCTAGTCTCCAGGAAATGTCTCTAGGAAAAGTGCATTTGTTTAAACTTCATGACAATGGAACAGTTGAACCAGTGGGAGACAGGCATGGTTGAAGAAATCTTACAGCCTTTGGCCTGGAGGAACAGCCTTATTGACTGTAAGGTCTCCTTGTGACTTTGAAACCAATGAATTTGCATATGCTAGCAATACTTGACAGAATCCTGCTATGTGGCCAATAGCAGTGCCTGTACTAGGTCTCCTCTTGAAATAACCTGATATTAAGCTGACAGCTGAAATCTACTGTAGTCTCTGGGAAAGAGTGAAGTGCCAGACTACAAGCATTCAGTTAATCTACATGCACACTGATCTCTGCATTGGTGAAGAAACAAGATCATGAAAGCCAGGACTGTCTACTGACTAGAAGCTAGAAGTACACAAATCTGCAAATAACAGTTCCAATTTTAGTAGAGATCATAACTAATCATGAACGTACAGCTTAGCTAGAGATGAAATCAGGAGGATTAATCCATTTGCACATTTGCACAGGGGATGCTGAAGTGGTGACTGCAATCAGGTCCTTAAACACAGGGTGTAGCTGAAATAAAAGTGATGGCCATGATGTTGGAGTTGAGTTATATGGCGTATGCTGTACAGAGGTAAATTGAGGAGACAAAGACTTCTTTTCTGGGAGATTTTCTGTTAGTTGAATGTCTGACACCCAAATGTCCTCTACCTTAGCCAGAATTACCAGGCGTGATGCAGACTCTGCTAAATGAAGATGTATGACAGTCTTACGGAGGTGAACAGATCAACATCAAAGGTCTTTCCAGTACAAAAATCTATTTAACCAGTGTGTCTAACCTCAGCAAATGAACAGTTCTGACCACACACTTTCAAACACTTGAAATAACTGCTGTAGCTGTGGGCTTACTGCTCTAAAAGGTCTTCAACTTTCAGAAAAAAATATGACAGGGAGCTGTAGGACAAAATAACAACTAGAAGAAAGAGGAATGTATAAAAGGACCTTTTTCTTCTACTGCTAAGCAGTAAAGTGTCAAAATTAGTAGCAATTTGTCCTAAGGAGAGAAACTGTCCAGAGCAGGTGAGGTAGTCACCTCTGACTGGATGTGAGACTTTCTGTGGCTCATACTGTAACAGTTCTTAGACTATACATCTGATGTAAGGAACAAGGGTTACTCACACTGTAGAAACTTTATTAACAGTGTGATGCAGTTTGAGATTTGATCAGCTAAGTGTGAGCAGTATTGAGGTCACAGGGTCTTGTCTGATTTTGACAAGTTTGGGCAGTAGCCTGAAGAATCAAGAGGGGAGAGATTGCATATTCTCTATTCACATACTGGCGATTCGCCATCAAAATGCTGTATCCAGTTCTTACAGCCAGTTGCGGTAGGATGTCAGAAAATGGGCTACAGATCAGAGAGGAGCTTAAAGAAGAGAGATTTAAAAGACATGTCAGTAAAAGACTTGGGGAAGTAAATCTACTTATGCAGAAGAGAGGATAAGTAAGTCAGCAAGAGGTTAATGAATGATTGCAGCAACTTAACAATTCCTCTTAGGAGTTCTGAAAGCTATAAAACAGAAGTCAAAACAAGATATGTTTTATATTGATTCAGTGATAGATAATGCAGGGAATTGGCCTGGGAAAGAGAAGTTACTGCAAAATTATAAGCAGAATTTAAGCACCAATACAGAAAATTCTAGCCTAATCCATTTCTTTTTTTTTTGCTACACATATTCTTACTGTCAGAAGCCAATAATGGAGATGAAAGAGGAAGCAAGTTCGGCTACAATTTAAAAGCCTCTGAAGAGCTAGGGGCAATGCAAGGCAGACCAGGTGTAGGAGACATTTAGACTTAATGAGAGGCATAGGCAGTGGCATTCCAGCTCCAGGGCTGCACCCAAACAGATGCTGATTCTGTTAGCAGCCTGACTCCCCACAGCACAGCTTGCAGAACAAGCAGTGAAACTGAAGCATTGTGTGGTTTATATGGGTTTTATTGTAAAGTTGGTTATTTTTCATAAGTTACAATTATGGTTTGGCCCTTGGTTCCCGCCATGTCCTCCCTCATAATGGTTTATTCCTCCTGCCAGTTACCTGTCCATCATTGTAACCACCTCGCCTTTATTTTGAGAATTTTCGATGTCAATCATCCCTTACTTAAGATATGATTTTTCTCCTGAGTCTTTTCCCTCCCCTGTGCCATTCTTATTGGTTCAGTTGTGTCCCTCGCTCCTCCCCTGGGCTTCGTTCATTGGTTCCCTCGTGTCTCCTCCATCACGCCCATCCCCTTTATCAGTGCTTCTCGAGCTGTCATTCTCTGACACCGTCACTGGCCCCACCTGGGTCAATAAAGTGCCTTGGCACTCATATGTGTGTCTGCTCCTTCCTTCCTTCCTTCCTTCCTTCCTTCCTTCCTTCCTTCCTTCCTTCCTTCCTTCCTTCCTTCCTTCCGACACTTCCTTCCTTCCGACACTTCCTTCCTTCCTTCCGACACTTCCTTCCTTCCTTCCTTCCTTCCTTCCTTCCTTCCTTCCTTCCTTCCTTCCTTCCTTCCGACACTTCCTTCCGACACTTCCTTCCGACACTTCCTTCCGACACTTCCTTCCGACACTTCCTTCCGACACTTCCTTCCTTCCTTCCTTCCTTCCTTCCTTCCTTCCTTCCTTCCGACACTTCCTTCCGACACTTCCTTCCGACACTTCCTTCCGACACTTCCTTCCGACACTTCCTTCCTTCCGACACTTCCTTCCTTCCTTCCTTCCTTCCTTCCTTCCTTCCGACACTTCCTTCCTTCCGACACTTCCTTCCTTCCGACACTTCCTTCCGACACTTCCTTCCTTCCTTCCTTCCTTCCTTCCTTCCTTCCTTCCTTCCTTCCTTCCTTCCTTCCTTCCTTCCTTCCGACACTTCCTTCCGACACTTCCTTCCGACACTTCCTTCTGACACTTCCTTCCTTCCTTCCGACACTTCCTTCCTTCCTTCCGACACTTCCTTCCGACACTTCCTTCCGACACTTCCTTCCTTCCCCTCAGTGCTTTGCAGTCCTGCTCTCACCTGTGTCACCACGTCGCAGACGGAGCCACTGCTCGGGGGTTCTCGCAGAGAACCTGGGAGTGCTGGGATTCGTGGTCTCCACCGGTCACTCTGGGAGCGGCTAGCTGGCACCTGTCAGCTGCTGTGGCCACGGGACGAGACTGCATGAAACAAGGAAGGCCAAGTGGTTTGTCCTTCTCCTCCAGTCTTTTATTAACTCAGTTGATGGACATAAGCAAAATAACAGTCTTGGCATTTGTCTTTGCGCGGTGCAAATTATGGTTGCTGACATTAGAAGAACTTTAATTCATTCAAGTCTCCTTTCTGCATACATGTGTTAAGGGTGTCTGATAACCAGTGTGGGACACAAGAGCTTAGTATAAGGTGAAATTAAAAGCATGCTTCAGAAAGAGATAAGTGTGTGACTTCCAGTGTTTGTGATTCCAGTAACAGCATCAAAGTTCAACCATGTACTAGTTGGGATCAACAAGGAGTTGTGGTGAGGCAAGGAGCTATAGCAAACATCCTCATGGGAGAGTTTGAAGGTCAGGGCTGGTGGATGAGCAGCTCAGCAGCTCACTTTGGCAAGGCCAAAGAATGAAAATGTATGAGCCTCTCACTGAACCATCTCTTTTCAAATGGAAAGGAGATCCAGAAGAGGTAGTACTTAAGTAGACTATGCAGTAAATTAAAAAGGCATTACTGCACCATGAGCAAAGGTCTGTACCCAGCCTCTTTTTTCAAAAATATGTCTACAGAAATGGACCCCCATTTTTTGTATTGATTTCTGCATCAACTATACTGGTTCCGCAGAATTTACTTAAATCTTATTTTGGCAGTTCTGGTAGGGAAAACTTGCCCCTTTCCTTCTGGCAAACACATTTCTCAAGAAAATGTATTGCAACAAATTTCCTTTATGAAATGGCCTTAAGTTTTTCTACCAGACAGTCCAGAAAAACATATATTTTAATTTAATTTTCATCTACATTTGCTTTGTATTTTAGCTCTAATTTTTTTTTAAATCCATTTTCTTTATTTTTAGCTTTGATTTTTTTCAAAACTAAGGTAATGTCTACTTCTCTATCATTTTGCAATTTGAAGAAACAAAATAAGAGAACATAGGAACAGCAATTTCTTCCAAAAGTCCCTTCTTATTCTTCTTTGGGAATAAGTAAATAGAAACAAGAACTTGAAAGAAAGTGAAACAAAAGGAAGCAAAAAGATGAAACTTTTTCAGCTGTAAAAAAATTATTTAAAGTGTTCATTTTGAAGCACAAAAAACTTCCCATTTTTTACTTTTAAAGCTGAAATATATTTTAAAAAGGCATAATATATATTTTCATTCTTGCCTGATATAAAATCCTAATTGAAAAAAGTCTGGGACATTGTTGGAAAGTATTCTGGTAAAAGGTGTATGCCAGTCCTGCTCTCTGTCAGTGGCAACAGCAACATTAATACCTCTGAAGGCCAATAACACTTCTGTAAATCTATTATCTCCTTGTCTTTCCATCCTGACATATATATGACCCTAGTTCCTTCAGTTGTTTTTCACAGATGTCCTTAATGGCCATTTACCTTTCTGGCCCAATAGGGGACCACCACCTCTTTGTTTTGTGGCACTGCTGGTCCCATTGTGTCAACAGTGCTTGTTATTGAACTCTCCCACTTGCTCTGACAGATACATTGAGTAAGAATGATATTTTGGCATTCACTGAGAGCAACATTTGTGATGTGTGTAGGTTTTTCCTAATCTTTCTTCATTGTTTTCTTCTGTCTCCCCTGGTCCCACTGTTGGAGAGGAAAAACTTGTTTTGACTACCTGTGAGGCACAGAAATCTCTGCTTTGTCTCATGTGCAGGAGCAAGTACCAGGATGTTTGCTCTTATTTGTCTCTCTGTAGCTGCCTGAGCTCATCTGCACAGTATAACCTGTGTTTGACAAAAACAGACTTTAAAAAACTTCTGTTGATATTTTTGAAAAAATGTAGAATTGGTATATTATTTGAAAAACAATTCCCTTTTTTTTCTGTGTTAACTGTTTCAATGAGAATAAATCTCTCTGATTAAAAGCCATTTGGGTGAAAACCTTTACTTTCTTGAAAGCATTTCACCAGTACTCAGCACTTTCCCATGCTTGCTGAGATCAAACAAGAAGAAAGCTTTGTTTTGCACCTCCTGATAGGGTGCTGCAGGATATTTATCCCATGGTTGCCTCCCTTAAGTCAATAGGACTGCTGATGTCACTCTAAGCAATCCAGCAATCCACAACACACAGTGATGTTGGGAAAGAAATGGTACTGTGCCATTAGTGTCTCATGTCAGCACCTACAGGAGCAAAACCCCTGTGTGGACCTTGGGCACCACCAGCCCAAAGGCAAAGGATGGTCCCTGGTGGTTCCTGCACCAGCTGAGGCTCACTACTCCAAATGAAAAGCTCACCTCTTCTGTAAGTTGACAGAAACAACTTTTGAGGATGCCAAAGTTTTATATGTTGTCTTGAAACCTCATGACTGAGCAAACTTTCCCGCATGGAAGGGGCTTTTGTTGGTAACCATGGGCGTTTTCCAGCATTTATTTTTATTTATTTCTATCCTCACCATGAAATGTCTTGCTTGAGGCTTTGTGCATCCCACTGCATCCATATCCATTGCAGGACAGAAAATAAATGATTTCCACTTTTCTAAGAGAGGATGGGAAATTTTTTGAAGAAGATCCAATTCTGATCTCATTTCCACCCTTCTCCTTCATATAAGACACCAAAATCTGTCAAGTAATAAGCAATCTGCATATGTGCGGGACTGAAGGACAGAACCCGCCGCCCTCCCACAGCTTCTTAAAGAACAAACCAGGTCCGTTCAGTTTCTGGTACTAAGCTACCCATTACTCTTTGACTTGAATAAAACTGAAATGGTTCAAAATCACCTTATTTCTCCTGCAGCAGCATGGCACAGATGCCTTCAGATCCCTGCTGAGGGCAGAAGTTACATTCTCCCCATCATTTGAATAAATGGCAGCAGCCACTGTTCCTCAGAACTAGATACAGTTAATTGCTCAGATCAGACTTTTCCAGACTGTATGATTGCACACAGTTCTTTCTCATGAGATGTAGGTAAGAGCTGTGTCTAGATGTTACTAAGCAAAGAACTTAGTAAAGAGTACTAAGAGTACTAAGCAAAGAGTAAGATATAATATCTCTGTTTGAGGTCTACAATAATACAGAGTTACTCTTGATTTTTTCCACATTTGCATGGTGCTTTACTAGGTCAGTTTTCCTCTTTTCTTTAGGTTCCTTTGCTTGAAAACTGCTTCAGGACCTTAGTGATTGACTGAACCTTCAGTTTCATCTCTCTTCACTGTAGGGTGCCATCCAAGTCACTTCAATGAGTCTATTCACACAACAATGTGCACAGTTGATTAAGCAGTGCCCCAAAACAGTGCCTGGAAATGAAGTCAGTTGTCAAATGTCCACTGTTTCACTGGGAGATATTCTTTAAGATTTGAATTAAACTTTTTTTTGTAAGGACGACTTTGCACCATAATATCATTAAAAAAGAAGAGGAGATAGGGAAAATACAGCCTGCATTGTTTGTTACAAACAAAATTGCCTCTGAATGTAAAGTACTTCTTAAGGTTTATCCTCACTGATTTCTAGGCAGACAGTGAATTTCAGAGACTATAGTAAGTTGCACAGTCAAAGTTCATCTTTATTAAATAAAACTCTGAAGCACGTGTTTACTTTTAAATCCAAGCCTGTGCATACATGCTTTGCTGATCACAGTCATAGATTTTATGTTCCATTTAGGTTTTGAGATCACATGTCCTATTCTGGGATTATGCAAAGAGGCAGCATTAGGAGCCCAGGAACTGCAGCACCTGGAACAGCTGATATGCATTTTAAGGCAAGGACATGCACATCACAAGTCATGTGCATGCCATAAGCATGTAACTTGCTTAATATGTATGTAGCTGAGAAAGGTCTTCAGCTGAAGGTCATGCAGACACAAATGCTTTGCAGATGGAAAAGTGGAAGGAGGAACTATGTGTCCGTATGATTTGTGCCATGCTACAGAATATAGGAGGGTGACTCTCCTGAGCTATATCTATTGTGGAGGTAGAGAACTGTTAAGAAAAACTTCACCTGAGAATTTAAAACTGGGAAGACTACAGAATTTCACCAAAATGTATTGTATGTGAGTGGTTACTTACACACGGAATGGACTTTGTATTACTGAAATTACAGTCAGAATTTACTTTGTACACGCATGAGGCTGGAAGGTCTTTGAGCGTACTTCTGCCGTGTTCAGTGCAGAGGAACTGCCTAACAGAGCCAGAAGAGTCTGGAAAATTCTGTGGAAAGTAGCAAAGGACCAGTTTTTGTGATCCTGAACCCATCACAAGCACATTATGTCTCTGTCATGGTTTGACACTGGCACAGAGCCAGTGCCCCCATGAGAATACCCTCTCCCTGGTGTCTACTGTGAGATGTGACCAGGATTAAGCAAAGCAGGCTCCTACTTAAAAATAAAGAAAACTTTATTAACTAAACTACAAGAAAAGAAAAGAAAAACCAAGGAGAATGAAAACCTTACGAAAGCATTTTCCTCCTCCTCCCCCACCAAATTTCCCAATGCAATACATTCCCCTCAAAATCACCAACTCTCAGTCCGGCACCACACTTTAGAATACTCAATCTTCAGTTCATGAAGAGGAGAGGAGTCTTTCTCGCACCATAGGCTTCCCCTGGAAACACAGTTGAAACCTTGTGTGCTTCCATGTCACTCAGCACCGCCCGGAAGAATCCTTTGCCATCGTGACACCTTCCTTCCATGCCCAGTGCTCTCACCACTGTGCATGGACCAGAGCTGCTTCTAGGGTTGTCTTTCAAGGATGCCTTGTCTCACTCCAAAAAAAGGCACAGTCTTTCCTTCAAGACATCTGTCACCTCCAAATTTTTTGCACCCCCTGGGGCCGAGGGGTACCCACACTGAACCCTCCTGGTTCTGAGGCACTGCCTCCCCCTAAATGCAGTCTCTGTGTCACAAGAAAAAAAAATGGTTCCGTCTATGGCCACACAAGAAAAGTCCAGCCAAAAGGCCACTCCGTCATCTCTCCCCCCACTCAAGAGTCTTCTGCACTTCCCTCGTGGCCCATCCCCTCTTATCTCATCTCTTATGTCTCTTCTCATTCAGCTCCAGGAAGATCAGCATTTGCAAGGTTTCTATCATGCAAGAAAAGGGTTAAAAATTTCAGTCTTTGCCTGTCCAGAGCTCCAGAACTCCCACGCTGCCCTGCCGCGCACCTTCCTGCCACACTCCCCCCTTCTCCTCCTCGGCCAGCCACTATCAAATTCAGACGCCGGCTCTCCCTCTCTCTCTCCCCTGGGAGGGGGGGGAGTGGCTGCCCGCTGTCTTTTGGTGCTCCTCCACCCTTCCATCCTCAAGGGCCTCCTCACCCCCTGTCTCTGTCCAGGCCCAGGCCTACCGCAGGGCTGCCCCTCCCCCGCCCAGCAGCAGCAGCTGAACGGGGGAGGGAGATCCGACCTCTTTCCCTCGAAGTCCCAAGAGAGCTTCCCAGGGCAGCAGCTCTGGTTTTTAACCCCAGTGTGTTCTCAGAGGGGTGTCCAAACCTCAGTGGCTACACCAGGTGCCAATCTTAAAATCTGAACACCTATTGGTGGCCACAGAATATCCCAAAAAAATAAAAACCTACTTTCTATCAATGTCTCAAACCATGACAGTCTCTAAGTTGTGTTAATGCCTATCATTGATGTATTCAGTACTGTTAAAATCAATTTCAATCTAAAATGTTTTGGTTCTATGGTAACTTCTAGAAACTATCTTCTTAAAGGTCTGATAATGTCAGTGGAAAAAATGTCAATTTATAGACACAAGGTCTGTGTCTATAAACCCTTGGCTCCATCTCAGAATGCAGCCTCCCAAAATAGATGGAAAATGCCATATTTTTCACTCCAAGATTTTGCCATTACTTTTTCCCTCTGCCCATGTCCATACCTTGTCTGTCATTAGGTGGACATAGACTTAAATTCAGAACAGAAGGGTGCCCATATAATGAGGGCTTTTAAGATCGTGTTAGACATGAGCACTCAAGTCAGGAATCTTCCCGTTTGTTTGGCTGACTCTGCCTGGCAGCACGGAAATTGACCTCTACCCTCTATGATCCTTTTGTGAGCCCTTCCAAAGCATAAATTCTATGCTTCTGTGTTGCCCCTCTCCATCAGAATTCTTATCTTTTTCTCCTGAGCACAACAGGATGTGCAATGAGCCACAGACTCCTTCAGGAAAGTCTGCATGTTTAGCCTCCAGACTATTACCAAAGAAATCACCTTGAAGCAAAGCAGGCATTTGGCACTGTCATCTGTCTTGCAGAGAAAAAAATAATTCCCTTGGCCTCACCAAAGCTGCTGATCTTTGGTCTTTGCCCTTAACCACTGGATGCAGCCTTCTGTCTGCTGATGGGCAACTGCCAACTCAGGGAGGTTTTAGAGCACTAAATCCACAGAACATGATGTAGGAAGAGGGATGTGCTTGTGCCTCACAGTCCTTCTCATGTGCTAAAACAGATGATTGTTTCCCCAGCCCCTGCCACAGCTTGGGTTATATTCTAAATATATGTGGCTGGGTAAAGACTCCAATTTTCAGCAATGCAGTCTACACTGTAAAATGGTGAGAAAGAAAGAAGCACTGAGAGTCCACATAACCAAAGATGTGGGGTGTCTGATTTTGTACTTTAAATACATTTCCTGTCTAGGGAAACGAGGCACAGCATGGAGTCTACTAATGAACCACGTCAGAAATCGTGAATCTGTGTGCCCGTGTGGACTGTGAACCCCTACTTTTCCTTTGGTCTTTGCCTTTAGACATGTGACTTGTCTAATCGCAGGTCCTTCAGATGTTCAGACTTAAATTATGAAGGTCCCAGATTACTTGTGGAATCCTGAGGTTCTCCCTTTTGCCATGAATAAGACACATGGGGGGTAGACACATGGGGCAGTTTGCAGAGGTGTAGCATCCGCTTCCATACTGATGCTTATGAAGCAATGATTGATCCTTTGTTTCCCCTTTCCTGCCAGGGAAGGGATATAAAATGCCTTCCCTCAGTTCTACCTCCAGTTGAAAAAATCTTTTCTACATCCTTCGTCTCAAGCTGGTCTGAATTTCTGGAAACCATGGGCCTGATGTGAAGCAGGTTGAGGGGACAAAGGGCAGTCTTTGGCCTTCAGTTCTTTTCCTGGTTTTCACAGGTGCTGACGGTTAAGGACTGGAAAGGCAGCTGGACATTCAGCTTTTCAGAGAAATCTCACAGCTCTAGCACGTTTGCTCTGCTTTGCTTTCCTTCATACAGTCCCCATCACTGCACTTACTCAATATTTAGGGGCTATTCACTCACCTCCCCTCCAGACACATGCTGTGCTGCGCCCTCTGCTTTCCCTGCTTCTGCCCCTCCACTTCCCACAGCCTGTTCCAGTGGCATCACAACAGGCATTTTTTGCAAGGATGCAACCAACAGAGCAATAAGGAGCATTCTGCACAGCTCCTGCAGCAGTTTTCTTGCTGGGGCCTCCCCACGGATCCTTTCAGAGGCAGAGATGGTAGGCACAGGCAGTGCGGTGTGGGGCGAAGAGAGCAAATGGACACAAACACTGGATGGCAAGGAGGAGAGAGAATTGCAACAGAGCAGGAGGAGCCATCCATCCATCCATCCATCCATCCATCCATCCATCCATCCATCCATCCATCCATCCATCCATCCATCTCACTGCACTTCCCAGTGCTGCCAACTCCTTCTTGTCTGGACTGTATGTTACTGCTAAACCTCCTTGCAAGCCACAACTTGGTGACTTCAAAGAGACCATGCTGCTGCTTCTTTTCCTGAGGCAAGTCTGTGCCTAAGCATTGATATTGCAATATAAGGTTTTCCTGAGTGTTCAACTGGAAAGCAGTTCAGAGACTCAGATGGAGTCAATTTTATTTGGAAATGACACAAAAAGTTGTCCTTGCTTCTAAGCTTCATTGATGCACTCAGAAGCTTTCATTGATGATGTAATTACTGTCCACACCAAAGAGTCAAAGCATCATAAAATCCTTGGGCAGTCCCCTGTGGAAGGGGCTAGCAGCGGGCCTGTTGGCTAAAGGAGCGAGAAGTAAGAGGAAGAAGCTGAACCAAGGAGATTGAGAGAGGAAAGATGGGAGCCTTCTGCGACTGGAGGGGAAAAAACTGGAAAGTGTATCAGCCATTTTCACTAATAAAGTGTTGCCAACTGTTGCCAACAGTTGCTAACGGTTGCAAACGGTGCTAACGGTTGACAACTGAGACTAAGACTGAGTGTGCTTGTGGTCTCTGCTTTAATGTCGTGACCGCCTCAACTGCGACATTTTGGTGACCCCGACGTGATAAGAAAATAGTCGGTGGGGGCCCATACAGGGTCCTAGCAATTGGCATACGTTACCCACTGGGACGTAGTGGGGGAGGCGGCATTGGTGCAGCTGAGAGTGGCAGGTGGAAGCCACAGGGAGGTCCGGACCTGATTCTCTCAAATCAAGACACCTGGAAGTAGGTGAGCCACCAACTAGTAATAATGGGACAAAATTTATCTAAAGAGGAAGAAAATGTTCTGTCTACATGGAAAGTTTTGTTAAGAAATAAGGGAATTAATACATCAGACTATGCACTTCGTAATATAATGCTGTGGGCTAAATCACAGAATTTTGGCACTGATCCCGACACAGCATTTAGTGTTAAGGCATGGAAAAAGGTCGGGGACAGACTTTGGCAAGTCATTCGAGCGGGAGATAAAACAGTTGTTGATCTAGCAGTTACTTGGAACTCACTCTTTGAGGCTTTAAAGGAATGGAAAATAGAGAGAGAAACAAGAGCAAGATGCGGACGAGGAGTCGGGCCTGATAACAGAACCTGACGGGAGGGCCTCTGAGGTAGAAGGGGGCTCTGATGGGAAGACTGCCAAAGCTTCCGGGAAGGCTACCAGAGCTTCTGGGCTGGTTGCCAAGGCTTCTGGGAAAGCTGCCAAAACTTCTGGACAACCTGCCCTAGCCTCTTCTTATCAGGCCCCTAAGCCTCCTTATCTCACACCTGTGCAGCAGCTCGCGATCGTGCCTGTATATACTACACCGCTACGCCAGTTAGCTGAAATGTCTCTAGCAGAGAGAGAAACCCAGCCACCTGCCCCCCACTTCCCTCCTCTCTGGTCCAGCCATCTGCCCCTCCGCTTCCCTCTAAGCGGCTTGAACAATCTGCAAGGCTGTATCCTCCGTTACTTGACAGTGACAGCAACAGTGAATCAAGTGATGAGTCGCCCGCAGTAACACCTAAGTTGGGGCAAGGAGCTCTGGTCCCTTCATCTCCTAAGAGCTCTAGCCTTGCTGCCCCATGGACTTTGCCTCCATGTCAAGTAACTGTGCTTCCTCAACACCCTCAGGAGTTCTGGGAATTTGTTAGGAGGAAAGCAGTTGAAGAAAATAATTGGGACATAATAGAAAGGTTAGGTGCTCCAAGAGTACCTCAGGAGAGCAGTGCCAATGCAAATGTTGCTTGCGATAATCCTATGGCTTTTCCAGTTTTCAAAGCAGTTCCTGGAACAGGACAGAACGACAGTCATCACGTCTTCGCCTGGAGGGTTGTGCAAGACCTCCAATCGAAAGTAGCTCAGTATGATATTAATTCCTCAGAGGTAATGCAATTAATATATGTGATTAATGCAGATTTGCTTGCACCTTATGACATCACTCATCTTGCTACAATTCTATTCCAACCAGTACAATATGGTGTATTTCAAGAAACTTGGAGGCGAGTGGCTGAGCGCACCGCTTTAACAAATATGCAGTTGCCTCAACACGACCCTTGTCATGCTGTGGGTGTTGATGTCCTACTGGGCACTGGGCCTTTTGCTAATCCAGATTTACAGGCAAGGTGGGATCCTTCGATTTTGGCACAAGCTCAGCAAATTGGCATGGGTGCTTTAACTAAAACAATGGAAATGGCAGCTCCAAAACAGAAATATATCACTATACAACAAGGGATGAGAGAACCATTTTTGCAGTTTGCAGAAAAACTTGCTGCCGCTATTGAGAAACAGGTAGATGATGAAACTTTGCGAGACAAATTGTGCATACAGTTGGCTAAAGAAAATGCAAACCCAGATTGCTGAAAGATTATTGACACTTTGCCTGGGGAACCCACCTTGTCTGAAATGGTTACTGCTTGCTCGAAAGTTGGTTCAGTTGAGCATAAAATGACAGCTCTTGCTGCAGTGCTAAGACCTTCAGCAAAGTGTTATAATTGTGGACAACAGGGGCACGTAAAGTCACAGTGTACTGTCCGGAAAACAACATTTAGGCCAAGTGCAAGCAGCGATGTTGTACGTAATCGTTGTGCTAAATCTGGGCACTATGCTAAGCAATGCAGGAGTAAATATCATGCAAATGGTCAGCTATTGCTGGGAAACCCAAAGAGGAGCGCGAAGGGGCGCGTGGGGAAACAAATACCCCAACAACCGCAACAGAAAATGCGGGCCTTCCCAGCCCTGCAAAGCTACCCATTTGCGAACAATATTCAGGGGCAACAAGTGGGTCCGCAGGCATTGATATACCCACCGCTGACACAGTAACCATTTTAACAAAAGAAATATGTAAGGTACCCCTTGATGCCTATGGTCCAATAGGACGGGGATTGAGTGCATTTTTGATAGGGAGATCAAGTACTACACTTAGAGGTATTCATGTGCATCTAGGGCTTATTGATGCTGATTATTTAGGGCAGATTCATGCCATGGTATCCATTGATGATCCTCCTGTCACTATTCAGAAAGGAACTTGCATTGCTCAAATTGTACCTTTTGTGAGTTCTGTTCCAAATACAGTGGACCGAAGTCGAGGCACAGGAAGCTTTGGATCAACAGGAGTACCTCAAGTGTTCTGGACTGAGAAAGTAACAGAGAGTCGTCCAGAAAAGACATGCACTCTCACCGCCAGTGGATGTCATATCAGTAACAGGTTTGATTGATACTGGAGCAGATGTCACAATACTCTCGCGACTTTGCTGGCCTCAATCATGGCCTCTCACTCGTGCAAGTTTTGGACTCCTGGGATTGGGTGGTGCTACAACAGGTGGCCTGTCAGCCATTGTAATTAATGTGAAACATCCTGATGGCCAACAAGCTAACATCAGACCCTATGTTGCCGATGCTCCTCAAAGTTTGTGGGGATGAGATTGTTTTTCTCAATGGGGTGTCAAAATTACTACAGATTTTTAATGGGGGCCACTGTGTTGCAGGGCAATGAACATCCAGTTGTACCCCTGACATGGTTGACAGATAAGCCTGTCTGGGTTCGCCAGTGGCCCCTGACTACTGAAAAGCTTACTGCCCTGCAAGAATTAGTTACAGAACAATTGCAAGCAGGACACATTGAGGAATCATTCAGTCCCTGGAACACCCCTGTTTTTGTAATAAAAAAGAAATCGGGAAAATGGAGACTTTTACATGATTTACGGCAGATAAATGCTCTAATGGCAACAATGGGAGCTTTACAACCAGGCCTTCCTACACCTACGATGATTCCACAGGAATGGCAAATAGTTGTCATTGATCTAAAAGATTGTTTCTTCACTATTCCATTGGCTGAGCAGGACAAAGAAAAATTTGCTTTTACGGTGCCTTCTATAAATCATGCTGAACCGGATAAAAGATATCAATGGAAGGTACTCCCACAAGGCATGAAAAATTCGCCAACTATTTGTCAATGGTTTGTGGCACAGGCCTTGCCAAAAGTCCGGGAGCAATTTAAAAACTGCTACTGCTATCATTACATGGATGATATCTTGTTGGCATCTGACAACAAACAACAGTTGTCAGCTCTTAAACAATGTGCTGTGACAAATTTGAAAGCTTTTGGCCTGATCGTTGCTCGAGAGAAAGTGCAGGAACACATGCCTTGGAAATACCTAGGTATGTTGGTGACCAACACTCAAGTTATGCCTCAACCTGTAAAGTTAGACATTGATGTTAAAAGTGCTACTGATGTACAGAAATTGGTTGGTTTATTAGGTTGGATTCGATCATATTTAGGCATAACTAATCATCAGTTGCAGCCATTGTTTGATTTGCTTTCAGGCATCACTTCCTCTACTGATAAGAGGCAACTGACCTCATCAGCTTTTTGGAAGAAGAAGACCTTGGAAGAAGTTGAATTAGCCCTAGCACACAAATTTGCTAACAGGATAGATACCTCTGTTGGTGTTCAATTTTTTATTTTGAAAGACCATGAAATACCATGTGGAATACTATGTCAATGGGATGATAATTGGGAAGATCAACTGCATATTCTGGAATGGATATTTTTATCTTTCAGATCTCGGAAAACAGCTCCAGGACTTTATGAGCTTTTTGCAGATATTATCATCAAGGGCAGCAGGCGTTGTCATGAGATTTTAGGACAGGACCCTGTGACCATTGTGATACCTGTACAACAGTGGTATTTTGAATGGTGCTTTCAAAATAATCATGAATTGCAATCTGCCTTATCTTGTTTTGCAGGCCAAATCTCATATCATTTGCCTTCTCATCCTGTTCTAACACTGACTAAAGAGATTCCTTTTGAAGGCAAGCAAGTTTATTCTCCTGTTCCAGTGGAAGGTATAACGGTTTTTACAGATGGGTCCGGGAAAACCGGAAAAGCAGCTGTGGCTTGGAGAAAGGATGATCACTGGGAATGTCAGACAGTGATTCAGCAGGGATCTCCTCAACTGGTTGAACTTTCTGCTGTTCTTTTGGCTTTTACTTTGTTTCCTGGTTCTGTAAATATAGTTACTGATTCAGTTTATGTTGCCAATTTGGTTAAGCATTTAGATCAAACAGTGTTATATAATATTCAAGAGAAACCATTGTTTACCATATTAGTGAAGTTGTGGACAGTTATTGGTGCTCGAAAACATCCTTACTTCATCATGCACATTCGCAGCCATACATCATTGCCAGGATTTTTTGCTGAAGGTTATGCCTATGTAGACTCTTTAGTAGCTGCTGCTGCAATCAAAACTGTACCCAATGTGTTGCAGCAGGCAATTTTATCCCATCAATTTTTTCATCAGAATGCTCAAGCTTTACAGCAGCAATTCAAATTGTCTACTGCCGAGGCAAAATCTATTCTTTCCTCTTGTCCTGACTGTCATATGACTCATATCACTCAGTATTATGGTACCAACCCTAGAGGTCTTTCTGCATTAGAAGAATGGCAAACTGATGTTACAAAAATGCCAGAATTTGGTCACTTCAATTATGTTCATGTTACAGTTGATACTTTTTCTCATGCAATGGCTGCTTCAGCATTCACAGGAGAAAAAACTCGAGATGCTATTCGTCATTTTTATCATGCTTTTTCTATTTTAGGTGTTCCGTGTCATGTAAAAACAGATAACGGCCCAGCATATGCTTCGCAGAAAATGCAAGCATTCCTTCGTGCCTGGGGCATTGAACATTCAACAGGTATTCCACATGTCCCCGCGGGCCAATCAATTATTGAAAGAGCTCACGGACTTCTTAAACGTCAGGTTCAAAAACAAAAAGGGGGAATGCAACAGGAGTCACCTCAAGTGAGATTAGATAAAGCTGTTTATGTGTTAAACTTCTTGCGTCCCCTACCTGACTCACAGTTATCTCCAATCTTTTGCCTTTTTTCTTCTTTGAAATCTAAGCAACCAAATTTCCATAGAAATGTCAAGGTGTGGGTCAAGGATTTGATTACTGGTATATGGTCTGGTCCAGTAGAATTGATAACCTGGGGGAGGGGTTATGCTTGTGTTTTGACAGATAATGGTCCTCGATGAGTTCCTGCTCGCTGTGTCAAACCTTACCTAGACCGTGCAGGAAAGGACAGGATCGATGGTTCCGCAGCTGAAGCAGAACGTGCGGATGACACTGGCTAAGACCATATATCAGTAATTAAAGATGGATGAAGGACAGGAACGATTGCATTAAGAATGAGAATTCTGTTGATGGTTGTGATTGTGATTTTGTGTGTCCCCTCTCTGCTTGGATTTTTGCAAAGGGCCCTGCAAAAATCCATAGCAGCTGTATTTACAGTTCAAAAACAAAAAAGGGGGAATTGTGGAAGGGGCTAGCAGCGGGCCTGTTGGCTAAAGGAGTGAGAAGTAAGAGGAAGAAGCTGAACCAAGGAGATCAAGAGAGGAAAGATGGGAGCCTTCTCTGACTGGAGGGGAAAAAACTGGAAAGTGTATCAGCCATTTTCACTAATAAAGTGTTGCCAACTGTTGCCAACGATTGTTAACGGTTGCAAACAGTGCTAACGGTTGACAACTAAGACTGAGTGTGCTTGTGGTCTCTGCTTTAATGTCATGACCGCCTCGACTGCGACAGTCCCCTGTCTCACCCCTCCAACCTTTCCAAAGAGCAGCCCAGCACTTCTTGCAGCACAAAACCCCAAGAGGTATGTCATCCATTCAAATCAGCCTTTAAATGTGTGGGAAACAGCCAGAGATTATTTGATATGCCTGTAGAACAAACCATTATCGAAACAGACAAACAGAGCTACCATGGGAAATTTCTGTAAATGAATTACAGATTATAAGGTATCGGTTATTATTTAAATGAACAGAAACAAGCAAATATACATATATGTGTCCTTTTGTGATCATGATCAGTATATATGTAAACAATATATGTTTAAACACGTATATATACATATCTGTTTCTATATCACAGTTTTCATTTATGAGCTTTCTGGCTGTCATCCCTCAAACTGTGCTTGAAAGCAAACTGTGTGTTTTTTATGTGTGGCATAGTAGCTTGAAAATTGATTTTTTTGAAGCACTTTGAAAAGGGCAAAGAAAAAGTAAGAACAGAGTTCATCATGACTCAGCAGAAGGATACACGGAGCAGCAGAGGCCTTGACTGAACATGTTATGCCATGGCACTGGTGTCCTTCCATGAACTCTGAGAAGCTGGGAAGTCAAGATTTGAACACCTTTAGAAGGGTTGTCTTATTTGCTGTGTTCTGCAATTGTTTACATTTAGAATCTTTAACCTTTCTGTATAACCTTCTATCTGTTATGTTGGCAGACATTCAAAAATGGAAAAAAAATTACAAAGCACTATATTAAAAAAGGTAGTTACTGAAAGCACAGTATGGTCAACTGATGTGCAGTGCTCCAGCCCAAAAGATATGTGCACCCCTTTTTTGCCCTGCATGCTCCCCACATGGACAGGACTCAGTAAGGGAGTGTCTTTCTGCTGGAATATCTTGGAAGAGGTTAGGGAGGGGACATGGGCAGACCACTGAAGGCGTCTTTCTGGAGGCAGTGGGTGTCAATGTCAGAGGACTTGAGACAGTCCATCACCTTAACTTCTGCTAGTCAAGGAAGACTGTCTGGCTGGAGTTATTCAGGCTCTCTGTGTAGCTGGCCAAAATCTGTTTGTCTCAAGTCGTCTGGATGAGAAAGGTGATTTTACGAGTTTTGCAATGTTTAATCAGATGGAGAAAAAGCCTTGCTATTTCTCTGTAGGGAATTACTGTAAAAAGAATGTTGAATATGTGGACTGTAAAGAAGTAATGTTAATCACTGGCCTAATGACTGTTATTATGAGGATTAAATAATAATTTTCTGTAAATTGGCTATAGATATTAATTATTGTTAATCAGCATCATTCTTAATACTGTAGTTCATTGTGAAATCTCTTGCAGGCTTTATACTTTGAAAAGCTGTATTTGGCATTGCTTTGAGAAGTTCTCAGTCACAATAATATTTTAGTATAGTTTCTTTTTGGTTCAAGGATGTAGTGACTTTACAAGTAAATGCATGAATGCTTGAATACCATACATGACCACTCTGATAGTGGGACTGATTAACAGTGGCTCTGGTTTCTGTTCAATCTTATTCAAACTCTTTTATCTGTAATTATTATAAAAATATCCTGGATTTTGTTTTTCTCTCAGATGGCAGTGACACTAGTTAGAAGGCTATACCTCAGTGATAATCCACAAATTAAAATAATAAATTGCAAACACTACAGGACCTGGAAGAAACCATTACAGTCTATTAGTTGCAGTTCAGAGTGCTAATGAGGTGCTTGCATCAGGCTTACTGGGAGGGTCTCTACTTGACTGCACTGCCAGCCACAGTGCCTTAGCAGCGCAGGCGGATTCTCTAAGCTCCTGTCCCAGACAGATGAAAGCCTCTGTTGAGCAGCACAGGCTACTGGATTCCCTGCTGCCAAGGGCAAGCAAACTTCTTATGATGCTCTACAGACATTGGGCCCAGAGAATTCAGTGTTGGATTTTGAATGTCACCTCTCTTGTGATGGGATATTCCCACCACACCGCAAGTGGTGGGACTGCACAGGGACTGCTCTCAAGTTCCATCTCTGCTGAAACTCCTGTATTGCATAGAGGGAGGTGAGCAGGAAAAACAAGTTCATGGAGATGGAAAAACCCATTGGATGATTTTAGACCCCACAAGAAATGCAGCATCTTGCTCAAAAAATCATTTTGGAATGCCCAGACACAAAAGGAAGGAGCAGAAGAATCAAAGACAGTCCAAGATTGGGGGCAGAGTCCACAGGTGGGTTGATACTTCCTCCAGCTTCAGATACAGTGGTGGTGGCTGTCCCTCCCAGCCCTCACAGTTTATTTCTGAAGGATGAATGAGGTGAGTGACAAACCCCTCCTGAAGCTCTGGTTTCCTTTTTTCCACATCAGCTCCTGTCTCCCCAGTCACAGGCTGGTAAGTTCTGACCTTTACTCTCTCTTTCTTAACTAGGGGAGGCAGCAGGTTATATGCACATTGCAGGAGGCTGATGAAAGCACACACAAAGCACAGCTTACAGGGCTAAAGACAGGCAGGACACAAATCCTTGCAAAATGTGAAAGCTTATATGCTACATAGTTTAGGGCTGATACACGGAACAGACACATGTATTGCAGCACTTGAAAGCCCTTCCTTGAGGATACTGCACTGGTACTATTTGTGCATGCAGTCATGCATTCACAGTGCACACACAGTGCAGTGTCTTGTCCCTGGCTGCTTCTGCTGCATTTTCATTTGCTGAGCTGAAGAGCTTGAGCCTGGTGTAGGTACCCACGTGTTACGCCTGAGGCAGGAATTTGTTACAGTTTCAAAGAAAGCACTCCCTTTCTGCCCGGAGCAGCATTGAGGCATCTCTTCACATTCAGTCCTCACAGCCTTCAGAGAGAAAGTTGAAATCAAAAAGAAGACTCCAAATAAAAGAAGAAGCCTGGGAAATTCTCTTCACAAAGCCTTTTCTGACACAGATGGGAGATGTGCAGCATTTGCAACTTGTGAATTTAGAAAGAAACATTTACCTTGAGGGATGAGGGGCCTCCTTCTGCTGCTGGCTGCTGTGACAGCCTCTGGAAACGTGAGGCAGAGCAGGACATGGAAGAGAGAAAGGCCTGTAGCACAGCATATACAATCCAGCTATGGAAATCGTTTCCACTGGGTGTCACTGTGACCACGAGGTTAGCAAAGCTGAAGCAGTAAGCGTTTCTTAACATTCACAACAGAAATATTCAGGCTTGTGGAGAACCATGGTCTTAGTAGCTTCTGATTTAGAAGTCAAGTCCTCAGGGGCTTATCCCATACTTCTTATATGCCTGCTGTTTGTCCATAGAACTGTGGTCAACAGCAGAATGATGAAGCACAGCACTGTTCTTGAACCTGGCCTATGCTTCAGGTGCTTCTTGTTTTGCAGCCTTTTTAGAAAGTGCTATGAGGAGATCTTACAAATGCTCTGTCTCCTTTTTGGCCTCTGGAAGACCCACTCTATGTCTTAGTTACTGTGATTGTAATCAAGGGAAGTTTCAATGCATCTACTATTTGCCAGTATTCTGGGGAGCTGACTTTTGCAAGGTTCCAAGATCCCGAAAGCTGCTTGAGTGTTGTCTGAGACTAATTAAACCTGCTTAAATTCATGAAGGGGAAATGCCATGATACTGTGATCCAAAGTGAGAGAGGGCATGGACAAAGGCATTGGACTAGCAGGAGCCAAATTTGTGTGTGAGGAGTAGGTTACCCTAGTGTCTCCAGCCACTTTTTTCATCACTGGTGTAGCATGCTCTATTTTCACCCATCAATGCTAGTTTTCACACCAAACACCAACATCACTCCTAAAAATTTAATATACCACATGTGTTCCAGTAGGATTAACAGTGTCAGCTCCTTGCTGCACAGCAGATCTCTGAGGGGTTTTGCATCCTGGTGTAAGAATTTCTTTTCCCCCAAAAGTAAGGAGATTTTCCATGTAAAAACCCCACACGCCAAACAAACTTGGTACAGTTTTTGTGAGATGAGGTAAGAGGAGAACTTGGTGTGAGCACCCAGCTGAGATAGCAATCATTTCTTTGAGAGATAGGATAATGACAGTAATGTTTCCTTCTCAGTTCATTGCTCTAGCTAAGCCTCACTCCTGAGTCAGCCCTGTGTGTACCAACATGCAGCACCCTGGGCAGGGCTGCAGCCCCCCAGCATCGCTGTCCAGCCTTTTCCCGGGATATGTGGCCCTGCAGCTACTGCAGCTGTGCTATCCTTCCTACTGCCCCCATCACTAGGCAGCTGGAGTGGGAAGCCAAGGTCAGGGAGGAATTCAGTGGCTTAAAAGTGGCTGGGAAAGAACAGAAATAGGCCAATAAAGGGCAGGAGTAATTTCTAGGAAATTATGTTACTTGTTTTCAGGGTCAGCACTTAAATAATAGACTGCACACAATGCTGTAAATCTCTACTTAAGTATAAGCATATGGAAAGTATTTTGGGAAAAATTAACTTCGTAAATTATGGTTTCTCTGTTTTCACTCAGTCCTCCCCTTTCTTGATGATTACTGCTTCAGTTCTACCTCATTTCATGGACTTTCTGCCTTGCCATACAGAGGACATGGCAGCAGTGTATCTCAAAGGACTCAAATTCTTCTGCAAAATGACTTTTGAGCTTCCCAAGTATCATCAAGTAGAGAAAGAGACCAAAAAGCTGTGCTAAGGCAGACACAAGGGGTGATGTTCTAAGAGAAATAGCATATGGTAATGTCTTGCCAGACCTTGGACTTGTGCTTTGCTCCCGGGCCAGGGTGAGTGAGCAGGGAGCTGGATGCATGTGTGGTGCTCTCAGGGAAGACCTCTGCACTTGACGATGAATGCAGCCTTCATTCTTTCATGGGTTGAAAGAGTTATTAGATGCACTTTTGTCTTTTGACCTGAGGTACAGCTCTGAAGCACTTTGCCTTTAAGCTGCCACAAGGTCTCCAGCTCCCATTTTGCATCTGCATAATTTTTCTATTCTCCTCATCGGGGTGTTAAAAGGTGCGCCCACCTTTCCACAAATTTAAGTACTCTGAAGGGTGTTGTCCTTATCTGCTTTTACAAAGAGTCTTTACTGAGATTTGTTCTATACCAGGGCTTCCAGTCCTGCTTCAAGATCTCCCACCTAGAACAGGTCAGAAAGATTTCTTGTCCCAAGAGAAAACACCTAGATTTAAGTGCTTATATTGTAAAGGAGGCCAGAAGAACAATTTTATTATTTAACTGGTGTTCCAAGGGATATTAGCCCAGCTTTGATCCTCTCTCTTTTCCCCCTTTTCTCCTTTTTATCTTTTGTCTTTTTTCTTTTTCCTTCACCATTTAATAAGGTAAATGTAACTTTGAATAATACAACAAAATTATCTGTAACAAATAATTTTGACTTTGTATACAGGCATATTTGATGTACTTTTGATGGTAAAATATGCAAGTGGTGAAGAATGTATTCTCATGTTGATAAAGTGCTGTCCACCTGAAAAAAAAATTAAAAGTTTTTATAACTTAAAAGCTCAAACCCTTCCTAGGATGCACTTTGAGAATAGAGGCTAGCCTCAGTTTGTGTAGGAGCTGCCCTGCTGTTGAGCTGTGGCAGAACATGAAGGGAATGTTGAGTCTACCTTAATTTGACAAAACCACTTTTTCTTCCTGACCAAGATGAAGGCTCAGCCTTCCTCTCATCAGAGGCAGAGGACAGAAATGGATAGAAGGGAGAGGGAAGATGAATTGTGGAATTTTCCCTCTGCAATCCCCAGGTGGTATATTTTTGTAGCCAGGGTAAATTAAAGACAGAATGTATCTGAAGACTGGGATAAATTTTTGAGGTTTTTCCTCTCAATAGTTTCACATTTTCCATGCAGTGACACAGCATTGGGATATTTTCCTTTGGAGATCTTTGGGTCCTTGAAGTGGCCTCTTAAGTTTAAAGTAGATATAAGACAGCATGAAAAAGAAGTGAGTTGCACGATTTCCTTTAATATGACAAATTAATTTTAATAACTTATTGCAGCATCAATGCTGGTTTTGACCAGTTCTGCCACATAAGGGTTTTGTCTATTAGCTTTTAATACCCCATTATTCTACACTCTCAAGTATATTTCTGATTATTTTTTTAAATGTTGTATTTCTGATTCTTTTGTAAATGAGCCTCTGGCTTGTCATATGGTTAATAACAAGGTGCAAAGAGGCTGCTTCAGAAACATTTGCTTTTCTGAATGCCACATGTGATTTAACAGCACCATACCTAGCACAACTATTGCACCTATCAGGTGCTATTATTTTCACAGCAGTCACTGAGCTATCTGTAGTAGCAGAAATGAAGGTCAGTTATTTTTCTCTCAGTTACCCCTGAATTTAATTTAGTATCAATCAGGCTCTAGAGCCTCAATAGCTACCCCGCAAGTAAAAAAGGTGACATGCAAAATTATTACTTTTGGCCTCAAAGTTTATGCACTCAAGGTCTAAAACCATCTGGTTTTATCCCAATACAATTTTCCATTTTCATTTTTCAGCTGAAAGATCTGAATACCCTATTTAAATCCAACAAAACATTTCTACATTATGTAGAAAACTTGGCCACTTCTGCTATCATGAACACACACAACTCTTTAGCAGAAAGCTTGATAACATGAAGATTTTCTCTTAAAACTGAAAGATTTGATTTCAAGTATCTGCCTCTCATTGGATTAGGTATCAGCTATCTGCTGGATACAAACTCGACACTTCCTTTGGGATGTGTCTCATTTGGTCTCTTTTGTCCAGGTGCCTGGTGTGGGATTGATGTTTAAAATTACATGTCAAACTGTACCTTCCATTCTTTTGCTATCATAGCTATAAGAAAGGAGTGAGGAAGGATCTGGGTTTGTGCTCTTTCTTCATTTAAGTGGCAATTTGTTGAAAGCATGAGGGCAAGACTTAAGCAATGTAGAATAAAGGGTTTAAATTACAATTTTTAACTGCTTACTTTAGGTTTTTCTGATGCTGCTCTCTATTTACTTTCAGTGTAACAAGAGTATATGAGGCAAAAGAAGATTGTAAAATATTGTAATTGTCACTTTCTTCAATAAGATGCAATATCTCATTGACAAATACATCTGAAATTTGTAGTAAATTTTCCACAAAACCTTAGATATTTCCTGCTTAGCAGGGTTTGAGGAAAGAAAAAAAGAAGTAAAAACCCTTAAAAATCAATAAAAAACTTTTTTAGACTTATGGAAAAGGAAAGTATACTCATTTTTAAAAAGTTAGGGGAAAAATATGCTACACAGCATTGGCACCCTCAGATGACATAAGGGCTTTCAATCTGTTGAAGAGAATTGTTCTTAATTGTCTTACACAGATAACAAACTTTCCCCTCCTTGTCTTATATTGCACACATATCTTGTCAGTATATTCTCTTGTCTCCTTTAAGAGAGAAGACGAAAGCAGAACAAATTCAGGGTTATGTTACCTTATACTGATGATAAATGGACCTTTAAACATATGACAATCAGAAGAATTTGGCAGATTGAAGACAAAAAAAGAAGGAGGTCAGGGTTAATTTAAACAAAAATTTTAGCTTCTAACCACATTTGATCTCATCCTGAAAGAAATTATTTAATGTATTATTGCATGGAAATGGAAAGAGCTGGAAAAACCTTAAAAGTCATCTGACACAGCATTGAATTTCCAGCATATTTTTAACTGTGTGTCTTGGAAAAAAAGGAAACAGCTACAATTCTAGCCCTGCTTTCCAGAGGGGAAAAGGTATTTGCACAGAGGTTTATTGCTGATGAATGAGAACTACCTCAGAAAAATGTTTACTGTGTACAAATGCCTTGCACGTAGTAGAGTGAGAGGAGAATTCTTCAGTAAATACAGCAAAACAAGCTTTTAATTTGCAGTGGGGTATTGATGAGACAGCCAAGGCTGATTTTGTTATACAATGACTGTGCCAGAACACCCAGTGAATCTGCATCTTGCACACTTTTTTCTGTTTTTGGCTGCTCATGGCACTTATTTTCATTTTCATATGGTTACTATTCATCCAGTATTTTTCAGAGCCTGAAAGTGTGTTAAAAGCAGATACACAATTGTTGTGGAAAAAATTCTCTAGGTTGTATTGGACTAGCTAACTTTGCTGAAGATTGGGGGTCTTGTACTCTTTGCTGGCCAAGCAATGTAGTCAATACCTAAATCTTCCAAAAGCTTGAGGTCTCCTGTTTCCCAGTCTCACATAGGAGGTGGTCAATCACAGACAAGTTGTCTTTTAATTGATAAGTTTTCCTCAGAATTAAATATTGCAGAACTACGTGCACTACCTAACATTTCTGGAGAAGAAGCAGCATATATATGTGTGTGAAAAGGCATGCATATTCCCTCTTTGCACCTTCTCTAATGCACAGAGCAGAACACAGAGATCTGGAGCAGCTTTACAGTGGCTGAACATTGCTGCCCAAATTGGTACCCTGCCATCCATTTCTGCTTACACCCTTTCTATTTGCAGCCATTTCTATATGGGCCTTCTTGTGTGTAGGAGGGTGCAGGAAACTTTTCCCACTTTTCTCCAGTTTAGCCTTGCTATACAGGCCAGTTCTGCAGGGAGGTGTCAAAGTACCACATAACCATGACTCAAAAACTCACTGGAGGCTCTGTCAATGTTTCTGGTAATTTTGCTCATTAATACACAGAAATTGAAGCCTGTAGGTTCCTTGACTCAGTTTGTTGAAAATTTAGCCTAGACCTTGTAACTATTTAATGCCATTAAAACCTTAACAGCAACATGCACTGAATTTAGCACATTTTCAGTGATGGCAAAGTTGTTAGTTAGACCTTTATCTGCAGACATGGGTTAAACTATGCAAATTTTTGGTTCCCACGAATTTTCTTATGATTTTGATATTTCTGCACTGTATAACCCTAAATATATTTTAATATTCTGTTTGAAGCTGTATGTCTGCTGTATGCCAAAGTGCATCTAATGTCTTATAAGTGAGTAGCTGCTAAAATTTCTTGACTAGAAAGTGACTTACAGCTAGATGGAACTCTTCTAGAAAGAGGCCACTTCATTAGCATTGGCTTTGTGTATTGTCTGTGGCATAAAGTTTGAGCTTAGCCCCAAAATATACCAGTTTTAGGCACAGTGGTAGCACACTGTCAATCTCCATGTGTTAGTATGGAGGGATCACTAAGCTCTCTGGGTGTCAGAAGTCCCCTGTGGCACTAGAATCCTGTCTTACTGGATGGGGTTTGCTACCCAAATTACATCAGTACACAAACCTAGTCTTTACCACTATAGCTGTACTGGTAAAATGTTTTGAGCATTGATCCTGCTTTGGAAGGCAGAATTTTAGAGGCTCTTTGGGTGTAGTTTTGGCTGAATGGGGAGTGGGAGAAATACTGGAAGTCGGATTCTAAAAGCTTCAAGAGAGAAAGACACTTCTAGCTGATCTGATTAATTGTTTTCTGGATATATTAAAAGCCATTCCCTATTCACCAGATAGTCACCCAAAAGAAAAAAAAAATTGCATCCCTCTGTCCTTTCTTATTTAAATACCACTGCTTGGAATAAGTATACCAAGTATATTTTTCCATCAGTCTTCCAGTAAAATAAAACCAGGGCTGTGATTACTGATATTTTGGAAGTGGCAAATGGCAGAAAAAGTGACAGCAATCCTCCAAGAACTTTTTAGCCTAATAAGCAAGAAAGAAGCTTTACTTAAAGATCTTCTTATACTTACATTATTAGTGATAGAAATTGCATGACACAATGGAAGCCAAGAAGCCTGTTTCAGGTTCTTGAGTTAGTCACAGATAAAAAAATTTAGTTTTCAACTTTTTTCCCAATTTTAAATTGAGCCATTAGTGTCATTTTTGTGAAGGTTACTTTGCATTCTGACTGCCTTTCAACTACAGTGTTATTTGCAAACTACTTAGTGTAATCAATGCCTGACTCAGTCTGGCCTGGTAAACTGGGCAAAGCACACTCTGAGCATGATTAGCAAACACAGGGAGGCCTTGGGGTTTTTTAAATTTGAAAACATCAAGAACTGTAATCAAATCAAAATAGTGGATTTTTCTTCATCCATTTGATACTGTTATAAAACAGAAACTATGAGGCCGTGTTAGGATATATTTCTTTTGGAGCTCTCCAAGTAAGCAGCAGTCCAAGTAAGAAGCCTGCTTTGAGTAAGCAGTCTTTTTAACAAGCATGCAAGCTCACCAAATTGTAATTGTGCAAAGTTTGTCTACACCTTTGCATAAGACATGGTGTTGGATACGTAGAAGGCAAAAAACCCACGAGTTTGTAAAATGTTAATTTGCATAAAGAAGGAGACTTCATCCACTTTGGTAAAAAAATATAGATTTTTTTCACTGTGTGCTGCTGAGAGCCTATATTTTAATACCTCAGATGATGAAAAATTTCATCTTAAATGTATTATAATAGGTAAGAAATTCTCAGGGGTCAAAGATTGCCTTACTAACTGAATATTGTAATGCTGCATCTCTTTGGACCATACTGCGATATTTTAGGCTTCTGAATCTTTGGTCTGGTACTGTAATAACCTCACCTGTTACATTTTTTTTAAAATACCAAATGTCAGAATAACATCATACTCTTTTCAATTAAGATGAATGCTTATGGAAAAATACAATTGTTGTTGATAATATAAACAGTAACTATTTAAGTTTCAATTTTTTAATGAAAGCTTAAAAAATCTTATTTTTTAATTTTGAAGGCTCTTAAAACCTCACAAATTCAAAAAAACCTCACAAATTCCAAATTCTTAAAACCTCCATAAATTGTTATTTTAACAATTAAAAAGAAATATAAATCAGGAAGAAAAATTTTTTAAAATATTCCTGTTTAAAATTAATTTTTAAAAGAATTAATGGAATTAAACATTGGTAGATTTTATAGCAAAAGATTCAACTACCTGTCAACCTGCAACTCTCTTTATCTTGGTATCTCATGAGAACAACAAACAAATAATTTAAAAGAATAGAACAGCCTCTTAATATCTAAACCAAAATTTTTATCTTGCAATATAATAGTAACAGATGCAATTCAAGTGGATTTGGGGTAAAAAATGAAATAAATTCAAGAAACTCGCTGTCCTATGTTAGTATTAAATTTGGAAGAGCAGTACTTTAACCTGCCACAATTCACTTTACCTGTCTTTCATTTCTTCCCCAAGTCTGGTATACTCTGCATGCTTCTCTAAACCCCTTCCAGTTGCATAGCCAGAGTCTCCATTTACTGTCTTTGGGATTAAGGAGCCCTTGTCTATTACAGCGACTTGATGAGGTCTCCAGGGTGAGAGAAGGACGAGAATCCTGTTTGATGATCAGAAGGCTAGATTTATTGTTATATGATATATAATACATTATAACTATACTAAATAGAATAAGGAGAGAAGTTGCAGAGGTTGCTAAGCTAACAATAGAATAGAAAAGAATCTAAAAACAAGAGAGTTCTCTGTCACTGTGTTCCAGAGAGCTTGCCCTGTGATTGGCCCTTAATTGTACACATGGAACATGAACCAATCACAGGTGCATCCTATTGCATTTCACAGCAGCTGATAATCATTGTTTACATTCTCTTTCTGGGGCCTCAGCTTCCCAGAAGGGATAATCCTAAAAGAAAAGATTTCTATGAAAAATGTCTGTGACACTTGTCCAGTTCAAAGGGGTCTGCAAACCACATCTGTTAAGGATTAAGCTTGGCACTGTTGAAGAGGAGGGTGCATGGGTGGCAACCTGCATGGACAACCCTGCCTTCCCTGCTTTTCAACCTCATTTACCAAGTTAGCTTGCCTGAAATCAGGTTGCACACACTGAATCTGTTCCATCCACAAAGGCTCTCTGATGTTCTCCTTGGTGGCTCTTACTCCATCTCCTTATATTAGATACCCGTCCAGTAAAACTATTGCTAGATAGGTCAGCATTCCCTGAAACTTAGAGTAAATGTCCACCCTGATGCTTAGAGTGGTGAGTGACAGGCTGTACCTCTGTGGTTATGGATCAGTAGTAGGGAAATTACTTCAACTTTCATGGCATCCATAGCAGGATGGCCACAAGCAGCTTGTGCAGTCCTACCCCTCTGCCTTATGCATATGGGTGGGAAGTGAGGTAAAGGATTGGGCTGGAAATGCAGCACCAAACCCTGTTCCAGTTTCTGGAATATAGATTCTCAGAACCATAAAATCATTTCGTTTGCAAAAGGGTTTTAAGGCCATCGAGTCCAACTGTAAGCATATACATTTTAACTTCAATGTTCTAATTATCCACCAGTTTAACCTTGATAAGACTTCAGGCATACAGTAGCTGCATCAACATGCAGAGTGCCAGAACGAGCTATTCCTGTTAATCTACATGTTGCACATGTCCACATGGATGTAAACAACTGCAGAACTGCAAGGCCAATGCATGAGCTTGGGATGTAAAACAGGCCATTAACAGAGAAGCACATCTGCTGAAGGATCTTGTCTTTATGAGATACATTTCAGGTGAGGTTATCAGACAGAAAACTCAAAACCCTCCTGCTCACAAAGCTTGTATAACCTGTACCACTGAGAGGAAGTGAAAATGAGCAATTTTTGTGAGCTGATTTAGAGAAAAAGCTTTTCAAAAATAATAGTTAAATTGTCAGCCATATCAGTATTTGTTTTATGGTGGATTATCTACTGTGGTATAAAGAAAAACTTAAGGAAAAAACATTTAAAATGCAATTCCTTGCCTGACATTGTCCCTCTAACTCTTTTACTAGTCACTTTTAAACCACTGATGATAAAATATTTTAAAATGCACTTGCAGCAGAATTCCCCACTAATGTTCAGCTTAAAAATGGATTTCCTACTCCCCAGAAGCAAAACACGAGGGTCCTGTGCCTCAGACAGAGGTATTGTGTCATCAATAGCATTTTAACCACCATTTCCCACAGAAGCAAAAGTAAAACCTTAACTAGATGCAATGTAAGCAATCCCACTGCTGAGGCTGAGGATAGCCCACAGTGCAGAGTTAAACTCAGTTTGCTTGGCAGCTGCCTTTTTGTGAATGTGTCATGATCCCTGCTCTTCCCACAGACAGAAAGAAATCTTTCCATCTAACCCCTCTATGTATCACTTCTGCCAGGAATTCTGGGCCTGTCTTACTTAATGATAATGGCCAATCAACCTGACATTTTATATTGGTATGAACAGTGAGTAAACCTAACACTGTAAATGTTTTTTCCCTCCAGAGTTGTTTTCCAAAGCTCCTTTTCTAAAAAAAAAAGATTAATGACATTAGGTAATCCAATATTTCTTCAGTGCACTGTTAATTTCCTTCACCCACTTATTTCAATTAAATGCAAGTCATTAGTGCAATTGCTTATTTTGTTCTGATGAGGTATGTATTGATTTATAATGGAGATTATTTTGTTTAAGATTAAATGCCTTTTGGGATAAATGGTAGGAAGCCTGACAGTACACTAATCTTTGTCTCATTTAGGCAACATATTCACATTTTCTTCTCCATGGCTGCTATAAATATCTAGAAATATACATTTGATTATTAACTACCATCACAATTTGACAGCTGGATCTGCATGGCACTTTATCAAAGTGAAGGTGAAGATCAGGCCTAATTGTACACCATTTTGAGACAGCCCAAACAGAGGATTCCTCTGAAGTTGTTCCCAGTGCATTTGAAATGGCTTGATATGAGAAACTCTCTTGCACCCCAGAGGTCTGATCCGTGTGCAGAGTAAGGTTCTCCTTTAACTTTATGGTGTGTTGCTGGTTGCACACATAGATGATGATGCTGCGTTACTTAAAAAGCAGAAATATGGGAAAGCAGTTCTCATATTTCCCATACTGCTGTGTGAACACAGCAGTTCTGTGTTCACACAAGCGCTTATCTCAGAACCTGGGGGTGAAGAGAAACCAGGGGAGTCTTGGAGAGCCTGTGCACACAGACACTGGCATTCTGTCTTGTTTCTCAATGAGTCCATTTTCAAGGCAGAGTCAAGAGCTGTAGTTTCCATTTAGCAGGTCACAGTTGCTTTCCAGAGTAATTTTCAGGGCTATAGAACATGCTTGAAGGTTTATTTGACAACATGAGACATGCTTGGTATGTATTTCAAAATTACCTTCCCAACAGCCAAAGCCACTAAAAACATTCACAGCTACCTGTAGCAAAATGTAGATATATAACGGAAGACTTTGAAGATTAATTCCCTCTCGCTTATCTTGGGTCACATGTTTTATAGCTGATTTGGGACAAGGAATGTAATCTCCTGCACACTAGCAGTAAGAAAAATCACAGTCTGAGAAGAAATGGAGTTGAAATCATCATATCCTTAGTGTGGCCCAGGAAATTTGCACCTAAAGAGAGCCAGGACATGAGATCTCTGCCAGGACCTCCGTCCTAATGTAACAGATGAAGCCCTAACTCAGAGAAACATCTGCAGGCTGAACAGCACATTCTCATTCAGTGAAACATTTCCCAAGAGAAGCAGCCCTGCTCCCTAATTCACACTACTCCCAGGCCCAGTACTTCCAGTGTGTCTTCAGACTGCAAGACACAGGTACTTCCCATCAGACCAAACACAGCCCAGCTTCAGTGGAAAAACTCAGGCTTGGCTCCATCACAGTGCAGTGAGGGGACCCATTACTCTAGAGCTCTGAAGAAATTCCTCCTCTCCAATCAGCAAGGTAATTAGTTTTAACCAGCAATCTCACTCCTAAAATTATATAAAATCCAAGTACATTTCAGAGATGAAATTGCTGTCAGCAATCAGCTATTATTTTTTTCCATTTTGCATAAAAAGGAAGAGGAGGTGCAAACTTCAAATTTTGACCCAGTTCATCTTTGCTTCTGTCTATTTATATAGGGAGCCTGCTACAAACAGCTGCTGGGATTAACTTTAAATCTTTCTTGAGTGTCCACACAGAAAGCAAAACTTCTCCAAACCTGAGGAATGTTATATCCTCTGAAAATGAAAAGAAAGACAAGAAAAATGTAGTGGAGGTATTAAGGCTAAGGCAATCCTACATGCCAGTGAATTTCCATGTCTGTGCAATGTCTGGAAGCAAAATTTTCCTCTGATTTTTTCTAGGCTCCACCTTAAGCCTCTAATAGTCAATTTCACTCTCTGGTGCACTGCAATCTTTAGATGCAGCTTTATAATCTCCTGCTCCGGGTGTCTGAGCTCTTCTCAGTGTCTGAGTTTTGGTGTGTTTCAACCATAGGTCTTAAGAACAGTTGTGGTTTATTACTAAGAAGGCACTTTCAAGACAGAACTTCAATCTGAAGCTATGTATCAACAGGAAAATTGTACTGACCTCTGTATTTGCAGAAATGTGAGTCATGAGAGATGTAGGTGACATCAGTCCTACGGAAACTTGGCTTTTGCTTTCAGGAAAATACACATATGAAAAAAATTGAAAGGTTTT
Organism: Ammospiza caudacuta; assembly: GCF_027887145.1. Classification (NCBI taxonomy): domain Eukaryota; kingdom Metazoa; phylum Chordata; class Aves; order Passeriformes; family Passerellidae; genus Ammospiza; species Ammospiza caudacuta. Next base: position 15,620,319 of record NC_080632.1, read on the forward strand.
CTCATGTGAAAAGCCACAAAAATTTGTACATCTCTTTCTAAAATTTTCTTTTATTTCAAAATGACTATATTTAAGAATTTTCCTGTGGATAAGAGATAAAATATTTGCTGTTTACTAAAAGACCCGAAGTATTATTTCAGTCTTAACTCTGGTCTTACTAAGAATGTTTTTTCTCTGTGATAGTCAGTCAGTCTTGTTTGCATTGTTTCATGAGCAGAGCTTGGCAAATGGCTCTGAAATTTAATCATAGTTTTGTTATCTCTACAGCATTTAAACAAATCAGCTTCATCCTTTCTCCACTGCTGGGAAAAGAGAAAGCAAAACAAGCAAAGTCACCTAAAGTTTTCTTCCCCTCCAGAGTGGTGTGTAATTCCAAAATACTTAAGACACTATGGTCATAATTAACTGCTGGGCTTTTAAGAGAAGACTGCTATAAGGTCTTTAATAGAAAATATATGTAAATACTCAGCATTTTTCTAGTCATGCTTTCTACCTATACCATACCACACCACACCACTATACTATACTATACTATACTATACTATACTATACTATACTATACTATACTATACTATATTACACTACACTATACTATTTTACACTACACTGTAATTATAGTATGTAACTTTACAACTATTACTATAGAATACACCTCACAGTATGGCAGACTTAATGCCTACTAGTACAGATTTATGTAATTGGCATTTAACTTATACAGAACCTCAAGCAGGCCAAAAGAATTATTTTAAGCTTTTTTTCAGCTTAGTAATTGAGCCAATATTCAGTCAGTGCCAGAAATATATGTGTCTGCCTGAATAGGCCATCTACTCTGATGCTGAGACACATATTCAACAAGCCAATTTTCACTCCTAAGAAATCATTAGAAGCAGGTAGCTATTTATAAATTTTGAATTCCAGAAAAAGCTTTTATGATCATGTAGTCCAAATTTCCATGCAGCATAAGATGTTGAACCTAAGTAATTTCTCCATCATGTATTGATTAATTTTTGAACTATATTGAATCTTTAGAAAGATACATAATGTAATGACTTCTCTCAAAGGGACTAACAACAACAAAAAAGGCATGTTTCTTTCCAGATGTTGATATTTTCCCCAGATATTTTAGCTTATATGTGCTTAATTCACAGTAGCAGTTTTAACTCTTTTCAACATTTTTTTTCTTTATGTTCCTAGACAGTGTAAAAGCTTTCTACATACAACTCAAGGGGGGAAAGGTATATGTTTTATCTTTTCCCTCCTTCCATATCTCCCCCTACCCTAAAAAAAAAAAAAAGAAAAAAAAAAAGAAAAAAAAAAAAAAAGAAAAAAAAAGGGGGGACTACAACTGTTAAAAATAATTACTAATTTCCTGTGGGTTTGCAGTCTGAAACATGTGATAATATGGAAAGTATTTGAAGCCATAAAATGAGACTAGCTTCACAGTAGTTCAAATGGAGACACTTCATACAGCATTCTATTTAACATAAGGACTTCTTCAACCCATGCAGACATATAAAATTGTGTGTAAATCACAAGTGTGACTTTAAGTCAGTGCCAGTGAAAGCCATTACACTGACAGTACTGGAAGCACATAGACTAAATTTACCTGGAAGTCTGGCATAGTCTGGTCTAAGACCATGAGAAGCACATCATTGTAGGAATTCAAACCTGAGATCTGACACGTCACAGGCTACTTCCAGGAACACAAGAAGCTAAAATAATTTCTAAGTAAGTAACTGGAGACCAGCTTTCTCATCCTTCCTTCAATTTCACTCTTTCTTTTCTGGAAGCACATGGCAAACAGCAGCTGTTCCTTTGAAGAGGGTCAATTTATATATTTTCTCCCGTTTTCTGGGTCTTTTTAGGTATAAGACCCTTCCTGAGCACATAGCCAGCCTTTCCCTGCTCCCAGAAGCCCTAATAGAATGTGCTGTATCATACATACAGCACCTTCCTCCTCACTTAGCTATGAAAACCAGTAGCCTCCTGAGGAATAAATTCTGATTCTCTGCAAAGAGAGTCTGCATGTGTCAAGCATGACAACAACCATCCACAGCATCCAGCTTTGCTTTTTTCGTCCTGAAAGTGTTATTCAATAAGAGAAAATTCCCTGTGTAGATTCTGCGACTAAGCCTCATGAGTCCAGACTCCCTAATGGACAGTTTTTCATTCTGTATTTATTTCACCTGTATTTAGGTCCCTAAAATCCAAAGGCCAGAATACCATGGGGGTTTTATACCCTTTCTGTCAAAATCTGAGGAATTGTTTCTTCCCATCTCCATGGGACACACCATCTGGATTAGAAGACATGACACACCACTGCCCTAGGCAGAATTGATTCAGCATGTCAAAATATCTCCCCTTTCATGCTTTGTGATAATGTTAAGATGTTTCCTTATCTTTGGAAGGTGCAGTTTCAGGCTATAACTAATGAATGGGTTTTCCCCAGACTGACTGGCTCAGAGGAGACAGGTCAGGTGTTGGCACACACTTGCACTATGAAAGAAGCCTCACCAGAGAATCTGTGAGGCTTCCCTCAAACCTCAAGTGAAGTTGTGAGATGCACACAGAAAGCTGAAAAACATGGCTTTTGAAAGGTGGTGGGGTTTCAAGGGCAGCCTGGAAGCTGCTCATGGCCCATGGAAGCAGAAGGTTTACCACAAGCAGAGAGTTTGCTCGTGACCTGAACTGGAAGTAGATGTTGCCTGGGAGGCTGCTGTGGTAAATGACCTTTCCTCCTGTATTTATTTTCACTCTTACTTAGGCTCCCACTGAATGATAGCAGAGTAGATGGACACACAGTCTGATGTAGTCCAGGCTCTCCTGCACTCCTGTGCTATGACCTCTCATGGAATTTAAAATCTGAGTAGGTGAGATATAGGAAAGACAGAAGATCACATCAAAGAAGAGACAAGTCCAAACTAGGCACACATACTTTAAAAATTGAACAAATGTAGTGTTACTCTTTTTTTAACCGGTCTGTTTCAGCTTCCAATACTCAATGTCCATGTGGCTTTTCTTTTGCCCAGTGAAGTTGCTGTGTCTGGACATCTTCAGCTATATACTGGTATCCAGATTTATATATGTTTATAAGTAAGAAAGGCACAGTCCAGTTGTGGGGAGAACCCTGAGTCCCAGCAGACCAGCAAACTAAGTTGGTTTCTGTGACAGCACACCCTGCTCAAGGTCCTTCTCTTTGATGTGTCTTATGCATTTTGTAGGAAAAAGATAACTATTATAATAGGAAAAAGATAACTATTAGTATGATTATTAATAATAATAACAACAATTTTCCTATGGCAGGAAGAAGAAGATATTAATATGAGGTACAACTGCACTAAAAACTGGGCAAACACTGATATCTTGGGAAAAAAAGCTTTTGTAGGAGGCCACGATGGGAAAATAAATATGGAAATACGAAGGTCTGTATTCTCCCTTTACTTCCTCCTGAGTTCTATTGAGCTTCTGTCTGGTTCCTTCTATTGCCTGAACAGAAGTGTGTTTTGACAGCTTTTCGAGAAGTTGATCCAACCAGTCCTACAATCTCACCTACCCAATAACCTAAATTCAGCCAACTCTGGGAGGCTGAATTTATCTCAGCAAAGGACAGATGACCTAGTTCTCCAAAGTCTTTTCCACATTTTGTAATTCTACTGAACTTATGAAAAAGAGATGCAAAATAGAACAGAGATGACTGACTCTGTTGATGGAACTCGCCATTATGCCAATGCCTGCAGACATCTGTCTTTGCAGAAGTCCTTTTTTTTGCTCTGTAAAGGCAAACTTAGACGTGTGACAGCCAAACTGTGAGAGAAGTGTGATGCCTGTGAGAGAAGCAGGTTCTCATTTTTCCTTTTAATAGTACATCTTATAATTTGGTATCCAGGAGTGGTGCTGCTGGAGTAGCCAACAAAGTGGTTGCATGCTTCTATACTGTGTTGACAGGCTCCCTGGGCTGGAAAACTCTTAAGAATCCTCTAATCCTTTCCCTGAAGGTTTTTTGTTCCTCTGATGACCACCCTCCCTCTGCTTCAGAGCTTTCTCTGCCCACCAGGGGACAGGTTGCCCTAAACTAAGGATGGCTCTCAACCCCTCTTCTGCAACTTAAAATACTGAATGACTTTTGCTATAACTCTTCAGTCTGATCACTACATGAGCTTTTGTGAAAAGACTTTTTTTCTTTGAGGTGCAGTTATGGCAGTCTCAGAGGCACCAGGGTGTTTCACCATCATGAACATTTAAAATAGCTTTACAACTTTTGGATATGCTCTTAGAAGTAAATAAAAGTGAACAGGTCCTTTTCTTTTAACTTCATCTTTGCAGAAAAATAAATACCTGTGTACTGAAGGAAGTGTGTCTGCAGGTTGTTTAGCTCAAAACCTTTCCCTACTCCTCCCCACTTCCCCACTATTTGTCTACATCCCATAATCTCTTTGTGGAATTACTTCTACCATCATTAATTGCGAAGTTTCAAGGACAGTGTTTTTTTATAATTGGACACCAGCCAAAACACCAAGTGTATCTAAACCTCTCAACTGTGTTCCTATTGCCAGTTTTACTGCTGCTTAACCTCAAGGAATTCAGTTTTGCTTTGAAACAGTTCACTGTTTTGAGTAATGCTTACTTCTGATTCCCTTTTATCACTTAAGGGAAGGTTCTGCCAGCTTTATAAAGCTGGTGAACAGCATAATTATAATGGATGAATGTATCTGATTTTCTAACTTCCATCCATATTTTCCTGATCAAGACCCAAATTTTATGCTGTCCAAAGTTAAGGTGGCCTAAGTCCTTACATTTAACACTCTGTAAGGAATCTTAACTCAGAATTAAAACCACTTGAGGGAGTAGATGTTTACAAGAGAAGGATTGGGGTGCTGAGATCAGTGAAATCAGTAGGAGTTCTTCTTGACATTAATGGTGTTAGATTGGGCAATGGACAGAAGCAAGTATTATTGCTTGAAAACCTGTGTTTCTCATTAGGATGAACAGTGTGAGGTGTGCTCAAAATGACAAGGAAATCATACTCAGATATGCCAGAGACAGTTTCCATTTTGTGTGCGAGCTCTAAATTCCACTGCTTTTAGCATAAATGGGCAGAAGAAGACAAAGGAGATATTAATATCCCAATGCAAACACATTGAACTGTTTATCCAACTCAGAAAGCAAAGGAAACTGCACACAAAGATCCTTTCAAAGCTGTTTTATTTTTCAAGTCATGGTGTGTTGGTGCAATATGAAATCAGAGCAATTTCCCTGACAAATGTTGATAATGATCTCTAAATATTTCTTCCCAAAGTCAGTAGGGGGGATACATCCTAGATCACCACACCTTCATGCCAGTTATTCCTCATGTACACCCAGTGTGAGATGAGACATTCACTTCAATGTATCCCATGAAAAATCTCGTTGACCAAACTGATGGTGACATTAATAAAATCAAAACTTGGGTGAAGCTCACAGAGGAATAATGCTCAGACACAGAAGTTTTCTGCCCTTCAAGGACATGCCCTCAATGTTGAGGAGTTCCCTCAGTACTACGTTGCAGCAGTCCCGTGTCCTTGCTCCCCTTCAAGGCCTTGGCTTCAATGAAAAACTTCGTGCTCGGGCAGCTGTTTGTGCTTACAGACCCATGACTGTACACACAGGGATCTGCCCAGGCATGTCTGTGATTTAATTGTTCTTTCTTGGCATGATGGAAAAGCGATACATGTTTTCCTGATCACCTAGGAGAAACACTTATTGCACCTGACACTGTCTCAGTGTTATGGTAACCATCTCCGTAGCATCTAAATGGCTTCTAAGATTAAAATCTTCCTCAGTTCAGAGCTCCTAGAGCAGCATGTTCTTTTTCCTCATACTTTTACTCACTGTGCACTTCATTTCAAGAACTATAGCTCAGTAGAGCCGGTCAGATCACAAGAAGATAGAATATCAGTTGATTTTTCCTTTAAAAAATGGGAGAAATTACCTTCTTTTAGATGAGTAAAAAAAGTATCTATCTTTGAAAAATATGAGACTTTCCACTTCCAGTACTCTTCCGAAATTCAGTATAGCTATAATATTTTAAAGACTACATTTGTACTCTTTTACTGAACTCGAGTAAATAAAAAGGGACAATTTGATTTTTTTATTAGTGACACCTGAGCCAACAGCTTTTAATTCTCTGAACCAACACCAGTGAAAGCTGACTCAGTAGAGATTATGATTATTAAAATTAATATTAACTATGTGAGTCTCAAAATACTTTTCTACCTTTTGCTTCTGTGTAATAAGCATATCCAAATATTCTGCAATTTTTTAATGTTAAAAAATCTAATTCAACAGAAAGAGCAATTATTATTCTGTCGTTATTTCTAAAGTGTTGAGAAAAGAGAAATTGAAAATAACACTTTTGTTGACATTCATACATTTTATAAATGTGTTTGTCACTACTGTGTTGATTCGAGTATGATGAAATTAGTAGTGAGGGAGAATCCTGTAAGTGGCAGAACCAGGATGGGAATGCAGGGTGAATGATTTTCCCTTGATGTTTCTGCTCCTAGAGGATAGCAGTGAAAGGAAGAAAAACACAAAGTGTTGAGAGAAAAGAAACTGTGCCCATTGGCTTGATGAACAAAAGAAGGTCTCAGTACCAGATAATGCTACAAAGTTCACCAATAACATCTTGGCTGTAAATATGCACCTTTGGCTAACACCACTATTCCAAGTTACAAAACTAACAACAATGACACTAAGTAACCCAACACAAAACCAGAATTGTTAATGTATCTCTGCCAACAGAAGGCACTTGTTTGCTCACCTTGTTCTGTCTGAAGATATCCCTCTTTACCAGAAAAATAATCTCATGCCATGCCCTGTATTCCCAACAAGGAGCTGATTGTACAGCTAAGCAGAACAATCACCTGAGAACAGCTTCTAAGCACAAGAAATCCTTGCACAGGGCTCCTGTGAAATGGCACCATGGTGAGTCATGGTTACTGACAGACTGAGGGGCGAGGGGGACTTGGGGAGGAGAGGATGCAAGGTCAGAGGGGCAGAAACAGCTCTCTATGTTTTTCTCTAAAGTAAACTGATTGTGGTTCTAATTTAATTAGCTGATACTGGGGTTAATTCAAGCTTTAATTAGCAAAATGTTCATACTAATTATAATTCATATTACCATGGAAGGCTGTTAATTGGTGTAATTAACAGTGTTATTAATGTCCCTGAATGCTATGGAAAAGAGTTTCCATGACTAATGGGAGTAACCTCTCATTGGAATTGCTAATCCATTATCTTCTGACTTCCCTTCCCACTGCCGTGGCAGCAAAGGCCAAGTTTGTTTGTTTGTGTGACATGTTGTGGGCTGGATTACCTGCCAGTGACGGGAGAACCAAAACCCTGCACAGGTGACTCTCCAGCTGGACACAGCACGGGCATGGAGAGGGCATCAGCAAGCAGTGACTTTGCCAGCACAACTGAAGGGCAGCCCAGTCCCATCCTCACAGCAAGGCAGAACACTATTGTTCATGTTGTTTTTCTCCAGCTAAGACTCAGTTGTCCTATAAACTCCTGGAGATTTCTTTTCCCTGAAGCTGTAGGTGGCTGTTGACCCACAATCTGCTTTCAAAATCATCCATGTAAGGCTGACTTTAACTCAGGCAGTTGCATTCCCAAGGGTTTGCAATGATTTGGAAGCTGTAGATTTGCTGAGACCCACAATGCCTGGAACATGCTTCCCCCTTGCTGTATTTAGCTCACTCCTTTCATAGAAATGAAAGAATGTAGAAATATAAATAGCACTATCTCCCTGGGGAGTACTAGCACATGCAAAATGTATTCCTCAAACTAAATATTTAATTGATGATCTCTGTAGAAATTAACTAAAATATCCTAAAATACAAGATGCAAACATACAGAGTGATTATTTTCTAAATACTGGTTTCAAATTCTAACAGAATTGTAGCCATTACTGTCTTGCTCAGGCTAAGTGTGAATGCTAGAGGATGAAGTAAGTAAATCTACAAATCTTTACATTTTTGCCATTTTTAATACAGTCTTGAATACTTGAACCAGTCAATGAACAGAAGGGTGGAGTTTTTAATCTTTTTCTAGTTGAATCATTGATTCTGAGTATTATTCAATTCTTGCTACCAACAAACACTTGCACACTTACTTCTTAATAATTTTTTTATTTAAAATATGAGTCAAACTCTATTACTTCTTAATAAAATTTTCATTTAAAAATATGAGTCAAACATTGCTGCAGTTTTGTAGTTTTCTACCTAGCAAATGAGCACCTTGGAGTTGAAGATGAAATTAGATAAAACATAGCCAGAAAGCATTCCAGTCTTCTGATTTGTAAGGTTTGCTCCAGAATCCTTAACCCAGGAAGATGAACTGGGTTAAAATCTGCAGCTTGACTTTAAATCACAAAACAGGAAGAAAGAATCAAATTCCAAGCATAGTGGTCATGGAAAATAAACCCTAAGATCATCATTTGCTAATGAGTATCTGTGCAAGAACACCAAACATTGGAGTGACATTTAGCTTTAAAGTATCAGTGGGCAAGAAATTAATAAACTAAATCTCTTTTTCTTGGGATTACCCAGTATTAACTGGAATGCAGATTCTTATGGAGTTTCTTGTAAGAATACATTTTGTTCTTTGCATGTTTTCCCTTTCCCTTATTCCACTGCATTTGCTGTGAATAGTTTGGAGTATGTCAGCCTTTCCAGTATAAAAGCTTTGCTCTCCAAAATATGTTCCTGGTGCCTTAGTGTGTGCTCCAGCTTAAGTATTGCCTGCAGATTTTCAAGATATGGGTGGAGATCTGTGTAGAGTGTGAATAAAAAAAAATTAAAAAGAATAATAATAATGAAAAAAAATATTACTGTGTTCTCTATTTAGTAAAAATAACTGAGAATTTTACAGAACACATTCCCTGCTAGTGTAAATCAGCAGATCTCTTCCAGTCATAACCAGGAGGAGGCCTGACCCTGCATTGCTTAAGTTTTGTTGACTTGTATTATGAAAACTCCTGTTTTCCAGATAAGTTACTACAGCTCCCACAATTAATTTGACTTGTTCAGAGGATGTGCCCAGGTTCTGTAGGTTGTAATTCCATAAAAACTATGTTTCAATAGGACAAGAAGCAGTTGTCAGCTTTTATAATCTTTTAAATTAAAACACATTTGTTTCCTGTGCAAATTAGAGAATTGACTGTTTTTTACTGAAACAGAATTGAATTCTTCTCAAAGTGACCATTTCATATTTATAGTTACTATGCCTCAGAAATAATAGCTTAGATTTGTCCTCACAGTTTTCATACTCTTCTTGTAATGGGATGCTAGAGCCCTGTTAGAAAGACTGAGTGTGAACAGAAACAACAAAAAAAAAGTAAATAAAATAAACAAAAGGCCTCTTCAAAAATAATGATTCTAAACTCATAGAGTTTTCAACATAATTCCTATTAAAATTCTTATTTGTCAATCAAGGCACCTTCTAGACTCATAAGCTTTTTGGTTTGTTTTTTCATCTGATAAATAGCTTAAAAGCAAGTTTCATTATTTAATATTGGACATACTGCTGAGATAACCATGCAGTGACAATAATCACAGTCCTCTTTGTGCATACTCCAGCGAGCATCTGGGATTCATCTGGAGTCTGTAGTTTGCATCAGGAGGTAACAGTGGTCCCTCCACATGAATCTGGTTTGGCCAGCATTTTGTTTTCATCTAAGATGTACAAGTCAACATTTGTAATTTCTTTAATCACCAGAAGAAGAATTCAATTACTATTTCATAAATGAGCATTGACAAATAATTTTCTCTTGGGCACAGCAAGAAAAGAGGGGAAGTAAAGGCTGATGCATCTTCTTTCCTACGGAACAAAGCAGCACAGGTTAGCCTCATAAACCATGTGTAAGGAGTTTGTGAATTGTGCTTCAGAGTCAGGGATGGTAACAGCCTTGCCACATGGCAGTGGTGACTAACAGTAGAGATTAGAGCCTTAGGGCTGAGAAGCCTTCCACATATGCTTTGCAACTCTTCCGGGTTGTGATCATTACTCTCTGCTTCTGGGTGAGTGGATGGGCTATAAACTAAACAGGAGGCCCATTAAATCATCAGACATGTGTGCTGCAGATTGAAGTCACAAGCCCAAGTATTCACACAGTGGGAACCCTTACTTATGCCAATGTGTACAAAATCAAGAACATACCTGAATGCAGTACAGAATTCTCAGGGCAAATGCTTCCCCTCTTTGTTATCTGTATATTTCTTGATATGGGGAGCTGCTTTGGGTTTAAGCCACAAAACCTACTGTGAGACTTTCTTATTCTGAATTAATGCTGCTGCTTTTCAACAAGGAACTTTTCAAAGACTCAATGCTAATTAATTTCTGACTTATTCTCTGAAATCAAACAAGTCCAAATGCTTGGTAGTACATATATCTTCATAGAGCATGAAGCACAGGAAAAGAAAGGAGTGGGGCTAGATTTTGTGTGAGGTTCCCTGATGACATTTTTAGCTTCCCAATACCTCTATTAGCAGAAATTTGCTATCTGGTTTTGAGGCATTTAGATTTATTTGGTTTCAGAGATACTGAAGAAACATTCTCCCTTATAATTCTGTACTGCATTCAGGTATGTTCTCAATTTTGTGCATTGACATAAGTAGGAATTCCCACTGTGTGCCAGAGGGCCTTTGGAGCTCAGCATTTGGTGAGCTGCCCCTTGAATTTCTTGGTTCTTTTTAATTTATTTCTTTTTTTTTTTTTTTTTTTTTCTGAAGGATCAGGAAGTAGGCCACAGAAAAAGTGATGAGGCAAGTGAAGCTCAAAGTGACTCCTGCTGCTGCTTCAGACATCACAATCCTTACCAGAGGCTGAAGGTATCTGCAAGTCGAGTTTCCTCCTCTCCTATTGCTGTGCAGTGCTGGGGACATTATATATACCAGTGCTGATCCTCCCAGGCAGGACGGATTGGGATCAGTGTGGGAGATTGCTGACTTGTCCTAACCCATATTGGCTCTGGAAAATGCCACGAGGCCTTTGGAGATCAGGATTCTTGTTCCTCATTCTTTCTCTCATGAGTCCGTGCTGAAAAGTATTAAAGATGGAGAAAAATAAAGGAAGAACAAATAGAAAAAAAAAGAGAAAAACAAATTCAATAGTATTAAACTGAAATAAATTAAACTAAAATGGGACCCTTTTTTGTCTTTTTTATTCTGAGGGAAGAGCACTTCAGAGGCAGAATCACTGTGCGTGTTCTGTACCGATACCACACTTTACTTTTAAGTGGTGCTGTTCAGTGATACCATTCCCAGTATTTTTCACAACACTTCATTAACCCACTTGTCATTCCAGCAATGAAAGATGCATTTTTGTTATTAGTGAAGCAAAAGCTCATAAGCATGGTAAAATTACAATTATCTGTGTAATTCCCTGCCAATTCAGAAGTTTTGGGGAGTAACTCAAATGCTTCTACTACTACTTTGAGTCAACTGTATGTTCAATCCTTGGAATATTATGTGGCTGTATAGCAAGATTTTATTATTATCAGTATCAGAGGCTCCTTCTCCTAAAATAATTCTAAATTAGAAACTGCAATATTGTACAGTTTCTTTTTTATTCTGGTATGTATTACTTGCTTTGAAAAAGTGTACATGTAAGTGTACATGGAAAGAAATGGGTTATAGAATCAGGCTTTTTTTTTTTTTTTTTAATGTATTCCTTATTTGAATAAAAGAAGGAAATAGCTTTCTTTAGCAATAAGACATGTCCCCAGTCCACCATGCTCTTGGTGCATTGGCAAGTAGGCTGAATCACAACTCCAAAGCTTGAAGGAATTAACTTGTCCTTTGGACCATGGGGGTTTTGTGAGAAAATGGGAAATGGCCTTTCGCATTGCAGGAAAAATTCCTCCAGTCCGAAATTTCTAGGACACAGGTTGGGACCCTAAATAATGTCACCATCACCTGGGCATGGCCAAACCTTGCCTGTTAGGAGACAGGTGGGGGCAGGGAGCATAGTGACACAATGAAATGGGAAAAAGTAGACTTTTTTAGAAAAGGGGGGTATCAAAAAAGGTACAAGGGCATTCTGTCTTTTCTACTGTCATAGTATTCTCCCCTCCAGGAAAGTATATAGTATTTTCTTTTCATGCTTTTTGCATCTGTCTGTCTTTAAAATAGAGTGTGGGCAAATCATGGATCCATGAGAAACCATCAGCACAAAAAAAACCAATGTCATATGATTTTTGCATCTGGCATATGATAGCATTTAATATTTACCATTGCAGTTTGGAGCTGGATCTTCTAAAGAACTAAAATTTTAAAGAATTGAAGGTCAATGGACTTGCAGTAATTTTTAATAAGCTCATAGATTTAAAGGGAATTAAAATTGAAAATAAGCAATTTTAAAATTACTTTCATGCATGATACATCCAAGCTGGAAAGAAGAAATACTTATAAACAAGCATTTTCTTGACAGAACAATTGGCATTTTCTCTGCTATTAGTCCTGAAACTGGAGCGGAGTACGAGGCTTTGTCATCCCTTCTGAAGTCTCCTCTATTGCTCAGTCAGTTTCCAGAGAAATGAGCGTGAAGCTAGAAATTAAAATTCAGGCTTCACAGGAGAATCTCATAAAGGAGAGCCAGGGGCAAAGAATAAACAAACTGTGAAAGGTACATTTTCTCACATAAGGAGCACATCCATTCATTCTGCTGACTCCAAAGCAACCAAACAAATTAATGGTGAAATCCAAGGGCTGAGTCTTAACCACATTAAAACCATTTTCTGGGGGTAGTCAAGACAGGGGGTTAGTAAATTTGAATTGCTGCCAACACTTAAAGCTATATATACAAAACAGTGTTTGTATATTTGGAAAATATAAGACAAATCTTGAATTTTAAAATTTTGATAGCAGCTCTTTATTAGACAAAAATTATGGTGGATGTCTCAAGCTGAGCTCTCACCAAACAATGTAAGGAAGAAGTGTTAGCAGTACAGTATTAAAATCAAGTGTTTGATCTGGCAACATACCTTTTCTACAGCTTAAACCAACTGACTTCATATGGGCTGGAGGAGTTTTGTCTGTATAAAGCAGTGATAGGGAATCAGAAGATTAGCTGACAAAATGGATTTAATCATATTTTATCACAGGTTTTATTAAATGGTTTTTCAAGAGACACAGAGTTATAACTCAGGAGAGCTGACTTCCATGATATTCACACACTAAATTGTACAGGAATGGAAGCTACTTTTGCCAAAATCACAACAACATTTCCAGAATTAAAAGCTCAATAGATTCTTTTGCTGGAAAGTTCAAACTTCAAGAGATAAAAAGAAGTCCAGTCTTTCTGGATAAAAACTGCAAAGAGAAAAATCTTAAGAAAAATCTAAACATTACAAATTTAAATAGAACCAGATTTTCAAAAACATACATTCAAAAGAAAGTTTAAAAAAAAAAACCTTTCTTTTTGATTGGTGTTTTGATTTTTTTCCAAGTTTTATCAACTTTTTTCAAGATTTTAATTCTCAGAAGAATATACAGACAATTCACCCTTGCCAGGATGAGGATCAAGGCTGTCTTTGCCCCATTTGCCTCCAACCAGGAGCAGTGTATTTTACCCTGTGAGTGTTTAGTGTTATTAGCAATGAGAAGCACTGCTTGCGTCTGCTCTGCAGATTGCTTGGTTTAAAAGAGGATGATGTAATGCAGAACAGGAACAAACAGCTAGTTTCCCAGCAGTAATTTTACCCCTTCTCTGTGAGAGGACTACTTTCTAAGAGATGATCTGTCCCCATCACCACCAACCCTGCTTTGTGCCTTTTTATTTTATTTGCCCTGATGTCCCACTGTAAAGGTTGGTTCAATTTTAGGACCGGGACCAGTCAGCTCTCAGAGTGACATCTCAACTATTCAGGAAAGGGAGCAGTTCAACATCTGGCTTTTATTTGAGAGTAGCTCTGCATTTGAATGACGAGCTCAGAGAGTGGAGACAGCAGCAGGACTTTGATCTGCCACTGCTTAATTTTGCTTGGATTACCGAGGTCACCATTAATGTCAGGAGGAATATGACAGAAGCCTTACTCTTAGGGCTTCCAGACTGAAATTCCTGTACCTTTACTGTTCTCGTTGGTCACCAAACCATGACAATGATGTATTTCTGGGGCTCATGTGAAGACACTTGAAGTAGTTCCCCTAAGAGTTGATGACATGGTTAAATGGCTAAAATTAAGGCTAGGAGCTACACTATTTTCTTCCATAGGCCTTGGTAGGCAGAGAGGTGAGGAGGTTGCTGGAACACCTGTCAGTGGCTGTGGGATCTGGCTTGTTTCTCACTCTGGTCCAGGTCTTCTTCATCCTCATGAATATAAGTAAATCTCACTTAAAATGGAGTGAATTAATGGTGCTTTGGGGCCAGTTCTTTAGCTGAAATAAACTGTCTGCTTTCAGCACTAGCAAGGAAATATCTGTTCTTAGTATCTGTTGATGGTGAATATGGACAGCAAAAATTGTTTTCCCATAAGCCCTTTAAGCACTGGTACACTGCATTTTTTCCAGCATTCATGTAATCTAGTTATCTATTGCTTCTCAATCACATTTAGAACTTGTGCCTTGTCTCAGAAAATTCAGTTCTGGAGGGCTTTTTCTCCTTTGCTCAGTAGAAAGGAAACTGATAACCCAATTCTACTTATTATTACATTAGTTTAGGTATTTTTATTTACTTGAGTAGCTCTGAAACATGCCTATGTAGAAAACCTGAAAGCTATCTGCTAGTCACAAAAAAATTTTTATCAAAATATAAACATATATGCAATATACTTCTTTCATCACTGACCTGAGTGCTTCTAATTTAAAAATGGATGAGAAATGTCTATCTCAGGACAAAGAAACAGTCAAGGATGGTTGAAGACATTGGCAGTACTGGTGACAGAACCATAGATTTATTTAGGCAGGAAAAGACCCATCAAAACATCCAGTCCAGCAATAAATGCGATCTGGCCCAGACCTCTCAGTACCACAGCACAATCTCGGGCCATAGAGGAACATTTCCTGGACTGCAAGGAAGAGGAGGGGGCAATTGGCAGCTCTTAGAAGATCTTTGGGCCATAACAGGCCTTGGTCTGATGGTGTAATAGGGCCTGGAAGCTGGGCAGGAGCGCTGACTTCCACTGGGTGACAGCACACAGCAGAACAGAGAACAGAAAAGTGTAAGCAGCCCCTTGGTTTTGGGAACTATCAGCAGTTTTCATGTGCAAAATTTCTTGTGTGGCCTGAAGGAGGGTGGATACTTGCTTCCCTTTTTAGGCAGTGCTTCTGGGTGCAGATAGAGCCAGAGCCATTCTTTTAATACTGGGATGTGATGCAATGCCAGCTGTTACCAAGAGCAAACACTGAGAGGTCAGGAAATTCATAGGTAAAGCATTACAGATTTAAACAGAGACTTCATAAAAGCATTTTGCTTTTATTGAGTAGTTAAGAAACATAAGTCTCATCACAGCATACATGGGACAGTGGAAAGCAGGAAAGAATAGCTCATCAGATTACTGAGGTAAAGGAGAAAAATGTTTTGGCCAAATTAGTACATAATTATTTAATTTATTGCTTAGATTTATTTAGGGGGTTAAGAAAAACATCTATCCCAGGGTTCAAGGCACTTTTGCCCAATATTTAGGTGAAAAAGAAATAAACACAGCTGTCCTCCTTAAAACTAAAATAAACCCATTATCAGTGTCGTGTTCTAACATCAGCTTAAAGCTGAGCATCAACTTGAGTGCTTTTCTGGGTCTATGACAGAATTAGACTTCTGATTTTCTTGAGAAATGCTTATCTATTTTAAAAGTATCCTGCAGTCACAGTCTTCATATATCATTTAAAAAATATATATTTGTTCATTACTGTATCAGGCCTCAGAGAAGGATTTCACAGTATATATTGCCTTTGGAATTGTTTTTGCCTATTTCATTGATTTATTAATTTTTTGCCCACAAAAGGGATAATCCTGTAGCTTGTTTCAACTTGCAACAAGCACATGTTTATGAGTACACATTGCCCAGGAAAAGCTTGTTCAGTCACTTGCACCTAATCAAGAAACAGAGCTAAATTTAACAAAACAAAATGGAGTAGAGAGCAAAGACAGGTTGAGTCTTTCACTGGCAGGCAAACCAAAGAGGACTTTGGAACAGTTTCAGAAACTTTCCATTAAGAAACAACAGCAAGTACGGAAAGGTTTTCACCAACATCTTTTAAAAGCATCGTTGTAAAATGGATAGCCATCATAAATAATGGGGAAAAGTTTGCGCAAAGGGAAATTTAAGCAAAAATCTCACACCAAACTTTGCTGTGTGGAAACAGAGGCAAAACATTCAAGAATATCTATCTCACTGTTGCAAACTTCCAGCTAATGTGATTTAGCAGCAGAGTAACTGTCTCACAGTGGCTGGGAGGTGCTGCCAAACATTCAGTACTGTATATTTTTTCTTCATGCTATTGAGAGGAAAAGGTTAGACAGAGACAAAGTTTATAAGAAGCAGACTTTGCTCCAAATATTTTGTTTAACCTTCATATAGTATCCCCAGCTGCAGTGCAGAATTAAGGGACAAGGAGAACATAGGATGAATATTTGCATTTCATTTAACACATTAGTACATTTATTCTGGCTTAATTAGGCAACAAAAAAGTTTTTATTTGGATGCAACACAGCAATAACCACTGCTTCATAAAGGCAGGCTATCAGTGTGGTGTAAAACAATATTCCAGGCTTTTCAGAGTTGAGGTGACATGGTTATATGTGACAGTTTTGTAGCTTGTCATACATAAGAAAAGGTATTTGGTTTTTTTATTGCCTCACAGCCCATGATGTCTGGCCACAGCAACATGATTTAGCACTTAGGCAAGCAAAGTCACCATCAGCATTAGTGAAAAATAGTGGGTATTTCTGACCTCACACTGAAAATTTTCTGTGAAAAAATAATTGAAATGACAGTAGCACTCCTAATTCTTTTTTTTTCTTGTGATCATTGCCTGTCCAGAAATAGCTAATTTATAGCACTCAGGTGAAAACAGATTGCTGGTGTATTATTTTTTTCATTAAAATAGTATCATTGTAATATTTTGAGAATGAAGCAACTATTAAATTAAGTCAATGAATTTCCCTCCAGAGGAGGAAAATCTCTTCCTATCCAGAAGCCAGTATCTGTGAGGCAGGGAGACAAGAGTGATTGGAACAAAGGAAGGAGAGAGAAAAGTGAAGACAGTTCTCTGGTGCTTCACAGCAGAAAGAGGAAGGCGTTGTGCTTTGTTGCAATTCTTCACCTTTTGCCCCTTCCTTTTCATGCCCCTCCTGCAGCAAGTGAAAGCTGTGCTTTGTTTATTTTTGCTGCTCTGATTTATAAGGAGGTGGCATATAGATATGTTCAAGCCAGAAGGAAGGGTTTGAGGCTTAGATGCACTGAGAAACCATATATGGTAAAGGCTGAAGAATTTTTCAAGCCATTTTAATATCTAATTTGCTCTCATTAGTAGTAAGGGTAGTCACCATCAGAGTATATATACATATAGTGTCACACTAGATATAGCATTGCATTTATATACAAATAGTGTCAGACACAGGCTTTTTGCTACTAGGGTTTTGGGAATGAGGAAGCCCTTGGGCTGTGAGGTGTTATAAGAGGAAATGTAGCAGGTGAGAAGGGCACCAGTGCATGATATGAACCCACCACTGCAACACTCACATGGTAACTTAGACTAAACACTGCAGAACAGAAAAGCAGATGAAACTGACAGAGAGTCTTGAAATTATTTAACTTGGAGAAACATTTTCTATTTTGGGAACGAAGCTTTCTAGACTTGGCTGTAGCCTTTAAGTACAAGCTATCTCAGAACACTTTTTTCCTCTCCAGTTTTTCATAGCAGCACCCATGTGCAGAGGCAGGGGGATAGAAGGGGTGGTGATTAAAGAAAAATTGCTCTAAAATTACTCTTAGGAAGGAATTTGATTATAAAGTAATGGAATGAACATCTCTCATTTCCTGACAAAATTTACAGGTTATCATTATTCCCTATGAAAATGTGAGTGATTTTGTGCCTAAACCTACAATAGTTGGAAACTGGGAGACACATTTACATCCATGGCTCTTGCAACTTCCTAAGCCTAGTAAACTTCAAATTTATAAGAAGCTGTCTGCATTTAATTTCATTTTTGTTTACCTCCTTGTGTTTGCTAGTAGGAGGAGGGAGTGCATTCCCAGGGGCATCTTCCAATGTAATAAATAAAAGCAGAAAAGGGAAGAAAATAAGATGGACTCTGCTTGTATTGTGAGTCTAGTGGTTTATGTTTTGCATGCATTGCATAGACTTATTCCACCCCCAGCCTTCACATCACATCTCAGTTTACCTTCCCCTCCACCCACAAAGCCCAAAAGACGGAAATTTTTAGTTGCCTTTATAACATTTTCCTGCATTCCTCACTGATTTCTTTCCCTGTGTGATACTTCCATCTTTACTTTGGATGTAATTCATGAAATGAATCTGGTAATCATTAAAATCATATATCCATTGTTGTAGGACCTGCATAGTGTGTGGTGAGGATTGGCCTGCTTCAAGCAGCTTGCTACTGAGTGAGACAAGTGAAGACAGTACGAGGGGAAAAGACATCCTAGTGTGTTCAACTAGAAGCGCACGATTGTTAAGAATATAGCTGAGGGTCATTTGGAAAATTATAGCAGAGCCAGGAACAGAATTCATGTTTCCTTATTCTTTATTAAAACCCATGCTTCCTTCTCCATGTTAGCAATTTTCCACAAGCTGTCTTATAAAACAAATGAAATGTGTAATTCAAAAATACTATAGGAACTAGATGTTTAGAAGATGTCTCCGTGTGATTTTTTTTCATTAAATTCAATAAGAAATATTAAATTATACAGAGGTCATTAACTTGTTCTTTACAGGCCTCTTCTATACCACTTCTTGAAACCAGTTCTTCTGCATCCAGTACTTAGACATGGTTATATGATTTTATACTTACAGCAGAGAACACCAATTTGTGATTTACTTCCAGAACATTTGAGTATCTTTCAAAATAGAAATGCTTAGTAATAGACCTTCTTTATAGCCACGCAGTGTTTTCTACTTAAGAAAAAGGAAAATTACTGATTTGATAGTGAGCTATGAGGTTATTAATTTCAAAAGGCTGAGAAGTGATTATGAAGCAATTTTGACCTTTCCTGTCATTCAGAGGATTTGCAAATGGAGCAAATGCTTACTTGCTGGCAAAGTAAGGACCTGCCTCACTACATGTTTAAAGAAAACAGTTACAGAACAAATATCAAGGATTTACACGAGACAGCCAATCCTCACTCAGCATCATAACGTAACTTGAGTTTCCTAAGGCTGACTGCTTTCTTAGTATACTGAGCTGACATTTACAGTTCCCACTCCAGTACAGAAGCCCGCATTTCCTGCTACATTATCCTCCTGCACCCACATAATCTGGTAAACTTTGCTTTAGTTTAAAAGTAAAGGTCTTTACCTGATCTGAAGACATTCTCGTCAAAGAAAGAACTAACATTGTCCCTCTCAACATGCTGTGCTAATTCATACTGATGCCTTGGGAACTGGTAAAAATTTATTGCCAACCTACTTAGATCAACTTGAGTTCTGGCAGGAGGGTAAATGCATATGTGTTTTTAATTAATCCCCTGCCTAAATCAAGGGAAAGGATGTTGCATTTTTCAGCAGAATTGCTCCACACAGTGCTGACTGCATATATTTAACAATTTTTACTCATGTAACTGAGAAAAGCCACTGGAAAACTTCCAAACCACATGAAGTTTTTGCCTTGTTTGAACTCTCCTCCACCTGATACAGTGCTGGGGATCTTGAGCTGGCAGCAACAGCAGGAGTTCAATACCTGCAGTCCTGGTAGAAGAGTCTTGTCCAATGAGGAATTTGCATTCAGAGAACATGTTCCCCTCAGTATGACTCTGGTGAAATCTATGCCTGAACATTAAACATCTGGAATAATACCATCTCTTCTTGTCAAAGACATCAAACATATGCTTGGTTTTCAAGTAAGTCCTTGGTCAGAAACTTTGGATGAGTTACAGGAAGTCATTGAAATGGTGACTAAGTAAGTTCATTGTTCAGTGTTAGCAGAATGTTTTTTTCTTTACTTTTCATTTTTCTTTACTTTTTACATTACTTTTTTCTTTTTTTAGGTCTGGGTTTGTAGTCTAGAGATCAGTAAATGCATTTGTCCTACACTTCCCCCTTCCCCTTTTATTTTGTTTTCTTGTCCTGCTTATTTTCTTTTGAAGGATTTGGTCAGATTTTGGTTTCTCCAACTTCCTGATCTGTTTAGGAATCAAATGGCTCTTTAAATATGAAGCCTTTCAGGCCTTTTGATTTGGCTAACCACAGAGGTCAGGTTTTCATTTATAATTTAAATTATTCCAGATGCTAGCACAAATGAGAATTGCAAAGAGATCAGTTTTGACATGCTGTTTAATACAACATGTGGTTACAATTTATAGTCAAAAGTCACCTTTCCCAAAATAGCTTGGATTTTGGAGGTCAGAGCAGGTGAGATATTTATTTCTTGGTTAAGACACTAATAAGTGGTAAAGGCTGATTTTGCAGAGTCTTACAGTATGTGAATCTATAGATAGGAAGAGAAAGAAACATAGTCATTAAAAAAGCAATAGCCCTATAAGGATTATTTTCACAAGTTCCTCCACTGTTACAAAATAGATTTCCAGAAGAAGGATTAAAGAAAAGATAAGTTTGCCAGACTGTGTAAAAAAAGTCTTAGAGACTAGGAAACAGGCTACCAAAGGAAAAGAGAGATGCTTGAAATACCTTTTGCCAGGCAAAGGTCAGACTGAACTACTGAAGTTACTAAGTCTTCACAGTCTTTGCTTTATCATTTTACCATTACTGAACATTGATAAATAATAGTTTCTGTACAAGAAACAGTCCTCTCACTTCACTGGGTGAGCAAGGCACAAGCCAATGACTGACCATCTCCCTGGCATTGCCCCTATCCCTTGCACATGATGGGACAGATGCAACGGGAAAACAGTAATTTTTCTTTGTGAGGTTAACTCACTGATGCATCAGCTCCTTGGACTGGGTAATTACCCACTGATGATGAAAGATACTGGGAGGGAAAACCTTATGTTCAATAGATGCCCAGAGAAGCACCTGGAATGTGGATGGCCCTGGAAATGTTCAAGGCCAGTCTGGGTGGGGCTTTGAGCAACTTGCACTAGTGGGAGGTGTTTCTGCCCATGGCAGGGGGGTTGAATGAGATGATCTTTAAGGTCTGTTCCAGCCCAAACCATTCTGTGGTTCTGTGTGGAAAGACAGTTCAGCATGTGGCAGCAGCAGCTGGGGTTTAGACTGACTTTATGTCTGTGAAAGCAAATATATGGGTAGTGGTGTTTGACAGCGCTGCTGCAGAGGGAAAAGCTTGTGTTAGATATCTCTCAATTTTCCAAAGCCTACATTTTATCAGTGTAGAAGATGCCGATTAAGACATTTTTTCACAAACACAATTCTTTGTGGCAACTCTTGTTTGACCACAACTCTTTGTAGCAATTCTCCTTCAGAGCTTCCTCCTCCCCCTCCCCTCAACAAAAAACCAAATATTCCTTACAGGAAGTGAAGTTTAGTATAAACATAGAGATTAATGGCCAAAATGATGATGTGGTTAAGTTAGAGGCAATGCAAACCCTGTGATTTTTCTATGTATTTTTCTGCCTTGTGCTGTATTGTTTTGCCTCAAGCAAGGAAGTCTTTACAAGAAGTGAAGAGAGAAATTACTGCAGATTACAAGATTAAAAAAAAAAACAAACTCAAACAAGAAAAAGAAAAGTTTTGTGTTGTCATCACCAGGATGATTACAAGAAGCTACACCTAGTGAGATAATTCTCCCTCCCCATACTTCAGTACTATTTCTGAAGTCAGGAACACACAGAAAAGTACCTCTTTGCTCTTTGCCATAGTTGGCATATTTAGAGGCATTATTTAGAGAGTGACATGCCTAAGGCCGTCTACACTGTGCTATACCAAAGATCTAACTTGTTCCTTACCCTGCTTCCAGCAGTCATTTTAAAGCAGATACCTGGGAAACTACATGTACAGGCCAAGAATATATGACACTTCTCTTTCACACTCTGTCAGACCCCAGGTATTTCCACTTCAGGGTAATTCCTGCATTTGTATTTGTTTCTGTGTGTTTAGTTAACCTTAGTGGCCCCTGGGCCATGTAAAGCTGGACTATGGCAGCATTCTTTGGCAAGGAGTTTAACAAAACGGTTGCCTGAATAATCATTTCACATTGTTTTTAATATTGTTCCCACTCTCTGAATGTGAAGCCCCTTTGTTGTAGAACTGGATGATGTTGAACTCAATCAATCCTTCTCAGGTACTCACAATTTCATAAGTAGATCCCTACAATAACCCCTATACTTTTTTCTTTTGCAGATTGAGGCACCCCCACCTACTAAGCAGCTCCCAGTACAAAAACTATATCTGGTATTTTAACATCCTTGAGTTATCCTGCCCCAACTCCTTTATATCTGCTCTGAAATTACAGTACTGACATTACACACAGTATTCTAAGGATGTGGAAAACACAGTTATTCAGTGGCACTATGACCTCCTCTCGTTTGTTCTCTGCTCCTTTTACCTTGCTATTTTCTTTTTTTTTTTTTTTTTTGAACACTATTTCACACTGCAATGACATTTTCTTGGCAGTATCAGTCAGAGCCTGACACCTCCTCTGAAGAAGTCATCATCCACTCATTGTCCATTATTTTATGCAGAAAGCTCAGATATTTTCCCTTGTGGAACACCTTATGTAAGATTTCCCTATCCTGAATTTCGCGTCATTTTCTCACTCAGTCACTCAGATATTTCTGCAGCTCTTCACACTTGAATTTTCTAGCTGATAACCTTAATGCCATCATCCTATAGCTCATCTCCTTTCCCAGACTTTTTATGAATACACTGGGTAACACAGGTTCCTGCATTTGACACAGACTTCTAGCAGTTTGGCCTCCTGTTTACTAATTCTTGCCAGAAGTTTCTCTTATGACATGGCTGCAGAGTTTCCTTGAAAATTTTATAAAGCTTGTGAAACAATTAAACACATTTATATGAATACATGGTGTTCTTCAGCTCTCCTAGTTGTAAGGAACTTTCTGGAGTTCAAATAATTATTTTAATTACTATTGCTGAGCCATAGTAATGAAAACAGAAATAAATTGGATTCCTAGCTGACAAAAGTTTTTGTGGTCCTGTTGTGTATGAAAATTCCCTTTTGACAAAGTGTTTATAATTTCTGAAAGATTTTAAAACAAGATGAATGGTACAGCACTATTCAAATATAAAAAGAAGTGGTCTGTCCTTACTACCAAAAATAAAAGATATGAAGATCTGAAGGGTTCATGGCACTCCCATGGACTGAGCCTGTGTGCTGACATTGTTTTGGTCCTATTTTAATTTCTTTATTTTTCTGTAAGCTTTCACACACTTTTATCACAGTCTGTGATGTTTGCAATGAGGCCACAAAGCTCAGCTAACAAACCCAGACTCAGTAAATGCAACTTTGGATCATTTATATCAGAAAGGTGCCATTAAAATTACATAATCTGAGCTGAAAGTACTGTAGAACTCCTTCACAAATTACATCATCCTTCTCTGTAAATTTGTACTAGACATAAAGCAAAGACAAAATAATTTCTAGGGCACACAAAGGCTGATACTAATAAGGGAGATCAAATACAGTCAGCAGATAAAAACAGCATCTGGACTCCATGGCTAATGGAACATTTCAGTATGGAGATTTAATGCAACATAATGCAGTAATGTTAGTTGATTTTTCACAGACTGATAGTTATACATCATTAAAGCTTTTTATACCCTGATCAGCAGCTCTAAGTGCTGCTCCTGCTTGCAGACTAGGATCAGCCATGAATAAAATTGTTTTTAACATCTTCACTAAAGAAGTGCATTTTCAGAGGATACAAATAAAAGTTGAAATTGAAAATACTAATTTTGCTAAAGCCTTACTTCAGCCATGCATGACACCAAAACACAGCTATTCCTGCTTCCAAAAATAGCTCTCTTGAAAGGTGAGGCTTTTCCTCTGGAAAAAGAGTCTATCAATAATGATTTTAAAACCCAAGCTTTTATTTGCTTGGTCGTTTGTCCTGTTGTGAGTCATGTCTCAGAGCAGCAAAGTCCAAGGCTCTGACTGAGCAACCATTGTTCAGAAAAGAAGTCTGATACGTGTTACTGCCTATAATCTTCATTGCTTTACAATGCAGCATCACTCCAAGCCCTGCCTGCTGACAGCATGGCAGATGCCATGGAGATGTTGTTTCCTGTTCTGTGAAGGTCCTATAGTGAAACACCACCAAGATGGACTAGTACTGTAATTTTTCTTTAGAAGAGCTGTCTGTTCAGTGGCATCTTCATCCCTTTAAGAAGTCACCTACCATTTATGCCTGTTTATACAACAGTTCAATAGTCCATACACCTCACACATCCTTTCTGTGCCCATATTTCGGCCAGCAAGTTAGTGCCAACAGTACCCTACGCCAAGCCCTATGTTAGGTGGTGAAGAAGTGATGACAAGAAATTTAAGAACTGTTGTTTTCCAGGATCAAATGCAATCCCATGAGCATTATTATTTCCAGAAAAAAAAAAAATGCAGCTTGCGGAGATTGCAAAAACTTCTTTTTTTTCTACATACCTACAAATGTTTAAAAGTAGCACCTTAAAGTGATACATGAGGCTGCTGATTCTCTCTTCCTTATTGATCTTAAAAGCTGAAAAGTGAAGTAGTTGAGTTTTCTGTTGCTGAAGGGAAGCCTGTTTAGACTGCTAAGTCTAAAGTAATTCAGCCAATAATACTTGTTTGTTGCAAGCAAAACAAGACGTCCCTAAAGAATGTCTTTCTCAAGAACTGTCCCTTTATGATAATACTGGTGCTTTACAGTGAGATTGAGCCATGTGAGAGATATTATAAAAGTAATATTTTTCTCCATACAGCCCAGAAGGTGTTTTTCTTGAGTACTGAAAAGAGTCTCATCAGGCCTCAGGACAATTACTGCTCTCCTTCAGGATTTCATGTTGATCAGTTTTTCAAGTGATTCTTAAATCTCATAATGAGGAGCATTGTACTGTCATGGCATTCTCCATGTGAATACAGCAGTCTAATTTCAAATAGACCATAGGAAAGGGACACAGACAAGGCAGGGTGGGGTTGCAGGAGCACAGGGTGTATTACTTCCAGGCAGTGTCCTTTAGGGTAGTAGTGTAGCTCCACATCCTCTGTAAGAACTGCATCACACAACCAGGCTGAAGGACGAATGCTGCCCTGCACCAAACACACCCTCCTGGCTCTGACATACACCTGTCTCCAGTGGGATTAATTAATTACCCCTTTTTAGGTAAGCATAAAGCAAAAGGAAAGCTTTGTGCCTCAGAGCCTGAATTAATTTGCTTACATACTCTAGCTACAGTGTGATAGGAAAACTCAGCACTTTGAAGAAGCTACTCAAAAAGAAATGCAAGGATCCCATGGCACTTTTAAAAAAGGTGTATGTAGATAACCTGTGATAATGAATTAGAGAAGTATTAGCACTAATTGGAGAAGATAAGGAGAAGGCAGAGGAAGATGACTGCAAGGATGGAGTCATCCTTTCTTGCAGGGGATGGTTGTAAACTGAGATTTGTTAGCCTGGAAGGAGTTGAACTGGGGGAAGCATGGTAAAGCATTCATGTGAAGCACGAATTATTTGAAGAGTCACTTTAGGTTGAAGGATGCTGTGGATGCCAAAGGGCTACTGAGGTTCAAAAGGCAAGTGTACAAGCCTGGGGCAGCAAAGTTCAAGAAGGGTTATGTCCAGCTCCAGAAATCTCTGAGCCTCAAATGACTGGGAACTGGGAGGAAGAATTTCTATATGATTGCTCTTTTAAAGCATACCTTCCTCCTTCGGGATCTGTTGTGGCCCACTAGGCAACAGCTCCTCAGGCTGGCACACCACACCATTGTGTGACTCCCTTGGGCTGAAACTTGTAATCTAGTCTAGATGACCTGACTGTCTTTTCCTCCATCAACAAAATGTTTTTGTACAGCAGGAGTACTCTGGGGCATAAAAAATAGGAGTGGAAAGTAACAGTTGCACTGCATTTAATGTCGCAGCTACACGACACATAATATTTAATTATTTATTAGGTACTGTGCCTTGTGATTGTTGTTATATGCAAAGCTGCAGATAGAAGTGAGTCTTATTTTACTGAAAATAGGTCAAAGAAACAATATTTGACCTTTTAAATAATTGGATTCTATCAATAATTTTTACCATCAACATGTGTTTGAAGTGTAAAGAACAGAAAGTGTCTTTGCAAATTGACTAATTTACAGTTAAAGTTGACTGTCATCATTTCACAATGCAATAATTTATTTCCTGAAAGAAGAAAAGCATATTTGCTGGAAAGAAACACTGGTATATTGAGATAAAGGGTCTACAGTAAAGACAATAGATTTTGTGTGGCTAACCTGAGACACCACAGATCATCACTTCAAAAATAATCTGTCTGCCTCAAGTTACGTTTCAATTCTGTATATCCTAAAATACTGTTTTATCTGAAGGAGAAGGAGGAAGAGAAGGAGAAGAAGACAGAACTTTAGTTCCTTTGTGAAAATGGATGTCAGACTATTTATAGTAAACAATGCTTCCTTCCCTCATTACAAAGCATGTGTTGCACTAGCAACCATTTCAGAGAGACAGATGAACTAAAGCAATTAAACATACAGGCATTAGCAAATGCAGTCTGACCAAAAAAATCCCTCTACTATGCATTCAACTTCAGAATTCCAGTGTCAATGATGCTGAAGTAAGCATATGTAAAGATCAGAAAAAGTATCTTTCTACTCAGAAGATAGGAAATGTTTAAATTCAGGAAAAACAAATTAATAATTGTCTCTAGTAATTCACACTTTTTTTGTCTCTTTCATAGAATTGCATTTTTAGAAATCATGGTATGTATGCCTTCCTAAGAATTTCTTCAGTACTTACTGATGGAAGAAAAATCATATAGTGAGATACTGTAGCAAAAAAAAATCTTCAGGGTACACCACAGATAAGTAGCCCTGAAATACACCAGATTATGCAATTTTGCATCAGATGCTGATAGAAAGCAGGAAAGAAGCATAAGAACTTGGCTAATGGGACCATTCCTTGTTTACTTACATTTCCTGAGATATTTAAAGGGCTTGCATATGTTTAAAACTTGAGTCTCTTACTAACACTTAGTCTTAGTTACCCCTAACAAAGGAGCTGTCGTGTTCAACAAGAAATTATGTAACTGAATTTTCTTTGATATTTTGATGAAGATGATCTAATGGAAAAGGACTGTGGATTGGAGGGCAAGACATCCTCTGCAAAGAAGTACTTCTACTAAATCTTGCTCAGAAGTGAAACAATGATGTACCTATATGTTGTAGCAGGGGTCTATCACCCTCTGCCATCATGGATAAGAGAAACCCTTGGTGCCAGAAAGAGTCTCAGTCTTATAAACTGGAAGAGAAATTTTAGGTATCAGATGGCCAGAGTGTACCACCAAATGCCATCATCTGGAGCATATATCTGCCTATAAATGATGGGGAAGGAAGCTTTTCACAAGTATGGCTGAAGAATCCACACAAAACACCTCCAAAAGGACAAGTAACAGCAAGCCACTCTACCACAACATCAGGC
This sequence comes from Ammospiza caudacuta, assembly GCF_027887145.1. NCBI lineage: Eukaryota > Metazoa > Chordata > Aves > Passeriformes > Passerellidae > Ammospiza > Ammospiza caudacuta. The sequence goes on from NC_080632.1 coordinate 15,648,082, forward strand.
AATAGTGATGGTGTTCTTGCTCTGGAACTCCTCACTGAATAGTGGTGAATTAATTTTAAAAGGCCTGAATTAGTGAAAGCAATATGAGATAACACAAAACAGCAAAATATACCCAGAGAAATCAATAAACCTTTACCAGGTTACTTGCAAAGTCATGTTTATGTCTGAGAAAGAGGTGTACATACAGGGAAAGTTCTACTTATCTGAGGATGAAACACCTGGTCTCAGTAGATGCAGTGATTTACAATGCTTTATAGGAATGCTAATGTTCTGTCATTAAACAGATGACTCAGAAGAAAGGTTTCATTGGATTGACCTAGAAGGCAGGGAGATACACAATACATGACATTAGACAGAAACAAAAATAAGGAAAAAAACCTGTAGAGTGCCAAAAGTGCCTTCCTTGAGCGGGACTAGTACTGCTATGTTTCAGTCACTTGGCTAGCCCCAAAAGAGCATTAACTCTTTTGAGGAACTGAATGGATTTTTGTTTGCTTTTTACTGCAGCCATTTATATTCTTATTATCTCCATTTGCCTTTAATCAGGCCTGACCGTAGAATATTTTTGTGACAGTTTTACTTTAAAAACTAGGAAAGTTTTATACTTCCTTTTGTTGTTTGACACATTTCTGACACTGCTGGGTGCTGTGCCCAGGGAGGACATGAGATGATTTCTCCAAATATTAACATACCTTCATAATGCTTTCTCACTGGATTTCAAAAACACATTTCACCTTTGTCTTGTCAAAGGCTGTAGGAAGGAAATTGAGTCATTAGGTGAAATAAATAATAAATACCCATGACAATCAGCTGATGCAATTACACTTTTGAGCTGTGGGATTCGCTTTTCTTGTGAAGGCCATTTTAGAATGAAAAAACTTGAGATGAGATGTTGATATCAAATAACAGGGACCCTGACATAACTGACGGCTGGGCACTCAGTTTAGGCATATAAAAAGAGAGGGCAAAAGCTTGTTCCCTTATCTTTGGGATTAAATATGTATGAATGTACTGAGAGCCAAGGCAATGTATTTTTCACACCACACCTTTCACTTAAGATGATATGTGCACGTTTACACAAGTTTCATAAGTTTTCAACATCTGCGTTCAAAGTATAACTTATACAAATTTACATGCAAATTAAATCCTTCAGTTAGCAATCTGAAGTACTTTAGAAAAATGAAGGTTTTCTGATTTATTCTTTGAAGATTGAGGTAAAACTATCACTCCCCTTTCCCTTTCTTCTTACATTCCTTCCTCCTGCCCTATCAAACATTCAGGCAATGATAGAGCTGGATAGACACAGCTTCGGTTGTGAAAATGTTGAAGCTATCATGAAAATGGAATAAAGTACACACTTTCAAGGAATTAGGGCTAGGTGGTCTGGCAACAGGAAATATTGCAGCAGTGCTCTGTCAGTAACAGATACAGTTGCTCTGCACAACTGCTGCTCCAGCAAAAGCCCTTGTGCACTTCAGCTGTTCCTACTTCATGCAATTATACTGGTGCAAATTCTGCTAACACAGTTTGCCAGCACAGACACTAGCTCTAGAAATTTCACCACTACAGGTTTGATGAATATTAATCATGTATATTAAATATATAAGTAAACAAATATACTAACAGAACAGTTCTGATGCAGGCTTGTTAAGACCTGTCAATGCTTTAGGACTCTGATCAGCTGCTGACAACATGTTTTATTCATTACTGTTCACATCAAACTTACTGACAGCTTGTTTGAATGCTGCCCTTGCTAGGCTGCTGAGTCCCTTTTGTTGATCTTCATTCCCTCCCTTACTGAAGAGTTACCTGAGCTGTAGCTGGAAAGTGGGACCAAGCACCCAGTAGCCTTGTGTTAGGTGCCCTGGACAGCACCAGAACATCTGCACAAATTGCAGCCTGGATACTGCATTGGATGGCTAACCAATAGTCCAGTTTGTATTGCAGAGGCCCTGTTACATTATTGGCCAAATTAGAGGGATTTAAGCTGGCATAGACATGTTTCTCCTTCCTGCAGAAGAGGCTGGCTCCTGCAGAGGACATCCTTAGGCTGCACTTCATTGAGCATTTGTGCAGTGCCTGCTGGGCACAAAGGAAGTCTTTATCTATGGCCAGTCTGCTACTGAAGTCCAATAGTGACCAATGTCTTTTTCTTTTTACAAGGTAATAGATGGCATCAGCTACATGTACCAAGGCAGTGGAGTTTAGAGATGATCACTCCTCCTTTCCCTTTCCAGTGTTAGTCTCTCCTCCTCTCCATTGCTCTCTCCTTCTCTTTTCTTATTTTTCTCTCACTTCACAGCTTTCTGAAACAGTACAGGTTAAGTTGCATTTTGATAGTGAAATAAACATCTTCAGGCTATATCTGCAATCCCTGCTGGATTTTTAGGGATATTGCATAATTTTTGTCTCATCGGGCTCAGTCTTCAGTTGAGTCACCAGTGGCACAAGGGAGTAATGTCTCTGTTGCAGGAACAAAACAACCTCTGTATACTGCCTGTAGGAAATTCAATTGGTGTCTGTCTGTCTGCTTCCCTTTCTTCGTGGGGACACTTCTCAGGCACTATAATTGGCTTAGCTGGGGAGATAAGTGACAATTGTGGATGGGAGGAGGAAAAACAGGAGGAGGAAATCTCTCTATTTTTTATCTGTCTATTGAGATGTCAGTGTCAGCCAAGAAGCACTTAAAAGAGATCTACTCTTATCTGTCAAGAACAAGGACATGGAAAGACCTAGTCATGACAGGAAAAGCCAGTTACAAGGATGCACATGCCTAGGGCTTTCTGTAATGTTTTCTGATGAGAGGCTCACTGGCATACTCAGGGCTGGATCACTGCTTTGGGAGACAACGAGAGGGAACTAATTCAAACCTTTGGGTTTTGACCAGCCACATGCATCGGTTCATAGTCATAAACATTCGTCTCTTCTGGGATCTTTGCCCACATTAAGTCAGTACAACTTCACTGATTCCCTTGATCTCAAAAGCATGCATGCCTGTTTCCTATATGGCTTTCCAGCATCACAGGCTGGTTTACATAGACTGGGCAAATTTGACCTAATATGGATTTGCCTGCTTTTCTTAAGAAAAGTGCCTCTGTGTGTGAAGGAGGAAAATTTGGAGTCTAATTACATGAAGGTTGATTCAAATGGTACCAAGCCATACAAGAATGAGAGAACTACTGAAGCTCTGAGAGCCTCTGTGTTTCCTGGTTGTGTACAAAAGACACTGCAGCAAATTGTTTCAATTGGCATAATAAGATGAATGAATCATAAAGCAGACAAGCAGCAATTCATTCCTCCACGCAGCCTCTCCCTCAAATAGTATTGTACTTAGCCCGCTCAGTAATTATATTTTCACTAACATTTTGCTCGCAGTCAGGTTCCTGTGCTCTTACTGACCAAAGAGGATAGCATACGTTCACAGGTTTATCCCAGAAAATAAAATGGTTTTCTACCTCTACAGAATTTAATCCCAGGTGCAAAGATCAGAGTTCCCCTTACCAGATACACATCCGTCAGTAGTCTCTGACCCAGGGTAACCTCAGAAATGAATGTTCAACTCATTTTCACAGACCAGACCAGTGCAAATCCAGTTTAAATAGGCACAGGCTTCAAGCTGCTCATCAAGAGAGGAGAATACCGCCAACCTTATTTTCAGTTTTCGTAGGACACAAGTAGGCTTAGCAAAAAGTTTCTAGTCAGACACCAAAGCTTTCTTTGATATCTTTTTAACATTAGGGTTTCCAGCTGGTAGAGGCTTCACACAGAGGCACATTGTAAAAATGCATTTCTCATTGCTGAGTTTCATTGCCTGACAGTGTAAATATAAAATGCTAAATTTTACAAACTCTGTTCCTCTTGCCTTCACAGCTATTTGTAGGAAAAAAGGCATCAGATTTTGGGACCATCTTCTGTGTCCAAAAGTAGGCAGCAGAAATTACAAAGTTATACTTGGCTTCATAGGCATTTTTTTCAAAGCATGTAAGTGTCAGGTGTTGGTATTTGAGCTTCTGGATCATTCCTGATTACACTCTTGACACCAGTCAAGGGCAGCATTATCTAAGACCTGTTCTGAGTCACATGTGCAATGCTGAACTGTCTAGCTTACCTCATTGGCACTCTTTATTTGAAAACATTAGGGCATTAAGTGAAGTCAAACCCCAGTATCCATGTATTACTTTTTGATTTCAGAAAATACCATATATTTCTAAAATATCTGGAAGGCATTAGAGTTCTTTTTTTCTCATTATTAATCTAAAAAATAATTCTGAATATTAACAAAAAGGGGGGGGGGAGTGTAGATAAAATATAGAGGAGGACAGAAAGAAGTTTCCAGTGTCAGCAGTTTATGGCAACCCAAGATTTATTTTATGCTACAAGAGGACTGCTTCAGAAGACTGGTAAAAGCTTTGCAGTGCCATTAGCTACCGGTGTGTTCCACCCTGAAAGGCAGGCAAACACAAAGATGTTCATGGTCAAAAAGGAAAAGCAAAAGTCAGAGGGTCCAAAAAAGTTGCATAGTTCTATTAGCAAATTATACACTTGGCATGGAAATTGGTATGTGTTAGTAATTAGTCCCTTATCTTTCAGTATAAAAACATGATGGTGGATTTGGAGGGAGGGAGGGAGGGAGGGAGGGAGGAAGGAAGGAAGGAAGGAAGGAAGGTAACTATAGTAGTGATGGCTCCAGCACTGACCCAGCTGAGGAGGTGTTTTAGGGTCCTGGAGGCACCACCTGGACTTCATGGAGGTACATTTTATAGATAACTTTCCTCATCCTAGAGCTCAGTTTCTCATTTCTCACTTAAATGCAAATTATTTGTCATGCACAGTTTGTTCTTTTATACCTTTGTGAAAATGGGTCAGAGGGTTTCAGGGGTCTTTGGTGATCTTGATCCCAACTCTATTGGGTTGACCTTTAGTTGACTGTCCGTGCCTGCTTCTTGACCTTTTTCCTGCAGCTGTGTTGTGCTGTGTTGCGCTTATCTCCAGAAGCCAGAACAAGGGTGTTTGACACAGAAAAACACTGCCCTACCTCTGTCTGGTCCCCTTCTCCAGCCATACTCCATTCTATTCTATTTTCACAGCATGTTCCTACCATCAGTCCTTTGTTTAACTCCAAGATATCTGGCCATCAGTGTTTGAGACATATATGTTAGCCACTTATCTTCTGGGCTTCTACAGCTAGAGGCAAGCAGTCATACATGTTACACATCAAACTGAGTCATACTTCAAGTCTCAACCAACCATAATAACATGTCTAAGCCCATTTATTATATCTAATTGAGGTAGTGAAATTTTTGTGTTCATTTCTCTACTTTTATTCTTCTGACCCTCAGCTTAACACTGATTTAATATCCCCAAACTTGGTTCTGATTTGAGTGCATTTTTTTCATTAAGTTTGCTTACACTGCTGTTTTCCATAGTTTTGTGGGGTTTTTTTCCTATTTACTTGCCTTTACAACCAATTTTTAAAAATAACTATACTTCAGCTCTTTCTGGTCACTAGTTGCTGCTATTTCATAGTTTATAGAGAAAGCATTTCCTAGACATTAAGTATTTTCAATGAGAACGCTCTTGTGCTGATGGATTTCAAATGTGATTTTCTAAAATGTTCGTTTAATGCTCTGTCCTCATGGAAGTGCCTTCCAGTTCAATTAGCTGTCCATTTTTAGAAAGCAATGCACAGAATGGTAGGTTAAAGGTCAAAACTAACTTGCTGAAGTTTGAATATTTACAATGTTTTGGGTTTATTACAGTTACAGGACAAATGGCACTTTGTAAGCCTCTTCAGTTACTGTCAATTGTCATCTGCAGATGACTAACTTCCTATCAGCTCTTCATTCAACCACATACTTTATCTAGCTACTGATTTCCATATTACCTTTGGGGACTGATTTACAGGTGTGCTTGTGTCTTGCTATCCAGTGCCCTGCCAAAAGCCTGGTAGGACATACCTATCTTCTCATGACTATGGCTGGTATTATGTAACAAAGATGTATAAATAAATCTTTTGCATTCATGACAATGTGTGCATCACTGCAACTGACTAGGCTGCAATGTGTCTGAATTTGTCTTATGACAGAGGTGAATTACAGACATGTTCAACATACTTCTAATCCTATTTTTGGCATCCAGGAACAAAGTATCAACTGCAAATGGCAAATGTGTTGGCACGTCCTCCTCACATGGATATGCATGTCTTAGTTTCAGCCAGGATAGGGTTAATTTTTTACAGTAGTTGGGAGGGGGACATGGCCAGAGCCTAATGTTATTCAATATCACCTTGCATCATTGCCAAGGGGAGGGACTCTTTCCCTTTTCTGAGAAGGGTGTCCTTTTCTAGTCAGGAGAAAAGGAAGGGCAGGAAAGAGCCCATCAATATTTGTCAAAGGCTATATGTATAAGTGGTTTCTTTGTTTTATACCTTTTGTTATAAATGCTGTTGCAGTTATTGTTTGTTTCCTTATCTCATTGCTGTTTCCACTAAATTCTTATCTCAGCCTGTGATTTTCATCTTTTGTGTCTCCAATTCTCAATTCCATCCAACCAAAGTGGGAAGAAGGAGGGGAAGGCGGAAGGGAGTGAGAGGCAGTGTGGTTTGGACTCTCTTGGGAGAACTTAATTGGGAAGTACCCAACCTAAATAATGACAATCTATTAGATACTGTATGAGAAGTTAGTGGATACCCAACAGATGTCCAATCTGTTCCGCCTCAGCTGTAGCAAGACCACCTCCATGAATCTTCCTTCTAGGAGGAAGAAAACAAATCTCAATTCAATGGTCTTGGTTTCTGAAAGTAATTTCATACTGGCATTCACAGTTTTCTGCCGCTTTTATTGTTTACAGTGCTTTGAACAACCACATTGACTTTGGAGAAGTGAATAAACATGCTTTTTCCTCTGGATGCCCATGTAAGTTTTAAGTCAGCACCTGCATAATATAAACAGGCAGTTGAGTAGAAACAGTAAAAGGAATTGGAAAGAATTTATTTTAAAACATCAGTAAACAACAAGGAAAGGGCTTGAACAGAAAAAAAGGCTTGAGTAAGAGAATACAAAGAAGAGAAGTAGAAGAGATTAAATAAACTGCCTGTGAGTGGGGCATCAGCTGTTAGAATCATAGCACTTTGATCTGGCTTATGGGGGAAAAAGATAGGCCATGCCTTTCTGGTGCAGTTGACTGCTTTGGTAGGGAGCACCATGAAGTACCACAGAATCACAAAATGGGACAGGTTGGAAGGGATCATAATGCATCATCTGGTCTAACCTCCCTGCTCAAGCAGGGTCATTCTAGAGCACATGGCACAAGATTGCATCCAGACACTTAAGTATCTCCAGAGAGGGAGAGTCCACAACCTTTTGCAAAGCCTTTTCCAGTGTTCAGTCACCTGCATAGTAAAGATTTTTCTTCATGTTCACATGGAACTTCCTGTGCATGAATTTCTGCCTTTTGTCCTATTGTTTGGCACCACTGAGAAGAGTCTGGATCCATCGTCTTGGCACCCTCCTTCCAGATACTTACAGACAGTGATGAGGCCATCTGCCAGACTTCTCAAGGCCCATCTCCTTCAGCTTTTCCTCATAAGACAGATGCTCTGGTCCCCTTATTGCCTCAAGGTTGTTCTTTTAAAATAACTAGAAAAGAAGTCTGTGGGGTGACCTGATTTGACCATATTGTGGCTTTTTAATACCTAACAGGAACCTGCAAGAAAGTTGGAGAGAAACTTTTTACAATGGTGTGTAGTGAAAAAACAAGGTTTAAACTGGAAGAGAATAGGTTTAGATTAGATATAAGGACAAAATTTTTGCAATGGGGGTGCTGAAACACTGGTACAGATTGCCCAGAGTGTTGGTAGATGCTTCATCCCTGGAAGCATCCAAGATTAGTCTGGACAGGGTTGTGAGCAGTCTGATCTATTTGGAGATGTCCCTGGTCATCGCAGGGGGTTGGACTAAATGACCTTTCAATGTCCCTTCCGACACAATGTATTCTGTGATTCTGTGGTGCAGTGGAAAGTACCCCTGGCCATGGCAGAGAGGCTGGAACTGGGTGATCTTTAAGATTCCTTCCAACCCAAACCATTGTATAATTCTCATTGTCTTTGTAGCCCCCTGCTGAACTTGTTCCAGGAGCTCCATGACTTTCTTTTACTTGGGACCCCAGAACTGGACACAGCATTCCAGGTGAGGCCTCACCAAGGCTGAGACAGGGAGCAGGGTTCATCTCCCTTGAACTGCTGGCACTGCTCTTCATGATGCAGCCCAGGATGTCACCGGCCTTCCTGGCCACCAGGCCACTGCTGCCTCATGGAGAGCTTGCTGTCCACCGGGACCCCCAGCTCCCTCTCCACAGAGCTGCTTCCCAGCAGGTCACCCCCAGGCTGTGCTGGTGCCTGGGGTTGTTCTTCCCCAGCTGCAGGACCCTGCACTTGCCTTGGCTGAATTTCAGACGGTTCCTCTGTGCCCATCTCTCCAGGCTGCTGAGGTCCCTCTGAAGGGCTGCACAGCCCTCTGGGCTATCGGTCACTGCTCCCAGCTCTGTGTTGTCAGTGAAATTGCTGAGGAGGCCTCTGCCCTTCATCCCAGTCATTGATGGGTAAATTAAACACTACCAGGCCCTCTAAGGACACCACTAGTGACAAGCCTCCAACTAGACTCTGTGACACTGATCACAACCCTGTTGCATGTAGGCATGCAGTGTTTCTCCTGCAGGTCAGTGATGAGGGTGCAAGGCAGCTGTGCCTCAGCTCCACCTGACACATAGTGGCAAAAGAGGAGGGGTTGGAATTCTTCACACCTAACTGACCATCAGTGAGCTGGAGATTCTCCTGCCAAAGCAGGAGTGGTTTACTGGGAAGATTTCAGGTGCAAAGGTGTGCTCATTTTGTCATTTATATTGACTACTGCCTCTGATCAAATAGATTGGTTTGTCCAGCCATGAGCTTGAAGAGACCTCCAAATAAGTATTCTGCTGTGGAGGGTATATTTCCAGAAGAGGACTTCATGTGTAACTCAAAGAAATCCTAAAGACAGATTTAATGAATGACACTCAGCTTTTCTCACTGCAGTAAAATGAGGGGGACCTGATCTTAATTTTCTTGCTGAGACCAGCCTGCAGAGCCTGAAATTCAAAGATACAATATCTGCTTTGTTACTCTATGAGCTTGCTGTAAAATATGCTGTAATCTTTGCCAGGGATATGTTGTGCATTCCCTGGAGGTTTCTCAGCGCTGAGGAACACTTCAGACTGCTTAACAGTTTGTTCAGGCTTTGCCTTATAAGGTCTTTTAACTCCAGCACAAGCGCATGACAGCCCCTCCAAGTGTCAGGCTGTTGGGAACAGACCACAGCAACAGTTTCTCTGCTCAGAGAGCCACATTTGTCCTGTCTGCCTTAACCTACTGCCCTTCTAGCTCCTGTCCTGACAGGCAGCATAGAAATGGGGGCTTAGGGTAAAGGGTGGGAAGGGCAGAATTTAACTCTGCCAGTGTGTGTGTCCTTACAGAAAAGACATAATGATTTTGAATAAGTCAAGATCCTTTTATGTTTTACACAGACTTTGATTACAGCTGTGGTGCCCTGGGAAGATTGGTGGTCTACCACATTTCACACATTCTTCGGTGGTAAGGCATGGGATCTCTGCTCTTGGGAGACATCTTTTCTGCTGGTGAAGCTGAGAGCCACGAGTTAAAACTTGCTTTCAGCTCATCCCCACTCTGCAATTTCAACAGTGGCAGCAACTCTATATCAAGGCAGCAGAAACATTTCTCTTCTATTCTCAGTGTGTCTGTGTCTTATTTTAGCAGCTCTGAAACATCAGCAGATAAGACTAAAGTACTGAAATGGGGAATGCTAACCACTGAAAGCTACACATGCTTTGCTTTGACTTAAAATATCCTCTGGTTGAGTTCTAAGCCATGGGAAACAGACACTTGGGGAAACTCAGGAGTACTTTCAGCCTCTCCTGTAGTTTCCATTAGCATTCCCATCGCAGCTTGGCCAGGCTGCACGCTGGCAGAAAGCTCACTGGCCTTTGCTGTCCTCACTGTCCAAGTGTTTGGAGCTGTGGGGAAAAGCAGCCCAATGTGAGGGCAACACAGGGAGCAAAACAGCCAGGAACAAACCCTGGACTTCCAGCACCGCAATCCCTTGTCAGAAGGCTATCCCATCTCCTGCAGGCAAAACCCCACTCCTTAAGCTCCCTCCACATCCAAGAAAGCCTTCCTCATTTCAAAAACCTACAAATGGTAGCAACTTCAACTACATGGACTCAGCAGCTGAGTAAATCCAGGCTGTCTGTGGCAAATCATTCAAATGAGGACTCATAGAAATAGGTTCAGTGGGGCTGCCATTTGAAAGCAATCTGTTCAAAGGCTCTGAAACATAGCTGGAACTTGCTTTGAGGGCAAAAGATACCAAGACATCTGTACCAAGCCAGTATTTGTCATCATACAGCACTTTATCTAGAGCCAAAATATAACAACTTAATTAAACATTAAAACTGCAATAACCACAGTATCCATGGATCTTAAGTTGCTCAGAGTTAGGCTTTTCACAAACAGATAAAAGAACTGCCTATGTTGTATGTTGAGCTCTGTATACTTATAGGGACATTCATATAAAAATTTAGACTTCATCTGCTAAACTCCAAAACAAACTATCTTTTGATCTTTTTTGTTTTTTAAACATAAAGACTTTTGAAACAACTTTTACTTACAGTCCTATCTAACGTGGGCCCTGCTGAAAGGTTTTTCCAGTTTCCTACTTGCAACAATGCTGCATTTGACTTTCTGGCATTGTAGCAGCTGAAATTGCAGTTCACTCAAGGCAAACAAAATGCAAGCTAATACTTACTGTGGAACTTTTAACACAAAAGCAACAGACTAAAATATTAGCTCTGCTTCCCTTGAATCATCATTTTAATTTGAAAATACAAACCAGATCTCTGATTTAAAGGCAACCTCTATTTTTCCTGACATTTTTAAATTATTAACTCACTTTTCTCAGTGCACTCTTTCTTTCTCTTCAAAGTATCAAGAAAGTTCCTTTTGCTTTGCATTTTTTTCCTCTCTGCCTCATTCCAGAAGACTGTAAGTTACGCTTTGTTTCTGCAGCAGTGGATTTTCTGTGCTCTTTGGGAAAACTGTGCTCAGATCAATTGCAGGAATGATTCTCACTGCAACATTTCACAGCTGGTACACTTTCATCATGAGATGGGACAGGCAGCCTAGAATACTAAATCAAAACTCTGATAACTGGATAACAAGTATAGTGAAAACAACAAAAAAAAATGGCTATTATAAAAGAAGCATTTTTGGGGGCATTGATTTGTGGAAATCTTTGCCGAATTACTGCTATGAGTCAGAACTATCAATCAGACAGCAGAGGACTAGCATCTTAGGTTGGTAACAATGAAATGTGGTTTTAAACTGGTGTATTTTGAAAGGGAAAAATTAAATCCAGAATTGCTTTTCAAGCTGCGATAGTGAACTCCCAGGCAAAGCTTTATTATTTTGAAGGTACTAATAAGAAGGACTTCAAATAATTTTTTCAACCAAAACCAAAAATACATCATATGATTTGTAAGTTTTTATGTAGAATGAAATTTAACTAATCATCCTGTAACTAATCATCCTTCCTTAGCAGCCACATAGCAACCAGTCCCAGTACCGCAGAGTGCACATTAGAAGAACAAGATGAAAAGACAAGACAGGCATAGGAACCCCTTCATAGAAGGATGGTTTGAAAGTTGTCAGGGTCTGACCAGTAATGTCATCTACAGGACGTCTGCTTATTGATCTACTTTACTAAATAAATTCATTTAACTTGCTGAGGTTAGAGTTTATTTTGCAAGTAGCGTTACTGACTCAGATATTGGGGGAGAGGAGGGCGAGGAGGGGGTTGGAAGAGAAATTATGTAATTCCTAGACAGATTTGATATGTGAAAACTCAAAATACAACTTTAGATGTCCCTTCTTCCATATGGTCCCTGTCTTCTGAAAAGTGCCATCATCCTTAACTGCAACTCTCATGTCAACATGGAGATATATGCTTTCAGTATAGTTGAACTGTGGTTTGGCAACTAATAACATGTGCAGTAAAAGATACATTGAAGATGTTGCTTGCAACAGACACGTCTAGGGCTTTTGTCACTTCATTGTCATCACACACCAGATAGAAAATTGACATCTGTTGTGGACATACATACCTAGGTTTATGCATACTGAAGTACACTGAAACAGCTATAAAACCACACCATGACCACCCCTCTTGATTCTAGTAACAACCTGGGCACTAGAATCAAGAAACACCTTTGTCTTTTGACAGCTCTCAACCGGAAGTATTTTATCAGTCTTTAAAAGGTATATTTTTAAAAATATATTTATCAGTCTTTAAAAAGTATATTTTTCCACTGTAGGAACAGTCTAAAATGTGGATAAAATTAATTTGTCTGTAAGATCTCATGCATCCACTCTCTCCATACTTTTGTTGGGTGCCCAAGCTACAAATGTTGTAATGCCCATAAAGTTAGAAAACTAAATAAATTGGTCATCTAAAGAAATCAAGGAAAAAAATGTAGTAACAGGGAGATTATTTTTCTTTTCTGAGCGCGAAGAATAGAAAATCATGTTGGGAAACATCATGAAGAAGAAATGCATTTTTTTCATTAGTTGTATCTGTTTGTCTCTTTACAATTTTATTAGGGAAGCAAAGTTCCTCCACCATCCTTACAAAAGAGTCTCAGACTGCTGTGAAGAACAGTTTGTGGCAGAAGCACACTCAGCTGAGAGATTTTTTCACTTCACTAATTGCTTCAAACTTCCTAGGGGAAATTTGCACAAGAATAATTCAAGAAAAAGTAGTCTTATATTGTTAAATTAACAACCTGACGTGCTGCCTTCTTCTCCAGTTGTGCAGATGGCCCAGCTACATGGTTGCTATTATTTTAATACATGATGGACAAATACATAAAGCACAGAGCTACAATAGGCTCTCTCATGGTATGTGCCCCTCATAAACCAGTTTCAGCCTCTTAGGGAGCCTTTTTGTTGTCATTCCTGACACACCTAGCAGTAACTAACCTAACTACATGAGAACACTTGAGCCCTTTTGAGAGAGGTTTGAAGTCAAGGATACCTGCAGCCTTGCTCCACACGCTATTCTCTGGTACAGAAGACATAAACCAGTGAAAGTTGGAGAAAGATGAAAATCCTGCTTAAGTACTGAATTAAGACATAACTGGAAGTTTTCAAAGTTAAAGAATTCAACCTCTTCCCAAATATCTTTATTTAAAAGGGTGGGTGACTGCTTAGTTTTGAAACAATTATGTCTTGTATTCTCTTCCAGGTTTCAAAATTGAAATACATGCAGAAATTTAAAATGTAGACATGTTGACAGGCAATTTCAAAGCAGTCTAGAGGTTTGAGAATAATTTTTAACTAAATTCAGTGGAAGACAATGTCAATCATTAAGACTGCTTTGTAAATCAGCATTAAATTTCATCCTAGGAACTTCTGACTACTAGGTTTAATGAATACTATCTCTTCTGAATGCTACTTACCAAACAAGACCTTTGTACATTAGAGGTGCAAAATAAAGATGATTTAATAATTAGATGCACACCAGAGATACCAGTTTAATGGCAATGTCATCTTGAGTGAGGCTTGTATGTGGTATGTAAAAGAAGCATAGAACGCTGTTCTACAGCATAGAACAGTTCTCCAGTTTATTCCTTACAGCATTAAAGCATAAAATAATGTTATTAGAATGACACAAATAGGAAGTTAGTGGAATTTTCATCTTTCTCTGGAATTCTGATTAAGATTTTTTTCAGCATCTGTTGTCTGTAGTACTAGTTTTGGAAAAGCATTAGAGGGAATAATATTTTCTGGTCGTGACCCTGAGCAAGGAACCAGTGGGAACACCTTTCCTATGACAGAGACTTGACAGTGTGCTTGTGTGCCTGTGGTTGTAGCACTGGAAGTGTGACCACAGAAAAGCAACAGCCTTAATGATCCTTGGAAGAAATCACTTTCACATATGCAATGCAGGATCTTCATGTAATACAAACCTGTGTTCAAGGCAAAGTCTTGGCACTTTGTTGGCTGCCTCAGCCTGTGAAAAGATTAATGAATTCCCTTAACAAAAGAGGTCAGATGTACTAATTTGAACATAGTGTAGACTAATCAAAAATTCACATTGAACTTGCAGCATGTGTCCAGAAAGTAGCCAGCTATTTTTGTCTCTTCTTTGTGGCTGTGCCACTCTCTGAATTGGAGGCCGAAAGGCCAGGAGATGATTTCCATGTGGAAGGTTTCCAGTTTTTGTCAGGTCAGAAGACCAGAAATGGCATACTGTCTAAAAATACATAATGTCATTTTGATTTTTGGTTTATTTTGAGTTTATTTTAGGGCTGGCACCACTGACTAGCAGGCTTAAAGGCTACATGACAGGTCTCAGGAGGATTTCAGAAAGATGGACTGTGATAAACAGACCTGACTACAATCTGACTCACTCTTTCAAAGAACTGTTAAGGCCCCTTATTTGAACTGATGCATTTAACTACTCTTTACCTCTGAGATAAAATCAAAATTTTAGTTCATGTGTTCCCACAATGTGCTGAAATTGAGGAGGACTGGTTTAAATGCCCATTGTTAAATTACAGCCTTGATGAAGATAAGCTGTACTGTAGAGACCTCTCTGGGCAGCCCCTCCACTGAGGAGAACATAATGATGTCATAATTTTCCTAGCTATTTATCTTTAGCTGAAAGCTTGCCATTAACAAAAGCTGCCCCTGTAGATTGGAATTAACTCCTCAAAACTTTTTTGTCATTGCAAATCCAACATCAATCCCATAGCCCTTCTTCTAGGAGTTCAAAGATAGGAGACAAAACCGAGAATGGTCTAAAGAATCTGGTAACAAAAGGATGTTTAAAAACTAGGTATTAAGTTATCTTCTGGTCATATGTGGGGGAAAAAATAAAACAAAGATCCCGGTGTCATCACAGCAGTGTAAAAAAGATATATGCAGATTCTGGCCCCAGTTACATTCTGGAACATTCATTTATTTTCATCTTTCTACAGCTTTTGTCTTTTGGGCTGCAGACAACTTATTTATTTTCTTTACAATCTCACTTCTAAAGCAAAATCCAGTGTACTAACCCAAACCTCATCAGTAAGTATTTTTGCATTCTTTAAGGGAATATAATTTCAGCTATATGTGAAGAATGATCAGAAGGCACAAGAATAGAAATAAATACCACTAAAAGCAGTTTTCCTGTTGCAGAGTTGTTTGAAAAGAGAGAAATGCCATAACCTACAGGAGCCAAGCTTTAGTTTTAAAATCTAAAGTGAAAAAAGGTACACTTTTTCCTCTTTTTCTTGGCACAATGAATAGCCAAGCCAGTTTTAAGGGACTGGAGGCGCAAGAGCCTCCTCTGTATCAGCATTACAGCTGTCAGGAACAATGAAACTCAGCACCACAAAATGTTTCAAATAGAGTGGATAACACAACTCCTCGGTACACACAATTCTCAGCTCATTAACAGCTACAGAGAGATGCACAGCTAAGGGGTGGTGACCTATTTTGGTGGCATAATTTTGCTGATAGAATTGAAATTCAACAAAAATTCCCTTTTTAGCGAAGAGAGTTGTCCTATTCACAGATATGTCTCTGTCCTGCACTGTAATGCTGGCAGTATTACTTGTTCTCATAATTTCTCTCTGCCTCAGGTGGATGTTAAATGTCAAGGGAGGCACTGAGAATAGAAAGGGGAAGGTAAGGACAAATCAGGATTTTCTTTTTGAGTAATTCAGAGACTAAAGGAATTTGGGAAAAGTTGTCTTACATTTCTCCTCTGCAGGTCATCCAATCCCACTCTGTTCCCCAGGAGCTGTCACTGGGCCAGTGATAGAATCACAGAAACAACTAGGCTGGAAAAGATGTTTGAGGTCATCAAGTCCAACCTATTACCCTGTCAACTAGACCATGGCAGTGAGTGCCATATCCAGTCTTTTATTTAAGACCTTCAGGAAAGGTCTTCACCTCCCTGGGCAGTCCATTCCAAAGTCCAATCACTCTTTCTGTGAAGAACTTGTTCCCGATGTCCAGCCTAAACCTCGTCTGGCACAG